>NC_037334.1:2515410-3144262 GCF_002263795.3 Bos taurus | reverse complement strand
TCTGGATCAGGCCTGAGGCTGGCATGCCAGATTATGCCCTGGAAACTACCAGGCCAGTCCCTCTGAGCACCCTACCGGTCACACATCCCCACATCTGCCCTCCAGGGCAGCCAGGTGGCAGGATGGACACCGTTGGAAGAGGGGGTGTGCAGGTTCGGCCCCTGCGGGCACTGGGGCCACCCTGGTCCTACACCACTCAGCCCCTAGAACACCTCACTCCTGCCCATTCATGGCTGGGGGGTGGGGGGCACAGACTTTGATCGCCCTTCCTCCTGCCAACAGGCCCAGCCACCCCAAGGGCCACCCTGCCCGCAAACCTAGCTCCTGGGGCATAGGGAGCTTAGACCCTGGGCTGGGCGGACGGAAGGAGAGCAGGCCAGAGTTCCAGAAGCCACAGCGCCCTGCCAAGGAAACCTCAGCCCCACCAGACAGCGTTTAATTTCTGTGTGAATCAAATTCAAAACAAATTCCAGTGCTGAGAACCGGTTCTGAGATTAACCCTCCATCTACCCGTGGCCTGCCGCCTCCCACCCAAGCATGTGGGGGTGGACACAGACCCCACCAGAGCCCGGGATCCCCGAGAGTGCCACCCTCACTTGATGCCCTGCTAAGGGACAGGGGTGAGCAGCACGGGAGGGAAGTCCCCTGTGTACAGGCCACGCTGTGACAGGGACTTCGTGTCCATGACGGCTGTCACCTCTGTCAGCTGAGAGAAGCTCCAGGCCCCGATTTCCCTGTCTCAGGGGGCCCTAGCATTCCAGGGCACAAAGAGCTCTTGGTCGGTCCCCAGCGTCATCACCGAACGGCTACTCCAGGGAACTGCCTGGCCCCGCTGGGTGTCAGACCCAGGGCTCGGCACACCCCGCTACCTGGGACCTGGAGCACCGCCCCCAGGCCTGGCATCCACCAGCCTCACAGAAATGCCCCCACCCACACTTGGCTCCTGAAGTGAGCAGAACTAGTGGGACCCCCCCACCACTACCAGACTGTAAGGGTCACCAGATACCTGTGCCCTTTCCAGACTAGGATGATGGAGCCCACCCTGGAGAGCGGCCCCCAGGAGAGAGACTAAGGCTGCCTGCACCCCCTGGTCACTGCCTGCCGCAAGAAGATGGGCTACAGTGGCTCCTTGCAGGGACTGGAGGGGCCAGCCCACCTCTGTGCCCTGCTCACCACATCCCCAGGCCTCAGAGACGGCTGTGGACTCACGGTGGGGTTGCCACAAAGCACAGGGGAGACTCAGGGCAGGTGCTTGGAGAATCAAAGGGCGCCCCCACCCCACCATTCCCAGCATCGACGCGATGACCGGGTTCCTTCCCGGAGTTGACCTCCCAGGGGCCCAGCACCACGCCAGACACAAAGGAAGGACGCTGGGACAGCCGTCATCAACACCCCGCCCTGGGGTGGCCTGGGGCAGCCGCTGCTGCTCGCTCTGTCCCAGCGGAAGCCAGGCTGCTGTGCTCTGGTCTGGGAGCCCCTGGCGGCCTCTGCTCCTGGGCCAGACCACTTCCCTGGCCACGTCTACCTCAGGTATCGCTAAGAAAAACAAACGCAGCTTGAGGCTTGCCTTTTTCCATTCCCTCGTCCGGCTGCTGGTCTCGAGGTACAGGGCCTGCCAGCTGGGCGGCCGGGTTTCCTCCTGTGGCTAGGGGCGCCAGGCCAGCCAGGAACCTCACTGGGAGGAGCAGGGGAGCATGGCGGACTGTGCCTGCAGGTCACGGAGCCAGATGGCCAGCAAACCACCCAGGTCGACAGTGTCCAGAGTGGGGCTGTCCTCCTCTGGAGACCCTGGCCCAGCCCACGAATGTCCCTTAATCATTAGCCCCGGCAGGAAAACAGGCTGGTCATCACCCAGACCGTGCTACCAAGCCCCACTCCACATACCTGCTCAGACCTGCTATGCAACCTGGACAACCACAGGCCCCCACCTCCCCAACCCTTGCTCAACAGGACTTTCAGCTTCCCTTCTGCCCCCTGGGAGCTGCAACAGAGCCCTCTGCCCTCAGCACAGCACTCACAAAGCCTCTGTCCAACATTCAGGACTCAGTGCCTCAAGTCTGCGACACCCAGCCCACCACCCGTGTACTGAAGGCATAGTGTGGTCCAGCCAGCAGTATGGGTACAGCGTGGTGGAGGTCGGGTGAGCGGAGAGCTAGGCCACCTGGTGAACGAGCACCTCAGACCCCACCCCAGACTCCTGGGTGCAGAGACAGGAAGCGGAAGGGACACAGGCTCCCCCATAGGACTTAGAAGAGCCAGCCCAGTGCAGTTTGGAGAAGACACCAAAAGGGACCTACACCACAGGTAAAGGGTGATACTGCTGGGCTGTCCTGCGGCTTCCTGACAGAGGCAACAGCCGAGGCAACCCCGGAGGATGGGCAGGCCCGTGAGGACAGCCCTGCTCCGCACCCAGGAGGCAGGGACCTGGCCTCACTCACTTCCCCGCCAACTGTGCCTCCTCTGAAACCTCCTGCAGCCTGCTCAGCCAGGGTGGGCATTGCAGGGGCACCCCTACCACTGGGACAATCCACAATGGGAGCCTGGTGCCCCCCAGGCTGGGATTAAGGGGACTGAGTGCCAGCCCTGCTGACAGGAAAGGAAAGCCAAGCCAGGCCCCGTCTCAGCTCATCGCTCTGCCCCAAATTCAGGGTCCACAGCCCCCCAGGAGGAATCGTGTGCACGCGTGCTTTTCCAGGAAAAAAAATACCCTCACATTTCTATTGTCCTTGATACCACAAGGGGTGGGCAGAGGGCACCAGCCTCAGTCTGGGGCCACCCTGGGAGCTGAGCAGGATCATGCTAGTGCTGTGGCCCGGGACTCAGGTCCTGGACCACAGTGGCGAGGACAGGGTGAGATTAGGCCAGCTGTCCTCCCGTCCAGACGGCCGCCGGCTGTGGTGGGACACCTGCTCACACAGCTGAGGGGAGCCAGATGGCGGCGGCTTCCTCCTCACCTCAGGCCCCACCGGGAGGCTTCGGACCCCTCCGCCTGTGCACATGGGCTCCCAGCCCCGAGGCCCAGGCCTGCCCTGATGCTCCCACCTGCTTCTGTGTTAGGGGGCCAGGGCAGAGCCCCCACGAGCCTACAGAAGGGGACAGTGAGGGAGGAATGGGCCAGTGGTTTGGGAGCCCACAGACCCCCAGAGCAGACTGGACAGGAGAAGGAGGACTCTGGAGACGAGAGAGGCAACAGGCGGTCAGCCCCTCGGCCGCCCCCACCTGCTCTTTCCACCTGCCTCCCCACGTCCGCCCCGCATCCAAAGTCTGGGGAACCAGAACGCCTCGGTCCCTCTGCTGGCCACGGAGGTCCGAGACCACAAGTCCAGAAAGAATCTCCCTTCCTCTGCAGGCAGGAAGCCCGGCCCGTCCACCACATCCCTCCTTCCGCTCCTGTCCCTGGAAGCCCTCCCCACGTCGCCAGGCCTTTCCAGCAGCCTGCTGCCTCCACCCCCAGCCCTCATCACCCGCTATCCTGGCTATTTGTAATGCCTTCTTTGGGGAAGTGTCTATTCTGCTTCTTTGCCTAATTTTTGGCTCAGTTGTTTGTTTACCTGTTGAGTTGTAAGAGCTCCTTTATGAAAGGGTAAGAGACAGCATGCTGCCTCACAGGTCAAGAAAACAGGTTCTCCTCGGTCCCAGAACAGATCTAGAACGCTTAAAGTAACCCACAGGGTGACTTTCAAGGGGCGCAGGCAATCTCTCTGCCAGCCCCTCAGCTGCCCTGGACCCTGTGGACAGGGTGCCGTCACCTGAGCCTCAGCTCACAGTGGAGCCAACTCTCTCCTGACCCTCGTAAGCACACTGCTCCCTGTGGTCTCTCCCCAGAGACCACTTGCCTTGAGGCCTTCTTTAGGCGTGTCTGTCCTGAGGTGGGTCTCTGTGGGTAGCACGTGCCCTGCCACCCAAGCCCACGTGACTCTCCAGATTCCTACTTACCTTATGGCACCACCACTCCTGGCCAGGGAATCACCTGGGACACCTCTCACTCTGCCAGCCCCTCCATAACCCCCATGGACTCTGGGTCTCCCAAGCCCCCCACATAGACCCCCCAGCCCCTAGGAGGGCTGTTTCATTCTCTCAGAGGGCCTCCACCTTACCCACTGCCCAATCACTGGTTCACTACACAGCCTCATCATTCTACTGTCAGGCCGGCTCCTCCTGCCCTGGAAACCTTCTCTCCTTTCTACTCCAGGGACCAGCTGGAAGCCTCTCCTTGAAGCAGCCAGCAGGCATGTGGCTGAACCCCCAGGTGAACCCAATGCTCAGTATTCAGAGAAGCAGAGGAGGTTGACCCTCCCTGACCCACATTCAGAGACCACTCCCACCCCACGACAGCAGCCCCTAAGCACAGTGCCAGGGCCCCCAGCTAGCCCCAGTCTGTGGCAAAGCCCTAATCCCACACCGGACCCCAGCAAAGGAACCTTCACCCCGGCCCACACAGTCCACTGGGGCCAAGCAGGAAGACCTGCTGTGACGGCCCATGGATGCAAATCCTTTATGAAAGGGTGAGAGGCAGCATGCTGGTTCACAGGTCAAGAAAACGGGTTCTCCTCAATCCAAGAAGAGATCTAGAGCATTTAAACAGCTCTTATATCTCAACAGAAAGACAAACAACTATGCTAAAAATTAGGCAAAGAAACTAAATAGACGTTTCCCCAAAGTAGACACTGCAAATAGCCGCTATGCACGTGAAAAGATGCTCAATATCACAAGCTCAATATCACAAGGGAAAAGATGCTCAATATCACAAGGGAAGTGTTAGTCCCTCAGTCGTGCCTGACTCTTTGCAACCCCGTGGACTATAGCCCGCCAGGCTCCTCTGTCCATGGAATTCTCCAGGCAAGAATACTGGAGTAAGTAGCCATTCCCTTACTCCAGGGGATCCTCCCAACCCAGGAATTGAACCTGGGTCTCCGGCATTGCAGGCAGATTCTTTACCCTCTGAAACACTGTGGAAGCCAGTCATCAGGAAAATGTGAATGAAAACTACAATGAGATACTACCTCAAGTCTATCAGGATGGCCAGAATTTAAAAAAAAAAATGTTTTTTTAAAATCAGAGAATTAAGCATTGGCGAGGATGTGGAGAAATTGGAACCCTCATGCATTACTGGTGGGAATGTAAAATGATGCTGTGGAAAAAAGATTTTGGTGGTTCCTCAAAAAGTTAAACACAGCATTACTATATGATCCAACAATTCTACTTTTAGGTATATACCCCAAAAAAACTAAAAACATACGTCCACAAAAAAAATCTGTAAACCAATTTTCACGGGAGCATTATCCACAATACCCCAAAAGTTGCAACTACCCAAGTACCTAGCAACAGATGAATAGATGGAAGAGAGCTGTCATATGCCCATCCAGTCGAATATTATTTAGTCACAAAAAGGAATGATACACTGAATCATCCCACAAATGTGAATAAACCTTAAAAACTGTATGCTCAGTGAAAAAAGCCAGATGCGAAAAGCCACATACGGTATGATTCCGTTTATATGAAATGTCCAGAACAGGCAAATCCACAGAAACAGAAAGTGGATTAGTGGTTGCCAGGGGCTGGGGGAGGGGGAGGGGGATATAAGGTTTCTGGGGTGATGAAAATGTTCTGGAATTAGATAGCAGTGTTGGTTGCACAGCCTTGTGGGTGTATTAAAAACCACTGAACTGTACGCATCAACTAATAAATAGAGAGGATGTGAGTTACATCTCAATAACAAAAAGCACTTGCCCCCCATTCGCAACAGTCCAGAGCCCCTCAGCTGCCAATTAAATTGACCGCCAGCACCTCTCATAGACTAGGGAAGCCCTCAATGCCATGCCTGTGCTGCCTCATCCATGCAGGCCTCCAGGCTGCCTGGAGCAGAAAGTTGGGACAAACCCACAGACCTCACAGCAGTGCCCTGCTCCCCCTCGGTACCCTGCAAATGCTTCCAGTATAACGTGGAATGCTGAGGCCAACACCTGGAGGAGCCTCAGCGCTCACTGTGCCCCTTCTTGCTTCCTTTGAAGATTAATCACCTTGGAAGCCTCAGGCCTCCACTCGCCTGGGCAGCTCCTGGATGCCTGTCTCGCAGCTTCCCTAGGGGCCTCTGCTGGGGGCTGGCTCAGCACATGGGATCTCTAAGAAAAAGGCAGTAAAGTGCCAGGGACCCCAGGCAATGCTTTGCCTGGCACAGATCCCCAAATCCCAGCCCCAACCCTTAACTCCAGGCTCAGAGAAGCACAAGGGTGGCTTGCCCCAGGGTCTGGGGCATCCCTTCCTGGGCAGCTTTACCTGCCCACCCTTTACCTCCATATTCTCACCTGAGGATAACACCAAGAGAGAAGCTGAGCACCAGAGAGCCCACCCAGGTCTATGGAGTGGGACAGAGTGGCAGGGGGAGCGGGGGGAGGTCAGTGGCAGGGAGGGGTATCCAAGTTTAAATCTCAAACTTGCCACAAGCCCCTGGGACAGCCTCTTCCTGCTTAGAGCCAGGCTCCACTTCCTTCCAAGAGGGTATCAGGCCAAGCTGTCTAGGCCCCCAGAGCACAGACATCTCGGTAGCCCCAGGAGAATCAGATGGAAACACCACCTGCTAATCACGCCAAAAAGCAGGGTCAGGCCTGGCAGGAAGAGAGAGGAGCCCCTTTTCCATGGCAGGCAGATGACCTGCAGGGCCCTGCCTGGTGGCCAGAGGCTGAGGAGGACAGCAGAGGCAGGGCGGCTTGGGTTGCAGGCCGAGGGGGGTGGGGGGGCAGGGCAGGGAGGGCTCCCACCGCCCACGTGATCCTCCCCCAGGCCAGCCTCTCCGGGTTTCTGGGCTGTAACTGGAGCTGCCCTGCCTGTGCGCCTCTGTGCCAGGCAGAGCTTTCAGAGTGGGGGAAGGGAGAAGAGGGCTGGATCCCAGCTCCTTCCCTGGTTCCCTCCGTACTCGGGGTGGGGAGGGGAGCCCCAGCACAAGGCACAGGGAGGCCCCCTGGCTCTGGCCCAGCCCTGCCTGGCCCTGCCTGGCTTGGGCCATCTCCTCCTCCCCCTACCCTCTGGCTCCTGTCCCTTCACTAGGCCAGGAGAAAAAGCCCCAGACCCAGGTTCAGCTGCTCACTGCCGGCCAGAGGCTGGGTCTTTACACCCTGTGCTATCCTGAGTGGACTCCAGCACCAGGTCCCTTCCCTCCTTTGCCTGCTCAGCTGGCTCAGAGCCTGCCACCCTCCAGGACTTTCATCCACCAAGCTGAGTCTTGTCTCTCTTGCTTGGTGTGGAGGAGACAGAGGGAGTACCCTCCAGCAGAGCAAGCACAACTTCTTCCTCTGGGGCAGTCTTCCATGGAGCAGGACTTGAGAAGCCCATTTGAGGTGACCTTTGGGATTAAAGAGCGGGGCCAAAAGGGCTAGCTGGAGAAGCTGCAGGGGCGCCAAGCCCTCTCAACTTGCCACACAGCCCCTGGGGGTTATTCTCTTCAAGGGAGCCAAGGAGACTTCCCTGGAGATACAAAGTGCAGAGAAAACAGGGAGAAAGAGAGGGATGCTGCAGGGGTGGGGGTAAAGGATGGGAGCCAGGACCCTGGAAACCACCCTGTGGATCCGATCTTCCCTGAGAGTAAAAGCTGGCAGCAGGGACTCCGCACAGAGCACAGAGTGGCGCAGACGAGCCCAGGGTGTGTCTGAAGCCTGGTGAGCAGACCCACGGCTGCGCCTGGACAGCGCAAAGGCACAGCTGGCTGACAGGCCATCGTGACTCACCGTGGACCTGCAGCCAGACAGCCAGCCTCTGACCCTCCCTCTGCCCGAGAGGGTGAGGCAAAGGCTGCACAGATGGCATGCAGGGGCGTGCCAGCCTCTGCACAGCCTGAGCCCCAGGCAGGCCAAACTCACAGCCACAGCCCTGGCTTCGGGGTGGGGTCTCCAGGGTAAGAAGACAAGGAGCTGACCCTGGGAGACAACCCAGGAGAAGGGAACAGGAGAAGTGGGCGGGGGGAGAAAAACACAAAGGGAAAGTTTCCCATGAAAATATTTTATTTTCTTTGAGAACAGGATACACCTGCAGGGCTTCTCGCCCAGTCTGCCTCTCCCCGCCCTGGCAGTGCCACATTTCTGGGCCAACGGGGCCCTCTGCCGGCCAGGCCGCTGCGCGCCGCGCCTGGTCCACGGGAGAGGGAACAGGTGACAACGGGCGCAGGGCGGCAGCCCGGGACGGGCATAAGGCACCCCGGACGGGGTCTGGGCGGGACTCGAGGGTGGCCTCAGCTCCAGGAGTGGCACGGGGGAGGGAGGTGGAGCGGCTGGGGAGGGCCGGAGGGCTGTCTACACGACGCCACACAAACCTCGGGGGCCCATCTGCAGAGTACAGCGAGGGTCCCCAGAGCTCGCCTGGCAGGACATCCCAGATCTGGGAGCGAGGAACCAGGAAGGGCAGGAAAGAACGATGGGGAGAGACGAGCCAAAACCACAAAAACTGCTGCTGCGGAGAAGCGCGCGGGGCAGCGACCCGGGAGGCGGCTGGAGGCAGCATTCACAGCCCGCCCGGGCCCGGCGCACCAGAGAGGTCCCACAGACGCGCTCCCGCGGGTCGCGGCCCGAGCGAACGTCAGAAGCAAAGCGCAAGAAAAATAAAATTCCTCCAGCCTGGAGTTTTTTCCCCCTTTGGGGCTCAGTGCAAGGAACATCTGGATTTTGTACGTATTTTTTTGTTGTTGTTAAATTAACTTCTCGGGGAGAGAAAGGAGGGGGAAACTGCAAGGCGGGTGGGTGTGCAGGGGCCAGGGAGGCTCCAGACGTTTGGCTAGAAATCCCAGCCAAAGACAGCCGATAACCAGAGCTTGGTCCCGCAGCTGCAGGGAGCCTCGCGCACGGCCGCGGGCGCGGCCACAGGGACTACGGCTCCAGGGTCACGAAGGACCGGGGCCTCACGCCAGCCAGTCGGGCACGCCGGCCCCTCTCCGTGAGCCGTGCCACAGGGACACCGACTCCCGAACCCAGCGACGCGGGCGCCGCAAACAAACAGCTCCAGGCAACCCGGCGCCCCTCGCTAGCCCGGGCACCGCGCCCCGCGCACCTGGATCGCCCCCGCCCTCGCGCCCGCGCCGGCCTCGGGCCCGGCCCGCCCGCCCCGCCCGCCGGGCCGCCGAGGCACCTACCCGAAGTAGGCGGCCGAGGGGCGCAGCGCGGCGAGCAGCAGCGTCAGCGCGAAGGCCGCGGCCAGCCAGCGCGCCAGCAGGGGCCCATCCAGCATCTTGCCGCGCCGCGGCGGCTGACCATCGCGCTCCCGGCCCCGCGCTGGGCGCCCCGCGGCCGCCGCCCTCTTATAGCGCCCGGAGCGCCAGGCCGGGGGCGGGGCGCCGGCCAGCTGGCCCGGCCCCGCCCGCGCCCGGGGAGGGGTCACGCCGGCGCCGGGGGCGGGCCGAAATCCGAGCCAGCGCACCGCCCAGCCCTGGTGCCTCCGGGCCACTCGGGTCTCAGGGCGCGCCTCGCGCGTGGGAAGCGAGGCACGCGAGGGGCGGGTGGGAACCGGGGCGGCCGGAAGGGGCGGGGGCGGGAGCGCGGCGGGGGCCCGGGGAAGGGAACAAGCCCCCGAGCGGCTGTGGGCGTGGGTGGAGCCAAGTCGGAGTGTTGGTGGCCTGGGGCAAGACGGCGAGGCTGGCGCTGGGCGGCTAGCCGGGTGGGAGCGAGCGAGTGGGAACGCCGGGGGAATCTGGAAGTGGGAGGTTTGGTGCAGCTGCGGGGGCGGGGTGTGACCTGGGGCGGGGCCGGGGCGGAGCTCTTGGCCAGCACTCAAGCGGGTGGTGCCGCGGGGGACTCGGGTGTCAGCCCGGAGCTGGAGCAAGCTTGTCGGCTCCCAGAGGAGTTTGCGTGAAAGGGGAGACAAGCCAGCAGGTGATGCCCCTGCCTTTGCCAGGCCAGACGGGCGCTGCTCTCTGGTTTGTTGTCTTGGGAATGAGGCGCCCTGATCAGGGATGGTGCGGCCAGATCGATCGACCTTTGGGGACCTCTGACTCCCTGTTCTTAAATCGAAGGAGGAGCTGGCTGAGGTCACTGCCAGCGCTGATCCTCGGGTGACCTCCTTCTCAGAACCTCCACCGTGAGGACTGGACGAAGGGGGCTTGGCAGGGTAGAGGCAGTAGGAGCTGCCAGGGACAGGGAGGAGAGACGATGCAGAGTCACTGTTGAAGTAAGTCAGGGTCTGAGAACCCAAACCCCAGATTAAAACAGATAACACAAATTAACAGAAAACAGGATAGGTTCAAGGAGAATCCTTAGAGACCGCTGGGCCAGGGCTTCTCCATGTCAACAGCCACAGCGGGGAGAGCTCTGAGGTTCAGGATATGGGAAAAGTGTCCACGAAATGTCAGCCTTCAGGTGACCCTAGAGGCTCCATGGGTCCACTTGGCCAATACTATGGGGGCCCTCAAGTCCTGGGCCTGCAGGGGAAAGCACAGCTTTCTATCAGCCATCTGGACTGAGTTGCTGCTTCTGGGCACAGTGACTCAGAGTCTGGGGGTCTGAGCACCTCTAAAGGCTGGGTTAATGGGTTCTGAAGATCTGCTTGGTGACGTGAATCAGGACAAGAACTGAAGGACAAAACAGGAGGACAAAAAAAGTACCCTGAGAGCGGCGCATGGAGCATGACATATGCTTGGGCTCCCACCTCTCTTAGAAGGCCACCCACTGAGCATACCCCATCCTCCCTAGGGGCCTCCTAGTGCTGGGCTAGTGAAAAGAGGGCGGAGAGGAGATGGGGCATGGGCACACCACTTCCTCTCTGGGCCTCAACTTCCCCATCTGAGACACATCCAACTCTAGGGAATCATAATGTCTTTTTCTAAGTTGTAATGTCGCGCTGCAGAAACCTCCACCCATGGTTTTGCTTCTGTGGGTGTGACCAGCCTCACGTCATTCCCCACCCCCGGGACTCCTCATGTAGGAGGGGGCCCTCCAACACCCTTGTCTGCTCACACCACACTCAGCCACTTCAACAGGGCTGGCACAGCAAAGAGAACACCAAAGCAGCTCCAGCCCACCCAGGCTGGAGGCCTAGGGGACACCCTGTCATGCCGCACCTCCAAGTGCCTGAGTTCAACCCCCAAGACCTCCACCTGAAGTCCTGGCTCCCACGCCCCGGAAGCGTGAGGCATGAGCTGAGGGGACGCAGACTCATGACATCTTTAAAGGCACAGAGATTGCATCCAAAAAAAGTGAAATGTGAGATTGTAAATGTGTCTGGAAGGCGCTGCAGGCCTTAATAGAGTTTCTTTCCATGGGGAGTGGAGGGTTCTCTTTTGGCCACTCAGCAAGTCCCAAAGAAAGAGGCAGCCAGCTGAGGTTCCAGCCAACAACTTGTGGGGGGGCACAGTTGGTGCACTGGGGGCTGGAAAGACAAGTGCCATCTGTGGAAGGGGAATGAGGGTTTTCATCAGGGGCTGCCAACTCATAGCAGCTTGGGGGGCTATCGCAGCCAGCCTGAGTGGCCCCAAAGCACCTGTTTTTGAGTGCTAAGCCTCCCCCACGTATCAGCAGGGACACCTTCAGTCCAGGGAATAGGAGGACCAGCTTTGCTAGGCTGTGCAATGTGGGAGAAGGGTGAGGTGGGTAGCAGTGCCTGGTACGTAGTAACACTGGGAATACACCTGAGGGTCTAGGTAGGGCCACGCCTGGAGTGATGGCAGCAACTGAGGTGGAGCCACCAGCTACCACTGCAGCTGGACCTGGGGGTACTGGCTGCCCCCCCAGGAGTCTCCCAGACCTTAGACCTCTCCATCAGGTCTGACCTCTTTGCCCTGCCCTTGCCTGCATTCATACCTCCGCCAGGACCATGCTGGGCCTTCCTGTACTGCAGACGAAAACCGAGGTGGCCCTGCTTACGGACCTCAAGGCACCCGTGCAGTCTAAACCTCTTCAGAGGGGGCCAGGTGCTTCCCACTTCTGTGTCCATGTCTCCTGCCTCCCTGCATGTAAGCCCCAGCCCACCTTTGCAGATTCTGGTCACCTGCAACACCTCCCCTAGCCATTCTGCATCGGCCTGGCCTCTCTGTGCCCAGTGTGGAGAATGAAGGTAAGTTAATGTGGAACAGTCATTAACAGACACGCATATGGTTTGATTGACACTGGATGGTAAACTGAGGCCCAGAGAACCCAGCAAATTAACCCAAAGGGCACAAAGCCACCTGGGGGTGGGAGAAGGAACACCTGACCCCAGTCTCATGCTTTTACCAGCTGAGCCACCTCACAGGTAATCTTGCTGGCCTCAGCACAGCATGAGAAGGCTGTGTTATCCCAGGAGGTCAGAGGTTTTTCTTGCAGCATAGCGTGCTCTGGCCAATGGCAAAGTGATCCCATATTTCTGTTGGAGAAGCCTGGGCTTGAGGCTTCCTTATTCCCCTGCCACAGCCACCTAGGTCTGCTTGGCACACTGTCTGGGAAAGGACATCCAGAGTACCAGGCAGAACAAGCTGTCACTAGTTCAGGGGCTGCAGTCACCCCGTGCAGCGTGAGGGAGAGCACGGAGTGGTCCAGGCTGCCTGCATGGTCTCTGCCCTGTACATGTTCCTAACCAGAGTTATGGTCTCCAAGGGGCAGATGGGCACAGCTCCAAGAGGACCGGATCAGCACCAGGGCAGGCGTGTGCTCTGAAACAAAGCCCACCCCAGGAGGGGAAAAACAAGCTCTGAAGGCTCACTGACACTTTTGCAAACATCCAACTTCATGGAGACCCTAGCCCTGTGAACTGCCAGAATCACTCACAGCAATAGGTCCTGAGCACACTGATGCCCAGCTGGCAGAGGCGGCTGCCCAGGTCTCAGCACGACAGCAAACTCCTGCAAAGCTAGAGTGCTCACCGTGACCCCAGCCTGGGCAGCACGCCTTCCTGGGCCAGGCCCACCTGACATCTTCAAGGCCAGGTTTGGCTGCAGCAGCAAGGCCTCACTTGTCAACTCAGTGCCCTCCTCAGTCATCTCCTCCCAGGGCCAGAGCCAGAGAGAAGGGATAGAAGACAGGAGGAGGCCCACCTTCCCGGCTGATGCCCACCTACTCTCAGCCACTCTTCAGGCCTGAGTTGCTGAGCCGACAGCAAGATGAGAATGAGGTTTGGGGAGGATCCAGAGGGGCCAGGCTGGGGAGGTTTCACTGCCCAGAACCAGGGACAGTTCTCTCAGGTGGTCTGGAAGGAGTGGGTGAACAGCTGCTTATCAGAAAACATTACCTAATTGGGGTCTAACTGTGAAGGTTTATGGGGCCAGGCAGGGGGGCTCCCTGGGGGGCATGGTGAAAGCCGCTCATGAGTCATTTGAAACTGAGCCGGACAAAGAGCTTAAGGAGAAATGATCCCACCCAGTCTGCCAGCCATAGGTAGAATGAGCTCATGGACTCTGGGGCGCACATGAATGCGTGTGTGTGTGTGTGTGCGCGCGTGCGTGCGTGTGCATGAGAGAGGTGGAAAGAGGGAAGGGAGGGGAGGAAAAGAAGAGAAGAGAGAAAAAGCTGGTAGTCACATAGCTGAGACTCAGAAGCTGAGCTCCCCTCTCCACCAGGTTTGGAGCCGCCACTGTGGGCCGCATTACTGCATGGGCAGACTGCCCCCTGCAGGTCGGCGAGGGAAGGGCCCAGTGTATCAGTGGTTCAGCAATCCAGCCAGCATCCTGGTCTAGCATCCTCATCCAGCATCCCAGCCAGCTTCCTGGCCAGCATTCAGGCCAACATGAACATACCTTCTCTGCGGTGCCCAGCATAAGACCTGTTCTGGGATATATGCCAAGTGGGCATGGAGTGTTTTCTTCAGTGGGACACCATCTGCTCACACCACTTCATCCTCTGTGAGATGTGTGTTGGAGATGGATGCATAATAAACATTTTTAACATGTTTATTCAAATGTTTAAAATTTATTTTGAAAGAATGGTAGATCCACATGCAACTGTGAAAAATAATAAAGAGACTTCTTGCACCCTTCACCTGGTTTCTCCCAATGATAACTTCTTGCAAACTATAGACAGTATGACAAGCCAGGAAACTGGCATTGACAAAATCCACTGACCTTGCTGCATGCACTCAGCTGTCTACATGTGTGTTTTGTTCTATGTACTTTTATCAAATGTGGAGGTTCACTTGTCTACCACAGTTACACTGAACATCTCCATCACTCCTGCCACACACCCCCTGCTGCTGCTGCTAAGTCGCTTCAGTCGTGTCCGACTCTGTGCGACCCCATAGACGGCAGCCCACCAGGCTCCCCCGTCCCTGGGATTCTCCAGGCAAGAACACTGGAGTGGGTTGCCATTTCCTTCTCCAATGCTCGAAAGTGAAAAGTGAAAGTGAAGTTGCTCAGTCGTGTCCGACTCCTAGCGACCCCATGGACTGCAGCCCACCAGGCACCTCCATCCATGGGATTTTCCAGGCAAGAGTACTGGAATGGGTTGCCATTGCCTTCTCCGACACACCCCCTAGAATCTGCTGATCTGCTCTCCGTCTATCATTTTGTCCGCTCAGGAATGCTATATGCATGTAATCATACAGTATGTAACCTTTAAGGACTGGCTTTTGCACTGAGAGTAATTTCCTGGAGATCTGTCCAGGTTATCGAGTTTATCAATGTGTGTGTGCTCAGCCTCTCAGTTGTGTCCAACTCTTTACAGCCCATGGACTATAGCCCACCAGGCTCTTCTTCCCATGGAATTTTCCAGGCAAGGATACTGGAGTGAGGTGCCATTTCCTCCTCCAGGGGATCTTTCTGACCCAGGGATGGAACCTGCTTCTCTCACATCTCCTGCATTGGCAGGCAGATTCTTTACCACGAGTACCACCTAGGAAACCCAAGTGTATCAATAGTTCCTTCCTCTGAGTTGCTTCCTAAGATTCGACCGTGTGGATATACCATTCGGTCATTGAAGAATATCTGGGCTGTGTCCAGCTTCTGGTTATTGTGAATAAAACTGCTGTTAACATTTGTGTATAGGTTTTATGTGAACATAAGTTTTATTCGTCTGAGATGAATGCCTAGGAGAGCAATGGCTGCGTCATGTGGGAGTTGCGTGTTTGGTTTTGTAAGAAACTGACAAACTATTTTCCAGAGTAGCTGCACTGTTCTATATTCCCACCAGCAATGCTCAAGAAATCCAGTGTTTTTACATCCCCGTCAGTATTTGGGGTTGTCACTGTTTTTTTATTTTAGTCATTCTTATAAGCATGCAGTGTCTCACTGAGGCTTTAATTTGCATCTCCCTAATGGCTAATAATGTTGAACATTCATGGATTTTATTGCCTCTTTGATAAAATGTCTGTTCATCTTTTGCTCATGTTCAAATTGAATTTTTTAGTGTTGAGATTTGAATGCTCTTTGTATGTTATAGGTATGATTCTTTGGTCAGATGCTAGTTTGCAAATATTTTCTCCCAGACTGTAGTTTGTCATTTCATCTTCCTCACTTGTGCTTTTGCAAAGCAAAGCTTTTTAATATTTCCTTTTATTTTCATGCTTTGGGCGTTATGCCTGAGCTCTTTTCCTAGGCCAAGATTCTGAAGATTTTTTCTATTTTTTTAAAAATAAAAGTTTTATAGTCTTACAGTTTTAAGTCCATGATACATTTTGAGTTAATTTTTATATAAGGTGTAAGGTTGAGGTTGAGGTTCATTTTTCTGCCTATGGGCATCCAAGTGCTTTAGCACCATTTGTTATATAGGCTTTTTCCTCCACACAACTGCTTTTGTGCCTTATTCGTTAGAAATCAGTTGTGTATATTTGAGTGGAGCTATTCCTGGATTCACTGTGGTGTTCTGTTCGTGTGTGTGTCTATCCCTCTGTCTGATTTCTGGATCACACTGATTTCTGGAACAACATAGCAAGTCAACATTGCATAGGGTTATTCCTTCACTATAGTCTTCTTTTTTCAAGATTGTTTAGCTATTCAAAGGCTTGTACCTTTCCATAGTTTTAGAATAAGCTTGTCTGTGCCTACCAAAAAAAAAAAAAAACACTGGGATTCTGGTAAGAATTATGCTAAACTTATAGATCAATTTGGAGAGAACTGACATCTTTGCTATGTTGGGTCTTCCAATTCATGAACACAAAATATCTCTATTTATTTAGGTTTTCTTTGACTTTTAAAAATCATTTTGTAATTTCAACATCTGCACATTTTGCCAAGTTCATAACTGAATATTTCATTTTCTTCAGAGTGATCATAAGTGGTACTGTATTTTACATTTCCACTTCCACATGTTCATTGTAAGTATATGGAAATGCAATTGATTTTTGTGTGTTGATCTTACACACAATCATGCAGAGCTTACTTAGTGTGGAAGGTTTGGATTTTATTCTTTTAAAAGGTTCATTGGGGGACTTCCCTGGTGGCTCAGTGGTAAAAAATCCAGGGGTCGAATCCCAAATGCAGGAGACATGGGTTCGACCCCTGGACCAAGAAGATCCCACATGCCTCAGAGTAACTAAGCCCATGCACCTCAACTATTGAGCCCTTGCCCTGGAGCCCAGAAGCCCACAACTACTAAGCCCATGCGCTGTGACCACTGAAGCCCGAGAGCCCAGAGCCCATTCTGTGCAACAACAGAAGCCACCACGGTGAGAAGTCCATGCCCTGCAACTAGAGAGAAGCCTGCACAGCAACAAAGACCCAGCACAGCCAAGATATAAATAAATAGAATTTTTTAAAAAAAGAACAGCAACCAAAAAACATTCTTAAAAAAATAATAAAAATAAAAGATTCGTTGGGATGTCCTGCTATGTCATCTGCCAATAGGAATAGTTTTAGTTCTTCCTTTCCTATCTGTCTACCTTTCATTCCTTATCTTATTACACGGATTAGAACTTCCAATACTATGTTGAAAAACAGTGGTGAGAGCAGATATCATTGTCTTGTTTTCGAACAACAGAGGGAAAACTTTCATCTTTCACCATTAAGTGTGATGTTAGGTCTGTTTTGTTTTGTTTTGTTTTGTTTTCAGATGTTATTTATCATTAGGGGAAATTCTCCTCAATTCCTAGTTTGATCAAGCTTTTTTTCATGAATGGATGGATTTTTTCAAATGCTTTTTCTGTATTAGTATAAACATTTGATTTTTCTTCTTTAGCCAGTTGATGTGATAATTACATTGATTGATTTTCAAGGATTGACCATTGACTCTCACTTGGCCATATTATATAATTCTTTTTATATATTTATAAGTTCATTTTTCTAATATTTTTACTGAGATTTTTTTCCCCTGAGTTCATAAGGAATATTAGTCTGTAGTTCTCTCTCTCTTTCTCTTTGGTACCGTCTTTCCTGGGTTTGGGTATCACGTGGGGTAATAGTAACTTCCTAACATGAGCTGGGATATATTCCTGTCTCTTCTATATCCTAGAAGAAATTGTATAAAATTGATGCTACTTCTTCTGAGCATGAGGATTTCTTTGGGGAAAAGGGGCTTTTATTTACACCAGTTTTTGAAATAGTTATAGGACTATTTAGGTAATTTATTTCATCTTGGTTGAGTTTTGGTAGTTTATAGTTTTTGAGGAATTTACTCATTTCTTCTAAGTTGTTGGATTTATGAATGTAAAGTTGTTCCTAGCTTGCCTTATTATCTTTGTGATGTCCCAGGATCTGTAGTGATGTCCCTTGTTTCATCCTGATCTTGATGATTTGTGTTTTCTTTCTTTTTACATTCTTCAGTCTTACTAGAGTTTATAACAGTGAAGGCAATGGCACCCCCACTCCAGTACTCTTGCCTGGAAAATCCCATGGACGGAGGAGGCTGGAAGGCTGTAGTCCATAGGGTTGCTAAGGTTCGGACAGGACTGAGTGACTTCACTTTCACTTTTCACTTTCACGCATTGGAGAAGGAAATGGCAACCCACTCCAGTGTTCTTGCCTGGAGAATCCCAGGGATGGGGGAGCCTCGTAGGCTGCTATCTATGGGGTCGCACAGAGTCGGACACGACTGAAGTGACTTAGCAGCAGCAGAGTTTATAAACGTTTTTTAGGGCTAGCTTTTAAAATTGATTTCTTGGAGACTTCCCTGGTGGTCTAGTGGTTAAGAATCTGCCTTGCAATTCAAGGGACACGGCTTCCATCCGTGGTTGGGGAACTAATATCCCACAAAGCAACTGAGCCCACCTGCCAGAACTACTAAGCCCGCACACTCTGAAGCCCACGCCCCACACTAGAGCGTCCTGTCTGTGCACCACGAGAAGAGATCCCATGTGCCACAACGAAGACCAGACAGTCGGATAAATAAATAAATATTTTTAAATGATTTCCTTATTGTTTTCCTGTTTAATTTCATTGATGACTGTTCTTAAATTACTATTTTTCTCCTGCCTTCTTTGGTTTTATTTTTCTCCTCTTTCTAGTCTCTTGAGACAGGAACTTAGAATATTAACTTGAGTCCTGCCCTCCTTTCTAGTGTAAGCATTCAATGCTATAAATTTTCCTACTTGCACTGCTTTAGCTGGATCCCACATACTGTGACATGTCACACTTTTATTATTTTAATTTCCACATATGTATGCATCAAACAACAGAGTCTCAAAATCCATGAATTGAAAACTGATAGCAAGCTGAAAGGACATGTAGATAAATTCACAATTATAGTTGGAGACATCAACACCCCTTACTAGACAGAAAATCATCAAAGACATTTAAGAACTCAACAACCCATTGAGAAATTTTGACACCACCTAACATGTATTCTTTCTAAATACCCATGGAACATTTGCTGAGATAGATATCATATCTCATACGCAAAATAAACCCCAACAAATTTAAAAGAATTGAAATCATACAGAGTGTGTTCTCTAACCACAGTGGCATCAAACTAGAAATCAGCACCACAGAAGACACCTGAAGAGCTTCTAAACACTCTGAAACTAGACCACACACTTATAAATAATCTATGAGTCAGAGAATCTCAAGGGAAAATTTTTAACATGTTTTTCAAATTTTTAGTTTTTAATTAAAGTGCAAGCAATCTATCCCTTGTTTGGAGAAAATACTTCACTTCTATAATCTACACCAAACCAGTTTTCTGAGTGGTCTCTTTTCTTCCCTTGGTTTATCCACAGCTCACAGGGAATGTCACTCCAGAGACTGCCCGCATCTGTAGGGCCAGCGGAGAAAGTGGGCAGACACTCAGACCGAGACACCGTTCCACCTGGACCCGCAGACTGGGACGTGGTAGAAAGGGTGCTGTTTGCACTTAGAGGTTATGCAGGAGTATGCTAGGTGCAGGCCGGCATCCCATTTTCAAAGTCCCAACCTCATGGATGGGACTCCCTTTTGGGACTAAGGAGCACAAATCCTGCATCCAGACTCTTCCTGGCCCATTGAACCCATGCCTTCCTATCCTCCCAGGGAACAGCCTGGCTCTCCCAACCAGGCCTGGGTGGAGTTCTGACTCCACGACCACCATTTTCAGTCAGGTACCCAGACAAGAGGCCCTGGACAGGTGTTCCTGTTCCATGGGACTCACTGGCCTCCCCTAGTGGTCAGCACGTTCCCCAGTGGCTGGCCCCAGAGTTAGGGACTCACTCCAACATTTTCAGGTTCCTTTGAAGCCAGGAGGGACAGCTGTTAGGCTTAGCAACAGGGTCGAGTCTGCCAGCTGCCCTTCCTCTCTGGGAGCCCTGAGTGCCAAATCTCACTGCTGCTGAGTTGGAACCGCATTTCCTGTGGCTTCTTCCTGAAGACTCGGGCAGCCTGGACCCCTCCAGCAACATTTTGTGTGACATTTGGAAAAAGTAAGTGAAAGAGTGATATGCTTTTGTGCCCAAGAGGTGGATGTCAGACCTGCGATACCCTCTGTGGTCAGTGAGGCCACCCAGCTCATGCTGGGCCTCCTGGATTGGCCAGGATGTGCCTACCACAGTACAGAGGCCCACAGCGCCTCTTCTTAGGACACCTCCATCTGTTCCCATTCCTTCCTACCTACATGGACTTCCAAATGACCAGCTTCACAGAGACACGCAAGTCAGCGCGGTGGCTGGTAAAGGTGATACTTTAGTGTCAGTGAAGGGGGCTCTTCCTATCACAGTAGTGCCGCCAGGACACAATAGTCATCCTTTCAAGTTCAGGCTCAGAAGCTGGTCCCACCCTGTCTGTGTCCCTCCCAAGGACCAGGGCCAGCCCTAAGCCCAGTGTGAGGAGGGAAGGAAGCATAAATGTCCAGCAGGGTTGAAAACTGATTTAACAAGAACTAATGAACTAGTCATGTATGGATGTGAGAGTTAGACTGTGAAGAAAGCTGAGCGCTGAAGAATTGATGCTTTTGAACTGTGGTCTTGGAGAAAACTCTTGAGAGTCCCTTGGACTGCAAGGAGATCCAACCAGTCCATTCTGAAGGAGATCAGCCCTGGGATTTCTTTGGAAGGAATGATGCTGAAGCTGAAACTCCAGTACTTTGGCCACCTCATGCGAAGAGTTGACTCATTGGAAAAGACTCTGATGCTGGGAGGGATTGGGGGCAGGAGGACAAGGGGATGACAGAGGATGAGATGGATGGATGGCATCACCAACTCGATGGATATGAGTTTGAGTGAACTCCAGGAGTTGGTGACGGACAGGGAGGCCTGGCGTGCTATGATTCATGGGGTCGCAAAGAGTCGGACATGACTGAGTGACTGAACTGAGCTGAAACTGAATGAACTATCTGAAAAAGAAAAAGAAAGTCACACCCAGACAGTGCCATCCATTCTCAAGTGACCATTATTCCTTCCCTCCAGTCCCTGTCTTGCCCCAACACCACAAAGATGTTGGGAACCCCAATTGCTGACAGCACGCAGAGCTGCCCCTAATATCCCAAACCCTCTCAGAACTGCTAACACAACACCAAGCCCTTTAAAAGGCCCCGCCTCCTCCCTAGGACACTTCAAGATTTCCCCTGGCACGAGGCCTCCCTGGCAAGTCAATGCACCCAATGGCTCCATTATGAGGGTGCCCCTGGTGGTCATCTACCAGACTTTATCAGCAGGTAGAATGAGCAGTTTGAATGTTCTGATCTTATCTTCTCCCACCTCCTAAATCTGCCTCTTGGACACAGAGATCAGTGATGGATCCCTTCTTTGATTCTCATATGCACAGATAAACTAATCCCAGGGCCATGCAAAAGCCATGCAGGGGGAGGATTAAACCCAGATTACATCTCTAAGCAGGTAGAGGCAACTTCTCCCAGTCCTGCTCACTCCTTGAGCATCAGGTGCCTTCCATGCCACCAGAGCACAGAATGACAGAAAGTGCAAATGGCTCACAGCAGCTTTTATGGGTCTGGGCCCTTTGTTCTGGAGCATCTTCTTAAAGCATCTTCCATATGTGCAAGCATTCTTTAAGCATCTTCTTAAAATCATGAATTGATCCAGAACAATACTGCCTTTGTTGCCCTTCACTTCCCTGGGATTAGTTTATCTATGGACATGAGAACCAAGGAATGAGATAAAGGCTACTGGACACCATTCACCATCTGAAGCAGAAGTAGCATGATGCTATTACCTAGGTCCATATAGTCACAGCTATGGTTTTCCCAGTAGTCATGTATGGATGTAAGAGTTGGACCATGAAGAAGGCTGCTGCTGCTGCTGCTGCTGCTAAGTCACGTCAGTCGTGTCCAACTCTGTGCGACCTCATAGACGGCAGCCCACCAGGCTCCCGTCCCTGGGCTGAGCACTGAAGAAGTGATGCCTTCAATTTCTGGTGTTGGAAAAGACTCTTGAGAGTCCCTGAACTGCAAGATCAAACTAGTCAATCCTAAAGTAAATCAACTCTGAATATTTATTGGAAGGACTTATGTTAAAGCTGAAGCTCCAATACTTTGGCCACCTGATGAGAAGAGTCTACTTAATGGAAAAGACTCTGATGCTGGGAAAGATTGAAGGCAGGAGAAGAAGGAGGTGGCAGAGGATAAGATGGTTGGATAGCATCACTAACTCAATGGACATGAGTTTGAGCAAACTCTGGGAGATGGCGAAGGACAGAGAAGCCTGGCAAGCTGCAGTCCATGGGGTCTCAAAGAGTTGGACACAAGTCAGTGACTAAATAACAACAACCATGTTAACAAACCGTAGAATAAAAACCGTATGATCATCTTAAGTCCTAGCCACAGTTATTAGAGAAGAAAAGGAAATAAATGGAATCCAAATTGGAAAAGAGGAAGTAAAACTGTCACTGTTTGCAGATACTATACATAGAAAATCCTAAAGAAGCCACCAGAAAACTCCTATTAATCGAGATCATCAATGAATTTGATAAAGTTGCATGATAAAAAAATTAATACACAGAAATCTCTTACATTCCTATACAGTAACAATGAAAGATCAGAAAGAGAGATTAAAGAAACAATTTCATTTGTCATTGCATCAAAAAGAATAAAATACCTAGGAATAAACCTACCTAAAGAGGCAAAAGACCTGCACTCAGAAAACCATAAGAAATGATGGAAGAAACAGAAAGTTACACAGACAGATGGAAAAATATACTATGCTCTTAGACTGGGAGAATCAGGATTGTCAAAATGACCATACTCCCCCCCAAAAATCTACAGATTCCATGCAATCCCTATTAAATTACCAATGGAGTTTTTCAGAGAATTAGAAAAAATTTGTACAACTTGTATGAAAACACAAAAGACCCCAAACAGCCAAAGAAATCTTGAGAAAGAAAAACAGAGCTTAAGGATTTAGGCTCTCTGACTTCAGACTATACTGCAAAGCTACAGCAATCAAAATAGCGTGGTAATGGGACAAAAAGGGAAATATAACTTAATGGGATAGAATAGACAGTCCAGAGATAAACCTATGCACTTGTGGCTACCTAATCATGGTAAAGGAGACAAGAATACACAATGGAGAAAAGACAGCCTCTTCAATAAGCAGTGTGGGAAATCTGGTCAGGTATACGAAAAGAATGAAATTAGAATATACCCTAACATCATACACAAAAATAAACTTAAAATGAATTAAAGACCTAAATGTATGGTCTAATACATAGGGGCAGAACATAAGCAGAACACTCTTTGACATAAATTGCAGCAAGATCTTTTTTGATCCACCACTTACAGAAATGAAAATAAAAATAAGCAAATGAGACCTAAGTAAACTTAAAAAGCTTTTGCACAGCAAAGGAAAAATAAACAAAATGAAAAGACAGCTCTCAGAATAAGAAAAAATATTTTCAAACAAATCAACTGATATGGGATTAATCTCTAAAATACAGAAACAGGCTCACGCCTACAATACAATCCAAGAAAATGGAAAGAATATCTAAACATACATTTTTCCAAAGAAGGCATGCAGATGGCAAAAAACACATGGATAAAGGCTGAACATTAGTTATTCAGTTCAGTTCAGTGGCTCAGTCATGTCTGACTCTTTGCGACCCCATGAATCACAGCATGCCAGGCCTCCTTTCCATCACCAACTCCTGAGTTCACCCAAACTCATGTGCATCGAGTCGGTGATGCCATTCAGCCATCTCATCCTCTGTCGTCCCCTTCTGCTCCTGCCCCCAATCCCTCCCAGCATCAGGGTTTTTTCCAATGAGTCAACTCTTCACATGAGGTGGCCAAAGTATTGGAGTTTCAGCCTCAGCATCAGTCCTTCCAATGAACACCCAGGACTTGTCTCCTTTAGGATGGACTGGTTGGATTTCCTTGCCGTCCAAGTGACTCTCAAGAGTCTTCTCCAACACCACAGTTCAAAAGCATCAATTCTTTGGTGCTCAGCTTTTTTCACAGTCCAACTCTCACATCCATACATGACCACTGGAAAAACCATAGCCTTGACTAAACGGACCTTTGTTGGCAAAGTAATGTCTCTGCTTTTCAATATGCTATCTAGGTTGGTCATAACTTTACTTCCAAGGAGTAAGCATCTTTTAATTTCATGGCTGCAGTCACCATCTGCAGTGATTTTGGAGCCCAAAAAGATAAAGTCAGCCACTGTTTCCACTGTTTCCCCATCTATTTGCCATGAAGTGATAGGACTGGATGCCATGATCTTAGTTTTCTGAATGTTGAGCTTTAAGCCAACTTTTTCACTCTCCTCTTTCACTTTCATCAAGAGGCTGTTTGGTTCTTCACTTTCTGCCATAAGGGTGGTGTCATCTGCATATCTGAGGTTATTGATATTTCTCCCGGCAATCTTGATTCCAGCTTGTCCTTCTTCCAGTCCAGCGTTTCTCATGATGTACTCTGCATATAAGTTAAATAAGCAGGGTGACAATACAGAGCCTTGACGTACTCCTTTTCCTATTTGGAACTAGTCTGTTGTTCCATGTCCAGTTCTAACTGTTGCTTCCTGACCTGCATACAGGTTTCTCAAGAGGCAGGTCAGACCACCTGAACGTTAGTTATTAGAGAACTGCAAATCAATGCTACTATGAGGTATCACCTCACACCAGTTAGAATGGCCATTATAAAATAATCTACAAACATTGTTGGAGAGGACATGGAGAAACGGGAACCCCCCTACACTGTTGGTGGGAATGTAAATTGGTAAAACCACTATGGAGCATAGTATGGAGGTTCCTTTAAAAACTAAAAATAGAGCTACAAGCTGATCCAGCTATCCACCTCCTGGGCGTATATCCAGAGAAAACCTTAAGTTGAAAGGATGCATGCACCCTCGTGTTCATTGCAGCACTATTTACAGTAGCCAGAACATGGAAAAAACCTAAATGCCCGCAACAGAGGAATAGATAAAGAAGATGCGGTACACATATACAATGGAATATTGTCGATGTTGTTTAGTCAACAAGTCCTGTCCAACTCTTTGTGACCCCATGGACTGCAGCACACCAGGCTTCCCTGTCCCTCACCATCTCCCAGAGTTTGCCCAAGTACAATGGAATATTACTCAACCATAAAAAGGAATGAAATAATGCCATTTGCACCAACATGAATGAACCTAGAGATTGTCATACAGAGTGAAATAAATCAGAAAAAGATAAATATCTTATGATATCATTTATATGTGAAGACTAGAAAAGTAGTACAGATGAATTTATTTGCAAAGCAGAAATACAGTCACAGATGTAGAAAACAAACTTATAGTTACCATGAGGAGAAGGAGGTGGGATTAATCTGGAGATTGTGATTGACATATATACACTACTATATATAAAATAGATAACTAATGAGAACCTACTGAGAGAATCTAAACAGAGAATGCTATTCAGTGCTCTGTGGTGACCTAAATGGGGAAAGAATCTTAAAAAGAGTGGATATATGTATATGTATAACTGGTTCACTTTGCAATGTAAAGCAGCTATACTCCAAGAAAAATTAATTAAAAAAATAAAAACTTCTGTCTTCCTAAAGACAGTATTGAGAAAATAAAAATGCAAAGGATTAGACTGAAAGAAAAAATGTTCACAACTATATGTGTGTGTGTGTGTGTGTGTGTGTGTGTGTGTGTGTGTGACAAAGGTCTTACATCCAGGCTGTATAAAGATCTATTTAACTTACATGCAGAACACATCATGCAAAATGCTGGGCTGGATGAAGCACAAGCTGGAATGAAGATTGCCAGGATAAATATCAATAAACTCAGATATGCAGATGACACCCTAATGGCAGAAAGTGAAGAACTAAAGAGCCTCTTGATGAAAGTGAAAGAGGAGAGTGAAAAAGTTGGCTTAAAACTCAACATTCAGAAAACTAAAATCATGGCATCTGGTCCCATCACTTCATGGCAAATAGATGGGGAAACAATGGAAACAGTGACAGACTTTATTTTCTTGGGCTCCAAAATCACTGTGGGCAGTGACTACAGCCATGAAATTAAAAGATTCTTGCTCCTTGGAAGAAAAGCTATGACAAATGTAGACAGCATGTTAAAAAGCTGAGACATCACTTTGCTGACAGGTCCACATAGGCAAAGCTATGGTTTTTCCAGTAGTCATGTACAGATGTGAGAAATGGACAATAAAAAGGCTGAGCGCTAATGAATTGATACTTTTGAACTCTGGTGTTGAAGACTTCTGAGAGTCCCTTGGGCAGCAAGGAGATCAAACCAGTCCATCCTAAAGGAAATCAGCCCTGAATATTCATTGGAAGGACTGATGCTGAAGCTGAAGCTCCAATACTTTGGCCACCTGATACGAAGAACTGACTCATTAGAAAAGACCCTGATGCTGGGAAAGACTGAAGGCAGGAGGAGAAGGGGATGACAGAGGACAAGATGATTGGATGGCATCACTGACTCAATGGACATGAGTTTGAGCAAACTCCAGGAGATGGTGAAGGACAGTGAAGCCTGGCGTGCTGCAGTCCATGGGGTCGCAAAGAGCTGGCCACGACTGAGCAAGTAAACAACAAAACAACAAATCAAAAGTAAAAAGACAATGATCTCAGTAAAACATGTTAAACACTCCAATAGATACATCAAAGTGAAAAGATGGACAAATGTTGTTAGAAAAATGCAAATTAAAACCACAGTGAGCTATCACTTCACACCCACTAGCAGAACAAAAATTTAGATGAGTGAATAACATCAGGATTTTTGTTTCCAAGGGGTAACAGAGAATGGATTTACCTTCCGATCTAAAACAACAGCATCAAAGAATGGAAAAGAGAATAAATGGGCAAAATACGGAAAACAACAGATAGTGAGCATCCATGCAGTGCAGGACAGTGATTCCTAAACAAGGGAAAGCAAGCACGGTAATCTCCAGTGGGCTGTCTGGGGAGATTTCACATTGAGGCAAGGAGGAGGATCTTCCTGGTGTCTTCCAGAGCTGAGGATGCAAAGTCAGGCGTCTAAGGATCCAGACTGGATGGAGTTCACAGAACAGAGCACTGGAGAGGAGAGAGCTGCATGGAGAGGGTACCAAAACTTGCAGAGTGCTCCCTCAAGCCAACCATGAGTGCTGATCAGCACATGCATGTGATGAAACCTCTGAAAGAATTAGAGAAATAGTCTCCATAGCTTACACAGGTCAGCAACAGTTTCTATTTCCAAGAGCCAGACTGGAAAAGCCTCATAATTCAGAGAACATCAAACAGTGTCATCAGAAGTACACGGCCTCGATGCCAGGGAAAAGTTAGCCCTAGACTAAATCCTGCTCAGGTCCTGACAAAGTTTAAAAGAAAGCCTCAGAAGAAGTTTTCAAGTAATTTAGTTGCATTCAGAATAAAGCTGAAGAATTTTTAAAAGAATGTAAAAGTAAGGTAAAATTCACAATGGCTAACTCTCAATTGAAAATTATCAGACCTGCAAGTAAGTAGAAAGAGGACCCATAGCGAAGAGAAAAAGCAATCAAGCCACAGAAATAAGCACAGATGAGGCCGATGAGAAACGTTGCAGACAAGCACATCAGCACAATGACCACAGGGATCTCATGTATTTGTGAAGGTAGAGGGAAAACTAAACAGATGGTGTTGTGACAAGGAGTATATTAAGGTAATGACACTTCTAAAGTTGAAGACCACGATATCTGAGATGACACAGACACTGGATGTGCAGATCAGACATGGAAGAAAAGAATATTGGTGAACCAGAAGACAGAACACAGAAGAAAAGGCTGAAAATATGAACAGAGAACTAGTGAGCTGTGGGAGAGCTTCAGGCAGACTAATACTTTTATAATTGGAGTCCTGGAAGGTAGGACACAGGTTTATTGTGAGGAACCGCTTATACATTTGTAGAGGCTGAGCACATCCACAAGCCACAGAAATTCAGGAAAAGATCACAGGCAGGTTCAAACCATGGGCTCTTTGAAAAGATCACTCTAGCCAGACTAATCAGGAAAAACAGAGAGAGACTGACAATATCAAGTGTTAGAAAGGTTACATCTCTACAGATAGTACAGATATTAAAAATAAAAAATATTTTTACTGAGCATGTATGCAGAGTTCATATATGTAGTTGAATAGCCAGCCAAAAATAAAAAAAAAATTTTAAACATTTATTGCCAATAAATTCTACAAGATCTATGAAATGGACAAATTCCTTAAAAGACATAGACTAGCAAAGCTTATTCAATAAGAAATAGATAACCAAAATAGCCCTACATTTATTAAAGAAATTAAATGTATAGTTACCAATCTTCCTAGAGAAAAATTTTCTTCCTAAAAACACTTTAGGCCCAGATGGCTTCATTGGTAAGTTCTACGAGACATTCAAGGAAAAATGACAAAAATAATCCACAAACTCTTCTAGATAATTAAAATTGGAAACACTCACGAGTAGTGTATGAGGTCAGCATTATCCTGATGCCAAAATCAGACAAAGATATCAAAAGAGAAAATACCAGGCCAATATCCCTCATGAACATAAATGCAAAAATTCTTAACTAAGTTTTAGCCTATCCAATTCAACAGTATGTAAAGAAAACAATACATTATGACCAAGTGGGATGTATCCTGGAATGCCAGGTTGGTTTGACATTTGAACATCAATTCATATAATTCAGTATATTAACAGACTGAAAAATAAAAATCATATAATTGTCTCAATAGATGCAAAAGAATTAACAAATTCTGACATTTGGATAAAAACTTTCAGCAAACTAGGAACACAAGGGAACTTCCTCAACCCTTCAAAGGCATCTATGAAAAATCTACCAACATCATACTCCAATGTGACGCTGTGTGCCTGTTCCCCCTTCTCAAGAACAAAGCAAGAATATCTACTTCACCACTTTTATTCAACATTGTCTTAGAGTTTCTAAGCCAGTGTGACAGGCAAGAAAAAAATGAAAGGTATCTGGAATTGAAAGGAAGATTCAAAAATGTTTTTATTCATAGATAACACCAACATCTATGGAGAAAATTCCACAGAATCTATGGGGGAAAAAAACTGCTATAACTAACAAGTGAGTTTAGGAAGGATACAGGACCAGTGTACTAAAATCAGTAGTATTTCTACATACTAGTAATGGATAATGGAAATGGAAAATGAAAGAAATAATATCATTTAAAATAGCATCTATCTCGTAGACTAAAAAGAAACAGTTGGTCTAGAGGGCAAGTTGAAGGTTTAGGAGAAAGGAGAGATGATGGCTTAGCCTGGAGACAACGAGAACAAATGCTTGCTAAATCTTCTGGATGAAGTAGGTTGGTGGAAATTTCATCCTCCAAGGCAGGGAAGATGAAGGCCCCATAGCAGGTTGTACGGGGAAAGATGATGGCATCAATTTCCTTGTAAAACCTGCTATACAACACGAGAGAAGGGGAATGGCTTTTGAAAGCAGGAAGAAGGAGCTGTGCTGGTAGGGGGAAGTGGGGATGCTAGGTGGAGAGTCTCAGTAGAGCAGGGAGACGGGGAGAAGGCCTACCAAGAGGCTGATGGCCTCATAGGAAATACATTGTCAAGTCTCACTGGAGCCAGAGAATAGCAAAAGGGGAAGGGAGTGCTGATGAGGACCTTGGACAGCTTCAGCCCCTCTGCCCTCCCTACTCACATGCTTCTACGATCATGCCCCCACCCTTTCTGACCCGCGAACCCTGACTTGGAGGTGTGTGCAGGCAACAGCCCAGCCTCTCTTGACCCAGGGAGATGGAGACCAATGGTAGCATGCTTCTCCCACCAACGCTGGTGGAGGTGCTGGAGATGATGCGGAGGGTTCAGTGCACCAAAGGAGAAGGCAATCTTGAGTGCAGAAGGAGTTGGAGGCTGAGTGACAGGCAGGCAGCAAGGATGCCACAGAGGAGGCATTCACACCCTGAGTCTGACCCTCTGAATGCCAGCCCCATGGATCTTGCAGTCAACTCCTCTGGGCTTCGGTTCTGACTCACATCCCGAGGAGAGCTGCACCGTGTCTCCAGTGGTTTTGGGATCAAGTGACTCTCACCACCTGCCTAACTCAGACCAGCCGGAACTGAGGTCACTGCCATTCCCAGGAGGAGGGTCAGCTTCACTCAGTCTTGGGGGCACCAAAGGCTGGGCAGGTGCTGAGGCTTGCTCCATCCACAGCTGAGCCCAAGCCGCACCGCCTACAGGACATAGACCTACAAGTGGCCCCAAGCGTCCTACCCAGGCCGCCTCACTCGACATCTCCACAGGGTGGCAGTGCTGTCCCAGAAGAGGACTTCTGGCAGGCGGCTACTCAAACACTAACGGCACCACGGGGAAGCGATCACACAAAACTTAGCACGTTAGAATGGCTGGGATAACATAACACCTTCACTTTACAAGTGAGCAAAGCCTCAGAGTCAGGCTTCTAGGCCTCACAGGAAGCCAAGATTCCGGGACAATTGATGCACAGATCCTAATGGTCACGATGAGCGTCTAGGATTCCAGAGAGTCCATGGTGCTGATTTTAAAATTATTTTTTCTTATGGTTCTAAGACTCCACATGTGGCTCCCTGCTTTGAGAATCAAGTGATGCCAAGATCCGATGGCTCAGCTCTGGGCCCCATGATTCTGTGACTGAGTGATGCCAGCATTTCAAGAGTTCATTCATTCTGTTAAGCAGAATTCAGCATGTGGCTACTTGCCTGCATTCTAAGTCGATTCAGTTGTGTCCAGCTCTTTGCGATGCTATGCAATGGAGCCCTCCAGGCTCCTCTGTCCGTTTAATTCTCCAGGCAAGAATACTGGAGTGGGTTGCCATACCCTCCTCCAAGGGATCTTCCCAATTCAGGGGTTGAACCTGTGTTTCTGAAGTCTCCTGTGTTGGCAAGCAGGTTCTTTACCATGTGGCTACTTAGGGAGTTAGAAAACTCAGTGGCCCTACTTTTTGACTCTTGGATTCCATCCTCCTCCTCCCCGCACCCCTCTGCAGAGATCCACAATTCCCACATCACCAGGCTGCCTCTGCCATCCAAGGAGGGCAAGCTGAAGGGCAATGCAGCCTGGGAATTCCCTGGAAATGCAATGGTTAGTACTCAGCACTTTCACTGCAGTGGCCCAGGTTCAGTCCCTGGGTCGGGGGCGGGGGGAACTAAGATTCTGCAAGCTGCATGGTGTGGTCAAAAAAGAAAGAGTACACCCTGCAACCAGAGCAGGCTCAGCCATATCTCCTGCACTCCCAGTCCTAAATGGCGGGGATGGAAAGTTAGGGTGCCGACATAAAGACACAGGAGGTAGGGCTGCACACAGAAGTCTGCATTACTGGGGATGTTTGCCAGCCTTTGACGATAGCTTCCCATGCAACATCCAGAGCCTTGGCTCTTGGTGATCCAGGAGCAGATGTCCTGAAAGGCATGAAGAATCCCTGGGGTGTGAGGTCTAGAAATCAGAATCCTTCTGCCCTCAGCCTCTGCCCCTCACCCTGAGCCTACTTTTTCTGAACAAGGAGGGAACTGACCTAAGGTTCTGGTCACAAATCAGAGCCTCTGATCAAAATCAGAATGGAACTCTCAGGGGAATTTAGAAGAGGTAAGCATGTGAGGGGAGAGCCAGCTATGGGATGCTATCTTGAGACAGATGCATTTGTTCTCAAAGCGACTTCCTTAAACTTCTGCAAATGCTTTTTCCAGGGACTCCAGAAGGCAGGGAACCAAGCCCACCAGGTACCTCACCCTTCATTCACAGGAATCAGCTCAGAGAGATGGACAGGCACAGACCAAGTTTGTTCTCCTGTGGACACACGCCCCCACTCGAGCCCTGTCCATCCCGTGCCTGTGTGCTCAGTGGCTTCAGGCGTGTCCGACTCTTTGTGACCCTGTGGACCGTAGCCCGCCAGGCCTTTCTGTCCATGGGATTCTCCAGGCAAGAATACTGGAGTGAGTTGCCATGCCCTCCTCCAGGGGATCTTCCCGAACCTGGGATTGAATCGGCATCTCCTGTGTCTCCTGCATTGCAGGCAGTTTCTTCACCTGCTGACCCACCACCCGGAACCCTCTCTCCATCCCAGCCATAAACTTTTCAGGCTTCTGCCATGCAGCCTTCAGAATTATGAGTCCCTCCACGAGGAATCAAATCTCGGAAGGACTTACATTGTCTACAGATATGCAAGTTTCAGAGAGACTGAGACCCCAGTCCTGCATTGACTCCTTCTGGGGATCTGGCGGGGGGGCTATGTTATGAATGTCACCGAGCCTCCTTGCCTCCTTCAGAGACGGATGTTTCCAGGGGGCATGGATGAGACCACGGCCCCACAGCACTGGGCAGAGCCTGGGCACCCAGAGCATGTGGTATTGTCACTATCTTAAGAGCATTTGGGAAGCCATCTCATCCGACTGCCTACCTTTACCAGGAGAATCTTCCAGAGGGACAAGAAGAGGTGAAAAATTCACTAGATTTGAACTGTAGAGGAGAGGTTCTTAGAACACTAACAAAACTACAAACTAACTTGAAAAGATGTGGGCCAATAGTAAGGACCAATGCACACACACACAGCAAGATTAGACACAAGGCAGGACACATGAAGAGGTGTACCTGCAGCCAGGAGAGCGATGGAGGAAGCAGAAAAGCCAGACGACTCATGCATCTCATGAGCGGCGCACTTAAGATTCATAGTTCCCAAAGTGCGTGCCGAGGCACCGTGGAGTGCCACAGCAAATTCCCAGGGCATTGCAGGATACTGCAAATGTTCAAGGAACAGGTAGCAATATGGTCATCTGGAGAACAGATACCTACTAGCTCCAGGTAATTCTGTCTCAGCTTGGATGGTGGCATCTTGCTTTGTGAAGCTCCGTTTCTGGCTTTTGCTGTGATTAGAAAGCAAGTGCCAAGAGAAAACTGATGAAGAACAGGAAGCAAAGTGTCTCACCTGAGGCTGCAGCCACATGCTTCCCATGGGTAAGTGACTGCAGTTATGTGAGGATGAAATAAATATAGCATTTTTTTCCTTTTAACTTACATAAATTTCTTTTCCCAAGAGCTACTAACTAGTACATTATTTGGACCTATGCTATGCTATGCTAAGTCACTTCAGTCGTGTCCGACTCTGTGCAACCCCAGAGACGGCAGCCCACTAGGCTCCCCCGTCCCTGGGATTCTCCAGGCAAGAACACTGGAGTGGGTTGCCATTTCCTTCTCCAATGCGTGAAAATGAAAAGTGAAAGGGAAGTCGCTCAGTCGTGTCCGACTCTTAGCGACCCCATGGACTGCAGCCTATCAGGCTCCTCCGCCCATGGGATTTTCCAGGCAAGAGCACTGGAGTGGGTTGCCATTTCCTTCTCCAATTTGGACCTAATAAAACTATACATAGCTAAACAAAACTATTATGCATTTTTTTGGCCTGAGGCAAAAAAGACAGAAAATGGACAGAAATTCTGCCTCTGAATATAAGCACCTCCCTCTGAAGAGCAGATGTCCCAGTAATGACAGCCCCACAGCAGGTCACGGAAGCTGCCAGAAAGAGCTTAGAACCAAATGGGCCTGGAGGTAAAAAGAGCACCCCTCCTCTGACTTTAGACTTTCACCCTTTCCTCTTGTAGTCCCTCCAAGGTCACAGCTGCAGGGCTTCTCAGCTACCCAAAGCCTCTCCTGTCTCCTCTCAACTTTAAAAAAAATTTTTTTGCCACTTTATTTTTTAATCCCTCAACTTTTTGAAAAAGAAGAAAGAGACTGATTAGTCATTTAGTGTCTGAAAGCCTGGCGGCCCTTTCCCCAGTACTGGAAGGATTTCTACCTGATACCTACCAGACTAGGATTCAAATGCTACTACGGACCAGGGTTCACTAGCTCAGAAGGCAAACTGCCCTCTCATCTGGGCTCCGGCCCCCACACTGGGTCCTTGCCCTCCCTTCGCCGTTTCCTAGCAGGGACCGCCAACGCTCCTGGGACCATACCTTCCTTCCCCTCTGGGACAACTCTGGAAGGAAGCAGCCCCAAGGGGCCTCTAGAAGATCTATGGTGAGGCAAAAAAAAAAAAAGAAAAACTTTTCTCCAAGGGCATCCATAATTCTTCAGAATGTTGTATTAGACCTGAGACCATGGGCCAGTCCTAGAAGCTCCCATTGTGTGACAGCAGAGGGCGCTGCCAGGAAGGCCTCCTCCCCTTCAGCTTCAGGGAAGGAACCCAGACTCCATGGCCAGCGTGAGCAGGGAGCAGCAGCGCAGAGCAGACATGCCACACCACAAGGCTGACTCTGTCCTTAAGTCAGGCTGCAGAATTTCCAGCTGAACATCAGGGGGCAGGAAAGAATCCCATCTACTCAGCTATAATGGAAACATCCCCTTCCTGCCCCTGTACTTTTCACTACCCCAACCTGGGGACGGCCCCTATCCCCATGATCCTGGGCTCCTCAAGGGGCTTCTATGATACCCAGAGAAGGCACTGGGATCCCCGTTTCTTCATGCCACAACCCCCATGAGAGCCTCACAGGGTCTGTGGAGGGCTGGTAGCCCTCACCATCTGGACTCGGGTGGCACTGCTCTCCAGACTTTCCTCTGAGGTCCTGCTACCCAACTAGGGATCGCTGTTCCCCCTCTTCTCTACACTTACATGGGCTGTTTGAGGTCAAAGCCTCCAAAAAACTACAGAATGGCAGCAAAGGAAAAGTACCCTGCAAGATCAGGAATGTGGAAAGGGCCATCTCCAGAAGCCCCCAGCGTGGCGCCACCGTGCAACTTGCCCTGGCTACAGCTCGCCCAAAGGCGCACTGCGATGCACATTTTTTAGGGAACTCTGAAGACCTGGGAGTCTTCATGTGGGAGAGGAATCAGAGCAGTTATCTCTCTCTCTGTCTCTCCCTGCACCATAGGAGGCTGCCCAAGCTCAGGGTGCCCAGCCTCTCTCTTCCTCTCTACCACATAACTTAGGCAGAGAGCAGGGACCAAATGAATGGGCTGATTCATTTCCCAGTGGCTTAGAGGTAATGAATCCACCTGCAAAGGAGGAAACACGGGTTCGAGCTCCAGGTCAGGAAGACTCCCTGGAGAAGGAAATGGCAACTCACTCCATTGTCTTGTCTGAGAAATCCCATGGACAGAGGAGCCTGGTGGGCTACAGTCCACAGGGTCACAGGCAAGCAGGGACCAAATGAGAGAGAAGCAAGCAGCAAAGGAAGACTGGAGGGGCGTGGCAGATGAGGAGGCAGGAGGCAGGACTTCGGAGACAGCACCCACCAGCTCCGTCCTCCCGAGAGCCCGTCACAGTGGGACAGTCCACCGTTGGGTAGGACACAGCTATCCACTCCTCTTGTGTGTGAGGAGTCAGCAGCCTCTAATCCCAGGGCCCCACAGTTGGGGAGGGGGGTGGGAGCCTGCTGCATCAGGATTGGCCCCACCCTACGCCCACAGCCCAGGTCCCCAGTAATGCGATAATTGGGTGGGATTTTCACTGAGAGAGAGGGGAAGTCCAGAAGAGGACGAGCTAACTCCCCAACCTACCTCATTCCAAAACTCTTCCCTCCTTCCCTCTGCGGGTGAGGGGGCACGGTGACTCAGAGGAGGGGTAGAAGGACCAGGCATGCGTAGACTCAACTGGATCCCACTGGCAGTGCCTGGAAAAGGCAACACTCCTTGAAAGAGAATGGCTCTTGCTCACAAGCACCCGCTACAGATGGGAAAACCAAGGTGGATGGGCCAGCATGTCATGGGCTATGGCCTGCCTCTAGTTGTCCAGCCCGTACTAAACCTGTAGGGTCACTAATTCACTCTCTGCCCTGAGAAGCAGCCACATGCCAGCCAGAGGCCTCTCGGTGGAGCCACACACTCTGCAGATCACATGGTAAGGCAAGGCTCAGGGCTCTGGAGAGGCAGATGGTCCACACGAAGAGACAATACAGAAGAGCCTGGAGTTGGGGTTTTTATTCACAGTTCTCCTCTCAGTTGCAAAACAGTAGCATGGATTCCTGCCCCCCACCCCTTTATTCACAGTCATTGAGACTGACTGGGTCTCCTGCTAATACACAAAGTGGGGGAGGGAAGAGAAACTGGGAAGACCTCTTGACTTGGATCTTCCTATCCCCAAATAACTCTGGCTCCTGTCTCCCTGGGCTACAGATGAATATGCAAACAGAGCCTTTCAGTGGGCTAGGAGCTAGAGAACTGGCTAGCCACTCTTTGTGACCTTGGATAAGTCACTTACCCTCTCTGGTCTTCCCTTTCCCCATCAGCAAAAATCATAAGGCTTACCCGAGTTGTCAGAAATCACTTCTGGCTGAAGAAGCCAGCAGCCCTGGGCAGACTGTGGTCCCAGAGCCTGGGCACCAATTGGCTACACTGTCCCTGGGGCCCAGAAGCGCCAGGACTGCTGTTCCCTTCCCTAGTGGTGTGTGGAGAGAACGTGTAGACCCCAACACCTGGACCCTAAACAGAGCTGGGCTGTTTCCCAATAGTGACCTTCAGAAACGTGGCTGCACCCTAGATGCCCACCCAGCAGCTGTCCCCAGGCAGGCCTCGCCTTGTCCTGGCCGCTCGCCATTGGCCCAGCTCCCAGCAGAGCCGCAAGGCGCAGCTCAAGGAGCCCAGCCTCGGACGAACGGGCCCCCAGTAAGGGGATGGACGAAATGGAGCCGCAGCCCAAGCACCTGAGGGCGAGGGGCAGAGCGCGCGACGACACAGGAGCGGGATCGGCAGCGGGACAGCGCGTCCCACAGTGAGCGCAGGGAGCGCGGGGCTCCAAACCTCAGGAACCGTCCATGAGCCCCGAGGGGGCGCGGCCCGGGAGCTCAGAGGGGTACCTGCGGACTCTGTAACCTCTGTCCGGCCGCCGCCTGGCCAGCTGGCAGTCCGGCACAACGCAAACCTTGCAGCCGGCGCACCCGCGCACCCCCGCACACCCCTGGCACCCCCGCGCTCCTCGCGGCCACGGGAGGGGCGGGCGCCGCAGCCGCCTCCGAGCTAGCTCCCAGGGCCCCGCCCGCCCCCTGTCTGCCCCGCCCCGGCCCCGGCCCCGGCGGGCGCCCCCCGCGGCGCTGCCCCGCCCCCGCCGTCCCGCGCTGCCCCGGGCCCCGGCCCGCCGCCCGGCTGCCGGCCCACCTGGCTCAGCGCCGCCCTCGGAGCCCGCGCACCCGCGCTCACCCGCGCACCCCGCGCACCCCGCGGCCGCAGGAGGGCCCAGCGCCGCCGCCCGCGAGCTCCCAGGGCCCGGCCCGCTCCGGCGCCCGCGCTCTCGGGGCGGACTCCTGGCCCTCCGAGATCTCCCGCCCGGCGATGGCCCCGCTCGGATATTTCATATTCCTCTACGGCCTGAAGCAAGCGCTGGGCAACTACCCGATCTGGTGGTGAGTGAGCCTTCTTCACGTTCTCCCCGGCCTGTGTGCGTCCCCCAGTCACCGTCCCCTCGGGCAGGGCCCCGCGGTGGCCCGGAGCCCGCGCTCTGCCCTGCCCTCCTGTTCCGCGGGTGGTTTGTTTTCCTTGGCGGCCACTTTCGACCTGTTCGGGCCGGGGCTGGGACGCGGGTGGCGGAGTTTCCGGGGACATAGATCTCTCGGGCATAGAGGAGCTCCCGGCGTCGGACGGGGCGAGCAGTGAGCTGCGAGAGGCAGAAACTGGATCCACACGAGTGGCACGAACGCTTGGGCAGCCCGAGGTCAAGAGAAGCCAGGAGTACAAGCTGGGAGAGGGAGATCCGCCTGAGACTTTCCTTAAGGACATGTCTTACACACCACACACGCGCACACACACCTTAAAGCAAAGTCAGTGAGACAAGACCGAACAGCTCGAAGCAGCGTAGTTACGTAAAGACTGCGGGGACCCGGCCGGGAGTGGCGGGCGCACCGCGGCCAGCACCTGGCCCTGCTGCGTCTTCCTGCTGCAGTCCCGAACGAGATGTAAGAAGGGGCTTCGGGAGAGGTAAAGAGGGAGAAAGCATCGAGTTTGAGGGCTCCTTAGTGAGAGGCTCCGCAAACCCACATCCGAGACGTCTTCCACCCCCAGGCAAGACACATTCCCGTGAAACCCTCCTAAACCTGGTGATGGAAGGGCAGATGAACCAAGAGAAGGTCCTGAGGGTCTACAGCACAAATCCTGAGGGGAGGAGGGAAGCTACTTCGGTAGAGTCCCCACAGGCAAGGGTCACTCCAGCTCCCCAGGGGCGAGGGCAAGGGCTCTCTGAGATGCTCAAGATTTGACGAACACAGCTGGGGGAAATAAGGGAGCCGAGGGGCCTGAACGCGCCGCTGGAGGAGACCCAGATCAGAGACAAGCCTTCACATACACATGCGCGCGCACGCACGCGCACACACACACACCAGGAACTCTCTCCGACGGCTTGCCTGGAATTATAATAATTATGCCGAGGGGAAGTTGGGGCGGGGGGAGACTGAGTGAGCCGAAGTACATCTAATCCGATAATAATTTTTCTCTTCGAGATTGTTCAGGAGCGGGGGCGCCCTAGATGTGGGGCGCGGGTCCAGGCGCAGCCTGGCGGGACGGGGCGGGGCTCAAGAAGGAGGCACCGGCGGGTACGAGGGCTTGGGAGAGATGGCAGGGCGGCGGGGACGTGTTGCGGAGACCCCGGCGCGTCCCGCACCCGCGCGGCACCTGCAGCTCCTGGCTGCGGCGGGCGTGCCTACGAACGCGGGGACACTGACTCCCGGGGAACCAGAGAAGCGCGTCGGAGAGAGCCCTCGGCCGCCTGCTGCCGCGGGGGCCTCTAATTAGAACCCGCCGCCGCTGCATTCCTGGGCGCTAGAGGAAGCGCCTTCGCCCCCGCGCTTCTTCCAGAAAGAAGGGCCCTGTCACCAGCCTCTGGCCACCCAACGCCGTTGAATGTTTGTCCTCTCGGCCCTGGGCGTCCCTGCCCTTGCTCCCCTCAACACACCTATGCCACCCCTTCCGCCTGGGCCAGATGTGTTCCATCTGAAAGATCCTGGGGCATGCTTGGTGCTTCCGGCATTCTCCAGGTGAGTGGGGAGGGGCGTCCTGTCCCCACCCCCTCCCTTTCAATGGCCCACCCAATCAAGAGTCTAGAGCAACTCTAACCCCAAAGGGAAGAGGGTGCCACGGAACCGCCCCCCCCCCCCGCCCCACTTTGCTCTCCATAGGATTCTCGCACTCAGTGGTTCTCTTGTTTCTTGAGAAGCATCTTCGGGGGCCACAACCTCAAGGCTCATTGAGGACCAGCACTTTTCTCTCTTCCTTCCCTCTGCCCCCAGGCCATCTGGACACAGCAAGGATGTGGTCTGTCCACGGTGCACATGTGCATAATGGAAAGGAGGGCTCACAAAGAAAGAAATGGCGTTTAACAGCAGCAGGAAGGCACTCTATCTTCATATCCAACCTAATGGAGTTTCCCACAGGTGGCTCCTTCTTTTTTCTTGCCCACCCCCTCTCCTGCTTCCCCACCCCTCAGTGAGGCATTGGAGTTGGGGGGGACCCTCTCTTTATAACTTCTCACCTTCACACTCAGCCTGCCTAGTTGGTATTCCATTTCACCTTCCCTCCCCAAAATTAAGTCACCGCTCTCATCACTTCTCCCCACCCCACCCCCAACTCCTTGCATATGAAAGTGAAAGTGACAGGGACTTCCTCACCTGGAGAAACAAGGAAACAGCCCAAATTGGGAGTAATTAGGCTTTGAAGTTGGTGTAGTCTTGGTGGGAGGGTGGAAGGGGAGGAGGAGGTGGCGCTGCATCCCGTGGGGATTTAAAGAGCCAACCGCCTCCCCAGGACCATCTTGGAAGTGTCCTTCACCCTAGATGTTCAAGGTCCAAAGGTCCCAGCAGAGGCACAGAGAGACAGCCCTAAGACCAGAATGTTGAAAGTTGCAGAGACCTCCAAGAACATGTGTTCTGGTCTCCTCATGTGACAGAGGGGTCCAGAGAAGGGACCTGGGAGGTGACAGAACACAGGCCTGGGCACCTGATCCCAGAGGCCAGCCACCAGCATCCCACGGGGCCATGTACTGCAGACCTACCAGGAGGCACTAGCTCCCTCCCCCTCACTCCCCTGATCCAGACTGAATTCTTGTTTAATTAGAATTGATCAGAAAGATCTATGTGAATACAGAACAGGCATCATGGTCAAGGGGAACACACAGAAGCCTTGAAGAACTATACTCAGTACACAGCTGACGATGTGCTACAGGCACCTGCCGCCCACTTCACATGTCTGGGCTGATGGCATCTTGTGATCCCCTCCCCTCCCCTGGGGCTGACCCTGGAGGTCAGCCTGTTTTCTCCCCTGCCCTGTTCCCGCAAAGCCAGGCCCCTTCATCTCCTGCACAGACTGCAACGCCCCATCGCACCACCTTCTGCCTCTGTTCTCACCTCCCCTCCACCCTCCCCTCTAACCTTCCTGGAGTTCCAGCAGCAGTGTCTTTACCTGCACAGACAGCCTGGCCCTCCTTGTCCTGTCGGTTCCCCTTTCCTGCCACCCAGCACCCCACCAGTCTCTGCTGTACCTAGAGCTCCCCAGCACTGAGTGGTACCTGGAGTGGATGTCACCCCAGCTGACCCCGGAAATTCCCCGTGAGGCCGCGTCCAGTCTTCTCCCATCCCTGAGCCAGCTCAGCAGCCTGAGACAGACTCCCAATGCAGTGTTCTTGCTTCTCCCCACTCTCACTGCTTCTCCTCCCTCCCTAGCCCCCGCACCCCACACTCATTTGTATGCAGACGCCCTGCTCTGAGCATGTATCCAGACCCTAAGGAATGCCAGCTTGGCCATCACCCCTCCACACACTCTAGAACTTTCTCTCTGCACAACCTTCCCTGGCGTTGGCTCTACTGGTTCTTCACACACAGGGGTCTTCTCGGTCCCAGGCGGAACACAGGCTTCCCCCCGTGGACCCTGATGCTTGTGGGGCACAAGTGCGTGTGGAATTCAGGGAGAAAGAAAGAGAGCTCTGAAGGCGATACGTAGGACCCGCAGACTCAAAGGGTGTGTGGGGGAGAGTGAGGAGGGGGGGTGGGAGGAAGAGATGAGCAGTCACACAGAGGAGGAGGTTGCTCGTGTCAGACAACAAGGGACCTGGGAGGGCTGAGCGAGGCTCTGAGGCTTCTCACCCGGGAAGGGCCCAAGCAAGCCAGACTCCCTGAGCTGCCGGTCCTCTGTGAGCCCGCCCACTGCGGGCCCCTCCCCAGGGCAGCCCTGTCCCTCCTCCTGATTCTTCCTTCTCACCTTACCCTGTTTGTTTGCCCCTCTCTCCGTGTATGTGCGCGCGCCCTCTCTACCTCTGTCTGTCTGTCTCTCTCTGTCTCTCTGTGTGTCTGTCTGTCCTCGTCTCTCTCTGTCTATATTTGTCCCTCTGAATCTCCGTGTTTGTCTCTGTTTCTCTCTTTTCCGGTCTCTGTGTCTGTCCCTCTCTCTCTCCCTGCAGCCCTGAGACTGGTGATGGTACCAGCTAGCCTATGAAACTAGAGAAATCCAGATGCCAGTTCGACACCCTTGGTGTTGTAGGATCTCAGGATACTGGGAACAATGTTCCTCCACAGAACCACCAATGGGCATCCTTTTATTGAAGAGCAATGTTAGAAATGACCATAGGTAAAATATGTATGACCAGAAATCTTGTTTTATATCACCAAGTTGAGTATGCATCATCTTGATCCCTTGAAAGCCCACCATGGTACTCACTCCTTCCAGAATGCAAAAGTATCAACCACCTCTCACATCCAACTTGATATGACTTGGCCACCTACACACTCGGGACTCTGTCTGGGACTCAGATGGGGCAGCTTCTCCCACGCTAGCTAACCCTGCATTTCACTGGGCTTCTTGTCATCTTTTAAAATGATTCTGTTTTATTTGCACAAATCTCCTAGAATTCTTTGTGACAGCGAAGAGGGTGAGTAAATACAATCAAGGAGGAATACAGTCTGGAGAGGCTATAAAATCTCACTTTTCACGGTGGGTCTCACTTACAAATCTCCAGCCTGGAAGGACGGAAGTTGCCCTGTTCCAGAGGGGCTCTGCCACCATCGTGCAGGCCAGGACAGGGAAGGCAGGGTTTGGGTATACCTCCTGTCCCTGAAAGTATCAGTTATATTCAAACTGTAGTCCACAGACCAGAGCCCATCCATGCATAGTTGTTCATGAAGAAATACGAACAGAAGTTGAAAATAGGTGTTCAGGAAGAATTACGGCAGTTTTAAAAATGTGTTATGTATTATTTTAGCAGACTTTTAATGTAATTTATAATAATGGATTAGGAATTTAAAAAACCCCAAACCCAAGTTCTGTAGCTAGTTTGAGAAGCTGAAGCCCCCACAACAGGCAGCTTCTGCCATGCCCAGGTCAAGGATCATTCCCCTTGAGGCCCCATCACCTAACACTTGTCATTTGCATTTTTGAGCCAAGTTTTAGAGTTTGTATTTACCCCTTTCAAGTGCAATCGAAGAACTGGAGCCTCCTGTTGTTGAGAAGTGTTGGGGGAACACCCCACTGCAGTTTGGTGTGTGAGAAGCTGCTGGGCAAGGAGGACTGGACTTCTGTGTGGCTCCAGCAATCCCTGGGAGCAGAGGCTATAGGTAGCCAGAAGGCAGATTTTGGTTCAGTATAGGAAAGGCTTCCTGGATCTGAGAGTGGTGGTAGTGAGCTGCCCATCCATGAAGGGGCAGAAGAAGAGGCTGAGGAAGGAACAGCCTGCCTTGGTTGGGGGGTGGGGGCAGGGGCTTCCCACAGACACTACAGCGGCTGAGAACCCAAGGTTTACAAGACCCAGCTCCTCCCCCTCCCCTCCCAGCTCAGCCCTGCAGTCCTCCTGGTAAGTTCCCTAAACTCCGCTAGGCGCAGCTGGGATAGTTACACAGTTACACAGTGATCAATGAGCCCACCCTGGCATGCCTTTGCCCCCGACACCCCAACAGCGTGCCCGCCCCTCCTAGTGCCCTGCATCCCATCTCACTTCCTCCAGCCTTGCTCAGCTCATCCCAGATCTGACCATGACTCCTTGGCAGACTGGGCTGGATGCTGTAGGGTAACATGAAGAAGTGGAGAATAAGGAATAAATGGGTGGAATATTTCCTATGAAAAACAGAAACTGTATTGGGTCTGTGCTTGGGGACATGAAAACATAGTTGACTGTTTTTACAACCCCCTCAACTGAACCCCTGGCTCTGGGGCTGGGTCCCCGCCATGTACCAGGCCAGCTCTGCCTCGGTCTTCCTCCCAGTCTCTCCAGGTGACACCCTGGAGGTGTCTCACACTTTGGTGCTTCCACATTCCTTCCCCGACAAAACGTGCTGCTGCCGCCCAGGGAAGCGGGCAAATGCATGGCCGCGGGCACGGGAGCCTCTGCCCGCCTGCTGGGACTTGCGCGAAGTATGTGTCAGTAATCCCGGCTCGGCCCGGTGGGGCAGGAGAGGGTGCTGGGAGGGCTGCAGGCAGGGCCACAGCAGCCCAGGAGCTGGGAAGAGGTGGCCCCCGACACCAGGGATCCAGGTCCCGGGACGCCCCTCCTCATAGGCCCTCCCATTGCCAAAAGTGCTCCAGCTGCTAGGGAGGGGTCTTCCAGGTGAGAGAGAGAGGAAGGAGGCATGTGGGTCCCTCTGGGAGATGTCATAGTGGGTAGGGAGAGAAGGCAAAATCTGGAACGCCTTGGGGCAATTGAGCACCCTTGGGGGAGTCTGGGTCCTATGAGCCTCCTGAACAGCTCCATCCAGAAAGGACAGAGCCTACCCATCAAGCTGGGTAGCCATCAACCCACAAGGCAACCAGCCCATACTCAAGGCCTCCAGGCTGAGGATAGGGACCTGGGCCAGTCATGGAGAGGCCCTGACCTTAGAAGACAGCAGTTTAAAATGGGACAGTCACTCTGGAATCCTCATGTGTTACGAGGAAGGTCCATGGGACCAACCACGGTCCTCCTCCGCAGAGGCCCTACAGGCAGAGTGGGCAACAGGGGCCCCCAGATGAGGAATGAGCAGAGATCTGTGCCCTCGAAGGACAAGAGAAAGTGTGGCCGTGCTCTCTGGGGGTGGCCTCTTGTGGCCCACATGTGGGAGGCTGGGCAGGTGGAGTGGCAAGCTTCAGCCAGGTACAGAGAGGGCGGCTAGGAGCACTGAGAGCCCAGTGCACTTCCTGGAGAGGTGACCCTGGGTGACGTGTGGATAGAATGTGCCCCACCCACCCCCCAAGGGGCGGATGAACCTGCCAAGCCTATGACTCACTTCCCCTCCAGGAATCTCTGATAGAATGTGCCCCACCACCTTCTTGGACAGATGGAGAAACTGAGGCCCAGGAAAGAAGGGCAAGAACAGTTCATTCAGTGAATAACAAGAGGTGGTGATCACATCCTTTCCCCTAAACCCAGCCAAGCCCTCCTCCCCACAGAGCCCTTCTCTCTTTGAGAACTGCTGTGAGGCCTCAGCTCTAAGCACACAGCCATGGTAAGGGCAGAGCTGTGCCCACAGTGCACAGGTACCCTGTGTTTGCTGATCTTGCAAAAAGAAATCAAACCAGAACTCTAGAGACCTGAGAGCCTGTGACTCCATTCTGAGTTGTCACAAGGATTTAGGTGCTCTGGTTGAGGGTCCACCCCCAAAGGACCCAGGCAGGGACAGCGGGCAGAGGGGCTCTGCTCCAGGTCCTGCCCTTGCCCTCAGCCTCTGTCCATTAGACGTGGCTTCTGTCCATGGGTCTCGCCGCACATTTACAGTAAACTCTGCTTGAGTGAAGGCCATCAGCCCAGAGGAGCAAAGCTGGTGCAGACGGGGTCCTGAGTGGCCTCCTTCCCCTACGTGCCACAGCCAGTGCCTCTCCTGTGTCTTGAGTAAGACCATCTGGCAAGGCGCCTGGCCTTTCAACAGTGAAACTGTGCAGTCCTCAACAGGAGCGAACAGGGGCAGACGGAGAAAAACCACTGGTGCTTTTCAGCGACAGGCGTGGCTCATGTGGCCCCAGCTGTAGGCTGGAACTGGAGTCTAGGGGCCACTTTGCAAACTGCACAAGTGTGTGCTCTGGGTTGAAAATGATGCCTTCACCCGCAAACAAATTATTACTAAAAATTAACCAAATAATAGCATTCACAAAACCCTGGAAAACAAGCTCTTCATCTTACCAACTTAATACAGGCTTTTCCTCACTTTAGGTTCTTCTCATTTCGCTTACACATTTTTCACGGTCATAATAACAGTGTGCAGAGAAGACTGTGTTCTGTTTTTTAAGGCTTACCATCTTCCACTAAACGTTTTGTGATTGTGGTACCTTCTCAGCGGTGGCTCTAGCAGCTGCTCGGGCTTGTGGTGTGGGTGCGCTGTGATCTCCTTGCCTGGCCATTGCCCCTTTCTGCTGTATGGATGGCCCTGCAAGGAGAATCTCTCCAGAGCTGGAACCTAGGGTAAAGGCTCAGGCCTCAGAGAGGGATCCTCCCCATATCTGTGGAGAAGGGACGCATTCAGTTTGGGACAGTCTGATTTTGAGGGGCCTTTGGGACAGCAGATGTGACATCCAGCTGGGCATTTAAGATTCCAGCTCCCAGCCGGGGGGTGGCTGACAGTGGGGATGCGGGCACTTCCTGGGTTGCCAAGCTGCACTTCAGGGCTGGCAGTAAGAAGGGGAATGGAACAGATTCCTCACGGGTGAATCACGGTGGCCAGGTGCCGGGTGAAGGAAATGGGCGCAGGGAGGCTAGCGGGGCCCTCGTGCCCTGCTGCCTCCCAGGAGGAGGGCAGCGCACCCACTCCTGCTTGGCTTTCCCCTGGGGCCACAGGACACAGTTTTTGTCCATCAGGGCAGGGCCGTTGACACCTGAAGTCATCATTGGCTAGAATATCCTGCGCCGGCAATGGCTGTGAGGAGGAAGAGATCGCGCCAGACAAGGTCAGGACCTCATAATGACCTAGATACACGGGCCAGAGGGTAAATGACGGGGAGACTGAAAAATTAACCTGAAGCCCCAGACACCCAGGTAAGAACTCAGAGTGGGTTCCTGGGAGATTAATGAGACCTTGTCCATGCTTGTGACCCCTCCAAAGAGCCCCTCTCAGCAAGACCCTGAGTTTGCCTCCTCTGGGTTTGGAAAATTCTGAAAGAGATGGGAATACCAGACCACCTGACCTGCCTTTTGAGAAATCTATATGCAGGTCAGGAAGCAACAGTTAGAACTGGACACGGAACAACAGACTGGTTCCAAATAGGAAAAGGAGTACGTCAAGGCTCTATATTGTCACCCTGCTTATTTAACTTATATGCAGAGTACATCATGAGAAATGCTGGGCTGGATGAAGCACAAGCTGGAATCAAGATTGCCGGGAGAAATATCAATAACCTCAGATATGCAGATGACACCACCCTTATGGCAGAAAGTGAAGAGGAACTCAAAAGCCTCTTGATGAAAGTGAAAGAGGAGAGTGAAAAAGTTGGCTTAAAGCTCAACATTCAGAAAACAAAGATCATGGCATCCGGTCCCATCACTTCATGGGAAATAGATGGGGAAACAGTGGAAACAGTGGCTGACTTTATTTTTCTGGGCTCCAAAATCACTGCAGATGGTGACTGCAGCCATAGATAAAAAGACACTTACTACTTGGAAGAAAAGTTATGACCAACTTAGATAGGATATTAAAAAGCAGAGACATTACTTTGCCAACAAAGGTCCATCTAGTCAATGCTATGGTTTTTCCAGTGGTATTGTATGGATGTGAGAGTTGGACTGTGAAGAAAGCTGAGCGCCGAAGAATTGATGCTTTTGAACTGTGGTATTGGAGAAGACTCTTGAGAGTCCCTTGGATATCAAGGAGATCCAACCAGTCCATCCTAAAGGAAATCAGTCCTGAATATTCATTGGAAGGACTGATGCTGAAGCTGAAACTCCAGTACTTTGGCCACCTGATGTGAAGAGTTGACTCACTGGAAAAGACCCCGACACTGGGAAAGATTGAAGGCAGGAACAGAAGGGGACGACAGAGGATGAGATGGTTGGATGGCATCACCAGCGCAATGGACATGAATTTGAGTAAACTCCGGGAGTTGGTGATGGACAGGGAAGCCTTGTGTGCTGCAGTCCACGGGGTCGCAAAGAGCCGGACATGACAGAGCGACTAAACTGGACTGAACTGGGTTTGGAAATGGGTGGTCAGTGCCCTGCCTCAACATCATCCTTCCCACCACAGCACTTCAGGAATGTTCACCATCGTTACTTCCTTCTTCTGTCACCACTTGGCTCTTTTTAGGATCCTCACCACCCCCCGATGAGAGTTGAGGTCTGGCTCCCAGTGATCTCGCTTATGGTGGGCTCTGTGATACTAGGCTGGAGAGAAGCAAGTGGCCAGCCCCATGGAGACAGATGGGGCCCTGGAGGGCGGGGCACACTTCCTGGCCCCACTCCTAAGCCTGGCTGAGCGTGCTCTCCTCTGCCACTATAATGGAACTCATGTTCTCAGAGAACAGCGCCAGAAGTTGCTGGAAGCCTTGGGATTTAGAAGCAAAAATCAAAGGAAACTTTGACTGCCAAACCAAAGGGTTTGGACTTGAAGCCTCAGGAGGCTCCCTGGACTCAAAGTCCCGGGACTCAAAGTCAGGCTCACCTTCAGTGACCCCAGAATCAGTGGTTTTCAAATGCGAGCAAGAGACAGAAGCCCCTGAAGGGCCTGTCAAAGCAGGGCACTGGCCCCGAGGTTCTGATTCAGCAAGTCTGGGGCAGTGCTGCCGGGGAGCTTGCACGTCTGACAAGTTCCCTGGCACACGTGCTGCCAGCCCAGGGCCACCCTCAGAGTGCCCCGCTCTGCCTCCAGCTGCCTAGTGTGTTGGCTGGGAAACCAGGGTGCAAAGGCCACACAACAGGCAGCGTGGACCAGCCAGGGGGCAGATGGGAGCCACCACACACGTTGCCCCTCAGTGACAGTTTCGTGCTAGAAACAGTGTCATATCAAATGCAGGAGCCCTACAGTGTTCTGTGTCTTTGGGTTTAGTGGTTTCTGTGTGGGGTTTGTTCATAAACATGACATTTACCTTACTCTCTGTCATAAACTGCATGTTCATGTTCCCCCAGATTTATACGTTGATCCTCCAACCCCTCAGTGTGATGCTATTAGGAGGTGGGGCCTCTGGGAGGTAATTGGGGTTAGATAAGGTCATGAAGGTGGAGTCCCCATGATGAGAATAGTTTCCTTAAAAGAAGAAGATAAGACATCAGAGTTCTCTGTCTGCCGCATGAGGGCACAGCAAGGAGCTGGCCAGCTGTGAACCCAGAGCCCCTCACCAGAACCCCATCACGTCCACAGCCTCACCTGAGGACTGTGAGAAATGAATGTTCGCTGTTTCAGCCCCCCAATCTATGCTTTTTGTTGTGGTGGCCCACGCTCACCAAGATAACTGTTCATAAATGTTATTTTGTATGTACTGGTATTTAATATGTTTTAAGAGCATAATAGCATACTGGAAAGGGGAAACCAACGTGCCAAAACCCCATCCTGCTAAGTCAACTCATTGATGTTGGTCAGGTGTCTTTCTCTACCCCCAGCTTCTTGGTCCAGGAGATTCCCTGGGATTCCACTGACCAGGTTGCATAGGTTGGAGAGACTCATATAGTAGGCAGGGCCAGGTGCAGGGCCAGGCGCAGGACCACACAGGTGATGCTGGTGGGGCAAGTGGGCCAGATAAGCAGCTCGGCTTATGGAGGAAGAAAAGATTCCAGGGGCTTGTAAAGAAGAAGTAACCAGCCTCCAGGAGAGTGGTGGTGGGTCCCTGAGGAGGGGTGGTGCTCGGGACAGAGGCAGAGGAAGGGGAGGAAGGGAAGAGCTGTCTAAAGGTTGTGGTGACCAGCCCTTGAAGGCGGCGGTGGCTTGAACCTGGAGGGGCCGCCTCCCTGTGAGGTTCTGTTCCTCCTGGCCTGAGCAGCTTTGAGGGCAAGAGAAAAGAGCCAGCATGAGCAGAGGACAGATGGGGAATATTTAGTCTTTGCTGAGTAACAAATGACCAGAGTTACGGCTTCACACAGCACCTGTGCGTTAGTTCACAGCTCTGCAGGTCAGAGATCTTGGTGGTTTGCCTGGGTTTCCTGCTCATGGTGTCTAGAGGCCAAAATCAAAGTGTTGGCCAATCTGGCAACAAATTTTCTCCCAGCTGTCAAATTCTGGCCCTTGCGGTCTCCATGTTCTTGCAGCTGTCTGCCAGGGTGGTTCTCAGCTCCTCGAGGCTACTTTATGGTCTCGGAATGCAGCACCTTCATCTCAGAGCCAGCAACAGCTTTAAAGGCTGTTGATGTCTCTGACTTCTGCTACCAGGTGAAGGCTCTGCTTTGAAAGCATACTGTGGTTAGATTAACCCAAATTGGTGGCCCTGATTTGTGTCTGCTTTCCACTGCATGTCTGGCAGATATAGCAAGTGTACTCTGTCTGTATTCACAGTCCCAGACAGGAAGGTGGGTACTCTTGAGGCCTTGTGAGAATCTGGACTTGCTGGGTAGGAGAGCAGGAGAGCAACCACCTCCTTCAAGGTATGCACAGCCGTTCTCTGTCCCATCCCCTCAAACCACATGTGTGTGTGCCAAGTGGCTTCATTCATGTCCAACCCTTTGTGACCCTATGGACCATCGCCCACCAGGCTCCTCTGTCCAGGGGACTCTTCAGGCAAGAATACTGGAGTGGGTTGCCATGCCCCGCTCCAGGGGATCTTCCTGACCCAGGGATCGAACCCATGTCTCTTACATCTCCTGTGTTTGCAGACAGGGTCTTTACCACTAACACCACCGGGGAAGCTCAAATCACATGTCCCTTCCCAAATGCTCCTGGGCCATTTCCCTCTGGGTGCCAGTCCCCTGGGACAAGAAAATGACATCTTTATTTGTCCCCACCAGTAACTGCAGTCAAACTCACCTTCAGTTATGAATGGAGGTGACCAACTGCAACAGCCTTTGTGGTTTTCTGGGATGCTATCACCAGGGGAAATCAGGCACTTTCGTCTCAGAGGATGATGGCAGTTGGCACAGAGATTACAAAATGAAGTTGAGCCCTCAGCCCGTCATGTAGGCTCAGTAAAGAAACTCATGGTCCTGAATCACAAGTTGTTCCCTGTTGTTGTAACCTGATGTCAGTCTGCTTGTTTGCTTATAACTGTTGCTTTCTTCTCCACCCGGGTCTGGGATGATGACTTAACTATAGAGCAGAGAGTTTCTACAGGCCAAACCTCCTTCTCCAAGTGCTCACATCTCACATAATCCGTTTATCAGGATGGAGACCTTGCTAGTGCACAGCCAAACACAGGCTGACTTCGGCAGTCTCTCCGTGAACATCCTTCTCTACTCCAGGATCTGACGCAGGAGTCCTGGCTGCATTTGGTGTTATTGCATTCTGTGTGCTCTGAGAGTTTGGGGAGCACAGAGCACCGAGGTGGTGGCACCCTGCAGTAGCAGCACTTCGCAGTTTACAGCATCCCCTCTCCCACTAAGCTGTCTCTAGTTCCTGGAGAGACCCTTAAACGGGACAGCGCATGGTTGTTCCAGGGTCTGGGGCCCAGAGTCCTGGTGGATGCTGCTCCCCACCAACCTGTCCAGCCCCCAGCCCCAGGTCAATGCACCTTCCACCTCCTCCCAGAAGATTATGGGAGGAAGGAGTTACAAATCTTCATCTTCCAAGTATTAACTGACTGAGGGTACCTACCTCCTCCTCGGATTAGAAATTTGAATCTTGGGAGTGTTGAGAAGATAGCACATGTCCAGTTTGGAGTTTTCTTCCAGCTTTATGGACATATAGTTGACATATAACATTGTGTAAGGTTAAGGCTACATAATGAAAAGAAAAGTTATGTTAAGAAAAGTTATGACCAACCTAGATAGCATATTGAAAAGCAGAGACATTACTTTGCCAACAAAGGTCCATCTAGTCAAGGCTATGGTTTTTCCAGTGGTCATGTATGGATGTGAGAGTTGGACTGTGAAGAAAGCTGAGTGCCGAAGAATTGATGCACTTGAACTGTGGTGTTGGAGAAGACTCTTGAGGGTCCCTTGGACTGCAAGGAGATCCAACCAGTCCATTGTGAAGGAGATCAGCCCTGGGATTTCTTTGGAAGGAATGATGCTAAAGCTGAAACTCCAATACTTTGGCCACCTCATGCGAAGAGTTGACTCATTGGAAAAGACTCTGATGCTGGGAGGGATTGGGGGCAGGAGGAGAAGGGGACGACAGAGGATGAGATGGCTGGATGGCATCACTGACTCGCTGGACGTGAGTCTGAGTGAACTCCGGGAGTTGGTGATGGACAGGGAGGCCTGGCGTGCTGCGATTCACGGGGTTGCAAAGAGTCAGACACGACTGAGCCACTGAACGGAACTGAAATGAAGGTTAAGGTGTACAATGCAATTATCTGATGTCTGTCCATGAAATAATGATGTATATATTGCAAAACGATTACCACAGTAAGGTTAGTGAATACACTTTGGATATTCAATTTAAGTTTTTATGAACCAATTTATCTTTGAAGGCTCACCCAAAATTCAGTGACATCAGTTGGGCCCCTGTGACCTTTGTCTGCCCCATTTCTCCCACACACAGACTCCTCCCATGTCTGACAGGACCCCCCAACTTTCTGCCCTACGTGGGCAGGGTCTGCATCACCAGGATTCTCTTGGTTGCCCAGCTCTGGGACAGAGGAACCTTTCTGGAAATAATTCAAGGAACTTAAGGGGCCATCAGGTCTAGGGTGGGTGGAAGAGGGATCCAGCTGGGATTGGTGGAGGCCAGAACAGGGGCGTGGCCTCTGGGCTGGGAGCTGGCTGCCAGTACTCTGGCCTTGCTGGGGGACTGGTAATATGGGACCTGAATGGGAAGATGGCCCGGAGAAGGCAGGGGCAGGGGCGCTAACCCAGCACCGCAGCCTTGGGACGAGCCTGGGGAGAAGCCGTGAACTCGGGAGCCCCACTCTGCTTTCCCCTGGCAGGATGGGGAGAGGTGGGGAGGGCCCAGGTGGGTACAGGCTGTGGGGTTCTGGGGATACGCAGCTCAGCCCCCACCCACAGTGAGCCCCGGCATCTGGCATCTGGCAGGGGGACAAGCACCTTGGGACTGGTGAGGACAGAGAGAGTCTGCTTTTTTTTTTTCTGTCTGAATTAAGTGGCCCTTTGTTTTTCCACTTGTTCTGAGTCTCCAAGTACATTCAGCCAGTAAAAAGAAATCCACTCAGAAATCAATTGAGTGGATTTTCCTTCGGACAGACCCTCTTCATCCCTTCTCCGGTTTGAGCCTGGCTGCCAGCAACAGAAGAGAAGGAGAGAACCCCACGAACCTCAGAAGACAGCCCCCTTCAGAAAGGCTCCAAGACCAGAGCCACGAAGGGCAAACCCTACCCTAATGTTCCATCAGGAAGCATTCAAACGTCCAAAAAGATGCAGGACTTGAACAAAGAGCGTCTATGTACGCACAAAGCACATTTTGCTTGACCCAGTGTATTCCATACCTCACCATCCCTTCTATTCACCCACCTATTCACTGTGTGTTTTTATGTGACCTCAATCCACTCTTTCCCTGAAGACTTTGGCTGCTGCTGCTGCTGCTAAGTCACTTCAGTCATGTCCGACTCTGTGCGACCCTATAGAAGGCAGCCCACCAGGCTCCCCCGTCCCTGGGATTCTCCAGGCAAGAACACTGAAGTGGGTTGCCATTTCCTTCTCCAATGCATGAAAGTGAAAAGTGAAAGTGAAGTCACTCCGTCATGTCCGACTCTTTGCGACCCCATGGACCGCAGCCTACCAGGCTCCTCCATCCATGGGATTTTCCAGACACGAGTACTGGAGTGGGGTGCCATTGTCTTCTCTGGAAGACTTTGACTGGCTCATCATTAACTAGAGTTCAACATTTGTTTGCAAATCACATCCTATGTGGAGCGTCAAAATGTGGAACACATGGGTGCAAAACATTCTGAATCACAGAGTGGAAGAGCCAGAGCTGATCAGGGCAGCCTCGCCTGGAATGACAGCTCGTTCCTGCTTAAATAATCCCTGGTGGTCCAATGGCTGAAAATCCACCTTGCAATGCAGGCGACACCAGTTCAATCCCTGGTCCGGGAGGATCCCACGTGCTGCGGGGCAGATAGACTGTTGCCCCACAACTCCTGAGCCAGCACTCTAGAGCTCACGAGCCACAGCTAAGGAAGCCTGCTCACCCTGGAGCCCATGCTCTGCAGCAAGAGAAGCCACTGCAGTGAGAAGCCCACACACTGTAACTAGACAATAGCCCCCACTTGCTGCAACTAGAGAAAGCCCACTCAGAACAACAAAGACCCAGCACAACCAAAGATAAAGTAAAAGAAAGTGGAGTCGCTCAGCTGTGTCCGACTGTTTGCGACCCCATGGACTGTAGCCTACCAGGCTCCTTTATCCATGGGATTTTCCAGGCAAGAATACTGGAGTGGGGTGCCAGGGTCACTGTGAGAGGTACCACTCGGTGGAAACGGATGGCCAACCTGAGCCAGGAGCAGTCAGAGTCGGCCACATATGCCAGTATAGGCAGAGTGGTCACGGGGGCCAAGACAGGGATGTCTCAGTGGGTGAGAAGGCACAGATATTGGCTGAAGTAAGTCTGGGAGGTGGTGGAGGTGACAATGTTCTGAAAGAGAACCAAGGTCCGAGGAGTTTCGCCCTCTGATTTATAAGTGGGAAGTGAAGGGAACCGTTCGTTGCTCAGTCATGTCTGACTCTGCAATCCCACGGACTCTAGCTCGCCAGGCTCCTCTGTCCATGGGTCTCCAGGCAAGAACACTGGAGTGGGTTGACATTCCCTTCTCTGGGGGATCTTCCCAATCCAGGACTTGAACCCAGGTCTCCTGCATTGCTGGTGGATTCTTTACCACCTAAGCCACCAGGGAAGTGGGAGGTTATCTGCAAAATCTCAGACGGAGCGTGGCAGAGGGCATGCAGGTTAGATGCAGTCTACCTCACCCGCTGACCCTCACCAACCCATCCTGGACATCTGAACTCAGCCTGGAGTGGGCAGAGCTAACCCATCCTCTCCCCCCTGAAGTCCTCACCCTGCCCACTGGGGGCCTTCGAGAGCAGAGACTGCTGACCCTGGCCTGCATGCCACCTCTCAGTCCAAATGCCAGCTTCCCCCATCCTCCCATCTGTGCGTCCGGCCCATGCTGGTCCATCAGGAAGCCAAACACCTCGGTCAGCACAGGGGTCCCAGAGAGACAAACCGGAGCCCCTGCAGTCTCCGCTCAGAGCCGTCTGTGCAGGACAGGCTGCAGGACAGCGAGGCTCAGACCACAGAATACTGCCTAGAGAGGAGAGACCTCACAGCTGGGTGAGAGAAGAGGGCTGCCCTTTCTGAAAACCTTGTGGTCCCAGACCTTGGGGTGGGTGTGGGAGAAAGCTGGGGAGGGTCAGGCCTCAGGCACCCAGGATTCAATATGCTCTGCAGGTAATGAAGGAAGAAGTGAGGGAACAAGCCAGCTCCACAGTTGGAATGCCACTCCAGGAATACAGACTCAGGCAGGGCCATGGGGATGTCTGTGATATGTGCTGTGAGGTCATGGCTGGGTTTTGGCATGAGGATGTACAGGATGGAGACTGCACCCAGGGGCGGGTGTCAGATATTAGGGCACAGATGTGAGAGGGACCCAGGAGACCCGGAGTCTGGTTTGGAGGCTTCAGGTTTTCCCTAGAAATGGGGGCACTAGAGATGGCCACCCATGAAAAGAAGGCTCAGCTCCACTTGAGCCCGTGGATGCATGGTGTCGTGGACATTCCCCAGGGAAAGATAGGTTTTAACTCGTAAGAGATGCACTTGATCAGGAAGGAAGAGCAAGCCCAGGATAGAGGTTGCCCAGGATAGAGGTTGCCCAGAAACAGTGGGCAGAATGGGCACAGGATGAGAGGATACCAAACTTGGGAAACCCTGTGTTCAGGACTTCAAGAAGTTGCCCTCGATCAACTAAACAGAAAATTAACAAGGAAAAAAACAAAACAAAACAAAACATGTATCTATAAAGCTCACTAAAGCAAAGCACAGTAAAATGAGGTATGGCAATAAAAGGCGTTAAATTTATCAAAAAAAAAAAAAATAAAGTGCTGAAAAATTAAAGCTGTCAATTCTGTAATAGATATTCATTGAAAGTATCTTTTGAAAAAAAAATAAAATAAAATCATTTCAGACTTTAAAAAAAAAAAAAAAAAAGAAGTTGCCCTCTCCTCAGCCAGCTAACTGAATATAGAACTGCATAAGTGCTGCAGTGGGGAGGTATAGAGGGTGATGCTCACACAGGATGGCAGGGGCATTGTGGGGGATAAAAGGGACTCTGTGTGGACACGGAGTTCTGTCTCAGTCTCTGTGGGGTCCCTGGGTCCTGATGCACACAAAGTTTGTTTGAGCCCTCTGAGCGTCTCTGGTGGGAATGGGGTTTGATTCTAAAGATGAATTCGCCCCTCCTACCATCTTGCCGGGGCTTCTTCTTTGCCCTTGGGCATGGGGTATCTCCTACCCCACGTGGGATATTCTCCTTCAAGAATACACAAAGGAACTATACAAAAAAGATCTTCATGACCCAGATAATCACAATGATATGATCACTCACCTAGAGCCAGACATCCTGGAATGTGAAGTCAAGTGGGCTTTAGGAAGGATCACTATGAACAAAGCTAGTGGAGGTGATGGAATTCCAGTTGAGCTATTTCAAATCCTAAAAGATGATGCTATGAAAGTACTGCACTCAATATGCCAGCAAATTTGGAAAAATCAGCAGTGGCCATGGGACTGGAAAAGGTCAGTTTTCATTCCAGTCCCAAAGAAAGGCAATGCCAAAGAATACTCAAACTACCACACAATTGTACTCATTCACATGCTAATAAGGTAATTCTCAAAATTCTTCAAGCCAGGCTTCAACAATATGTGAACCGTGAACTTCCAAATATTCAAATTGGTTTTAGAAAAGGCAGAGGAACCAGAGATCAAATTGCCAATACCCGTTGGATTGTTGAAAAAGCAAGAGAGTTACAGAAAAACATCTATTTCTGCTTTATTGACTATGCCAAAGCCTTTGACTATACGGGTCACCACAAACTGGAAAATTCTCAAAGAAATGGGAATACCAGACCACCTTGTCTGCCTCTTGAGAAATCTGTATGCAGGTCAGGAAGCAACAGTTAGAACTGGACATGGAACAACAGACTGGTTCCAAATAGGGAAAGGAGTACGTCAAGGCTGTATATTGTCACCCTGCTTATTTAACTTCTATGCAGAGTACATCATGAGAAACGCTGGGCTGGATGAAGCACAAGCTGGAATCAAGATCGCCGGGAGAAATATCAATAACCTCAGATATGCAAATGACACCACCCTTATGGCAGAAAGTGAAGAGGAACTAAAAAGCCTCTTGATGAAAGTGAAAGAGAAGAGTGGAAAAGTTGGCTTAAAGCTCAATATTCAGAAAATATTAAGATCATGGCATCTGGTCCCATCACTTCATGGCAAATAGATGGGGAAACACTGGAAACAGTGGCAGACTTTATCTTTTTGGGCTCCAAAATCACTGCAGATGGTGACTGCAGCCACGAAATAAAAAGATGCTTACTCCTTGGAAGAAAAGCTATGAACAACCTAGACAGGATATTAAAAAGCAGAGACATTACTTTGCCAACAAAGGTCCATCTAGTCAAGGCTATGATTTTCCCCGTAGTCATGTATGGATGTGAGAGTTTGACTATAAAGAAAGCTGAGTGCCGAAGAATTGATGCCTTTGAACTGTGGTGTTGGAGAAGACTCTTGAGAGTCCCTTGGACTGCAAGGAGATCCAACCAGTCCATCCTAAAGGAAATCAGCCCTGAATGTTCATTGGAAGGACTGGTGTTGAAGCTGAAACTCCAATACTTTGGCCACCTGATGCAAAGAACTGACTCATTTGAAAAGACCCTGATGCTGGGAAAGATTGAAGGCGGGAGGAGAAGGGGACGACAGATGATGAGATGGTTGGATGGCATCACTGACTCCATGGACATGAGTTTGAGTAAACTCTGGGAGTTGGTGATGGACAGGGAGGCCTGGCGTGCTGCAGTCCATGGGGTCGCAAAGAGTCGGACACGACTGAGTGACTGAACTGAGCTGAACTGTGGCCACAAAGATTCGTGGGACAAATTCCCACATTGACGGAGAGATGGGTGGAGACAGGAACTGTGCCCAGAGCCTGGTGCGGCAGAAGCAGGGGGCTGGCAGAGTGTGAGAGGATGGAGCTGGACAGATCTCACAGGACAGATCTCACAGGACTGTGCAATGAGGAGGTGTTCTCTCCGAGTCATCCAATGAGGTGTCTCTGGGTGCTGAAGGGCATGGGTTGTGTGCCTTGAGGCAAGGCGGCCTCTGGAGATTTTGGAGACAAAGAGGGAAAGATGTTAGGGTCTGATTTGTATTTCCAGAGGGTAGGTTTGTTTCTCTGAGAAACGGTGATTCCTGTTTCCTCTCATTCTCACCACAGATGGATGGATCTGGGTTAGACTCAGAGTGGGATTTACTGAAAGCATCATAGTACAGGTGTGCGGCTTGCTGAGGAACACAGAAGCCTCTGTCCCATGTTCTTAGGCATGCCTAACCCTCCAGGAGAGAGCAGATGCTGAACAAGAGGAAACTCTGTGGGTCCAGCTGAAATGTTCACAAAGTCAGCCACCAAATAAAGGAAAGGGAAACAGACATTTCCACCTGAATCCCACCAGAGAAACCTACCAGATAAGCAGGGACCATCTTGCCAGGCAGAGGGGTCTGGGCCACACCACAGCAGAAACCCCAGTGGGAGGAGGAGATGGGACACTTGGAGGAGGAGAGAGCGCTGTGGCTAAAGGCCGGGTGAGCACGGGCAACACCTGTACTGCCCAGAGAGTGAGCAGATCTCTGGGGACCAACGAAGAAAGCACAGAGCCACCCCACACCCCGTGGTCCTCCTAGGTCCACAGGGCCTCCCGTGCGTTGGTCTTCTCCTACCATCCTAAACATTTTCATGGCCCTTTCTGAGAGACCCTGAAGAGCCTTTGTGATATCCGTGGTTGATGGGAGGCAGGCTTCAACAGATGGCCCCAAAAAGTAGCAGTGGCCACACAGTCGTTCACATGGAGCTTCCACCCAGGGGTGAAGGAAGCATTGAGACACAGGAGCCAAGCAGAGCTCTACTGACAAGAGCCCATCACCCTACAAACACAGATGCTCCCACAGATGACAGAATCATGGTTATCCATCCAACTGGGCAGATACAACAGCGTGTCACCATGGGGTTGGGGAAGCTCATTCCCTCTGCCCTGGAAAGAGCCAGATGGTTCTTCCTCTGAAATCAAGGGCTAATCAAACCTGTCCATCCTAAAGGAAATCAACCCTGAATATTCATTGGAAGGACTGATGCTGAAGCTGAAGCTCCAATACTTTGGCCACCTGATGCAAAGAGCTGACTCATTGGAAAAGACCCTGATGCTGAGAAAGATTGAGGGCAGGAGGAGAAGGGGATGACAGAGGATGAGATGGTTGGATGGCACCATTGACTCAATGGACATGAGTTTGAGCAAACTCCAGGAGATGTGAAGGACAAGCAAGCCTGACATGCTTCAGTCCATGGGGTTGCAAAGAGTCGGACACAGCTGAGTGACTGAACAACAATCACGAATAGTAACATGACCACATTTCAATCAGTTGCGACACATAAACATGTGTGTAACCAACAGCCCCATCAAACACAGAGCACCTCCTTCACCCCAGACCCTAGTAGTCCAGTAGAACTTTCCGCAGGGACCAAAATGTTCTTATATTTAACCATCCAACATGGTAACCACAGGTCATGTCTAGCTAGTGTGACTAAGAAACCAAACTTTTCTCTCATTTTTTGTCATTTTGCTTAAATTAAATTGGCACATGTGGTGAGTGGGAACCATTTGGCAAAGCACAGCCTGAGATACATTTTCTCATGCCGCCTTTCGGTCAGGCCAGACCTCCCCTGAGAATGAGGAAACTATCCTGATTTCTGTATCTATCCACGGTGTTGCTGGGCCTTGGTCTCCATCAGAGGATTCGTGGTCACCCACACTGTATCAGGTCTCTCTTAAGCTCGCTGCCAGGGAGATCCCTGACCTTTGCAGCAGCAGACCACTCCTATTTCCATGTAGCATTCCTCTGCAAGAGTCAACACTGTTCATCCATGCTTCTGTGGATGCCTCCTTTGGTGGTTTCCAAGTTTTTCTCTGATGATCACAGCCCTGTGAATATTCTTGAGCACATCTTATTGTGTACATAAGCTTTTATATCTGCTGAGTAAATAGCCAAAAGCCTGCTGGAATGGTGGGCATGAGTTCAGTAGTGATTTTCACCTATATGATTTATTTACCCACTGCTGTGCCCCATCTCTGTGTGTGTGTGTGTGTGCTAAGTCGCTTCAGTCATGTCTGACTCTTGGTGACCCCATGGACTGTAGCCCACCAGGCTGCTCTGTCCATGGGATTCTCCAAGCAAGAATATTGGAGTGGGTTGCCATGCCCTCCTTCAGGGTGCCCCATCTCTAACTCCACTCTAACGGCAGAAAGCAGAGAGGAACTAAAGAGCCTCTTGATGAAGATGAAAGAGGAGAGTGAAAAAACTGGCTTGAAATTCAACATTCAAAAAACTAAGATCATGGCATCTGGTCCCATCACTTCATGGCATACAGAAGGGGGAAAGTGGAAGCAGTGACAGATTTTCCTTTCTTGGGCTCCAAAATTACTTCGGACAGGGACTGCAGCCATGAAATTGAAAGACACTTGCTCCTTGAAAGGAAAGCTATGACACCTAGACAGCATATTAAAGAACAAAGACGTCACCTTGTTGATAACAGTCCGTATAGTCAAAGCTATGGTTTTTCCAGTAGTCATGTACAGATGTGAGAGTTGGACCATAAAAAAAGCTGAGCCCTGAAGAATTGATGCCTTCAAATTGTGGTGCTGGAGAAGACTCTTGAGAGTCCCTTGGACCGCAAGGAGCTCAAACCAGTCAATCCTAAAGGAAATCAACCATAAATATTCATTGGAAGGACTGATGCTGAAGCTCCAATACTTTGGCCACCTGATGCGGAGAGCTGACTCACTGGAAAAGACCCTGAGGCTGGGAAAAATTGAGGATAGGCGTAGAAGAGGATGGCAGATGATAAGATGGTTAGATAGCATCATTGACTCAATGGACATGAACTTGAGCAACTCCAGGAGATAGTGAAGGACAGGGGAGCCCGGCATGCTGCAGTCCCTGAGCTGGACGTGACTTAGCTACTGAACAACAACATGCCCTATCTCACACTGCTCTAGAAGTGATTGTCCTCCTGCCACAGACCCAGCAGCACCTCCTCTGGGCAGCCCCTGTACTGACTCAGCATCATCTGTATCCTTGAGTTCTGTTCTCTGTGTTCCTGAACTGTTTCAGGGTGCTGCTATCTCCACACCATTGGAGCCAGGACCCCTGCAGTTGTGCAGAGAAGCAGGGAAGCCTCCACCACTTCCTTGATTTCTTTTCTGTCAATCCACGTGCACATCACGATGTTTCATGCCAAGTGTCAGGTACAGGACAGGGACAGGCTTCTTCCATGGTGGAAGCACATCTTGCCCAAGGGAAGGAAGGGCCTGTGTGCATCCTCCAAAGAAAGTTCACCTAGGATAGGCCTGACTCCTGCTCCCGGTTCATGGGCCACAAGGGCACTTCCCCTACTAACCAGGCCTCCTTGTCCTCCCCCAGGTCCCTGGCTGTTGGGCCCCAGTACTCATCCCTGGGGACACAGCCCATCCTCTGCGCCAGCATCCCAGGCTTAGTACCCAAGCAGCTGCGTTTCTGCCGGAACTACGTGGAGATCATGCCCAGCGTGGCAGAGGGCATCAAAATCAGCATCCAGGAGTGCCAACACCAGTTCCGTGGCCGCCGTTGGAATTGCACCACCATCAACAACAGCCTGGCCATCTTTGGCCCCGTGCTGGACAAAGGTACAGGTGGTACCCATCATGGCTAGCCAGGCAGAGGTGGCAGCCCAGGGAAGTGGGTGCAGCAGGGCTCAAACCAGCTTCCCCCTCAGTGGGAGTGGGCACAAGCCAGTTCATTTCCTTTCTGCCTCTGTTTCTCACCTGTGCTCAAGCATAGGAACAGCACTTCCAGTCAGGGGGCAGTGCTCGTTACTATAGGGATTGCCTGTGTGGGTCCTTTCCAATGCTCACCCACTCTGGAGGGTGCTCCTGGAGTTCGGGAAGGGTATAGGATCACACAGAGATTCCTCCTGCTTCCCCTTTCCCAAAAACAGTTACACAGTTTCACGGGGACAGGATTAACCACTGCAGTTTTCCTGAAGAAGCTAGGACTTCAGGCAGGTCTTAGAGAGAAAATACAAAAACAAACAGAAAACACACACAAAAAGGGTGAGGGTTGGGGATCAGAGAGGCACACAGCAGAAGTTATCCAGGGTCCTGGAGCCCGGGAAGAAGAGGAAGATCTGGCAGGCTGGGTGTTGGTTAACTCTTGGGGAAGAGCAAATTTGAACAAGACATAGGAGTTTAAACAATAATAATCATGTGTTGTCGGTCCCAACATCTGCAGTGTGGGGAGATGCAGTAGGCAGGGCCGGTCTCTGGTAACAAGAGACAGAGAGACGAGCTGATCCTCATCTCTCTTACATGCCTGGTGGCCCCTGCTGCTTCTGCACATGACCTGGGTTCGCTTAAATGCAGTGGCTGGGCCCTCCAGCAAGTGAGGAAAGAGGGAGGGAGAGAGAACAAGAGAAAGAGGGAGAGAGAAAAAGAGAAAGAGGGAGAGAGGCTTCTTTCACTGAGCATAATGTTTTCAAGATGCATCCACCCGTAGTATGTTTTGGTACTGTATTCCTTTTTATGGCTGAATTATATTCCATTGTACGGATGGATCACATTTTATTTATCCAATCATCTGTTGATGGACAATTAGGTTGTTTCAAGCCTTTTATTCTCTGTTGTGAATAATGCTGATATTTCAAGTATCTGAACACCTGTTTTTCAATTCTTCTGGGTATATTCCTAGAAGTAGAATTGCATTGTAATTCTGTGTTTTGAGGAATTACCAAACTCTTTTTCCACAGCAACCGCACCATTTGCTCTCCCACCAGCAACACAAGAGGGTTCCAGTTTCTCCGCATTATTGCCAATGTTTGTTATTCTTTATTTTTTTCTCCTTTAGCCCTCCCAGTGGATCTGAAGTGATGTCTCACTGTAATTTTTATTTGCACATCCCTTATGACTAATGATGTTGAGCATCTTTTCATGGGATTGTTGAACATCTTTTCATGGGATTGTTGAACATCTGAGTGTCTTCTTTGGAGAAATGTCTATGCAAGTCCTTTGCCCAGTTTTTAATTGGGTTGTTTATGTTTCTATTGTTGAGTTGTCGGAGTTCTTTATTTATTTATTTTTTTTAAATTTTTATTTTATTTTTAAACTTTACATAATTGTATTAGTTTTGCAATATCTAACACTAGACACTTATCAGAAATATAATTTTCAAATATCTTCTCCCTTTATAGATTGTCTTTTCACTTTTATGACAGGGTCCTTCGATGTACAGAAGTTTTAAATTTTGATGACATTCAATTTACCTATTTAGATATCACATCAAAGTAAACATTGCCTAATCTACAGTTATGAAGTTTTACACTTATGTTTTCTCCTAAGAGTTTTATAGTTTTACTTCTTACATTTAGGTCTTTGATCTATTTTTAGTGAATTTTTGTATATAGTGAGAAGTTAAGTGTCAAGCCAGCTAAATTCTTTTGCATGTGGGAAACCAATTATTTCAGCACCATCTGTTCAAAAGACTAGTCTCTCCCCTATTGAATAGTCTTGGCACCCTGGCTAAAAATCAATTGTCCACGGATGTCTGGGTTTATTTCTGGACTTTCAGTTCTATTCCATTGGTCTACCATTCTTCCAGTACAACACTATTTTGATTTCTATAGTTTTATAGTATGCTTTAGAGTTGGGAAGTATAAGTTCTCCAACTTTATTTTATTTTACAATTGCTTTGGCTTTGCTTGTTTTGGCTTTTGGAGAATCCCTTACAATTCCATATGAATTTTAGGGTTATTTTTTCATTTCTGCAAAAAAAGGTTTTTTGAATTTTAATGGAGATTGCATTGAATCTGTATATTAGTTTGAGAAGTATTGCCATCTTAACACTATTGTCTTCTAGTCCATGAACATGGGATTTTTCCATTTGTTTAGGTCTTCCTTAATTTTTCAGCAGTGTTTTATAGTTTTCAATGAATGAGTCTCATGCATCTTTGGTTAAGGCATTCCTAAGTATTTTATTCTTTTGATGCTATTATAAATGAAATCATTTCATTCCTTTTCAAATTGTTCACTATGTGTAGAAGTACAGTTGATTTTTGTGTTTTGATCCTGTCTCCTGCAAATTTGATTACTTTTTTCATTAGCTGTGAGAGTTTGTGTAGATTCTTTAGAGTTTTCTATATATGAGATCAAGTCATCTGTGAATAGAAATGTTTTTGCTTTTTGCTTTCCAATTTGGATGCCTTTTCTTTCTTTTTCTTGCCTAATTGCTCTGGCTAGCACTTCCAGTACTATGTTGAGTATGAGCAATGAGAGTGGGTACCCTTGTCTTCTTCCTGATCTTAGAGGGAGAGCTTTTAGTCTTTCACCATTGAGTACATGATGCTAGTTGTGAGTTTTTCATAACTTCCCTGTATTGGGTTAAGGAGATTGTCTTCTATTCCTAATCTGTTGAGTGTTTGTATCATGAAAAGGGTACTGCTGCTACTTCTGCTAAGTCACTTCAGTCGTGTCTGACTCTGTGTGACCTCATAGACGGCAGCCCACCAGGCTCCCCTGTCCCTGGGATTCTCCAGGCAAGAACACTGGAGTGGGTTGCCATTTCCTTCTCCAATGCATGAAAGTGAAAAGTGAAAGGGAAGTCGCTCAGTCGTATCTGACTCTTAGCGACCCCATGGACTGCAGCCCACCAGACTCCTCCACCCATGGGATTCTCCAGGCAAGAGTACTGGAGTGGGGTGCCATCGCCTTCTCTGAAAAAGGGTACTAGATTACATCAAATGCTCTTTCTGAATCAAGATGATCACGTGGTTTTGCCTTCATTCTGTCCACATGGCATTTCTTCTAAGAAATTCTTGCCCACAATAGTAGATATAATGGTCATCTGAATTAAATTTGACCATTCCGTCCATTTTAGTTCACTGATTCCTAACAAGTTGATGTTCACTCTTGCCATCTCCTGTTTGACCACTTCCAATTTACCTTGATTCATGGACCTAACATTCCAGGTTCCTATGCAATATTGTTCTTTACAGCATCGGACTTTACGGACACATCCACACCTGGGTGTCATTTTTGCTTTTGCTCAGCCTCTTCATTCCTCCTGGAGATATTTCTCCACTCTCCTCCAGTAGCACACTGGACTCCTACAGACCTGGGGGGTGGGGTCTCATCCTTCAGTGTCATATCTTTTTTGCCTTTTCATACTGTCCAAGGGGTTTTCAAGGCAAGAATGCTGAAGTGGTTTGCCATTCCCTTCTCCAGTGGACCACATTTTATCACATCTCTGTACCATGACCTATCTGTCTTGGGTGGCCCAACATGGCCTGATTCATTGTTTCATTGAGTTACCCAAGGAGGCTGTGGTCCATGTGATCATTTTGGTTAGTTTTCCGTGATTGTGGTTTTCATTCTGTCCGCCCTCTGATGAGGGCAAAAGGCTTGTGCAAGCTTCCTGATGGGAGGGACTTGTGGGGAAAACTGGGTCTTGCTCTGGTGGGTAAGGTGATGCTCAGTAAATCTTCAATGCAATTTTCTGCTGATGGCTGAGGCTGTGCTCCTTCTCTGTGGTTTGGCCTGAGACAGCCCAGTCCTAGAGTCTGCAGTCTCTATGGTTGGCTATAGGCTCTATGGTAGGCTCTAGGCTCTATGGTAGGGGTAATGGCGACCTCTTCCAAGAGGACTTATGCCAGCATGCTGCACCTCCCAGGACTACTGCTGCCAATGCCCCGATCCTGAGGCCAGCCACTGTCGACCCACGCCTCTGCTGGAGACTCCCAGACTCTCACAGGCAAGTCTGGCTGAGTCTCTCGGGGGGTCTCTGCTCCTTTCTCTTGGGTCCTGGTACACACAAGGTTTTGTCTCTGCCCTCCAAGAGTTTGTTTTCCCTGTTCTGTGGAAGTTCTGTAATCAAATCCCATTGACCTGCAAATTCCCTGGGAATATTCAGTCTCTTTGCTGAATCCCCAGGTTGGGGAAGTCTGTTGTAGGGCCTGGAGCTTTCATAACAGTGCAAGAACTTCTTTGGTATAATTGTTCTCCAGTTTGTAGATCGCCCACCCATTGGCTCTTTGGTAAGGTTGATGGCGACCTCCTCCAAGAGGATTTATGCCACATGCCATGCCTCCCAGGACTGCTGCTGCCAGTGCCCCTGTCCCTGAGACTGGCCACTGCTGACCCGTGCTTCCACAGGGGACCCTCAGACACTAACAGGCAGGTCTGGCTTAGTCTCCTGTGCGATCACTGCTTCTTTCCCTGGGTCCTGGTGCACACAAGGTTTTGTCTGGGCCCTCCAAGAGTCTTTGGCGGGTATGAGGTTTGATTTTAAACATGATTGCACCCTCTCTACTGTCTTATTGTGGCTTCTCCTTTGTCCTTGGACATGGGGTATCTTTTTGGTGGGTTCCAACATCCTCCTGTTGATGGTTGTTCAGCAACCAGTTACAATTTTGGTGTTCTCTCTGGAAACTGAGTGCACATCCTTCAATTTTTCTCATATATATATATATATGCAAGATTATATATATATATACATTAATATACAGTATTTGTTTTTCTCTTTTGACCTACTTCACTCTGTATAACAGGCTCTAGGTTCATCATCTCAATTCAGCTGACTCAAATTCATTCCTTTTTATGGCTGAGTAATAGGCCATTGTATAATATGACCACATCTTCTTATTCATTCACCTGTTGATGGCCATCTAGGTTGCTTCCATGGCCTGGCTATTGTAAATAGTGCTACAATGAACATTGGGGTACATGTGTCTTTTTCAGTTATGGTTTTCTCAGGGTATATAACCAGTAGTGGGATTGCTGGGTCATATGGTAGTTCTATGTTTAATTTTTTAAGGAAACTCCATACTGTTCTCCGTAGTGGCTATACCAATTCTTTTTTTTCCACACTCTCTCCAGCATTTATTACTTATGGACTTTTTGATGATGACAATTCTGACTGGTGTGCGTTGATACCTCTTTGTAGTTTTGATTTAGTATTTCTCTAATAATTACTGATATTCAGCATCTTTTCATGTGTCTTTTGGCCATCTATATGTCTTTGGAGAGATGTCTATTTAGGTCTTCCACTCATTTTTTGATCGGATTTTTTTCTTTTATGTTGAGCTTCATGAGCTGTTTGTATATTTTGGAGATATTATTTGTATATATTAATTATATATATATATAATTTGTATATTTGTATATGTTAATTATTATTAATAGTATATAAAATTATTAATTAATTATATAAATTAATATATTATTTTCTATATATTGTATATATTAATATACATATTAGCTATGTATATAGCTAATATTTGTATGTATTAATTTATTTGTATATATTAATTTCCCTTTCTGCTCTATTTGTCTATATTAATCCTTTGTTGCTTAATTTGCAAATATTTTTACCCATTCTACTGGAGTTTCCCTGGTGGCTCAGATGATAAAGAATGTGCCTGCAATGCAGGAGGGTTTCCCTGATAGCTCAGTTGGTAAAGAATCTACCTGCAATCCTGGAGACCCCAGTTTGATTCCTGGGTCAGGAAGATCCACTAGAGAAGGGATAGGCTACCCACTCCAGTATTCTTGGGCTTCCCTTGTAGCTCAGCTGGTGAAGAATCCACCTGCAATGCAGGAGACCTGGGTTCAATCGCTGGGTTGGGAAGATCCTCTGGAGAAGGGAAAGACTACCCACTCCAGTATTCTGGCATAGAGAATTCCATCGACTGTATAGTCCATGGGGTTGCAAAGAGTCAGACATGACTGCAATGTAAGAGTCAGGTTCAACCCCTGGGCTTGGAAGGTCCCCTGTAGAAGAAAATGGCAACCCACTCCAGCATACTTGCCTGGAAAATCCCATGGATAGAGGAGCCTGGTGGGCTACAGTCCATGGGGTCACAAAGAGTTGAACGCGACTCAGCGACTAACACTTTTTTTCCTTTACCCATTCTGAGGGTTGTCTTTTCATTTTGTTCATGGTTTCCTTTCCTGTGAAAAAACTTTTAAGTTTAATTAGGTCCCATTTGTTTATTTTTCTTTTTACATTTTCATTATTCTAGAAGGTGCAAGAACTTGTTTGCAAAAAAAGATCTTGCTGTGATTTATGTCAAAGAGTGTTTCCTCTATGTTTTCCTCTAAGAGTTTTATAGTGTCTGGACTTACATTTAGGTCTTTAATCCGTTTTAAGTTTACTTTTGTGTATGATGTTGCTGCTGCTGCTGCTGCTAAGTTGCTTCAGTCGTGTGACCCCATAGACAGCAGCCCATCAGGCTCCCCTGTACCAGGGATTCTCCAGACAAGAACACTGGAGTGGGTTGCCATTTCCTTCTCCAATGCATGGAAGTGAAAAGTGAAAGTGAAGTCGCTCAGTTGTGTCCGACTCTTAGCGACCCCATGGACTGCAGCCTACCACGCTCCTCCAACCATGGGATTTTCCAGGCAAGAGTATTGGAGTGGGGTGCCATTGCCTTTTCCAGTATGATGTTAGGGAGTATTCTAATTTCATTATTTTACATGTGGCTGTCTAGATTTCCCGGCACCACTTATTGAAGAGGCTATCTTTTCTCCACTGTATATTTTTGCCTCCTTTGTCATAGATTAGGTGACCATAGGTGCATGGGTTAACTTATGGGCTTTCTATCCTGTACCATGGATCTATTTCTCTGTTTTTGTACCAGTACCATACTGTCTTGATTACTGTAGCTTTGCAGTATAGTTTGAAGTTTGGAAGCCTGAATCCTCTAGCTCCATTTTTCTTTCTCAAGATTACTTTGGCTCTTTGGGGTGTTTTCATACAGACTGTAAAAAATTTTTTTTCTAATTCTATGAAGAATGCCATTGGTAATTTGATAGGAATTCCATGGAATCTGTAGTTTGCTTTAGGCAATATACTCATTTTCATTATATTGATTCTTTCAATTCAAGAACATCATATTTCTCTCCATCTGTTTGTGTCCTCCTTGATTTTCATTCGTGTTTTATAGTTTTTGGAATACAGGTCTTTTGCCTTATTAAGTTGGTTTTGTTATTAGTGTGTAGGAATGCAGCAGATTTCTATGCATTAATTTTGTATCCTACAACTTTACCAAATTCACTGACTATGTCCAGTAGTTTTCTGGTGGCATCTTAGGATTTTCTACATATATAGTATCATGTCATCTGAAAATAATGACAGTTTTACTTCTTCTTTTCCAACTTGGATTCCTTTTATTTCTTTTTCTTCTCTAATATCCATGGCAAGGACTTCCAAAACAATGTTGATGAGAATGGACATTCTTTGTCTTGTTCCTGATATTAGGGGAAATGCTTTCAGTTTTTCGCCATTGAAAATGATGTTTGTTATATATTGCATTTATTATGTTGAGTTTCCCTGTGTGCTCAGTTCCTGGAGAGTATCATAGATGGTTGTTGAATTTTGTGAAAAGCTTTCTCTGCGTCTATTGAGATGATCATATGGTTTTTATTCTTTAATTTGTTAATATGGTCTATCACTGCATAGACTATCACACTGATTGACTTGTGTACATTGAAAGATTTGTGTATATTTCTGGGATAAATCCCACTTGATCATGGTGTATAATCCTTTTAATGTACTATTGGATTCTGTTGGCTAGTATGTTTTTAAGCATTTCCCAATGATTTTAAATCAATTTATTTGTAAAAACAGAAAAAGGAAAGAAAGAAATAAAACCATTAACAGTAGTACAGTCGATACAGTTGCTAAGGCATTAATAACTTATAAAAGACATAGTAGCTAGATACGTGGAAAAGGAAATGGCAACCCACTCCAGTGTTTTTGCCTGGAGAATCCCAGGGATGGCACAGCCTGGTGGGCTACCGTCTATGGGGTCGCACAGAGTCAGACACGACTGAAGCGAATTAGCAGCAGCAGCAGCAGCTAGATAAGTGTGTGTGTTCACTTGCTAAGTCATGTCCAACTCTGCAACCACATAGACCACAGCAGCCAGACTTCCTTGTCCTTCACCATCTCCCGGAGTTTACTCAGATTCACGTTCATTGAGTCAGTGATGCTATCTAACCATTTTGTCGTCCTCCATCCTCTTCTCCTTTTGCCTACAATCTTTCCCAGCATCAGGGGCTTTTCCAATAGGACAGTACTTCACATCAGGTGGCCAAAGTACTGGGACTTCAGCTTCAGCATCAGTCCTTCCAATGACTATTCAGAGTTGATTTCTTGTGGAATTGACTAGTTTGATCTCCTTGCAGTCCAAGGGACTCTCAAGAGTCTTCTCCAGCACCAAAATTTGAAAGCATCAATTCTTCAGTGCTCAGCCTTCTTTTTGAAGAAAGAAATGGCAACTCACTCCAGTGTTCTTATCTGGAGAATCCCATGAAAAGAAGAGCCTGGCTGGCTACAGATTATGGGGTTGCAAAGAGTCAGCCATGACTCAGCAGTTAGAAAGCAACAACAGCCTTCTTTATGGTCCAACTCTCACGTCCATACGTGACTACTGGAAAAAGCAGAGCTTTTACTATATGGACCTTTGTCGGCAAAGTGATGTCTCTGCTTTTTAATACTCTGTCTAGGTTTGTCACAGCTTTCCCTCCCAGGAGCAAGCATCTTTTATTATCACAGCTACAGTCACCATCTACAGTGATTTTGGAGCCCAATAAAATATAATATGTCACTGCTTCCACTTTTTCCTCTTCTATATGCCATGAAGTGATGGGACCGGATGCCATGATCTTAGTTTTTTGAATGTTGAATTGTAATCTAGGCTTTTCACTCTATTTCACCTTCATCAAGATGCCCTTTAGTTCCTCTTCACTTTCTGCCATTACAGTGGTATTATCTGCATATCTGAGGTTGCTGATATTTCTCCTGGTAATCTTGATTCCAGCTTGAGTTATCCAGGCTGGCATTTCCCATGATGTACTCTACATATACATTAAATAAGCAAGATGACAATATACAGCCTTGGTGTACTCCTTTATCATTTTGAACCAGTCTGTTGTTCTATATCTGTTTCTAACTGTTGCTTCTTGACCTGCATACAGGTTTCTTAGGAGATAAGTAAGGTGGTCTGGTATTCCCATCTCTTCAAGAATTTTCCACAGTTTATTGTGAACCACACAATCAAAGATTTTAATGTACTCAATAAAGCATAAGTAGATGCTTTTCTGAAATTCCCTTGCTTTCTCTATGATCCAAGAAATATTGGCAATATAATCTCTGGTTCCTTTGCCTTTTCTAAATCCAGCTTATACATCTGGAAGTTCTCAGTTCACATACTGCTGAAGCCTAGCTTGAAGAATTTTGAACATAACCTTTCTAGCATGTGATATGAGCACAGTTGTAAGGTAGTTTGAACATTCTTTGGCTCTACACATGGACATCACCAGATAGTCAATACCAAAATTAGATTGATTATATCCATTACAGACGAAGATGGAGAAGCTCTATACAGTCCATAAACACAAGACCTGGAGCTCACTGCAGCTCAGATCATCAGCCCCTTATTGCCAAACGCAGGCTTGAACTGAAGAAAATAGGAAAAACCATTCAGGTTTGACCTAAATCAAATCCCTTATGATTATACCATCAGTTCAGATCAGTTCAGTCACTCAGTCAAGCCCAACTCTGTGACCCCATGAATCGCAGCACGCCAGGCCTCCCTGTCCATCACCAACTCCCGGAATTCACCCAAACTCATGTGCATCGAGTTGGTGATGCCATCCAGCCATCTCATCCTTTGTTGTCCACTTCTCCTCCTGCCCCCAATCCCTCCCAGCATCAGGGTCTTTTCCAATGAATCAACACTTCACATGAGGTGGCCAAAGTATTGGAGTTTCAGCTTCAGCATCAGTCCTTCCAATGAACACCCAGGACTGGTCTCCTTTAGGTTGGACTGGTTGGATCTCCTTGCAGTCCAAGGGACTCACAAGAGTCTTCTCCAACACCACAGTTCAAAAGCATCAATTCTTCGGTGCTCAGCTTTCCTCACAGTCCAACTCTCACATCCATACATGACCACTGGAAAAACCATAGCCTTAACTAGACAGACCTTTGTTGGCAAAGTAATATCTCTGCTTTTTAATATGCTATCTGGGTAGGTCATACTTTCCTTCCAAGGAGTAAGCGTCTTTTAATTTCATGGCTGCAGTCACCATCTGCAGTGATTTTGGAGCCCAAAAAAATAAAGTCTGACACTGCTTCCACTGTTTCTCCATCTATTTCCCATGAAGTGATGAGACCAGGTGCCATGATCTTAGTTTTCTGAATGTTGAGCTTTAAGCCAATCTTTTCACTCTCCTCTTTCACTTTCATCAAGAGGCTTTTTAGTTCCTCTTCACTTTCTGCCATAAGGTTGGTGTCATCTGCATATCTGAGGTTATTGATATTTCTCCTGGAAATCTTAATCCCAGCTTGTGCTTCATCCAGCCCAGCATTTCTCATGATGTACTCTACATATAAGTTAAATAAGCAGGGTGACAATATACAGCCTTGATGTACTCCTTTTCCTATTTGGAACCAGTCTGTTGTTCCATGTCCAGTTCTAACTGTTGCTTCCTGACCTGCATATAGGTTTCTCAAGAGGCAGGTCAGGTGGTCTGGTATTCCCATCTCTTTCAGAATTTTCCACAGTTTATTGTGATCCACACAGTCAAAGGCTTTGGCATAGTCAATAAAGCAGAAATAGATGTTTTTCTGGAACTCTCTTGCTTTTTCCATGATCCAGCGGATGTTGGCAATTTGATCTCTGGTTCCTCTGCCTTTTCTAAAACCAGCTTCAACATCAGGAAGTTCACGGTTCACATATTGCTGAAGCCTGGCTTGGAGAATTTTGAGCATTACTTTACTAGCGTGTGAGATGAGTGCAATTGTGTGGTAGTTTGAGCATTCTTTGGCATTGCCTTTCTTTGGGATTGGATTGAAAACTGACCTTTTCCAGTCCTGTGGCCACTACTGAGTTTTCCAAATTTGCTGGCATATTGAGTGCAGCACTTTCATGGCATCATCTTTCAGGATTTGAAACAGCTCAACTGGAATTCCATCACCTCCACTTGCTTGTTCGTAGTGATGCTTTCTAAGGCCCACTTGACTTCACATTCCAGGATGTCTGGCTCTAGGTCAGTGATCACACCATTGGGATTATCTGGGTCGTGAAGATCTTTTTTGTACAGTTCTTCTGTGTATTCTTGCCACCTCTTCTTAATATCTTCTGCTTCTGTTAGGTCCATACCATTTCTGTCCTTTATCGAGCCCATCTTTGCATGAAATGTTCCCCTGGTATCTCTAATTTTCTTGAAGAGATCCCTAGTCTTCCCCATTCTGTTGTTTTCCTCTATTTCCTTGTATTGATCACCGAGGATCATACCATAGAGGCGACCAATAGATTCAAAGGTTTAGATCTGGTCGATAGAGTGCCTGAAGAATTATGGACAGAGATTCATAACATTGTACAGGAGACAGGGACCAAAAGCAACTGAAAGAAAAAAATGCAAGAAGGCAAAGTGGTTGTCTGAGGAGGCTGTACAAATAGCTGAGAAATGAAGAAAAGCCAAAGTCAAGGGAGAAAGGAAAAAATACCCAACTGAATGCAGAGTTCCAGAGAATAGCAAAGAGAGAAAAGAAGGCCTCCTTAAGTGAACAATGCAAAGAAAGAGGAAAATAATAGAATGGCAAAGACTAGAAATCTCTTTAAGAGAATTGGAGATATCAAGGTACAATTTCATGCAAAGATGGGCACAATAAAGGACAGAAACAGTAAAGACCTAATAGAAGCAGAAGAAGTTAAGAAGAGGTGGAAAGAGTTTTGTTGTTTTTGTTCAGTCACTCAGCCATGTCCAACTCTGCAACCCCTTGAACTGCAGCACGCCAGGCTTCCCTGTCCTTCACTATCTCCTGGAGTAGGCTCAAAATCATGTCCATTGAGTCGGTGATACCATCCAACCATCTCATTCTCTGTTGTCCACTTCTCCTCCTACCTTCAATCTTTCCCAGCATCAGACTCTTTTCTAATGAGTCAGCTTTTCCCATCAGGTGGCCAAAGTATTGGAGGTTCAGCTTTAGCATCAGTTCAAAAGCATCAGTTCTTTGGCACTCAGCCTTCTTTATAGTCCAACCCTCACATCCATACATGACTACTGGAAAAAACATAGTTTGACTATACAGACCTTTGCTGGCAAAGTGATGCCTGCTTTTTAATATGCTGTCTAGTTTGGTCATAGCTTTTCTTCCAAGAAGCAAGAATCTTTTAATTTCATGGCTGCAGTCACTGTCTGCAGTGATTTTGGAGCCCAAGAAAATAAAGTCTGTCACTGTTTCCATTGTTTCCCCATCTATTTGTCATGAAGTGATGGGACCAGATGCCATGACCTTTTTTGAATGTTGAATTTTAAGCCAGCTTTTTCACTCCCCTCTTTCACCTTCATCAAGAGGCTCTTTAGTTCTTCTTTGCTTTCTGCCATAAGGGTCATCTGCATATCTGAGATTGTTGATATTTCTCCCGGCAATCTTGATTCCAGCTTGTGGTTCATCCAGCCTGGCATTTTGCGTGATGTACTCTGCATACAAGTTAAATAAGCAGGGTGACAATATACAGCCTTGATGTACTCCTTTCCCAATTGGAACCAGTCCATTGCTACATGACCAGTTCTAACTGTTGCTTCTTGACCTGCATATAGATTTCTCAAGAGGCAGGTAAAGTGGTCTGGTATTCCCATCTCTTTCAGAATTTTCCACAGTTTGTTGTGATCCACACAATCAAAGGCTTTAGTGTAGTCAGTGAAGCAGAAGTAGATGTTATTTTGGAATTCGCTTGCTTTTTTTATGATCCAGCGGATGTTGGCAATTTGATTTCTGGTTCCTATGCCTTTTCTAAATCTAGCTTGAACATCTGGAAGCTCAGTTCACATACTGTTGAAGCCTAGTTTGGAGAATTTTGAGCATTACTTTGCTACCATGTGAGATGGGTGCAGTTGTGCGATAGTTTGAACTTTCTTTGGGATTGGAATGAAAACTGATCTTTTCCAGTCCTGTGGCCACTGCTGAGTTTCCCAAATTTGCTGGCATATTGAGTACAGCATTTTCACAGCATCATCTTTTAGGATTTGAAACAGTTCAGCTGGAATTCCATCACCTCCACTATCTTTGTTTGTAGTGATGCTTCCTAAGGCTCACTTGATTTCACACTCCAGGATGTCTGGCTCTAGGTGAGTGATCACACCATCATAGTTATTTGGGTCATTAAGATCTCTTTTGTTCTTCTGTGAATTCTTGCCATCCCTTTTAATATCTTCTGCTTCTGTTAGGTCCATACCATTTCTGTCCTTTATTGTGCCCATCTTTGGATGAAATGTTCCCTTGGTATCTCTAACTTTCTTGAAGAGATCTCTAGTCTTTGCCATTCTATTGTTTTCCTCTATTTCTTTGCACTGTTCACTTTAGAAGACTTTCTTATCTCTCCTTGCTATTCTTTGGAACTCTGTATTCAGATGAGTGTATCTTTCCTTTTCTCTTTGCCTTTTGCTTATTTTCTCAGCTATTCGTAAGGCCTCCTCAGACAACCATTTTGGCTTTTTGCATTTCTTTTTCTTGGGGATGGTTTTGATTACCACCTCCTATACAATGTCACAAACTTCCATCCATAGTTCTTCAGGTGTTCTGTCTATCAGATCTAATCCCTTGAATCTATTTGTCACTTCTACTGTATAATCATAAGGGATTTGATTATAGGTCATACCTGAATGGCCTAGTGGTTTTCCCTAGTTTCTTCAATTTAAGTCTGAATTTTGCAATAAGGAGTTCATAATCTGAACCACACTCACCTCCCAGTCTTGTTTTTGCTGACTGTATAGAGCTTCTCCATCTTCAGCTGCAAAGAATATAATCAATCTGATTTTGGTATTGACCATCGGGTGTTTTCCATGTGTAGAGTCATCTCTTGTGTTGTTGGAAGAGGTGAGAATACACTGAAGAAATAGACAAAAAAAAGTTATTTTCTTACTGACTGGGATAACCATGATGGGGTGGTCACTCACCTAGAGCCAGACAACCTGGAGTGTGAAGTCAAGTGGGCCTTAGGAAGCATAACTGCAAATAAAGATAGTGGAGGTGATGGAATTCCAGCTGAACTATTTCAAATCCTAAAAGATGATGCTGTGAAAGTGTTGCACTCAATATGCCAGCAAATTTGGAAAATTCAGCAGTGACCTCAGGACTGAAAAATATCAGTTTCCATTGCAATCCCAGAGAAGGGCAATGCCAAAGAATTTTCAAACCTCAGTACATTTACATAAAATGATTCTAATAATAATTAAACAGGAAGCAATGAGCTTTTCTCAGTATTGATGTGAAAGCAGGCAGTTTGGAATTTAAAAATAATTGTTGACTCAAATAGTTAATGTTTATCTGTTCCCTTAACTTCCATAGTTTCTCAGGGAAAGCCAATTTTAAAATGTATTTTCCTTTTCATTATAAATACTTCAAGGAGAAAAAAGTAAAAACAATTTAAAAATTTAGTTCCTATTACCTGGCATAGTGATTTGGTATTTCTATATATTTCAAAATGATCCTTACACTAAGTCCAGTTACCATCTGTCAGTATACAAAGATATTATGTAGCTTTTGACTGTATATATTCCTCACTCTGTGTATTTCTTACCTGTGACCCACTTACTTTGCAACTGGAAGTTTGTACATCTTGATCTCTTTCACCCATTCTTTCCTCAGTATTTTCTCTAACCAGTAGTAAGAAAGAATTGAATTTGACCTGAGCCAACCTTCATAATGTTGGCTAGTATTTTGTTGAGGAATTTTTGCATCTATGTTCATCAGTGATATTGGTCTGTAATTTTCTTATTTTGTGAGATATCTTTGTCTGATTTTGGTATCAGGATGATGATAGTGGCCTCATAGACCAAATTTGGGAGTGTTCCTCCTTCTGCAATGTTTTGAAAGAGTTTGAGAAGGTACAGTGTTAGCTGTTCTCCAAATGTTTGATAGAATCTGCCTGTGAAGCCATCTGGTCATGGACTTTTATTTGTTAGAAGATTTTAAATTGCGGTTTCAATTTCATTACATGTGATTGGTCTGCTAATACTTTCTAAGGCTTCCTGGTTCAACCTTGGAAGGTTGTACCTTTCTAGAATTTGTCCGTTTCTTTCAGGTTGTCCAATTTATTGGCATATAGTTGCTTTTAGTAGTCTCTTATGATCCTTTGTATTTCTATGGTGTCCGTTGTGATTTCTGCTTTTTCATTATTAGTTTCATTGATTTGTGTCCTCTCCCTTTTTCTCTTGAGGCACCTGGCTAAAGATTTATCAATTTTGTTTATCTTCTCAAAGAACCAATTTTTGCTTTTATTTATCATTGCTATTGTTTTCTTCACTTCCATTTCATTTATTTCTAATCTGATCTTTATGATTTCTTTTTCCTCCTACTGGCTTCAGATTTTCTTTGTTCTTCTTCCTCTGGTTGCTTTTGGTGTAGGGTTATATTGTTTGTTTGTGATTTTTCTTGTTTCTTGAGGTATGGATGAATTGCTATAAACTTCCCTTTTAGAATTTGCTGTGTCCCATAGGTTTGGGCCATCACGTTTTTATTGTCATTTGTCTCTATGTCGTTTCTGATTTTCTCTTTAATTTCTTCGGGGATCTCTTGGTTATTTAGCAGAGCACTCTTTAGACTCCATGTGTTTGTGGGTTTTTACAGTTTTGTTTTTTTTCCCCTGTAATTGATTTCTAATCTTACAGTGTTGTAGTCGGAAAAGATGCTTAATACAATTTCAATTTTCTTAAATGTACTGGGGCTTGATTTGTGACTCAAGATGTGGTCTATCCTGGAGAATATTCCACGTGCACTTGAGAAGAAAGTGTATTCTGCTGCTTTCAGGTGGAATGTCCTATAAATATCAATTAAATCTATCTATTGTGTCATTTATTTATTTTTTTAATTTAAATTTATGTATTTTAATTGGAGGCTAATTACTTTACAATACTGTATTGGTTTTGCAAGCTTGTGTTTCCTTATTTATTTTCTGCCTGGATGATCTGTCCTTTGGTGTAAATGGGATGTTCAAATCCCCTACTATTATTGGGTTACCGTCAATTTCCCCTTGTATGTCTGTTAGCATTTATTTGTCTTATGCATTGAGGTGTTCCTATGTTCGGTGCATAGATATTTGTAATTGTTTTATCTTCTTCTTGTACTGATCCCTTAATCATTATGTAGTGTCCTTCCTTATCTCCTACAATAGGTTTTTAAATAATTTCATTTATTTCTTTCCGTTTGACTGTGCTGGGTTTTTGTTGCGTGCAGGTCTTCCTCTAGTTGTGGTGAGCAGGGCTCATCTTCATTGCAGGGTGTGGGCTTCTCACTGCTGTGGCTTCTCTTGTTGCAGACCTCAGGCTCTAGGGCACGCAGGCTTCAGCAGTTGCGGTGTGTGGGCTCAGTTGTTGCAGTTCCGGGGCTCTAGAGCACAGGCTCAATAGTTGTGGTGCCTGGGCTTAGTCGCTCTGTGGCATGTGGCGTACTCCCAGACCAGAGATTAAACCCATATTGCTGGCACTGACAGCCGGACTCTACCACTGAGCCACCGAGGAAGCCTAGTAGTTTAAAGTCTATTTTGTCTGAGTATTGCTACTCCAGCTTTCTTTTGATTTCCATTTGTATGGAATATTTTTTCCAACCCTTCACGTTCATTCTGTATGTGTCCCTAGGTCTGAAGTGGGTCTCTTGTAGGCAGCACATACATGGGACTTGTTTTTTTATTCATTCAGCTGCTGCTGCTGCTGCTAAGTCACTTCAGTCGTGTCCGACTCTGTGTGACCCCATAGACAGCAGCCCACCAGGCTCCCCCGTCCCTGGGATTCTCCAGGCAAGAGCAGTGGAGTGGGGTGCCATTGCCTTCTCCGATTCATTCAGCTAGTCTGTGTCTTTTGGTTGGAGCATTTAATCCACTTACATTTGAAGTAATTATTGATATGTATGTTCCTATTACCATTTTCTTAATTGATTTGGGTTTGTTTTTGTGAGTCTTTTTCTTCTCTTGTGTTTCCTGCCTTGAGAAATTCCCTTGGCATTTGTTTCAAGGCTGGTTTGATGGTACTGAATTCTGTTAGTCTTTGCTTGTCTATAAAGCTTTTGATTTCTCCATCAAATTCAAATGAGAGTCTTTCTGGGTAGAGTAATCTTGGTTGTAGATTTTTCCCTTTCATCACTTTAAATATATCCTACCACTTCCTTCTGGCCTGCAGAGTTTCTGCTGAAAAATCAGCTGATAGCCTTATGGGGATTCACTTGTATGTTATTTTTTGCTTTTCACTTGCTTTTAATACTTTTTCTTTGTATTTAATTTTTATTAGTTTGATTAACGTGTGTCTTGGCATGTTTCTTACTGGGTTTATACTGTGTGGGATTCTCTGCACTTCCTGTACTTGGGTGGCTATTCCTTTCCCATAATAGGCAAGTTTTTTACTGTAATTCCTTCAAACATTTTCTCAGACCTCTTTCTCTTCTTCTGGGACCCCCTATAATTTGAATGTTTGTGAGTTTAATGCTGTTCCAGAGGTCTCTGATACTGTCCTCAGTTCTGTTCATTCTTTTTTAGTTATCCTTTAGTTATTGGAGCTTCCCTGATGGCTCAGAGGGTAAAGCATCTGCTTGCAATGTGGGGGACCTGGGTTCGATCCCTGGGTTGGGATGATTCCCTGGAGAAGGAAATGGCAACCCCCTCCAGTACTCTTGCCTGGAAAATCCCATGGACAGAGAAGCCTGGTAGGCTACAGTCCATGGGGTCACAAAGAGTTGGACACGACTGAGCGACTTCACTTCTCCTTGGCATTCTCTCTTCCAGCTCACTTATTATTTGTTCTCTCTCAGTTACTCAACTGTTGACTCCTTGTAGAATACTTTTAATTTCAGTTGTTGCGTTGTTCATCACTGTTTGTTTATTCTTTAGTTCTTCTAGGTCATTATGAAATGGTTCTTGCATTTTCTCCATTCTATTTTCGAGATTTTGGAATATCTTTGCTATCATTTCTCTAAATTCTTTTTCAGAGAGAGTGCCTATTTCCTCTTCATTTATCTGATCCTGTAGATTTGTACCCTGGTCCTTCATCTGTAAGATATCCTTTTGTTTTCTCAATTTTTGTTTTAATTGATGGGTGGGACTGTTCCTGTTTCACTAGTAGTTTGGCCTGAGGTTTCCAGCAGTGGAGTTTGTAGGCAGTTTTGAGCAGAGCCAGGTCCTGGTGTTGAGATGTGGACCTTTAGGAGACCTCATTCCAATTAATAGTCCCTGAGGCCTAACAGTCTCTGTTAGTCCAGTGATTCTGACCCTTTTTTTTAAATTATGAAAGTATGATGACACATTCACAGGAGACTTGGAAAATACAGACCAAAGTTGCATACAGTTCTGCTATGCATGACAATTATTTTTTAAGTAGATAAATTAAGATTTTTGGTTGGAGTTTCAATAACAAACTCTCAAAAATTAATAGAATGAATATACAGAAAAGTAGAAGGGTATAGTAGAACTGAAAAGCACCACAGGTTCACTGATTCTTTCTTCGGCCTGCTCAACTCTGCTGCTGAAAACTTCACGTGAACACTTTGTTTCAGTTATTGGACTTTTCAGCTCCACGAATTTTATTTGGATACTATTTATAATGTCTATCTCTTTATTGATTTTCTCTCTTTCTTGAGACATTTTTCTTCTGGTTTCCTCTATCTCTTTGAGACTATTTAGGACAATTCATTTTATTGTCTACAATGTTCAATATTTGTGCTTCCTCAGAGACAGTTCCTGTTAATTTAGTTTTCTTTTTCCTATGGATGGCCCATACTTTCTTGTTTCTTTGCATGCATAGTCATTTTTTTGTGGAAACATGTACCTTTTGAATATTATCATATGGTAACTCAGGAAATTAGATTCTTTTTCCTTTTCAGGGTTAGTTGTTGTTGTTGCTATGGGTTGTTATTGTATGTTTGTTCAGTAACTTTTCTAAACTATGTTTAATCACTGTATTCTACATTATATATGGTTCTCTGAAGTCTCTGTTTCTTTAGCTTAGAGTCAGCAAATGATTTGGCAGAGATTTCCTTAATATCCTGGAATAGCAACAAGAAAAACCCTCCCACTCTGCCATTTTGCTGATACTACTTTGTATCATCTTTTGAGACCTAGCCTCAAAGGCTGTGCAGTCCCACATTCTGTGGGTTGAGGTAGATACAAAGACCTCCCCACCCCCAGATTCTAGGGTAGCGACACATCCCACCCTTGATGGCACATCAAGGTCACATTAGAAACTGGGACATCCCCGGATGTGGCCACCTCTGGAACATACCATCCACTCTAGGATGGGCCAACAGAGAGTTGATGGCTGAGATGGGTCCCCAGAGGCCATAGCTGAGCATGCCGTCAGTAGCTAGACTAGGCCATGGGGGACCTAAGAAGAGAGTGATGCCAAAGGAGGGCCGCTGGGACGGAGATAAGGTGGGTCACGTCAGCAGAGATCTGCTGGGGGCTCCTGCTGCAGTCCCAAGGGGCACTGGTGATGGGATGGCCAAGGCCACGTGCCTCTGCCACACACCCGCTTTCCCATCTTTGTAAAGGGCAGCCTCATCCTTCTGTTACTTTGACTTCCTTGTGATTCCTCTCCATCACAGGTAAAATCAGAAATACCTTCAGATCCAATCCTGAATCCAGCCATCTCCCACCAAGCCCAGACACCGAGTGGCTCCTATACAACTGCTCGGTGCCATTTGCAATGTCCCTAAGGCCAAAAGAGCTGTGTCAAGCACACTCCCCACCACGTGGGCCTTCCAGGGTGCCCAGCTCTCTTGAACTCTCTGGCCCTGCTGCCTCTCTCCCTCCTCCTCTTCATCTTTCCTATGCCCCTCTCCATCCCACTGGCCTCTTGGCTGCTTCCCAAACACGGAGGACAGTTCTAGCTCCACCTTTGCTCTTGCAGGTCCTCTGCCGTTGCTCTTTTCTCTGCTTCTGTATGATTTCCCTGTCCATTTCCCTCTGTCTCCTTCTAAATGTCACCTTGTCTCCATATCACAGAGCCCCATGCTGGCCTCTCTCTCCATCACCTGGCATCACATCCTGCTTCTCACTGTCCTCAGTCACATCACATCCATCAGCCTCCCCATGAGTACTGTGAGGCCCAGCCCAGCTGCCCTCTCTGTCTTGCCAGCACATGGCCACTACATTTGGGAGGAACAAATGGCCTTGCTCAGCCCTGGTAGCTGGAATGCAGAGGAAGGAAGAACAAAAGATATCTGGGAGGAAGACATACCAGGCCCTGAGACTGCTGGCATGCATGTGCACAGAGGTCCTGAGAGTGCAACTGAGCATGGCACGGATGGCGGGTGGGGCTTGATGGTGTTTGTTCAAGGGGCCAGGGCTCCTCGACATCAGGCAGTCATGGTCACGCCCCTCCAGCTTGGCCCATGTTCTCTAGAGTCAGGAAGGGGCCTGGGAGAGTCACACCGTGTGACCTTGACCAGCAAGTCAGCTCACTTCCTGGAGCATTAGCGTTCCCATCTATAAAATTGGAGAATAATTGCCACTCAGCCAACTTCACAGAGCCACTGGCTGGGGTAATTACACAGCAGGTCCTGTGGGGATGGCCACTGCCATGAGTGGGAGAAGTTGGGGCCACTGGGTGATGTGACACATCGAGTGTGGGGGCATGTGTGCGTGAGTGTGTGCAAGTGTGTGTGTGCATGCATTTAACTATGTGTGATTGTGTGTGAGGTTCATGTACATGTGGAGTCATGTGTGCATGTGTGTGCATATGCACAAGTGTGTATGTGTTCACATTTGTGCATGTGCAAAGTTGTGTGTAGCATGCATGTGATTCTAATTGCAAAGAAAGGCAATGCCAAAGAATGCTCAAACTACCGCACAATTGCACTCATCTCACACACTAGAAAAGTAATGCTCAAAATTCTCCAAGCCAGGCTTCAACATCATATGAACTGTGAACTTCCAGATGTTCAAACTGGATTTAGAAAAGGCAGCGGAACCAGAGATCAAATTGCCAACATCCGCTGGATCATGGAAAAAGCAAGCGAGTTCCAGAAAAACATCTATTTCTGCTTTATTGACTATGCCAAAGCCTTTGACTGTATGGATCACCACAAACTGTGGAAAATTCTAAAAGAAATGGGAATCCCAGACCACCTGACCTGCCTCTTAAGAAATCTGTATGCAGGTCAGGAAGCAACAGTTAGAACTGGACATGGAACAACAGACTGGTTCCAAATAGAGAAAGGAGTACATCAAGGCTGTATATTGTCAGCTGGCTTATTTAACTTATATGCAGAGTACATCATGAGAAACACTGGGCTGGATGAAGCGCAAGCTGAAATCCAGATTGCTGGGAGAAATATCAATAACCTCAGATATGCAAATGATACTACCGTTATGGCAGAAAGCAAAGAAGAACTAAAGAGCCTTTTTATGAAAATGAAAGAGGAGAGTGAAAAGATTGGCTTAAAGCTCAACATTCAGAAAACTAAGATCATGGCATCTGGTCCCATCACTTCATGGCAAATAGATGGGGAAACACTGGAAACAGTGGCAGACTTTATTTTCTTGGGTTCCAAAATCACTGCAGACAGTGACTGCAGCCATGAAATTAAAAGATTCTTGCCCCTTGGGAGAAAAGCTATGACCAACCTAGACAGCATATTAAAAAGCAGAGACATTACTTTGCCAGTAAAGGTCCATCTAGTCAAAGCTATGGTTTTTCCAATAGTCATATATGGATGTGAGAGTTGGACTATAAAGAAAGCTGAGCACCGAAGAATTGATGCTTTTGAACTGTGATGTTGGAGAAGTCTCTTGAGAGTCCCTTGGACTGCAAGGAGATCCAGCCAATCCATCCTAGAGGAAATTAGTCCTGGGTGTTCATTGGAAGGACCGATGCTGAAGATGAAACTCCAGTACTTTGGCCACCTGATGCAAAGAACTGATTCATTTGAAAAGACCCTGATGCTGGGAATGATTGAAGGCAGGAGGAGAAGGGGACAACAGAGGATGAGATGGTTGGATGGCATCACGGACTCAATGGATGTGAGTTTGAGTAAACTCCAGGAGTTGGTGATGGACAGGGAAGCCTGGCATGCTGCAGTCCATGGGGTTGCAGAATCGGACACGACTGAGTGACTGAGCTGAACTGTGCGTGTGCATTAATGTACGTGTGTGTGATATGCGGTGTGTAGTGTGTGTGTGTGGTGCAGGCTTTCATGCTGTGCCATGGTCAGCGATGTTGTGGTGCAGGAAGGTATGGTCATCAATTTCACCATGCCCAGGAGGGTCCAGAAAGGAGCATGGTGCCATCTGGGTTCCTGGCTCCAGAACCTAATGTGGATGTCTAAGGTTCCCTCTCCCCCATGAAAGAAGAAAGGCTGCCATCCTGGTGGTGGAGGAAGGCTGCACCAGGTGGGGTCAGGCTCTACTGGCAGCCAGAGAAGGAAGAGTGGGTTCATTTTTGGGCTCTATTCTACCCCATTGGTTCATATGTCTGTCCTATGCCCAGGTCACATTGTCTTGATATCTGCGGCCCTGTAATAAGTTTGAAAACAGGGAAGTGTGAGTCTAACTTGTCTGCTTTTCCAAGCTTGTTTCAACTCTTCAGGGCCCCTTATTTGGCTTTTAAGATCAGCTAGTCAATTCCTGAGGGGGAAAACTTGCTTTTTTAAAGGTTACACTGAATCTGCAGATCACTTAAAGGAATATTGCCACCTTTAGCAGTTTTAAGTCTTCTGATCAAAGAACATAGAATGTCTTCATTTATTTAGACCTTTAATGTCTTTCAATGACATTTTGCAGCTCATAGCATACGAATCTTATATTTCTTTTGTCAGATTTATTCCTAAGCATTTTTTTTTCTTTTTTATGCTATTATAAATGGAACTGTTTTCTTAATCTCATTTTTGCATTGCTCATTGCTGGTGTATAGCAATATGGTTGATTTTCAGATATTGACCTCTTGAACTCTATGGTTGATTTTCAAATATAGATCTCATACTCTATGTTCAAAGTTATCAAGTCTAATAGATGTTTCATGCATTACTTAGAATTTTCATGTCATTTGCTAATAGAGACAGTTTCCTCCAATCTGGACCCTTTTTATTTATTTATGTTTTTCTTGGTCACTTGCCCTGGCTGGAGCCTGCAGGACAATGTTGAAAAGCAGTGAGAAGAGCAGATGTCCCTGATTTCCTCCTGATCTTGGAGGAACAGCTTTCAGGGCCCATTGTGTTCTTAAAATTTAAAGATCTAGGCATGAGAATTACCCTTCACAAAAATAAATAGATAAAAGGGGGAGAGCTTTGATAGAACATGTCTCAATTCTTTGAATATTTTCTCAGTTATATATGCCAAAAATCTTACGGTGATGTATCAAAACATTTTTAAAATTGTCAGCTTGTCATTCTACTGGGTCCTCTTTCATTCTGAAACAAGAAATTGGAAAGGCCTGATTTACACAGGTCTTGGTGTCCCAGTCTTTATAGCTGACACCAGGGCTGGACGTGGCCCAGGAAAACCAGGGGTGTCTTCATGGGTCATGTGGCAGATGGGTGGTCCTGGAGGGAAGGCCAGAGCAGAAGCAGTGATGCAGGCGAGAATGACAGTCAGGATGCCTTGGAATGACCCGTGCCGTCCTATAGGCCCTGGCCTGTTTCTATGTACCCCTAGGGACATGTGAACCTGCCTTGGAGACCTTTGGGGCACAGCATCACCCTCACTGGCCTACAGGCCTTGTCCCTTTTCTGCACCTTCAGACAAAGGATCCTGTCGTGCTCGACCCCAAACTGCAATCTCCCAGCCATGAGCAAACACACAGGCACCTTAGTCAGGATAGCTGTGGTGACAGGCAGGACCCTAACTCCCTTCTGTGTTACCCACACCAGGGTGCCACAGCACCCATGCCCTCTCCCTGGTGACTTTTCCAAGTCTCCATTGTAAACGGACCTACGCTGCCAGTCCAGAAGCTGCCTGCACCTGCTGCTTCCCGGGCCCCACAGTCCAAAGTGGGATCAATCTTTGTGGCCCCCGTTGTTGCAGCCTCCATCCTCTTCAGAGCCGTCTTCTCTTTAGCTCTTAGCCCACAGGGCCCACCTAGGGGACCCCTCCCATCCCCCAGGGCAGCTCTTAGTTTCCTGGCTCCATCCTCAGCATCACTCTCCCGGGACAAGAGCTGAGCCCTGTCTGGCGAGGGGCCCCCTGCCATGCACAGCAGGTTCACATGGCAAGCACATAGGGCAGTACCAAGGTTTGCTCTGGCACAGAATGGTTACTTCATAAGGACATGCTGAGTGAATGACTGAAGGATGAGCACGTAGGCTTGAGGGTGCCCATGCAGGCAGGCTTCTCTGGGGAGCGGGAACCTGAGCTAGATCTTAAAGAGCTTTCTTTTTATTTAAAACATGTATACAGTGCTTTTGAAGCCATGTGTTAGGGTGTTTTACACACAGCAGTAAATTGAATCCTAACACCATCTCATGAGCCAGCACAATGGTTATAAGTTAAGGAAACCGTGATACAAAGAATGGGCTGGGCCAGGACTCCTAAGAGAGCACCAGCCTATGGGGGGTTGGGAGTTCTGTAGAGGCTATTCAGGTGAGAGCAGCCCTGAAGGTGCCCAGGGCCTTCGTCAAGGAACAGGGAGACACCAGCTTCAGGGCTGGAGGCCCAGGAAGCTCCCCCTCCTTTGCATTCCCTCTCTTCCTCGAAAGCCTCTCAGAGGGAGTCTAGTCTCCAGCAGACCTCCAGGACCCTCGTGTGCCTTGGTGTTCCTGCCCCTTCTCCCCCACATCCACCCTTCCCGAGCCCACTCTCTCTCTTGTCTCTCCCTCATGGGCACTCTCCCCTGCGTTCTCCCCTTCACGTTCACTGCTCCGTCTCTGTGCTCCTCCCTTTGCCCTTTGCCTTCCCTCTTCTCCCTCCTCCCCTCAGTCTCTCTCCCTCTTTCTGCCTCCATTTTCAGCGGGATGAAAGTCACCTCAGCTCCATTCGCCCTCATCACTTGGTCTAACGGGAAAGGGAAGACCTCTCCCCCCGTCGCTCGCCACGGGGCTGAGAAATGGCCGGATGCATTGTGGCGCAGAGCTGAATGGCCCAGGAGGAAGGAGCCTGCCAGGGGCCCCAGAGAGAGGCCAGCTCTGGGAGGCCATTGTGGAGGCCCCCGCCTGCCCACCCGGCCACACTCACAGTAATCAATCTGATTGGATTAGGGTCAGGGCGACCCTAATCGTGTCAGAGGTCACTCGGGCTTTGTGGCAGGGTCCATGGGGCGCTTGACCACCCCTGCTGAGGCGGCCTAGTTGAACAAAGCTTAACACTGCCAGCTGAGGAGTGGGGCCCAGCCCCATGTGGAGGTGTGCGAGTGTGTGCGTGTGTGAGCATGTGTGTGGGGGTGAGGATAAGAGGGAAAGAGTGTGTTCCTGTGTCCTGCTTCCAGCGCGCTCACTCTCTCTCTCTGTCTTTCTCTCTCTCTCTCTCTCACACACACACACACCACTATCTGCCTGCCTGGCCTGGGACTGGAGACAGGTTGGCCAAGTGGACCCCTGAGAAGCTGCCACCAAGGAGCGTGAGGTTGGGCGGCAGAGGCGAGCCTGGGCTTGGAAGAAGTACCCTCCTCTCTCATTTGCACAGTAGCAGGACAATTTATCCTGCACTGGGCAGAAAGCATTTGAAGAATTTTGAGTGCGTGGAGGCTGGCACATGATGCAGCTTATCTGTCCCTCCTGGACACCTGGAGCACCAGCTTTCCCTGAGAGCTGGCCGACACCCACTCTTGACCTCCAATGAGGTGAAGGGAGCGGAGGCCAAAAGGCAGGGAAGGCAGGTCCCAGACGTCAGCGCTTTCGCAGACACTCTGGAGGAAGCCCCGCTGGGACCACGCCCCTCAGGAAGTGGGATAGCCGGTCCAAGGTCTAGGCCAGTGGGTTTGAGGGTGGCGCGTACTTTGAGGGGCCTGTGTCGCAGCTAGGTGGGGCATTTGCACCTTAGAGAAGTGGAGGGGGGCCGTAAGAAGGTGACTCATCCATGGTGGAAGCATCTCCCGCTGGTGTCCCAGCGCGCAGCGTGAACAGGTGGGGCCTGGGCCCCAGTTTCATCATCAATGACCTCTAAGAGGCTGGGCCTCAGCCTGGGTCCATCCACTACTTTAGTGCCCTTGGGACAGTGTCCTTGCCAGTGGCTTTCCCAGGCACCCCCCAAAGCCAGGGCCTCCGAGGCTTCCCTAGGGCAGAGACTGGAGGAGCCGCTCAACCCTGCCTCTGATTCCAGACTGTGTGCCTCAAAGGGTCCCTTCGGGATCTCAGGACCTGGAGGACACAGTGCCTGAACATCTGCACTCTGGTGGGGCATCCTCATTGGCAAAGAGGGCCTTGCTACTGGTAGAGGTGGGCCAGTCCTCGCCTGAGTCCTCACCCACTGGACCCCACCCACGGGACAGCTGAGCTGGGGGCCCTGGCTGACCCCTTCAAAGCACATTATGTCAGAATCCTGGTTGGTTACTTGAGGTATAGTCTGTGGTGTCAGTCGAAGTCTCAGTAAGTGTGTTCTGGGTGCCTGAGGTCTGCTCTGGCTCCCCAAGCCCTGCTTATCCCCTTACAGCCCTCTGCCCATGCGCTTGGGCAGCCCTGGGATAGGCAGCCGCATCTGCCTCCCTTCTACCCCCTTTTCCTTGCGGGGCCGGGCTGGAGACAGCCGGAGGGGGATGGCACAGCCTGTCCTCTCCCAGGCAGAGCCCCTTCCCTTGGCCAGGCTCCAGGGGGTGGTCTGTCCACCTCCCTGTGTGTCCTGGCCCGATCCTCGGAGGGTCGGAGTGCAGGCACGGGGCCAGGGCAGGACGGCCGGGCCGGCACCAACCACGGGGCTCAGGAGGGGCCAGAGAGAAGGGGGGCCCTCCAGAGAACCAGCATCCCTGAATCCAGGTTGCAACCCCTGACCCCCATCGGAAAGTGTTTCGGTTCACGGTGGTTGGGGGGCTCCGACCGTCTCTGCGGCCGCCCCTGTATATCATTAACTCTCCCCAGTTGGGGGTGTGTGTAAAGGGGCCAGGAGAGACCCCGGTGACACCCTGCCGGGCCCGGCTCAGAAAACAATATCCCCACGAAGACGACAAGATTAAGCACAAGAGAAAAGTGAAAATGCTGCTGGCGATTCACACGCCCTCAGGAGTGCTGTGTTAAAGCGTGTGAATAGTGAGCTCCCCTCGTGCCCCAGGCCCCTGGGCCGCGCATACCTCCCGGTTGCTATGACTGGCTTGCTATGGCCTAATCGCCGACGAGGGGGAAATTCATATAAAATATCGAGGGCCATTGTGGGCCTAACGCGGCGTGACAGTGGCTCACAAAGCCAGATTCATTAGCCCCAGCAGGTAATCAGGACGCCGGCCGTGCTGGCGGCCGGGCAGTGTCAGGGGCCGCTGCTACAGTGGGGCGCAAGCCGCATTCCGCTCTCAGGTGGCTCCATCCTTTGTGCAGGACGGGCCAACAGGATTACCAAATGCCATTGCCCATTGCGACACCCCCTCCTAGCCACCCCGCCAGCTCTGAGACCAAGGAAGGTGGGCTGTGTGGGAAGGGGGCAGACTGCAGGCTAGGGGCTCTTGCCAGTCTTTCGTCTCTCCTTTCCTCATGTTGGAGCATTGCTAGGGGGAAGAGGTAACAACCTCTGAATGCTCTGAACGGGCTCTTGAGGCCTTGATGGGCCAGGGAGACTGACCTGGAGCATTTGCTGGCCTCTCTGCACCTGCACAGGCATTGTAGGACTTGCTTGTCTTTGCGGGGGGTTGGTTATCCCTGGACCTGCCCCTCTGCATCCCTCCCCTCCTACAGCCTCTCACCTGTCAGGTACGCAGAGGCCTGAGTCTGGCCAGGGAGGCCGAGAGGGAGCCATGGCCGCTGCCTCTGAGTGTGTGCTGGGGATGTGGCAGAGTGAGGGCGCTGAGTTGTTTCTATGTCTTGCCAGGGATGCTCAGGAGGCAGGTGGGAGCAGAGAAATGCTCCCACAGAAGCTCCCGTGGAGGCTCAGTGTCCACAGGAGCCATTTGCCCCAAGCTGGCGTCTCTGCAGGCCTCTCCAACTGTGGGCACCAGTACGTGCCACAAAGAACTCCTTGCCTGCAACCCCGGGGAGACCCAAAGGACCCCTAGCTGAGTAAGGGCAAGCCTGTGGGATGGGGGAATTTGCCTCACAGAGCTGGTGAGAGAGGAGCTTCCCTGCAGCGTAGGAGAGTGGTGGGGCGAGGGTCCAGGGCTCCCCACCCTGAGCAGGCGATTGTGGTTACAGCCATGGTCCTGGCAGGGGGAGGGGGTCTGCGTGGAGGCAAGGAAGCCTGCCTCCTACCTGCATCTCCTCTGCTGATCCACTCCAGCATCAGACAGGAGGTCTGACCCAGAAGTCAACATTGCCCATGGAAGAAGTAGAGCCCCAGGTCTCAAGGGACCACAGGGGAGGCACACCCAGGTGAGAGAGGGCTGTCTCTCAGGCCAGAACTCAGCCAGGAGGCTTTGACAGGCAGGTCCTACAGCTCTAAACGAGGAGTCACATCCCACCCTGCCCCAGGCTGAGTCCCCACCCAGCTACCAGATGATAGCAGCCAAGCCCCAGGGACCCAGGGCCTCACTTCACACAGAAGCCAGGCCAGAGATGCGTAGCCCACTGCAGGAGCCTGGAGTAAGGGGGAGTAGGTGATGCCCTCCGTATTAGCCCTTTCCATGTCCCTCCAAGGGCAGGGAGTGTGTCAGGGACACCCTTGCCGTGGTAAACCCTCTCCCTTCAGAACCCTGTCCTAGGACCTCCTTTCCAGATGCCTCTTGGGTCTGGCCACCTTCCTGAGGAGGGGCTTAGGAATCTGAGACCATAATGGAGCTTGAGTTCAGCACAGGAATGTATCAGAATCACCGAAGGATTCTTCGCAGATATACATGCCCCCTCCCAGAACTGCAGCCCTGGGTCCATTGGTAGGTCTGCGGTGACCACTGCTGGGGCATCTAGTTACCCTCAGAGCTTCTCAAAGGGTCCATTGTGTGGACCCCACAGACAGAATGCCCCAGGAGCTTGATTTCATTGGTCAGTGGTCAAATCTGAACCACAGTCCCCTTCTAGGAACTTCCCTTCCTGAGAGGTTACACTCATTCCTCAAAAAAGGGATCCATGGCCCCTTCAGGCCAATGGGACCATCCCAGGAGCCCTAGGCCATCCCCTCTTTCTCATCCAGGACCAGCCTCCCACAGCCTTCCCCTCCCAGGAGAGGACTGGTGGGTCTCTCCCCATGCCCTGTGGCTGCAAAGTATGGGGCCAGCCTAGCAGGGCAGGTGGGTCCTCCACCTCCTGAAAGCCACAGCTATGGAGACAGCCTGGTGGTCATGGAGCCCATTGCTGGGGGATGCAGGAGCCTCTGCTGGGCTCAGTGCCCATGGCTGGGCAGCCTGGGACCTGGGCTGACTGCTCTGGGGCTCTACACCCCTCTCGGGCTGAGAGGGCCTGCGGGACCCTTTAGGGTGGCTCAGCAGAGACGAGCCACCTCCTTTGGTCTGGACCAATTATAAAAGGATGTGCAGGCCTAGGGCAGGGAGGCCTCTGGGTGGTGCTTTCCTATCAATCCCTGATCAAAGGGCCTTCTGGGTAATCTCCCAAATGGAAAATCATCTCTGGGACAGAGGTCTTCTTGTCCACTCAGACCACAGTCAACACTTAATAAGTAGTTGCTAACTACTGGGGAAATGTTAAAGACAAGGACCTTGGAATATTTTTTGAACTTTCTTCAGCATATAGGACTTTGGAAATAAATCCTTTTTTGATGTAAAAAAAAAAGGTCCTTTTCTGAAATTATGCTTGTCATTTCTTATGTATCTTATTCTCTCAAAAAAGTGACAAAATTTCACAGTCCTATGTAATTTTTAGTACTTTTTAGTACTAAATTTTAGTACTAAATTTTTAGTACTTTCCAAGCCTATGAAATCCAAATCTGGAAACAGGATTTATTAGAATCCCTCTAGAGTTTAGAACTAGAGTTTTAAAGTTCTGAGACCCAGAGAAGTAAAGTAACCGCCAAAGCCCATCTCACACGTGACACTCGACCCTGGTACCCAAGGCTGCACTGGTCTCGGTGATGGTGCAGCCATGCCAGACAACTCGCGCTGCATGTCCCTCCCCCATCACCCCCGCCAGGACTGCAAGCTCTTACAACATAGTAACCTGCCGCAGATTTTACCTCCGCCCATCCATCCATCCACCATTCATCCATCCATCCATCCATCCATCAACCCATTATTCAGGCATCATCCACTCGCTGTCCACCACCCACTCATCCATTCATCCATTCATTCATCCACCCAGTCTCCACCATCCACCCATTCACTCATCCATCCACCGTCCATTCATTCAGCCACCCCTCCATCCCAAACCTGCCCCAGAGCTTACATTGCCAAGCTTATTGTGTGTCCTTTCCCCCTATTCTCTTCATCATAAACTGTAATCTCCCAGAGGCAGGTGACCCAGCACAGCCCAAAGCAAAGAACCTGACTTGCAATAGCAGGGCCTCCCACTAAAGGAATGCAAAGATTCCTCTGGTTCACCCTTCTCCTCCCCAGTGCACGATTCCCTCCACCTAACAGTAGGTCATTCAGTTTGTGCTTAATTACCACCAGAACAGGTAGCTCCTTCAACTTTCAGAAAGTCTAAGTCGTTAGAAATTTCATCAGAGCAGCAATCCACTTTCTCACAGATTTCTTACTTTGGTTCTTGAGAATGGGCACCTTGCATCTTACTTACCTTGTATTTCTAGTTGTGAGCCTAGCGTATGGCTCATTATAGACTCTCGGGTCCTGGGTGGGTGGATGACTGTTTTGATAGATGGGTGATGGGTGGTGAATGAATGAATGGATGAGTGATGGATGGATGGATGTATAGATGGTAGAGGGATGGTAGATGAATAGATGGATGGATTGTGGATAAATGAAAAAAGGGTAGCTCATCGATCCTTTGAATAAACTGAATAAATAATTGCTAATGAAACAATTATTAGCAATTAGGAACAAAAAGGCTCTTGATGAAGTGAAGGAAGAGAGAGAAAAGGCCAGCTTAAAGCTAAATATTAAAAAACTAAGATCATGGCATCCAGCCATATTACTTAACAGCAAATAGAAGGAGAAAAGGTGGAAGTAGTGACATATTTCCTATTCTTGGGCTCTAAAATCTCTGAGGATGGTGACTGCAGCCGTGAAATCAGAAGATGATCGCTTCTTGGCAGGAAAGCTGTAACAAACCTAAACAGTGCATTGGAAAGCAGAGACATTACTCTGCTGACAAAGGTCCATATAGTCAGGGCTATGGTCTTTCCAATGGTCACATACAGTTGTGAGAGCTGGACCATAAAGAAGGCAGAGCACCAAAGAATTGATGCCTTCAAACTGTGGTGCTAGAGAAGACTCCTGAGAGTCCCTTGAACAGCAAGGAGACCAAACCAGTCAATCTTAAGGGAAATCAAGCCTGAATACTCGTTAGATGCTGAAGCTCCAGTATTTTGGTCATCTGATGCAAATAGCCGACCCATTGGAAAAGTCCCTGATGCTGGGAAAGATTGAGGGCAGAAGGAGAAGAGGGTGTCAGAGAATGAGATGGCTGGAGGCATCACCGATGCAATGGCCATGAACTTGGACAAACTTCAGGAGATGGTGAGGGACGGGGGGCCTGACGTGCTGCAGTACATGGGGTTGCAAAGAGTCGGACACAACTGGGCTACTGAACAAAAATGAAAAAATATCAAGCTTCTGGGAAAGATGGTTTTCTTGATGGAAGTTACTTGTCTTACAAAAAGACTCTTTTAGGAGATTCTCTTTCTTCTTCCTTTTCCTGATCAGAGATTGCAGTGTGGGAATGAGAGTCCTGAGCTGGCACAGAGCAGGCCTGAGGAGCCCTAACAGCTCGTGTAGGCACGATTCTAGCAATGCACCCCTCTCTTATAGGCTGTGTCCCTTCCTTCTCTCTTGACCTGCTATAGCCCATTCAAAAGAAAGCATTTTGCTGGTGACGGGGATATTTCCAGTCTCATCTCCAAGAACCAATTTCTCTACCCACAGGCAGAATGGTTCTCTCTCCTTATCTGTGTGTGTCTGCTGTTTGTGGCTAAAATTTTGCTGTAACTGGAGTTGCTGCTGTGCCTTCCCAGCCCATGACCTCAGGCGAGCCCTGTGCCCCTTCCTCTCTAAGCTGAGACTACTCTAGAAGGTCATGAGTTTCTTGGTTCAAACCTTTGTGGAAATTTGATAAAAAAAAAACAATCTATCCAGAAAGACACACGAGTTTTCAGACATGCCCTGGAATTCAGCTCATGATTTGGGGAAGGTTATGTTCTGGACTTTGTTGGTATGTTACTGTTACATATTGACAAGAACTTTAGGTTGAAAGACTTCTGTAAGTCTACAATAAACCTCGTTTTAGGGATAGAGTAAACGAACACGTGGGCTTCCCTGGTGGCTCAGTGGTAAAGAACCTGCCTGCCAAAGTAGAAGACTCAGGTTTGATCCCTGGGTTGGGAAGATCCCCTGAAGAAGGAAATGGCAACCCACTCCAGTGTTCTTGCTTGGTGAATCCCATGGACAGAGGAGCCTGGAGGGCTACAGTCCATGGGGTCACAAAGAGTCGGACATGACTGAGCGACTAAAACAACAAATGATGAACACCCTAAAGCTTACCTATGGTTTCCTGGGTTAAAAGCCCCACAGCTGTGGGATGGCACCTAGGCATTCTGGGGGTCTTATACACAGCATCAGAATGTGTTTTAACTTTTCCTTTGGAAATAATTGTGTAGACTTACAGAAACATTGCAGGAATCCAGATCTCCTCCCAGGCCTCCCCATTGCTGACATGACACAAATCCAGCTAGATCCATCAAAACGAAGATCCATCACTACTAACTAAACTCTAGGCTTTACCCAGATTTCATCCATGTCTCCACTAATGTCCCTTATCTGTCCAGGATCCCATCCCAGGTCCATGGGCTCCTCAGCCCAGCCCTTGCCTTTCATGCTCTTGAAACCAGGAGGAATTTGGTTAGGCCTTTGCGGGTGTCTGATGTTTCCTGATAATTAGATCTTTAAAATGCCTCAAAGAGGGTGGAATTTCCTTGGGACACTGTCTTAGGAGGCACATGGCATCCACCCATCTGTTTTCTGTCCTGTTGCTGGTGACGGCAACCCCGATTTCTCTGGTGAGGAGGGGCCTGTCATAGTTCCCCAGTGCAAAGTTTCAGGTTTTCCCTTTGTGACTGATCAGCTTCTCTGGTAACTGCTTAAAGACCTGTGTCTTCAATTTTAAAAGGATTTTCAGAAAGAACCATCAGAAAGATGGTCAGAAAGAACCATCTTACTTTTTTTTTTTTTTTTCTGGCTTATGGTCTGTATTAGGCTTCTTTTCCTCATGAGCAATTTGAAGGCCAGCTCCACGGTGTCTTTGGTCCTCAGATCTTTATTTGTGAGGAGCCCCTCTCCTCGTTTGACAGAAAAGGAAACTGAAGTACCCAGAGAAGAGAGAAGTGTGCAGGCTCACACAGACAGAGCAGGGCAGGAATGAGTTTTTCCCTCTAAGTTCAAGGGGGAACACCCCTCCCAATCCCCGCACACACTTCCCCTCAAGTTGTCTGGAAGCCCTGGACTGTTTGCCTGAGCTTGCTAAGCAGAGATCTCCAAGCCCTCTGCAGGGCAGGGCAAAGCCCCATGCCCGCTTTCTCTCCTCTTATCTCAGTAGCTGGAGAGGGGAGGTGACAGGGGCTAGCAGAGGGTGCAGAGCAGAGGCAGAGACAGGAGGCAGGATCCTCCTACAGGGGCTCGCCCTGGGCCCTCTGGGGACAGGCTCAGAGGGACCTGGGGGGGCATATTTAGGACTCAGAGACTCTGAGCCTTGAGAAGGGCCACCAGAGAGCACACGGTAGGGGAGGCATCAGGCTGTGTGCAGTGGGTTCCAGGAATGCCCAGGACATACTGGCTCTACCCTGCCCTGGGAAGGGTGGTTAGGAACCCCCAGACCTCCAGCTCACAGCCCCTAACCCAGAGTCACTGCATGGGCAGGAGGGGAGACACCAGACCAGGACCCTGGAGGGGTGAGAATCATGTTAGCCCAGCCTCCAAAGAGTTGGAGGTGAGGGACAACCTGAGTCCTTGAGAAGACAAAATAAGGGTGGGGGCTCTGCTGAGTGGAAGAACAAGAAGGAAGGGGGTCTGTGTCCATGTCGTGTGTGCCTTGAGTCAGCAGGAAGTGGTTCCAGGCTGCCCTGAAACTAATCAGGTTTATTATAAAAGGATAACAGGACAGGGGCTTCGTGTCTTCAGAGGCAGATGTCTGGGTGATGTCTGGGAAAGAGGACAGGGAGGCAAGCTGTCCTGAATTTGTTCCAGGACAAGCTGAGTAAGGAGCGGCAGAGAGGCAGGTCCCCTGGGGTGGGCCTGTCCAGGTGTGCTCAGACTCTCCTGGACTCCTTGCCCCAACCCAGGGCCTCTGCCCTCTCCTCTGACCAGTCCCTCGCTCACCAATAACCATCTGTGGGATGGGCCTGGGGCTACAGATTAGAAACAAAAAGTGAACACGACACAGCCCCCACCTCAGGGAGCTTTCAGGCAGAATGAGTTGTGAAATGGTCCTCCTGAAGCCCTTGGGGAGCCCTAGCGCTCCAGGGCCAGGCGTGGACTGAGCCCAGACTGCATCCTTGGATCCCCAGGGAGCAGGGATGGGGACACAGCAGACTCACAGCAGCAGAGAAGCAGCTGGAAAGAACCCAAGGGAAGGACGAGGGCTGAGTGTGGCTGGAAGCCAGGGAGTGGTGATCAGGGCTGAGAGGGTAGCAGGTGGGGCAGAGTCAGCCTGTGTGTGAGTCAAGCAAGGACACAGTGGCAAGGACTGGAGAAGGGGCTTGGCAGGGCCAGATGGGCTCTGGACAAAGCATTCCTCCTACAGTATGTATAGGGGGATGTGCATACTTGGTGAGTGTGTGCATATATGTGTGTGTCTGTGTGTGCATGCGTATATGGGTATGAGGTGAGTGTCTGTATGTGTGGATGGGGTTGGGGGAAGCTGGAAGCTGGAGGCGCCTGTCCCAACTAGGATCCTCTTCTGGTGCAAGTGGGAGATTCTGAGGTCTGGACTCATGGTTGAGAACAAGGAGAGGCAAGATGGGCCACGGCCATTTCAGGAGGCCAGAGCAGCCTTCAGACTTGGGTAGATCCAACCAAGCTGTCAGTGGGAGGTTGATGGGGGAGAAATGGGGAGTCCTTCCTGGGTTTGTGACTGGGTGCTTGCCACCTGGGAGTTTCCAGAAACAAGCAGGTGTCCAGGCCTGCTCTGGGGAAAACATGGGGAGTATATAGGTTGGCTGTGGTCTGCAGAGGACCATCCAGAAGTGTTGGCAAATCCATAGAAAGAAGTCACCAAAAGCAGGGTGGAGCCTTGCAGCTATCAAGAGGCTGGTGCCTAGGGCACTTTCTCAGACACATCCCACTCTGTGTGTTCCTAGTGTAGGAGTAAACGTGCTTTTCTCAGGTGTGTGTGGATGTGTACAAAGCTGTGTGGCTGAGTCTGAGTGTGTGCACACTGCTGGCCGGAATCCTATCTTACCACTTCCCTGACTCTGCTGCCTGAGTTTTGGGACACATATCCTTGGCTGCAAACCTGGGAGCAGGTAAGACCATGCAGTTGGAGGAAGTGTGGGATGCAACCCCAAACCTCTGCTTGCTCCCCAGGGTGGAGCCCCCTCTCCATCCCCCTCCCAGGGAAAAAGCCTCCTGAGCGTTGATGTGGAGTGAGGAGGTAGCGGCCCCCTGGGATGACTCTCCTGTAGCCATTTCGAGCCCTTGCATGGTCCAGGCCTGCGGTGGGGCCTCTGCCCAGGAAGAGCTCAGGGAGAAAATGGGGCACATACCCCTTGCCAGACACAGAAGGCCCTGGTTGGTCCTGTTCCTACATCTCTCCAGCTCACTCCTCAGTCCATAGCAATTTTTTTACCTGGGATTTTAAAATTCTTGCTAATCAGCAGGTAAGCTCCATAAGGTTATCTTGCTCCCTGATGTTTCTCCAACAGGGTTTGGCAAAGCAGGTGCTCCACACACATGTGGAATGGTGATTTGAGGAGTGAGTGAGTTCTATCAGTTCATACAGGACCCAGGGTACCCGCAGGACCTGGTCCTGCACCTGGAGCAGATCATGGCTTGGTGCCTTGAGGAAATGTTTGCACACACTCAGGAGGCGTGATGCGTTGATGCATTCATTCATACTGTCTGGGGAAGCCTGGCTGAGGATCCAGCCTCTGCAAAGTCCAGGCTGTCCCCTACATGCCCTGTATTTCCCTCTGGTCCTGCCAGCCCAGCCCCTCCCCACCTGGGGCCCTGACTTTGTGAGCCCCCATGCAAAATACCCCTGCCTCCTTTTTTTCCTCTGCCGACTTCCTGCCTGTCCTTTGAGACCAGTTCCTCTAGGGTTCTGTCTGCCAGGGTGAGGCGAGGCCTCCCACACCCAGAAACCCCCTGCAGCTGGCCTCTCCAAGGCAGGCCTCTGCTGACTCCCTCACATGCCTGTCTGATCCAGTTCAGCCCCACTGGCTTTTTCTTCCTAAGCTTCAGCCACCCCCCATTGGCCTTCTAAAAACAAATGCCACATCCCCTGACTCAGTTCCTCCATGTGTAGAAGGAGAAGGCAGCATTCAGGGGCCCAGGAGCTCCAATATCAGGTCAGAGGCAGTCTGCCAGTTCCTGAGGGGCATTCAGCTCCAGACCCAAGCACGAGGGGCCAGCATAGGGCAGAGTGCACTTGGAGGCACTGACCTTCAGACGGCTCCAGAAGAGGTGGCCCTTCCGCTGGGCCTCTCAGTACCTGGTGTCTGAAGTGAAGAAGGGAAGGGTGTGCAGGTAGTGAAAGAGGCACAAGTGGGCAGCGTGTGAGCCGGGAGCCGCACCCTGGCAGGGCTGCTGGAAGCTTCCAACAAGGACATCTGGGCACAAGGGCTCCACCATGGGTTAGCAGGACACTAGAAGGAGTATCTGCCTTTTGTCTCCCTTTTAATCAATCCACATAATTTGAGATTCATCCACTCTGTCTTTCCTGGTATGCGAAGTAGAATTCCACTTCATAAATATGCCACAGGTTTTAATTGAAATATAATTGACATATAACATTATAATTAGTTTAGGTGTCCAAAATAGTGGTGGGCTTCCCTGGTGACTCAGATGGTAAAGAATCTGCCTGTAATGCAGGAGACCCTGATTCAATCCCTGAGTTGGGAAGATCCCCTGGAGAAGGGAAGGGCTACCCACCCCAGTATTCTTGTCTGGAAAATCCCATAGACAGAGGAGCCTGGCAGGCTACAGTCCACGGGGTTGCAAAGAGTCAGACACGACTGAGTGACTAACACTCCTACTACTACAACATAATGATTCAGTGTTTGTGCACACTGGGACATGATCACCACAAAAAGTTTAATTAACATCCATTACCCCACACAGTTACAAGACTTTTTCTTATGATGAGAACTTTAAGATCTATGTTCTTAACAATTTCCAAATATACAGTATAAATTCTAGTTGCCATCTGTAACCCACGATTTATTTACCTTATGACACTATTTTTCATCCGTTCACCTGTTGATAGACATTTTAGAACTCAGTTTAGGACTATTACAAATAAAGTTGCAGTGACATTTGCTTCATGGTCTTTACATGAACACAGGTTTTCTCCAGGGTTAATACTTTAGAGGCGAATGACCAGGTCATAGGGTAGGCACATGTTTTCAAGAAGCGGCCAAATCGATTTCCAAGCGGGAAGCACCACTCTCCTTCCCAGCCAGTAGTCTACAGCGTTCTGATTTCTCTACATCCTCACCAGCACTGGTTATGATCTGACTTTCTGGTTTCAACCGTCCCTGCGGTTCTCCATGACAAGTGATGCCCAGCATCTTGCCTTGGCTCCTTAGCTCTCCGTATACTTTCTTTGGGGAAGCTCTCTCCCCTCCTTGGGTCCTTACTCAGGGACGCGCGCTCCTGTCCCACCGCAGCCCTGCCTCCCCTTCACTGTACCGCGGTACCGCGCTGCGAGTCTAGCACCCGACGCCCATGTGGGTGCCCAGGGCCCAGCCTGGGAAGAGGCAGCCGCGCCCCCCACGGCCAGCCCCACCCAGCCATGCCGGGTTCTGCCAAGCAAGTCATCTCTTTTCGCAGCTACTCGGGAGTCCGCCTTCGTGCACGCCATCGCCTCTGCCGGCGTAGCCTTCGCGGTGACGCGCTCTTGCGCCGAGGGCTCCGCTGCCATCTGCGGCTGCAGCAGCCGCCATCAGGGCTCGCCCGGTGAGGGCTGGAAGTGGGGCGGCTGCAGCGAGGACATCGAGTTCGGCGGGATGGTGTCTCGGGAGTTCGCAGATGCGCGGGAGAACCGCCCAGACGCTCGCTCCGCGATGAACCGCCACAACAATGAGGCTGGGCGCCAGGTACGTTTGTGGCCCCCTTCAGTCCTGGGGGTGAAGCAGAAATCCCTGAGACCACACCCCTGCGGGGCTCTGGGAAACAGAGCTTTCTGAGTAGGATGTGTGCCGTGGCCCCCTGAGGGGTGTGGCCCGCTGGAGGCAGGGTGGTGGGCCATGGGAGGGATGTATCTGATGGCCAGATTGGGGGTCTGCTCACCTCCTGCCCAAGAGTGTCTGAAACACAGGGCTGTCCCGTTGCTCCACGAGGTCTAGGGCATTCTCACAGGATGGCAGGTCTGCCTGTGATGTTGGGGTCACAAGGAAGGAGGGACGGGACAAAGTCCTGCTCCTGCACGTTCCCGGAGGGAGACAGCCAGGCTGCTACACCACAGTGTGGTAAGTTCTCCAATGAAGAAATGCACAGACACACACACGCGCAAGGTGATCTGGGCATAGTGGAGAGGTCAGACCCAGACTGGAGTCTCAAAAAAGACTTCTAGTGACAGAGGTGGTGAGTGGAGACAAGCAGAATCATTGGCAGACAGGGAAGCCTGGTGTGCTGCAGTCCACGGGGTCGCAAAGAGTCGGACCCGATTGAGCGATTGAGTGACCGAACTGAACTGAAGTGAGATGAGGGGAAGCCAGGAGAGTCTCTGGGTAACCCATCGTGAAAGAATGCACAGGAGTTAGTTCAGGCGGAATATGGAGAACAGGGAAAGAAAGATGTGGGGAATGGAGAGGCTGCCAGAGACCAAGTTGTAAAAGGATTTGTGAGCCTTTTTGAAAAGCACTTGATTAGAGGGTCAGGGGGGAACTGCTGATAGGAAGTGATGTGTGAGGGGCTGGAAAATGTCCAGTAGAGTTGGCTCTGACCTTGGCCAGTGAAACTGGGGCATTGCAGAGGGCTGAAGAGAGAACATTTTAATTTCCAACAACAGGGAACTTGGTGACTCATGTTAATCTTCTGACTAAAGATGAGTACAAATGTAGGATGAGACTAAAAAGCACCATTTACAAGTATAGAATACTCACGTGATGCAGTTACCTGACTTATCACAGGCAAGAAGACAGTGCAATGCAAAGGGGGACATGGTCTTTTCAATAAAGGATGCTCAGTCAGCTGGATAACAATATGGTAAAGAATTAATCTTGACCCCTGCTGCTGCTAAGTCGCTTCAGTCGTGTCCGACTCTGTGCAAACCCAGAGACGGCAGCCCACCAGGCTCCCCTGTCCCTGGGATTCTCCAGGCAAGAACACTGGAGTGGGTTGCCATTTCACTTCACACCATATTTAAAAAAAATCAATTTCCCATTTCCAAATAGGAAAGAGTAGACAGAGAATGTTTAGAAGAAAATAGAAGGAAATATCTTTGTGACCTCGGAGTAGGCAAAGATTTCCTAAACAGGCCAAAAAAGCACTCATAATGAAAGAAAAATGTAATAATGCAGAGTAGTATTAAAATGTATAAAACCGCACCACCATGAAACTGAAAAGGCGATCCATACAGGAGGAGACATTCACAATATATATACTCAACCTGTATATTAAAGTTATAGTATAAAAAGAACTCTACAAAGTAATAAGAAAAATACTGATAACTCAATAGAAAGTTGGCTAAAATATGGAAAGCCACTTCACAAAAGAAAATCTAGAAATGACCAATATGTGTGAATATGTGAAAAGGTGATCAATATCACTAGTCATCAAGGAAATGCTGTTGGAATACACGCCCTGGCAGGAAAAAAGATAACAACTGGAAGAGAGCATGATGGGAGTTTCCAAGGAGCTGGTGTTCTGAGGCTGGTAATTTGTGAAATTTGGTCATATTTCATGCTTATGACATATAAACTTTTGCATGTATACTGCTGCTGCTGCTAAGTCGCTTCAGTCATGTTCAACTCTATGCAACCCCACAGACGGCAGCCCACCAGGCTCCCCCGTCCCTGGGATTCTCCAGGCAGGAATACTGTATACTACACTTCCAAAAAAATAATTGTTAAGTGTCAAATAGCTAACCATATAGTGAAGAATTAGCAGTGCAAAGTTCAGAGGGTGACTATAGCCTCCAAGCCTGGTGCCTGGGGCTGCATTTATCCAGGGGTCATTTGCTGGTCTGAGAAAAAAGTATATATGCTGAGCTGCACTTTCAGCAGCCTCACCGAGCTAAAAGGGACCATCAGAGGTTCTATGTCTGGGAAATAATTCCTCCGTTTAGGCGGGATCCTGAGGAGTAAAAGAAAACCTGAAGTAGACAAGCCCTTGTGCACATGTGCAGGCTAGCAAAATCTCAAAACTGGATTAAGGTGATCCCAAATTGCTGGTATCCCCAGGCACCTGGAAAAAGAAGATAAATCTTTTCCAGAGAATGATAACCTTATGATAGCTGATAGTTTTTTCTACAAACAATTTTTCAAACACAATGTTCAACACATGATCATATATAACCTATTAAACGAGCTGGCGACAGAATGAGTGATAACCAGCCAAACAAAACAAAGCAGAACGAGAACAGCAACAGCAACAGAAACAAGAGTCCGATACTGAAATTATTAGACACAGATTATGAGAAAAAAAATATGCTTACTTCTGTTCACAAAGCTAAAATGTAATATAATAGATTTGGGAAAGAATCACAAAGAAACTGTAGACCTGAAAACTGAATGGGAGCTTCCAGTTAAAAAAAATGACAAACTAAATACGAAGGATTTTTGTCTGCAGTCTCCTAGAACATCACTAAAATGACAATGAACTAATTTTAAGATATATAACTAAACTATAGAGAACATGCAAAACAGAAAAGGGGACAAAGGCAATAAAACTTTGAAAGCACAAAGCAATCTCTCAGTACAGACAAGAAAGCTGAATCTTAAGCCAATAGAAACTCTTAAACTAGATTGGCTTTAATCTTAAAGCAATCACCCCAGGAATTTCTAGTATCCAATATCTTGAGAAGTAGAGATAGATATAGGGCTTGGAAACAGAAAGATTGGTTGAAATCTATTTTAAAAGCACTTTAAACCTACAAGCTCTTCTGTCCAACCTCTTGTATCCAGACAACACCCCTCCATCATCATGGCAGAAGCCTGGAGGCTTATTCCCTAATGAGGGTAAAGCAGATGATGTCTGGACTGCTGAGGGGGAGGCTGCCCAAGTGAAAGGAGTCTGTCTATATACACATTTCTCTTCTTAATCTCCTAGTACCACAGCGAATCTTGTATGCTCTAGGCGAGAGAATGGAAGATTCTCCCCTGAAAATCAGACCAATCCAAGAGGAGAGACTTGAAGATATTGATGTGGGGTTTCTCCTAAAAGCAACGTGGCCAGATCACTCTACAGTGAGGGTCTGAGTACATGAATCTCTCCTGTGTACAGGAGGTTCCAATAAGTTTTTGGTCCCCCACTTTTAAATACAGCAGGTAGTTAGGGATCACTGAACATGATGGCTTCCTGCAACCACAAAGATAAAGACCAAAATAAATAAACAAAAACCAAACTTATGGGAAAGAGACATTATAAAGAGAGATGAAAACTTCAAAAACCCATCACTATGCCCTGAGAGTTAATATACTGAATCCATAAAACTAGAATAAACTGTTAACTTAAAAGAATATCCAGGGGGGAAAGGAGGCTCTTAGAAATTAAAATAGAACAGCAAAAAATCTCAGCAGAAAGGTTGGAAGACAGTTGAGACAGCCTTCCCACAAAGTAGAGGAAGAAGAAGAAAGACAAAGACCTGGAAAATAGGAAAGACTAGAAAATATAGAAGATCTGTCCAAGAAAGACAATGATGAACATGAAGATGAGGAAATTTGGTAAAGAATTAATGCAAGAAGTTTCCCAGAGCTGATGACCAGAAGTTCAGACCAAACAGGCCACGTAAGTGATTAGCGTAAGAAAGGGGAAGACCCATGTCCAAACTCATTGTGAGGGCTTTCTTGGTGGTGCAGTGGTTGAGTCTGCCTGCCAGGGCAAGGGACATGGGTTCAACCCCTGGTCTGGGATGATTCCACGTGCAGCACAACTAGGCCCATGCGCCACAACTACTGAGCCTGTGCTTTAGAGCCCCTGAGCCGCAACAAGAGAAGCCACCACAATGAAAAAGTCCACACACATCAATGAAGAGTAGTCCCCATTCACAGCAACGAAGACCCAGCACAGCCAAAAATAAAAATTTAAAAAGAAAACTTATTGTGAAATTCACAGCCTATGACACAGAGAAGCCTTCCAAACTTCCCAGAAGATTTGATTTCACGCAAAGGATCAGGAATCAAAATATCATCAGTGTTTCTAAGAACGACAGTGAAAGCTAGAATAAAATAGAGCAATACTTTCAGAATCCTGAAAGGGGGAAATATTTTAAGCCAAGACTTTTATACCAAGCTAAATCGTCTTTTCAACTTTTCAAGTAGAAAAGATTTGTTTGCAGACATGCACATTTCACAAAATTTACCAGAAGGGTGTTGAAAAAGATGTCTCCAAGAAAATGAAATCCATGGAACATCTGGTGTGTTTGAAAGTCTTGAAGAGAATATTTACATGACTAGAGAGTGTATGGAGAAGGCAATGACAACCCACTCCAATACTCTTGCCTGGAAAATCCCATGGGTGGAGAAGCCTGGTAGGCTGCAGTCCACGGGGTTGCTAAGAGTCAGACACGACTGAGTGACTTCACTTTCACTTTTCACTTTCCTGCATTGGAGAAGGAAATGGCAACCCACTCCAGTGTTCTTGCTTGGAGAATCCCAGGGATGGGGGAGCCTGGTGGGCTGCCGTCTATGGAGTCGCACAGAGTCAGACACGACTGAAGTGACTTAGCAGCAGCAGCAGAGTGTGTATGAGACTGAATCTGTAAGTACATTAAAAACAGCAACAACAAAACATTTTGTAGAAAAAGAAAAGCAATCACATCGTGTGGCTCAACCAAGTATGACATTTAACAAAGCCCCAACACTGTCAGCTTCCCTGGTAGCTCAGCTGGTAAAGAATCTGCCTGCAATGCAGGCAACCCCAGTTTGATTCCTGGGTGGGGAAGATATGCTGGAGAAGGGATAGGCTACCCACTCCAGTATTCATGAGGTTCCCTGGTGGCCCAGTTGGTGAAGAATCCACTTGCAATGCTGGAGACCTGTGTTTGATCCCTGGGTTGGGAAGATCCCCTAGAGAAGGGAAAGGCTACCCACTCCAGTATTCTGGCCTGGAGAGTTCCATGGACTATATAGTCCATGGGGTCACAAAGAATCAGACACGACTGAGCATCTTTCATTTTCAACACTGTCAGCACCAAGTTTTGATCTAACTGGAACTATGCCATAGTTTTTGGAGTAGGGAGGGAGTTTGGAAAAACTGTGCATCAGAGTTGGGGTATAAGGTCCCCCCATGGGACCTCCATGGTGAGTCCATAAGACATAGGTCCATAGGTCCATAAGACAAGGCCAAACACTGAAAAATCAAGAAGTAACAAGTGAAAGTGTTAGTTGCTCAGTTGTATCCAACTGTTTGCAATCCCATGGACTGTAGCCCACCAGGTTCCTCTGCCAATGGGATTCTCCAGGCAAGGATACCAGAGTGGGTAGCCATTCCCTTCTCCAGGGAATCTTCCCGACCTAGGGATCAAACCTGGGTCAAGACAAGCATCTTATTACAGGTGCAGAGGTGCAAGGTGCTGCCCCTAGCAGGTCAGGAAAGTTCTGTTAATGAGAGTGTGGAAGCAGAACTCCTGTTTTTCTTAACAGGTCTTAGGAACTCTTGGACTCTTTAAAGTATATGCATATATAACTTTGATCAAAAGTAAAACTAAAACAAAAGACTTAGGAGGCAGAGATGGGAAGTGGCAGCTCCTCTTTGGCAAAAGCTTGGTCACGAAAGAGAAGAAAATGGTGATTAGACAGAACTGGACTTTGGTGAGGGAGTGTAATTTACAGATGCCCCTAAAAAAGTGCCAGGATCAGAAGGAAGGGTTGAAGAAACAGCAAGGAGAGGGGAACAGGGTGGAGGAAGCATCTGGACACGGAGCCCACCTGAAGTCTTAGACCAGCACTGTTTAATATAGAAGTGTAATGAAAACCACACGGTATGTATCAATTTCTAGTTGCCACATTTTAAAAGGAAACAGGTGAAATTTGTTTTAAATAATAAATTTTATTGAGCCCAATATAACCAACATGTTACCATGACAGTAATGCAATCAATATTAAAATTTTGAACGAGATATTTTACATCCTCTTATGAAATCTGGGGATTTAGTGTGACCCAGCATGTAGTGTGCCCTTAACAGCACTTCTCAGCCTGGGCCACCAGCCGCATCTCACGACCTCACAGGTGGCTATTTCTGATTACATCACAGGACCTTTCACCCCCAGCCCCACTCCTTCCCCCAAAGAAAGAAGGGAAGAGAACCTCCTGCTGGGGTGCCCACAGGAGTAACATAATGTAATTCTCAGCACTCCCCTAAGATGCAATAAACCCAGTTTCCTGCGCCCTGAAGGTATTGTGCTCCCATTATTCAGATCAGGCCAGCCCTCAGACTTGCAACCCAGCCCATGCGCATCTCCTCTAGACCAAAGTGTTGGATTTCCCCAGTTAGAAGGAACCATTTCCCTTTCCCACCCCTGCACTTACATGTCACGTTACAGCCCCTTCACTGAACATAGATGGCCTAGAAGTAGACTCAGCCCAGGAGGGGGCTTCCCAGACCCTTCCGTCCAGGATCTTGGGTCTGCCAGGGGAACCACATCAAGGATAGCATTGGGAGAGGGTGCTCCGCCTGGGAGTCCCAGAGCTTTATGGAGCAGGTTGAGGGATTGTTTGACAGATGAGTGGAAGGAAGTCTAAGGCAAGGAGCACAGCCATCATGCTCCGGGGAGGTGGGGAGGTTGAGGGCCTGCCCTGACTCCACCGCTTGCCTGCTTCTGTAGGCCATCGCCAGTCACATGCACCTCAAGTGCAAGTGCCATGGGCTCTCGGGCAGCTGTGAAGTGAAGACCTGCTGGTGGTCGCAGCCTGACTTCCGCGCCATTGGTGACTTCCTCAAGGATAAGTATGACAGCGCCTCAGAGATGGTGGTGGAGAAGCACCGCGAGTCGCGCGGCTGGGTGGAGACCCTGCGGCCACGCTACACTTACTTTAAGGTGCCCACAGAGCGCGACCTGGTCTACTACGAGGCCTCGCCCAACTTCTGTGAGCCCAACCCCGAAACAGGATCATTCGGCACGCGAGACCGCACCTGCAACGTGAGCTCGCACGGCATAGACGGCTGCGACCTGCTGTGCTGCGGCCGCGGCCACAACGCGCGCACCGAGCAGCGGAGGGAGAAGTGCCACTGCGTCTTCCACTGGTGCTGCTATGTGAGCTGCCAGGAGTGCGCGCGCGTCTACGACGTGCACACCTGCAAGTAGAGGGCGTCGCCATCGGCGCCCGCGGGTTAGAGCTCCACCCGGCGGGGGCGGGGCCCCTCAGTGGGCGGGGCGGAGGCGGGGCTCTGAGGTAGAGCTCCTCTGTGGGCGGGGCGGGGCGGAGGCGGGGCTCTGAGGTAGAGCTCCTCCGTGGGCGGGGCGGGGCGGGGGTGGGGCTCTGAGGTAGCGCTCCCCGGTGGGCGGGGCGGGGGCGGAGCTCTGAGGTATCGCTCCCCCATGTGCGGGGAGGGGGCGGGGCTCTGAGATAGAGCTCCTGGAGCGGGGCGGGGTCCTTTATGGTAGGACAGGGTTGAGGTTCCTGAGTGGTATAAAGTTCTTCCCCGTCCTGGAGTGAAACCCAGGTCTTCTCTGGGGTTGGGGCTCCAGGGATTTAGCCTGCCATTACTGTCCCCCGAAGACCACGTGGTTCCATCCTCCGGACTTCATCTATGTAAAGGAGAATCTCCTGGCAGAATGAGCTGTGGAGAGCCTGTGGGGAACATCTTGTCCTCCTACCCCTCCCACTGAGGTCCGAGGTATATCCTCCAGGGATTCCTCCCTCAATGATACCTGCCAACGCTCTCAACCAGGCCCTGCGGAATGGCTGGGATTTGGGTCCAGGAGATAGGGCCTCGTGGCAGTAGGCCGAGGGAAGGCCTGGGACATGCGGCCTAATTCTGTCCCAGCTGCTCTGTGCTGGGCATCAGACACCTAGGCCCTCTTCCCAGTGCCCTACTGCCACCCATGCCCCAGCAAGGCACCATGCAGCCTGGTCAGCTGTGCCCTCTACTTTGCCACTGACAGAGTCCAAGCCTGGTTCTCCCACCTCCCTGTCTTCACGTTCCCACACGTACCCCATCTCATCCACAGGAGAGGAGCAAAGCCTCCTGTTCCAGACTTGCTGTTGCCGCCCTCATGGCCTCAGCACCTCTCTCCAGCACCCTCATTCACAGTCCTCTGTAAAGGAAAGGCAAGAAGGGGACCTAGACTCTCAGGCTGCCCAGAGTCACTGGGCTGCACTGCTGCCCAGGTCCTACTCAGCTCTATAACCTACCTTGGAGGCTTACCTGGTGTTGTTCGGGAGATTTGGAGTCGGAGGATGCTACAACACTGATGCTACAGAGAGAGGACCCAAAGACCCCAGAGGAGTGGTCTCTGCCCCAGCCCCTTATGGCCAGGACTGACCCCCAGGTCCTGCTGCTACATCTATGGTACACCAGACCTACCTGCCACTGGCCATTGTGAAGTCTCCGGTGGGCTACTTGGCTTGGCCCTCATCACATCTGACTCATTCATCCTGTCTGGGAATGAGCAAGGCCGATGGACCCCTCAACTAATGCCCATAGGAACTGCCCACCATGTACTGCCGTGCCAAGACTTTTCCTCCTCAGCCTCTGGTACTGTGAAATGTTGCCTGGCCCCTGTCCATGAGGGCCTCCTCTCCAAGCAGGGGGAAAGACAATGGAGGGACCTTCACACCCCACTAGGAATACGACCTTCCTCTCCTTGAATTTTGCATTTGTGGGTTTTAATTTTATTTCCAATGCTGCTATATCCACCATACACAGGAGCTAGACAAACAGATGCGTTGTTGTGGTTTTCCTTTTCTTTCTATGAAAGAAACTTTTAGTCATAGCTTGTGAGTTTCAAACAATGGGGAAAGTAAAAACAAACAAACAAACAAGAAGAAGAAGAAACAACCAAACAAGCCTGTGGATTGTGCTGGATTTTTGGTGGTGGGTCAGCAAGGCATGGGACCTGGATTGGTCATGACCCTCTGGGAGGGGCCACGATGGGAGGTGGTGGTGGGCATGTTTAGCTCAGAGACTCCTGGGGGCTCTGTGGTGGCCTCCAGAGCCAGAATTCCAGAGGAAGGAAGAAGGATGGCCACTCCAAAGAAGGAAGGAAACAGCCAGTGGTCTCAAAGTCGAGGGGGAGACAGATCTGTGAAAAGTGCAGGGAAGGAGGCCTGCCTGTTGCAGGGGATGTGTGGTACAGCAAGCAGGGCACCATGGCAGCCCCAGGTGGGCAGACCCCACACAAGTCAGGAGTGCAGCAGGACATCCACCAAGTCAGCTGAAAGCCACTTCCCCAAACAACCACAACATGCTCACTCAGTTGACATCTGAGCACTAGCTACGTGGCCATGCTTCCTGGGCTTGGGGACATGAACTCTGTGTGGGGTCCCCTTCTCAGCCTGCCATGGGGCACTCTAGGAGCCTGGTCTGACTTGGAGGCAAGACATGTCCCCTCAATTGGAGGCTCACCAGCCAGAAGCCTGGAAATTAGGCAGGAACTTCTAACTGGGCCTCACCTCCTTCTGCCCCCTGCAAAGGCCACATTAGAAGTCACAGCTCTTGCAGCTGGAATCCAGTTGGGAGGTCATGAGGGACATCAATCGCTGGCAGAGAACTAATGTATGAAGCCAAGAACTCTCAGGGGCTCCTTCCTGCCTCTGCTCATCCTCAGGCCTGAGCTGACCCTGGACCCCGGCCTCCTCTCCACCACAGGGCATAGCTCAGGTGTCCAAGAACTGGGAGGGGTCAGCAGTCTCTACATGTATGGTTGGCCAGATCCTGGAATCATGCTCAGAATTTTGGGATGGGGATCTTTCCAAGGCAAACAGGGAGAGATTTGAGGACAAGCAAAGCATACTGTTGGCAGAAGTGTCACACTGTGCCTCCATGGCTATTGCCTACATCCACCCTCAATCCAGGGTATTCAGGGTATGCAGAGCTGGGTAGCCTTCTGAAAACTGAGGCTACAGGAGCCAGGGGATGAAGGGATGGCTTTCTCAAACCACACCTTCACCTCTTCAAGCCAAGAGCAGGGTCCTTGCTTCTCTCTGTGTCCCTCCAGGCTCTCTTCCCTACTACTACCACTGCCTCTGAGCCCTGCCCTGATATCCGAGCAGACCCACAAGGAGGGAGAAAGGAGAAGCAGGGGTGGAGGGGCATGCTGGGACAGGTGGGACATGGGGAGAGCTGATGCTGGAGCTGAGGGGAGGAGGCTTAGTCCCCACCCTCTCAGAGGTCAGGCTCAGCACAGCCGCCCTGCAGGAGCCATATGCTAGAAAGGAGGGGGCTGGGGGCAGACGGGAGCCTCATAATCAGGAGGCTTGTGCCTGCTGAGAGCAGAGGGAGGGAAGCCCAGTTCAGCTGGCTCCATGGCTAGACATCAGGGCCACATGATATCCTTGAGAGCAAAGGAATGAAGGGTGACCCTCTGCCAACAGAGAGCCAGAGCTGGCTGGCCAGGGTCCTGGCCAGGGCTGTGCAGACCCAGCATGAGCAAGAGTATCCGCTCCACACAGAGCCCTGCACTGGGAGAGAGGGTTTGGGGAGCTGCCTGGTGGAGGGAGTAGGAGCCTTTCAAGGGAGGAAGGGAAGAAAGAGGAAACATGGTGATAGGAGGTCATGGCCTCATCACTCCAGACAGGACCTGCAGAATACCACCCCCATCACGCTAATGGCCACACTGGTCTTTGCTGCAGGCTCCAAGCCACTAAAGTCAGAGCCAGAAGAGGTCCAGCGAGGCTAAAGGACTAGAGGCAGGGACTTCCCCACAGTCATCCCGTGGTTAAGAATCTGCCTCCCAATACCAGGGGCAGGTTGAATCCCCGGTCCAGGAAGAGTCCACAAGCCACAGGGCAGCTAAGCCTGGGCACCACAGCTACCGCAGCCGGCGCACCCTAGAGCCTGTGCTCTGCAACAAGGGAAGCCATTGCAGTGAGAAGCCTGGGCACTGCAACTCGAATAGCCCCCGCTTGCTGTGACTCGAGAAAGCCCTTGTGCAGCAACAAAGACCCAGAACAGTCAAAAATAAATATAAGTAGATATAATGTATATTTTTAAAAGGGACTGCAGAGAGACACAGGGCTCTGAACTCCCAAATCCTCTGCTTTCACACTCCAAATCATTATCACCTTCCCAGGCTGGCACACCAAAGTCCCACCCAAGCCACTCGCCCTTGTTGGCTCGGGGCTCCCTGCCTCCTTCACCAGGCCCATTTCAGGGCAGGTCACCACTGCCCCAGAGCTGTAGCTGACCACCAGGAACTCCCTACTGGGGCCTCAAGGGGTCAGCTGGAGTCAGATGGACCGCAGGCAGACACTATAAAGAGGGAGACAGTGATGAAGTTCACAGGGCATTGTCCAGGCGTGGAGCACAGGTGGCCAATCTCACCTGCAGGCGTGAGTCACCAGCAGAAAGACCCCAGGCCCACACAGCCCACCAGTGAATAGAGCCAGATCAGACACTCCACACGAGGGTCAGGTCCTGGAGGTGGGGGGTGTCAGGGGCCCCCTGGAGCTGCCTATGGGCCGCATCCACAGTGCACAGACAGTACAAATGGTGTGGCACCTCTTAGTCAGGGTCTGGCAGGAGTTGCCCTAATTGGCACCTGCTGAAAACCAGGTGCTAGGGGCTCCACAGATGAAAGGGTAGGAGAGACGGGCTAGCCAGGGAGTGGAGGCACAGCCACAGGTCACAAGGGTGAGACACCAAGAGAGGAAGCAAGGACTCGGCCAGGCTTCCTGAGAGCAGAGGCCAGACACCCAGCAGGAAGGTGGAAGCTACCTGGGAGTTAATGCAGAGGCAGGTCCTGGCTACCTGGTCTCAGCTCTCCACCAGGTGAGGCACCAGGCCCCCACTCCCCATCTCTATGGCTCAAGGGCAGAGAGAGGCAGGACCCCACCAGAAGAGGAAGTGGTCGAGGGGAGCTAGCAAGAACCTGTGTGAATGAGGAGGTGAAACCCTCAAATCTCTGCCAGCCAGGAGCAAACCCCACCCAGAGCCTTAGTTTCCCTCCAGAGGAAGAGGAAGTGGGATGATGGGGCTCCCCTGGGCCTTTCTGATCCTGCCTTTTGCTGATATGGGATGCTCCATCTGGAGCCCTCTCTGGAGCCCAACTGGCCCCCTTCACCTGCCAACATCAGCATGTTCCCATGAACTCTGGGCCAGCCTCCCCACCCCCAGCCTTTGCCCTCAGCTCAGAAGGAGGCCAGAACACAGGGCAGCCAGCCTGCCTGGGCCTTAGAAGCCACCTCTCCGGGGAGTTTACAGCCCCTCCCGCCAGCCCTGAAGAAGGAGGAAATGGGCCTGGTGGGCCTGTTCACAGGTAGTTGAGACAGGAGAGGAATAACCATATTAAAGGCCCGGAGGTACCGGGGGCCTCACCCCACCAGGGCCCCCCCTTGGCCCAGCTCCCTGCAAATCTCACACCCCCAGTGCTTCAGCTTTGAAGTTCTGGAGGGGGTGTGGTGAGCCCCCTCCTCCTAGGACCCCCACAGGCCCTCCCCTCCCCTCCGCCCTCTTCCCTCATATTCCCACTTTCTGGGTCCTTAGGACCTGTTTCCACACTTCAAGGATGTGCTGAACCATCCCATCCCCCCATGCTGGGCCAGAATCTCCAGGGCTGGGACCCTCAGAGCAACAGGTGCAGGGCTCTGGGTCACCAAGCCTGTTACAGAGAACAGAGGACCCCCAGCCAGGTTCCCTAGTCCTACACAGTGATGGCCTTCACCCCCTACGGCAGAGCTTGGACCGGATGGGCCTCAAGGTCCTGCTGCCATGCCTTTGCCCCTTTCCTGAGGGTCTGGTCTGGGGGACATGACACAGCCCATCCTGGGGTCCGGCCTGATGGCCTGGGGCGGCCCCGATCCCTCAGCTCTCCCCTTCAGTGGCCTAGCCCCACTCCGAACACCATGGTCCCTCCCCAAGCTGCCTGGTCCTCTTGCCGGAACCCATCTGCCAATTGGAACCCTGTGTCCCTTCATGAAACTCTCTGGTTGGGACTCCCAAGGACAAGGCATCCTAGCAGTCAGCAGCTTCCTCTCCAGTAGCCCCCTGGCCTCCTGGCCTGAGCAGGAGTAGGGCACCTCACGTGCCCGCGCTGCACTCCAGTCTCAAGTCCAGCTTCAGTCTGGACAGCAGACAACCTCCCAGGGTGACGCCCAAGCCTTAGAGGAACAGGACCGCATCTCTGCCATCCCACCTGGGTGGGAGTTCTTCCAGTCCTTCTATTCATGGCACTGACAGGTAAACTGAGACCTGCTGGATAAAGCCTCTTTCTCCAGTGTGAGTTCATGAAGGCAAACTACCCCATTTTCTCCCTCCCTGTCCCCCCATAAAACGGGGGTATCAGGAGCAGCTAACAGAGGGCACTCCCACTTGCCACACTCCTCATCCCCACAGATGACCTTGGCCCCAGAGATCTGGGTGATGGGCCCTTCCATACCTTCCGGGTCATCTGGGAGGCTCCCAAGAGGAGGTGAGCACGTGGTGTAGTTTCTGTGGCTCTGACATCCTCGATCTGCGCCCCTTAGGCATCCCGTACTTCTGAGAGGTCCGTCCCACAGATGCCAGGATCAGGTGGGTACCCAGGGCACTGGGGAAGCCCTGGGAAGGGCCCCAGCCTGGGAGCCGCCACTGCCTGGCCTGGCAGCTGGGACAGGAGCTACTCAGAAGGTGCTAATTGATGTTTAGATCCAGGCTGGCTCCTCAATCACGTCTCTCTCTCTTTCTCTCTCTCTTTTTTATTTGAGTCTCTGGAGCACACAGTAAACAGTCATTTGGCTCTCAGGGCCCTGCAAATTGGTGTTTATGGTATAAGGACCAGGACTCGTCCACCCAAACAGCAGGCAGGGAGGGAGGCACTGGGCTGGCAGGGATGGCATGCTCTCCCGCCCATGGAGGCCCGACTCTGGGAAAGCCTTCCCTCTACTCTAAAGGAGAAGGCAGGCCTGCTCCCAGTAACCTTGATGCCTGCAGCCTGGCCTGAGGCAAGGAGCCAGATGGTTCACCCACCAGCAAAGGGCCAGCACTGGCCAGAATCCTGCTAGCCAGGCACTTGTGTGTTTGGAGGTAGTCAATACTTGAGGCATTGTCATTAACCCAGGAGGGCTTCTTGGAGCAGGTGAGTCTCTGTGACAGAGAGGACCCTCCAAAGGGGGCTCTGAAAGTTCATCAGGGCCCTCAGATTCCCTGGGGCTCCGTGTCCAAGCTTCTCCCAGGCTTCCATTTCCTTCAAGTTTCTCCAAGTCCCTGTGGCAGATGTTAGGACCCTCTACACACACACCTTCTCCCAACCATCTTCAGAACTCAAGACAGGAATGTGGGCAGACCCGGGCTTTAATGCAAGAGGTTGAACGGTGGAATTCCCAGACAGCAGTGGGGAGGTTTTGGGAGAGGAGGGAGACTTCCCAATGTCTGCCCCTTGCCTGACAGCTGGGCTGCAGAGAAGCAGGTGGGCCAGCGTAGAACCTGCGGCTGGACTTAATAGCTGTCACAGGCTCCTTAGCTCCCTCTGCTGCCTACAAGTTGCAGGACTCATTCTACCTAACCTGGCTCACCCAGTCTGTCAGCCTGCAACCTACAGAAAGGCAAAGCCTGGGGCCCTGGGGAAGTTGTTTGATGTTTGGATTTGGGGAGGAGCACCATAGATCTCATGTGCTTCTTCTCTGAGCGCACTTGGAATTTTCAGGTCTGAGCTACGGAACAGAAAACCAGCCCCCTCCTCTGCTCAAGAACCTTCCGTGGCTCTCCAGTGCCAAGCTGGAGGTGGAGTGCCTCAGCCTACACCCCTCACAAATTGGTCCCACTCTGAGCTAAAGGGGCACCTCTAATCTATGGATGGAGAAACTGACCTGGGCAGGACATGACTTGCCCAAGGGCACTCAGCGTGTTAGTCAGGCAGAGTCTTAAGGAAAGCTGAGAACTCACATCATACATTCTGGTCCCATCTGCAGTTCACTCTCAACTTCTTCACCCTTGCCTCCATCCCTCAGTCTCAGGCATCTCCTGGCCTCTGCTGAGACCTCCTCACCACCTCACAGTCATAATCTTTGTGGTTCCTATATCACGGTCCCCCAGGACCCAGCTGCACCTTAGGGGCCCATGCAAGGCAGAGGAGAACCTGTGTATGTTGCATGTGGGGGAGGGATCTCTGGTGCCAAGCTGATCCATCCCCAGAGCTGCAAGCCTCTGCAGGGGCCCTGACCAGTTCCAAGGGCTCAGCTATCTCCCCAGCTCTAGGCCTAGCTCCCAACAGATCCACCCTTCCTAGCTCCAACCTCAGGCAGGCCAGTCTAAGTCAAATTATCAGAATGCCTCAGGAGAATGCCCCTTATCTGTGAGGAGATTTGGGAGTGGTTGGGACACCTGCAGCGGGCCATCCCTACATGTGGCCTCAATATCAGCTGTCCCTGCAGTGATGCCAGGGGCTCCCTATGTGGATGCCTCTCCATGGAACCTCTCCCCACCTCCCACATCAGGGTCCCCAGGAGATGGCCACGAGGAAGGGTGTCCCAGGCCTCAGGATGACAGCGTAGCAGCTGGTCATGTTGCAAACAGGGAAACTGAGTCTGGGAAAGAGGCAGAACTTGTCCCAGCCTCTCAGTCAACAGCACACTGAGGACAGACAGAATCATACACTGCATCACCCCTGCTCTGGGAGGCCACTGGGAAGGGGCCGCATCCGGTGCGGGCAGCTCCAGCTGGGCAAGTGTCTAGGAAGGGTAGGTGCTGCCTGGGACAGGATCAGGGTCAGTCTGAGGTCACAAGTCAGCCTGGTAGGTCAGAGTGGTCTGGGGCTGCCCCTTGCCTATGTCCAGAGGGCTGGTCTTCGTGGATGTCGCCCCCAGTGTGGGGGATGGTGGCCTCACCCAGGCTCCTGGGCACATCTGCAAGTGCAGCATCAGCTCCATGGCCCCCAGCCACTGAACCATCAGGAACTGCTCTGGCACTTCCCAGTGGCTCACAACTCTGTCAGTGCTTGTCTGACGACTGCTCCTAGTGGATGTGGAGGTTGGCGAGTTCTAGCCTCTCAGATGGGGGACATGGGCACTGAGCCCACAGCTGATGCGAGGAACCCAGTGGGGCTGTTTCAGCACCCACCCACTCAGGCTAGGAGAACAGTGTGGAAGACAGCTCGGCTCAGCTTGCCCCAGAGTAGCCAAGAATAACAGGGATGGTGGTGACTCAGGTGAGGACACTGAAGGTAAGAAGGATGCTGTAAGTGAGGGTGATGCAGGTGGGAAGGATGGGGTACAGGTGGGGCGGATGCAAGTGGGGACCCTGCTGCTGTGGCTGCCGCAGGTGGGGACAATGCAAGGCAGCGAGCTACAGGTGGAGTTGCACACAGCGCAGGTGTGATGCCTCAGGCTCGGACACACACACAGGTGGTTCAGACTCACTCTCTGCCTCTCCCTGTCACACGGCTTGCCCTATGATGGACAAAAAGAGGGGACAGCTCAGCCAGCCCAGGCCCACAGGGTCCACTCCTGCTTTCCGGCCCAAGGCTGACGTGAGCAATGGGACAGGCCACCATCCACTCTGACATGCTTCCTCAGTCGGCAGCTTCAGGAGCAGGTGTGACCACTTCCTGTCTCCCCTCCCGTGGGGCCTGGGGTCCCCGAGAACGCCACAGGGTTGACAGTATGAGGACATACCCGGGCCCTGGAAGAGGACCAGAGGTCTCTCCAGGGCTCCCCCTGCAGCTCAAACCCAGCCTGGCCGGATGTGCTGCTGGGTAGCAGCACCCGGCAGCTAACACCCAGCCCAGACAAGCTCCCAGCATGGCCAGCGGTCTCCGGCTCTGGGTTCAGTGTCCAGTGTCCTTGTCCAATTAATGAGGAATAATGCTCATTCCAGAACCAGAAATCATGCTGGGCCTCCTCACACTACCTGGCCTGCCTGCTCAGGTTCTCCCATCCCTCAGCCTGGCTCTGCCAGGCCTCTGGACCTGTACTGCCTGTTGCCTTGATGTCCAGCTCTGGGCAGGCAAGCAGGCAGACATCCACCCCTTTGGGCAGCAGCAAGACACTCTGGCCATTTCTTTTCCCATCTATGACAGAATAGTGTCTGCTTTTGTCAGGGACTTGCCTTCCTCGGCCTGTCCATCTCCCTCTCTATGACCAGACCTTTGAAGGATCAGATCACAGACCCTGATGTCCCTGGCTGATCACCTGGAAGGCTTCTGCCTCCCTACTGGCCTCTCTCACAGGGCACCCACCCCTTAAACACACCTGAGGAGCCAGGTGCCCTTTAGGGTGACCTTAGCCTCTTCCCTTAGAGATAGCCCTAACGTGGGGTGGTCGGAGAAGGCAATGGCATCCCACTCCAGTACTCTTGCCTGGAAAATCCCATGGATGGAGGAGCCTGGTAGGCTGCAGTCCGTGAGGTTGTGAAGAGTCGGACACAACTGAGCGACTTCACTTTGACTTTTCACTTTCATGCATTGGAGAAGGAAATAGCAACCCACTCCAGTATTGTTGCCTGGAGAATCCCAGGGACGGGGGAGCCTGGTGGGCTGCTGTCTATGGGGTCGCAAAGAGTCAGACACGACTGAAGTGACTTAGCAGCAGCAGCAGCAACAACAGGGGGTGGTAGGAGGTAGCAGTCTGTGTAGGAAGAGGCTGGAGATCCCTCTTGAAAAGGGGGCTTCCCAGGGAAGGTGACCAGCTGGGCTTGCAGGTAGGGGTGGGGTGCTGAAAAGGGCAGGGCTGGCCCACCTTGACCTGGGAGCCAGAAGCAGCACTCAGCTCCCCAGGCTGGAAACAGGACCCGGCAGAAACAGACTGGTGTCCCCAGAGCCAGCCTGCCCTCACTTGGTGGAGACAGAAAGCCACTTCAGAGCCTCAGGATCCCTGCGAGATGTTCACAGTGTTGGAGAGACCAGAATGGAAAGCAGGGAGCTGGACCCCAAGCCAAGTGACAGGTGTGAAGGCCAGCCCTCTGGAGCGTGAGTCAGGGCGTGCGTGGCAGATCCCGGCAGCAGACGCTGGACACCGCTACGCCTCAGGCTGGGCTTTTTAATTAACCTTGGCCACTCTGATGGGCCCCAATTAAGTGGAGAATGTGATGGCAGAGCGGGGTCAGGCAGAGAGATGGGTTTTAATTAAAGCACTGAAGGGTCCTAGCCAGGGTAGCGGTGGCCTAGGCAGGAGCGCCCCCACCTGACCGCCTTGGTCCTAGTCTTGCTCCAAAGGATGCCACACCTCAGGTGGCAAGAATAAGTACTGCTTGCCCATGGCCAGGCATGGCACCCGAAGGGCCTGTGACCTCTCACCCTCTCTGCATGGCCCAGGATCAGGCAGCTCCTCTCGGAGCCACGGTCCCCACTGGCTTCCCCTCTCTCTGAGCATCTACAGTGTGTCCACTGTAAAGGCCCTGCTGGGCGGCAGAGCACAGAGAAAAAAACCATGAAACAAATGTGAAAGTGAAGCTGAAATTGGCTTAGTCATGTCCGACTCTTTGTGACCCCATGGAAGCCCTCCATGGACTATATAGTCCACGGACTTCTCCAGGCCAGAATACTGGAGCGGATAGCCTTTCCCTTCTCCAGGGGATCTTCCCAACCCAGGGATCGAACCCAGGTCTCCCGCATGGAACAAATAAATGTATTAAAAATGTTCATGTGCAATAGGGGAGAGTGGAGTGAAGGGAGGGCTATTTTCAATGGAGAGGGGCGTTGAAAGGAGCATAGACCCTCAGAAAGAGGAAGGAAGGAGAAAGCAAACTCACCTGGAAGGGGGCAGTCAGTGCAAAGGCCTTGGGTCAGAACCCTGGGCACACCTTAGCTGCCCGATACCAGCAAACTAAAATGAGACGGAGGGCCTCCCTGGCGGTCCAGGGGTTAAGAATCCAAGCTGCAGTGCCGGGAGCACCGGTTCAATCCTGGTCTGGGAAGATCCCACATGCCGCGGAGCAGCTAAGCCCTTGGGCCACGACTACTGAGCCTGTGCTCCGGGGCCTTGCTCTACAACTAGAGAAGCCACTGCAACAAGCAGCCCGCACAGCACAGCCGGACAGTAGCCTGCGCAGCAATGAAGACCAAGCAGAACCAGAAATCAACAAAAATAAATACAAACTGTAAAAAATAAAATGAGAGGGAGCCAGACAGCAGAAAGTCATGGGCATGGAAGGCTTTCAGCATCACTCAGGTAGACAAGGACCACATGGGGCTTCTGAGTTGGGCCACCTGCTAGGTTCCAGGAACCAGAATGCCTGACCCCCGTAACTCAGACACCAATCTGCTTGGTGCTCCCCTGGCCTTGCTCAGTGGAATGGCAAGCAAGACACTTGTGAGTCCTTGACAGATTCTGTGAGTCTGAGGATGGTCCAGACTTGGGCTTGGAGCTCTCTGGGGGAGACGGTGGCAGGCAGGCACATGAGTCCTACCCCACAGCTGCCCATCTTTCTTCAGAACAGTTCTGCGATGACTGCAGCTACAAGGCTGACATCCTCCACGGCTGGCTCCCTCCAGACCTGGGGCTTTGGGGGTGATGTGTGAAGGAAACGGGGTGAGAGAGTGTCCTTCCCCTGGTCCTGCCAGGGGCTGCAGGGCAGGGGGAACCCAGGAAAGGACTGTTCTAACCCCAAGAGCCAGAACCGCTGCGAGGTGTAGCAGTCAGAGCAGGGGACAGCTGCCCACTGGGGGACACACACCCAGCTGCACTTGCAAGAAGCTGGCCACCCTCGGGCCAATGTGTGCAGATACCACCTGGACAGGCAGGTGAAGGAAAGAGGGGTGTCTAGGGGACCCCCATACTTTCAGCCCCAGAAACCAGTCCACACGAGCCCCTGGGGAGGCCATGACAAATTTCCACAAATGTAGTGGCTAAGACAACAGAAATTTGTTCTCTCCTGGGATTGGAGGCTGGAAGTTCAAAATGAAGGTGTGGGTGGAGTGTGCTCCCTCCAGAGGTCCTGGGGCAGACCCTTTCTGTTCCTGGTTCTTGGTGCCTGGGTGTCCATTGGCTTATGGCTGCGTCACCCCGGTCTCTGCGCCTGTGGTCAGGTGGCCACCTTCCGGGGTCTGTCTCAGATTGCCTGTAACAACACTTGTCACTGAATCCAGGGCCCTAATCCAGAATCATCTCACCTCAAGATTCTCAATTAATTACAACTGCAAAGACACCATTTCCAGACAAGATCCCATTCTGAGATTCTGGACAGATGTGACTTTGGGGGTTTACCATTTTACCCCCTGAAAATCCTGTAGGGTAAACCCAGGTACTACCGCCTTGCACCAGTACATGCCACCAAGATGCTCCTAGGTCCTAACCCCCAAGGAGACTGCATATATAAGGACTGTTATTTTAAGCCACTAGGGTTTGTGGAACTTGTCACCAGTCCATAGATAGGGCTGCTGCTGCTGCTGCTAAGTCGCTTCAGTCGTGTCCGACTCTGTGCGACCCCATAGACGGCAGCCCACCAGGTTCCCCCATCCCTGGGATTCTCCAGGCAAGAGCACTGGAGTGGGTTGCCATTTCCTTCTCCAATGCATGAAAGGGAAAAGTGAAAGTGAAGTCTCTCGGTCGTGTCCGACTCCTAGCGATTCCGTGGACTGCAGCCTACCAGGCTCTTCCATCCATGGGACCTTCCCGGCAAGAGTACTGGAGTGGGGTGCCATTCAGGGACCAAAAATCTTTTCCCTTTCCCAGGGTTTTTGAAACCCTGAATTCATCAGATGCCTCCCAAGACAGGTTGGGTCCTTCCCTCCTGCTGTTCTCTGTCTGGGGGTTTAAAGGGGCAGAAGGGCCCCCCAGAGAGAGGAACAGACACCAGCCCTCTCAAACCTGAGGGTGAGTCCCAAGAGAACAGCTTGGTCCAGGTGGAGACGAGGGCTGCAGGCCCCCTCACAGTCTATGATACAATCTGTGCCCAGACCGATGAGGGATGCCCCTCCTCCCTCCCTCCCCTCCCCATCAGCTTGCTGAGTGCCATGGCTCCACACCCTGGTCAGCCTGGTCCCGATGATCTCCTCCTGCTGGCTTCCTGGCCTCCAGCCAGACTGCAGTGACCACCACGGAAAGTGCCTGAGTCACTGGGGTCTTCCTGCCCCTCAAATTCCATGTCGGATATCTCTGCTGGTCCCCTGCCATCCCCAAGTGGGGCCTCTCTCCCTCCCCTACTGACCTCATCTAGAAGTTAGAGCGGGGAGGTTGTGTAGGCACCAGGGACCCCCTAGCAGGCTAGGGAAGTCCATGAGCTCCTTCTCAGAATACGGTTTTATTACTACCTAACATAAATGATTTTTCCCAGGGACGGGGGAGCCTGGTGGGCTGCCGTCTATGGGGTCGCACAGAGTCGGACACGACTGAAGAGACTTAGCAGCAGCAGCAGCAACATAAATGATGCACCATCAGAAACAGACCCAGTTATCAAAAGTTTTAAGATTTTTGTGGCATGTGACTTCAGGGGCAACAGGTTTCTATGATCTCGACGAGGATGATGGTTTCCAAAATGTACCGAGTGCAGTTAGCACTTTCCAGACTGCGTACATCCAGCATGCCCTTCTGACTGCGTTCAGCTCCAATAATGCTGGCAGACGTGGGACTGAAGTGTTGTGCAGAAGCGGGCGCGGAATGCAGGGCTGTCGTTTCCGTCAGCCTCCGTTGCCAGCGCTAGAGATGAAAACGCTAGCTGCAGCCTGACAACCACTGTAATCTCAGTGGAGCAGGGGACAGAAACAAGATTTCATGGTTCCTGCAATGGCCATGACAGGACATAAAATTGCCTTGAGGTTTCTGTTGCTGACAACATCATAGGTCCAGTGCATACCGCTATTTGGGAATGTTACCTATATTCAAACTGGGAGGGGATGGTAAATGTCAGTCAGAGGGTCCTAAAAAGACGTGCTTTTTGGCATCCCAGCGCGAAGCTCACTGAGAAGCACTCCCTGGACTCGCCTTACCTATTGTCTGCCCAGGCATGAAGTGAGACCAAGAACCAGGTAAGAAGCATCTTTCCCAGTGAAGCTGGCCTTCTAGACAGCACTGCCATGCCCAGGAGAGCCGAGACGAGTGTTCAAGAACTGCACATTCCCAGACAGTGACCAGGAAGAGGGAGAAAAGCCCTGGGTAGGGAATGGTCCTGGGCTGTTCCTGTAAGCTGGGCCAGAGAGAGGATGCAGGGAAGGGAGGAGCCTGCATGATATGCGGACACTGAGGCAGGAGTGGGTACGCTCAAAGAGTCTCAAGGTGGAGAGGCCCCAGAGTCAGCCCACTCATAGGCATGGAACTGGGCCATGGTACTCCCACTGACCCTTGACCGCTGTGCAGATCTCGGTGGGCTCACCCCCATGCCAAACACAGGCTTCTGACATAACCTAGCTGTCCCCAGACTCCAACCCAGGCCCAGGACAAGGGGCAGAATGGCGTGGGGATGGGGCAGGAAAACAGGCATGAGCATGGAGGGCATGCAGGTGCCATCCCAGGACCCACACCACCAGAACAGCTGGCATAATCCCTGAAGCCTGCACTGGAGAGACACATAGGAGAGAGGGCTTTGGGGGCGGGTCCTAGAGAAGAAGGGCTCTGAGCTGAGCAGAGGGAAGGATTGGGCCCTCTCCACATCCCACCTGTATCTGGGACAGAAACCTGTCTCAGGGTCCCCTCTGGGCCCAGGGTTTCTTTAGAGGCCAGCTCACCAGGGGAGGGCAAGTAGGCAGAGACACCCCAATCCCCCCACCATCCCGAGAAGTTTTTTAAGAGGATACAGTTCTGCAACTGGGTCTTGGGTGTTGAGTGCCTTAGTAAGTACTGAGCTCCCCATCACTGGAGGAACCCAAGATAATGTTGCAACCTACAGATTCACTGAAGCTCCAATGTCTTCAGAGGCAGGGTGGGGACAGAGGAAGAGACGCTGGCAGCAAACACGCTAAGATCCGAGATCCAGGGGCTCAGTTCTAACTGTGTGACCTTGGGTGGGCTTGCAGCCTCTCTGACTGCCACTAGCCTGGCATAAATGTTGCCCGCTTCACAGGTGCCACACATAGAAGCTGCATGAGGTACTTAGCAGGCTGGGGGGCTTAGAGGGTGTACTCATATTCCCTCTCCCTCCTGCCTCGGCTCTTTTGCTCTTTCTGGCACTTCTGTCCCTCTAACCACCCTTCCCAGGGTTCAGCATCCCTGTGTCTGATCTTGTCTTTGGACTCAGGGACCCCCCCAAGAGGGGAGAAACTTAGCCCCAGACTTCTGCTCTAGCTCAAGCTGAAGGTGAGGATCTGGGCTGGGGGCTTTGAACCTGAAAATGGCTGTGGCCATGGATGCTGGCAGGCCCTCTAGCGGGCTCACTCTGCCCTCTCCTGGCCAAAGCTGGGCAGGTACACAGCTTTTCCATCCCTGGAAAGGGGACAGGGAGGTCCTGGTGGGCACTGGGGCCTCATTTTCCCTAGGCAATTGCCTAGTACCTCCTGGCTCTCTAACATCTCCTGCCTGGGGCAGGGATCCTTCCCCTGATGTGCCCACCCTGGGCCCCCATACCTGTCTGGTCTGAAGACACCCTCTTTTCCCAAGACCAGGAGAAAAGAATTAGGAAGAAGGTAAATTCGGTAACCTCGGGTTTACATAGCAATCCACCTTATTTTTAAAACTGTGTATGTATCTTTCACATGCTCCTTCCTGTCTATTTAAGGACGCTCCTGAGGACACAATCATTTGCAGGCATTCAGCTGTGGGTCTGGAGAAGGCAATGGCACCCCACTCCAGTACTCTTGCCTGGAAAATCCCATGGATGGAGGAGCCTGGTAGGCTGCAGTCCACGGGGTCCCTAAGAGTCGGACACGACTGAGCGACTTCACTTTCACGCATTGGAGAAGGAAATGGCAACCCACTCCAGTGTTCTTGCCTGGAGAATCCCAGGGACGGGGGAGCCTGGTGGGCTGCCGTCTATGGGGTCGCACAGAGTCGGACACGACTGAAGTGACTTAGCAGTAGCAGCAGCTGTGGGTCAGTTCTCTAGGGAAGAGAGCCAGTAGCACCAGAAGGTTCTGTGCCCCTCTCTGGAGACACAAAACCCTGAGCGCACGTTGAGTGAGCACTGTGATGTGTTTACAGCAATGAGGAGACAGAAGCTGAGGTGTGGAGCACAGGCTAGGTCTTCCATAAATGATGAGGGCTGGGGAGGCTGCAGCTCAAAGCAAGCGTCTGGCTCCCAAGATCTAGGGCCCTCAGCCTCTCGGAAGAGGAGGTCATCAGTGTTTGGTGCAGGAGGGCTGCCTGGGGGGTAGTGGGCAGCCCCAGGGAGAGCTGGTGAGGTCCCAGCCACCCCAGCGCTGTAAGGAGGCCCCAAGAGGAGTGGGTAGGTGGGGAGTACAGGAGAGAGGTCCCTGGACCAAGAGGCAGACCCCTAGACCAAGGCCCAGGTGATGACCCGCTTCGTGCTCTCCACAACATGCAAGATAGTGAGTGAAGGCTGCCCCAGCAATCTCACCTATGCCTCCCATCACAGCAGCTGGAGGATAGTACAGGAGAGAGCTCAAGTAGCGCAGGAGTGGAGTGAAGGTACGGGGCTCACGTCGGCAGGCCACAGAGAGTTCCCAAGCAGGGGGCCACAGTAAGGCCCGAGCCTGGAGAATGTGGAGAGCAACCACAGTAGGCCCCCTCTCCCTTCTGATCAGCTTAGGGAGGCTTCCCAGAGGAGGGCTCCCCTGTGTCACCTGGATCCCGCTCAGGTGGCACCCCAGGGCAGCACTGTTCCCTGCCCAGGTACTTGCTCCACCCGTGCTACTAGATGCCTTCTCCATTTGATCTTGACTCTTGCTTCTCCAGGTCGCTCCACGACCGCGCACAGGACAGCGTGTGTCCCTGCGGTCCCTCCAGTCCCTGAGGCTGGAGAGGGGAGTTGGCACCCAGAACCGCCGCCCCGGGACTGCAGGGACCGCCTGGGACTCAGTCTCTGCATCTGCCAAATGGGCTTGAGAACTCACCCCCGGGCAGATCACCGACAGGCGCACGCAGGCGCAGCCGGACTCTGCCTGGGCTAGGCGCGCTGGGGACGCGGGGGGCGCGCGCAAGCGCAGCGGTGAGCGAGGCGTCGCCTACCCAAGGTCCTGTCCCTACCTCCCGCACAGAGTCTGCGCGTGCGCACAGCAAAGGGCGAGTGGGTGGGACTGCGGGGGGGACTGCCCCGTTCCCCAGCGTCCCCCGCGGCAGCAGGCACTGACGTGGCCGCCGTCAGAGCCGCCATCTTGTGGGAGCGAAACCAACGCCTGCCTCCGAGCAGCATCTGCGCCGCGGCCGCCGAGGGTGAGGCTGGGCTGGGGCCGAGGCGGGGGCGGGGGCCGAGTTGAGGCCCAGCGCGAGGCTGAGCCGGGGCGGTGAGGGCCGAGACAGGGGCTGAGGTGAGGCCAGGCCGGGCGAGGGGCGATGTGAGAGCCGAGGTGAGGCTGGGCCGGGGGCCGAGGCGAGGCGGAGTCGAGGTGGGGAGCCAAGGCCCGGCGGGCCCAGGGTAGAATAGAGGCCGGGGGTTGAGGCGAGACTAGGCCGGGCTGGGGCTTCAGGCTGGGCTGGGGACCTAGGCGGGGCGGGGCAGGGTGGGTGCGGAATGCGGGGCCAGGGGTCTAGGCTGGGATGCGGGTCGAGTCGGGGCCGAGCTGGGGCGGGGGCTGAGTCGGGGCCGGGGAGGGCGTCTGTCTGGCCACCCTCCCACCAAGCCCCCCAGAGTGGCCGGGGCGAGCTCCCGGAAGTCCGGCCCGCAACGCGGGCTCTCCAGGAAGCCCCGCTTCTTGCTCCGCCTCCGAGGCCTCCTGTCTCGGGGTCGCAAGGACCAGGAAACTGAGGCCCGCAGCCCGGGACATGGCCAAGGTCACACGATGGCCAGGGTTTGAGCCCAGTTCCTGTTTGTTCCGAGAACAGAGCCGGCGAGGCCGGGCGGAGCCCCGGGTTCCTAGGCGCGTGCTGTGGCGCTTGGGTCTGAGTAGGAGCGCCTATGGCCCAGGAAGCCCTCGATGGACGCGCTTTGAAGGGCTCCATTATCCAAGATTGCTGCAACCCCGGGATTGCTTCCTGGGTGCCTTTGGCATGGATTAGAATACACTTCCGAGCTGGTGAATCTTTAACCTACCTGTATAACGCGACCTGGCCGGAGTTGAGGCAGCCTCCCTAGCAGAGCGTCCTAACGCTTTCCAGTCCAAGCAGTTACGGACGGTAAAACAGTAGCTTTGTTAATAAGGCTTGGCAAGCAATTTCAGAGTACTTAAAATATTAGTTAACCAGTTGAGCACTTTTGAGCGCTCAACAGAACACCAAGTTGCTGCTTCTAGCGAAAACTAGCGAAATTGCACAAGAAATCACTGGCAGGAGACGGGCAATTCAAACGCTTTGGGTGTCCCCGGAAGTCACTGTTGAGAACTGTGTAACTGATGTAGTCGTAACTGATGCAGTTGGTGTTGGAGTAGTCAGCTCTTGGTCTTGTTTCAGAACTAGTGGTCAGCGTTTTTTTTTTTTTTCCCCCCTGCTGGCTGTTTGCATGGTTGCTCTTGCGTTTTTGGCAGAGTGTCTGAAGGAGTGTGAGATGCCATGGCGTGTGCTGTGTCCTTGGGAGTTTTCAGAAACCAACATGAGGAGCCAAAACTGAAAGAACTTTGAATGTTTGGTGTTGCTGAGCCCAGGATTAGGAGCAGTTGAGTGTGTGTGTTTGTCACGAATATGGCCACTCTATGTGCTGTCTCCCTCCCATAAAGGTTTTTTCTAGTTAATGGGTAGAGTGTAACGTGTCTATTCACTGGGAATGTCCTGTTGAACACAAATCCTTGTCACTTGGGCATTACAAATCTGTTTCCTGTGATGGCTAACTTCAGATACAAGTATTCAAAATTGCTACTTCAGAAAGATTTTAAATAGTTGGTTTGCATGATAGCTGACTCACATGCTGTCTGCTTATCATTGTAAGAAAGTTAGAAAGCAAAAACTGGTTCTGTGCTTCTCACAGTTCTGGTTTTTTAAATTGTGTGGTTTAGCTATTGCTTTGCCTCTTGCGCAATGTGAAGGGGCCGTTCAGACCTGCTAAGCCACCTTTTCCAAAGATCACGACAGGCTTGAAACTACAACAGGGTACACCTTGACTTTTCTTTGACTTTAGTAAAATTTAGTATGGACCCTCGAGTTGATCTCCATGGTCAAATGGCCTTAGGAATAAACCTAACAAAGTGGGGGAAACCCTTGTGTAAGTTCATAAATAGTATATTAACTTGGTTTGAGAGAGTTGAATCAATTTTCTTTGAGTTCTTCAAATTGGATGTTGCCTTGATACTTGAATTTAAATCTGCTCTTGATCACAGGTCAGGCTCACCGAGCATTTCTGTAGCTCTCCTGAGGATTGTGATCACTTACTGAGCTGGTGTTCAAACCCATCTAGCCTGTGCTTCCTTTACCACTTAGGACTGTCTCTGTGCACAGCATTCCATAGTCTCCCCTTTGACCTTCCAACCTTTGTAGGATTAGGAGAATGAAGGAAGTAAAATGCACATCTGTCAGAGGTTGGAAAAGAAACATGAAAAATTCCCTTCATTTGGGATCTTAAGATTAGGTAAGAACTTAACCTCTTTTGTGATCTGTCTGCTCCTCATTGATGTGGATGGTATTAGAAATGTCCTCCTAGCACCATCTGAAGTGGTCTTTTGGAAATGTTTTTGACCTAACAGTGGGTTGGGTGTAATGCTTCCTGCTGGCAAGTAAAGGAGGGCTTGGGAATGTGTGAGTGTGAGAAAGGTGGGTTGGTTAATTTCAGAGTGTGAGCCAAGGTGAGGGGAGTACTTCATCCTTATTCTTTTGTGATTGTTAAAAATATTTTAAAATATAGCACCTGTTATAACTATACAGCTGTAACACTATTCTGGAAGGTACTTCAGCATTCTTAGATGGATCAGATGGCCTGATTAGCTAGGAAAAATGTGGCAGAATTTAACACAAACACATCAAAGCTCCTTATTCATGGGAGAGTCTGTTAGGCCCTCACCCAGTTCTTTCACATAAGCTTCCTTATATGAGTGGGTAGAAATAGTGAAGCTATCTGTTGCAAGGAGCTAACCTCAATATTCCTAACAGACCATGTTTCCTGATTTTTGCATATGTTGGAGACTGCGGGGCAGCCTGTCATCGGCAAATAGGAAGGGAAGAATAGGACTTCTCACTGACTGAAAGAGACAGGAAACACACAAGGCAGGCCGATTTTTACACACACAGCACTTGGCAGTGATTCTCTTCAGGAGGCAAACATTTTTACACACCTGAAGCGACAGAGGTGACTGTTAGTATACAGCATAAATTAACAAAAGCCCCAGTTATGATCCACGCACATTTCCAGAAGTTAAAAATGTAGAGTATATTTTAGAAACATTAATTAATGTTTTCAGAATTTAGTAAGTTTTTGTCCTCTAAAGGATGCTAGCAAGTTGGTAGAATTTGTCTCCAAAGAGCAAGTCATATGTAAAATAGCCGGCATCTCTCAGTTTGTATTGTATGTCAGATTATGTTTGCAGTGCTACATGTGGGCGCTAAACAGAAAGTTGAGTGGTGCTAGGTCTCTGAGGCCCTGGAAATTTTTTGGCATGAAGTTTTAAGTGTCCTGTCAGTTTGACATAGGGACAAATGGCCAAGAAAACAATTTCAAGATTCTGTCTAAACTCATATGTGCAAAGTAGGAATAAAGGCAAAGTTAGATGTGCCAGCATTTTGAGCACAGGTTTCAGAATAAAGGATATCTTTAAAAATTGCTATGAAGAGTACATTTTCCTGTGGAGTTTTCTATTATCTGTAGATGAGCATGCAGTTCCTAACTCATTGAATCTATTATTTGCTTAAAATAATTACAGTTTTTAACATTTCTCTTCATCAAAGTGATACGAGGTCTTGCAAATTCCTGAGGAGATCAGTGCAGATGTATTCTTAGTCACTAGTCGCAGGTACCCTGGGGCAGGTTTAGGAAGCAGATTGTGTTCACGCCCCTTCTGTGGCATTGAGCATTCCTGAGCTGCACGAGTCTGCCCTGAGTAGCTAACTGTGTCTCGTATTTCCTCCTCACTGGAGTGTCAGAGAGATGGTCGGGTTCTACCACACTCACGGGTACTTTTACACCAGTGTGAGAGTCATCGTTGACTTGATAGGTTTTTTTTTTTCTGACAGACTAATTTTTTAGAAAACTGTGTGTGATTAATCTTTCTATTTTTTAATTCTTAAAGGCCTTAAATATTCTTTTGTGATTCTTTTCTCCTCTCCTTGTCTGTGAATCTCTTGGGTGCCCAGGGAGGTGACCAGTGGAGAAAGACAAGTAGAGATAGGGAGATGAGTGACGGAAGGTGGGTGAGGGCTGGGTGGAAGGTGGAGGGCAGCAGCAGAGAGTGGAATGGGAAAGCAGGCCCACGGGGCCCGGAAGGAGCAGTGGGCGCTGAGTGTAGCTAGTCAGGCCTGTCCGGAGGGACAGGGAGGAGTGTCATGTGAGCAGAGGTGTGAAGGAGGGGCTCCTGTGGATCTTGGGAAGAAACAGGAAGCTTCTCCCTTGCAGGGGAAAACAGCAACAGAGGTCCTTAGCTGGGAGTGCGCTTAGTGGTTTTGGAGACTTGCTAGGAGCAGAGGAGGGGAGGGAAGCCTGCTGGTGTGTGCCAGTGGTCCTTGAAGGGGAAGCCCCACAGAAAGGGTATCTTGGAAATGCGTGGGATGATTTTGGGCTCTGTCAAAGGTGGGAGGCAATACTGATATTTAGAAGCAAGGATGCATTCTGCATGACTTTCATGTAGGGGAAAAAGCTGTTTATTTCTTAAACCTAATTCTGTTTATGTGCAGAGTCAACTTGTGTGTGTATGGTTTTAACTGAAGGTGTGAGTCGCTCAGGCGTGTCCGACTTCTTGTGACCCCATGAACTATAGCCCGCCAGGCTCCTCTGTCCTTGGGATTTCCCAGGCAAGAATACTGGGGTGGGTTGCCATTCCCTTCTCCAGGGGAATCTTCCCAATCCAGGGATTGAACCTGGGTCTCCTGCATTACAGGCAGATTCTTTACCATCTGAGCCGCCAGGGAAGCCCTTGGTTTTAATAGATGTTCTGAATTCTCAAGGAATGAAACTACCTTGTAAATTAAGGGTGATTGTATTTGGCTCTTTGCAGAATCGTACCAAGAGTTGTTCTCTGTTTCCAGGTGGGGGAAGAAAAAAAAACTTGGTGGACACACCAGGCCTTGAGTGTCTGAGATGCTGCTGCATTTGTGGCAGTCTTCATTAGGTGGTTCTCTGCCTGCCTCCCTTGAACTTGGGGTCATGACCAGTGTTGAAGGTCACGTTTTATCATATGACACTGTCTTTCATTTCCCAGTTACATTTTAGGTGGGGCAGCGTGGGTTTTTTTCAGTCCAGTGAGTATGTTGGTTATATTGTCTCCTAGCTTCCTTCTGAATGGTAGAGCTGATGCTGTGAGATGCATGGGAGTGTTGGCCCTGATCTTTCCTAATAGTCCCCTCTTGCTGGCATCAAGAACACCTTGTGGAGTGAAAGCTACAGGCTTTGGAAATGTCAGAGGGCGGGAGATAAGGTGGCCAGGACCAGGCACAGGCAGACAGTGACGGGGAAGCACCTTGCGAAAAAAGAGATGATGGGACTTGCCAGTGAACAGATTTGGGGGTGAGAGGGACAGAGTGGGATTGTGGGTATCTCTGAGGTTTGGGTCTGAGGAACTGGGAGGAAGTTGCACAGGATTAAAGTGGGAAAGAGAGGGTCCTTTTATATTTGAGGATTAGATTTTGATGGGAGATCCATGAATTGAGGGGGAAACAGGAGATAAGTCTGGAGATGAAAGGAAGGTTCAGCTGGGGTGCCATATAGGGGGTTGCATTCCTCTGGGATTGAATGGCTGGACAGGGGCAGTGCTAGTGAGTGAAAGTACAAGACACCAAGTCTTGGACTGATGGGACCTCTGGTCACCTGAGAGGGGCGTCAGGGACTGCTGGGAGGTTTTAAGCAGAGGCTGGCAGGAGCAGGTATGTGAATGGAATTTCCCTGAGTCCAGGGCTGCCCCCAGTTTAAAATGTGAGCAGAGTAGGAAGAGGCCAACTGAGAGGGTTGCTTTGGCTGTTTGGGCCAATGAGAAGTCCACCCAGTCACTTTGGCCTCCCAGGCAAGACCAGTGAGGGTGTCCTGAGTGCCCTGGGCTGGTGCAGCATCTCTGGGTGCTTCTAACAGGGGTCTCAGGTAGGCGGGTCTGGCAGGGGGCGTCAGAGGTAGAGGATCGAACAGACTCTGACTCATTGCTGCTCTCCCCTGTTTTCTGTCCTCTGGGAAGCCCATCTCTCAGAAAAAGAGGTAGGGCTGTGATCTTTTTTACATTTTGTTTTCAAAATGAAAGTTCTCTGCAGGAAAAAATCAAGTTTTGGAGATTGATTTAATCATTTTCAGTTCAGTCGCTCAGTCATGTCCAACTCTTTGCGGCTCCGTTAATCACTTTAGTCGTTCACAAAGTTTTCTTGTTCTGAAAAAGCCTGGGGGTTGGGGACACCTGCCACTCTGAGAAACTTTGGGGAAGAAGAACTGGGCACTTTGACAAGCTAATAGTTGGTTGCACTTCCCTTTTTCTTCAAGGGTGTGGAAAGGGTCTCGGCAACACTGGCTTCCCTAGAGCCCTGCCCTCGTGCCTGGAGAGGGTCCTGTGTCTGCACCGTAGGTGCAGGCAGCCTTTTTGAGAAGACCCCAGAACAGAAACCACAGAGGCTTCACATCTGTGGTGACGACATAATTAGAGTAGAGTGACGAAAGCAATTAATGTGAGTTATTTCACGACAGAATCCTGAACTGCCATCTCTTTCTCATTCTTACTTCTAGAACTAAAACACAGGATTGTGCTGTTTGACAGGTGTGCCTGCTTTTTCTGTCAGGATCATGGGGACTGCGACTTCAGCAGCTGGAGATATGTGTGTGTGTGCGTGCGTGCATGCCCTTGCGTGCACACGCTAACGCTTTGGGCCCCAGTGGAGCTGTAGGTCAGTCTTTTGACGTTTGACAGCGTTTACCGTTGAGGTGAGGCTGGGAGGGTGCGCATGTCGCTGTCGCACTCGTGTTTCACATCTGTCATTTGGTCTCTGAGTCTGGAGCTTCTCCGCCCAGAGCTGCACTCATCACACAGCTGCTCCTCACCGTGAGTGTGGTGACTTCACCCCACCGTGTGCTGAGGGCGCACTGAAAAACGTAGAAAGGAAAGGACTTTTTCTCGTGAAAGGTGGCATCTGAACTCGCCTTCAGAGGTTGGGTGAAGGGCTTGATGGGCATGACATGGAGAACGGTGTGAAGGGGGACTGGGAGCACAGCTAAGATCTGAACAAAGGATTGCCGATGTGCAGAATTAGTAAGGAGTTAGTGGTAGGGCGCTTTTCAGGGAGTCTAGGTGGTTTAGGGGGAGATCCTCTGGAGGAGGGCATGACCACCCACTCCAGTATCCTTGCCTGGAGGATCCATAGGTGGAGGAGCCTGGCAGGCTACAGTTCGTGGGGTTGCGAAGAGTCGGACACTACCGAAGTGACTTAGCACAGCACAGGTGGTGTAGAGTGGCCTGTAGTTTCTCGTATCCTGCTTTATTTTAGTCATAAGTTGCTTTGTTTCCTGCATTTTCTGTTTAATCTGTTATACGTCTTTGTTTTAGTATTTATTTGGCTGTGTGGGGTCTTCATTTCAGCTTGTGGGCTCCTTCGTTGTGGTGCGCAGGCTTAGTTGCCCTGCAGCACGTGATCCCTTAATTCCCTGACTAGAGTTCAAACTCAAGTCTCCTGCATTGGAAGACCGATTCTTAACCACTGGACCACCAAAGGAAGTCCCTGTTGCACATTTTAATGTTGTGAAGTGAGTGATGTCGCTCAGTCGTGTCTGACTCTTTGCGACCCCATGGACTGTAGCCCACCAGGCTTCTCAGTCCATGGGATTTTCCAGGCAAGAGTGCTGGAGCAGGTTGCCATTTCCTTCTCCAGGGGATCTTCCCGACCCAGGGATCGGACCCAGGTCTCCTGCATTACAGGCAGACGCTTTACCCTCTGAGCCACCAGGGAACTTAATGTTGTGAGGTTGATGCAAATTTGTGTTTTGGGTCTTTTGATTGTTTTTTCCTCCCAGGAACAACTTCTTCAGACTAAGTGTGTTTGGAGTCAGGGTGTATGTGCCCTGACTCCTAAAATATGAATGCTCGTTAGGGTCCATGGTGCCGGCTGCTCCATCGTGGAGAGCCCAGGTGCCCAGCACTGGTCTGCAGGACCTGCAAAGCCATTGCATCCCACAGAGAGCATACTCGGATGGTCCTGTGTAGCTGCCAGGCACTAGGAATGTAGGTTTACCCCGGAAGGCCTCGAGCTCAGGGACAAATCCAGGAGAAGAAATAGCAAGGAGCAGCCAGAGTCTGCTGCCCGGACAAACGCACAGAGCTGTGAGAGAGGCTCCTGACGGGGCATCTGAGCGAAGCCTCTACTTGGAGGGATCACCCACTCCTTGTTTCACCCCAGGTGAAGGCCATGTGACATTTGTGTTCAGAGGTCCTACATGGATATTGTTTTCATTGGGGCTAGATCATCTGGTTATTTGGTCTCATCTGTGGATTTCAGGTCGATCGAAGTGTCTAGTTATGGTTTTTTTAAAAAGTAGTAAAATAAAACTTAAAGACTATGGATGAGAAGGAAGTGCAAAACCTAAATATGTTCATCAGTTACTGCTTTGACTTTTGCAGTTATTGAAAAGTAGGGTTAATTGCAGTTACGCTGTTTCAGTGTTTGCCTTGTGGTTTAGTGTGCTTGCTCCATTAGGCACTGGACAGTGGCTGTTGAATGTTCACTTTAGTGTATACCAAGAGCTCTATTCATGAATGAAGCTTATTTCTTGGTGTCATTTTAAGAATTTCACCTTGAGTCTTAAGCTGGCAGCTGCTGCTGCTGCTGCTAAGCTGCTTCAGTCGTGTCCGACTCTGTGCGACCCCATAGACGGCAGCCCACCAGGCTCCCCCGTCCCTGGGATTTTCCAGGCAAGAACACTGGAGTGGGTTGCCATTTCCTTCTCCAATGCATGAAAGTGAAAAGTGAAAATGAAGTCGCTCAGTCCTGCCCGACTCTTAGTGACCCCATGGACTGCAGCCTACCAGGCTCCTCCATCCATGGGATTTTCCAGGCAAGAGTACTGGAGTGGGGTGCCATTGCCTTCTCCGTAAGATGGCAGAGAGGGATGTAAATTGAATTCCACTGATTGCTCCTCCTGAGAATCAGACCTGACCGGAAGTCCCCTCCTTCAGCTTTGGGAAGCAACTTGCAGGGCAACTGGAGACCAGCCCTCCGGTGTCACTGTACTAGCCTTTGGGTTTCTGCACTCGTCCTTCTTTAGGGGCAGGAACTGGGGGTGACTGCTGCATAGAGACCAGGTCTAGTGTCTAATTGATTGATTCCTGCAAAACATCCTGAACGTCCTGTTGTGAAAAACAAAAATCAGTCTCACGGGAACTCACCTTTAGATGCAGGCGAGAATTACACTGTTCTAGAATGTTTTTGCATGTTCTTTCATTTATTATTTTTCTTTGTATTGAAAGTTCAGAGTCAAGGTAGGTGAAATGGGTGAAGGTGGTCAAAAGATACAAACTTCTGGTTATAAGGATAGATAAACCCTGAAATGTAAGGTACAGTATGGTGACTGTAATTCACCATACTGTATTGTATATTTGAAAGTTGCTAAGAGAGGAAATCTTAAAAGTTCTCATCACAAAGAAAAAAGAGTGACTGTATGAGGAGACAGAAGTTAACTAAACTTTGTGTGGTGATCATTTCACAATAAATACACATATCAGATCATTATTTTGTACACCTGAGTATAATACAGTTCAGTCAACCTAAGTATATCCTTTGAGCGTCTCAGTCTGAATATTCTTCCTCTGAACATGTTCTTGATCCTTGGCTTTGTCAGAGTTGTGTTAGGCCTGTAAGGCATATCTACCTGTCATTAGTATTGGGATGTTCAGTTTTCTTACACTAATTTGTATAAAATAGTGACAGTATGTGGTGTTCTACTCAGTTGCAGAAAAATGTCAGAGCTACAGAAGTGGAGTGCTGGACTAGTAGAGTAGTGCCTTAAGGCTTTATTTTGTTGTGCTGGAACCCCAAGTTGATGTACAAAAGTCAGTTTGTAGCAGATAGTAATATGTGGTCATATCGCTTATGAAAGTAGGGGACCTTCCCCTTTAAAATTAAATCCTACACATCAGAGATGAATTAGGCTTTTGAGTGGTTGATAATCTAAGCACATTCATTCTGCTAAAAGAATAAATGAAACAGTTAAAGAAAATGTTTTATAATGTATATCAATTCCTCGGGAAGATCTTCACTTTATTATTTTTTCTCAAATTAGGTATTAAAACTGACATTATGAACTGTTGAGCTGTACTTCCACCTAATAAACTTCCCAAAAAAATGAAATGAAAAAAAGCTCTGATGTCACTTAGCTTGTTCATTTGAGTAGGGGAGACCCACGTGATCTCTTATTTACAGAGGGACCAGAGCAGCCTGTCCCGGTCTGAAGCACAGAATAGAAAACACGGGGGTTTATTTATTTATTTTTTTGCCTTCCTGGGTCACACTTTCATTTCCCAAGCCATGCTCTAGGTTAGTGATTTATTCTTCTTAATGATTCTCAGTAGTTTGGGTCATCTTGATATCCGTTATTACAGAGATTCTGTTAAATAAACCAGCTCCTAGCCATTTCAGAAAATGTGACAGATTTTCCTTCTGCAGAAGTAAGCTGCACAGCTCTGTAGGGGAAGGTTTCCCTTGCTCGTCCCGAATCCTCAGAGATTGGTTAGGAGATGCAGCGGGCACAGGTAGTCTTGGAGATCCATATTTCTCTTTAACAGCTGTAAACCAGTTACTTTGGATTCATTTACTGGCGTGGAACAGGTGTAAACTCACAGCTACATTTTTTCCCTCCCTCTCCTGGCTTTCCTGGGGCGGCATCTTGTCTGGCCTTGGCCTGTAGCCTAGTAGTAGATCTTTGCGGATAGGAATGTGGCCAGCCAGTTGTGTCCTGTTCTTTGCTATAGTGTTGAACCGCCACCCAGTCTTGTTTCTGGTCCTAACCAGAAAAAAGAAAAAAATGTTCCTAAGGGGCTGCATCTGCTCAGAGCTTTCTGTCTCAGGAAAGAGATGATCTTTTGTTACTCTTTTTATGAGCCCGCACAAAGGTGCAAACTCAGGCAGGTGCAGGGCAGCGCTAATGTCTTCACTGCTTACAAATACGATCGTTACCATGAACCTGAAAAACAGGTTTTGGCCGGAGTGCAAAGGATCCTGGTGGAGGAAAGGGTGAAAGAGGCTTAGGCTGGATGTCCTAAAAGTTAGAACCTGTATGGAGAGGCCACAGAACAACTCTTGTGGTCACTGTTGAGCCTTTCCACTGTGACACATAGTGCGTTAGATCAGGAGCTGACAGGTCCCTGGACCAGGCGCAGGGTGGATGTAGATAGGTGGCTTGTATGGTGGGAGGCCCTGTGTGTAGCGTCTCTTGGAGTTCGTTCTGTGCTGTGTGTCCAGTCGCTTCAGTCGTGTCTGATTCTTTGCCACTCTGTGGACTGTAGCCCGCCAGACTCCTCCATCCGTGGGATTCTCCAGTCAAGAATTTTGGAGTGGGTTGCCATGCCCTCCTCCAGGGCACTTTCTTGATCCAGGGATCAAACCCGCATCTCGCAGGCAGATTCTTTACCGTTGAGCCACCAGGGAAGCCCAGAGTTCTGCTCATCCCCATCTAGGTTCAGCCACCAAAATATATGGCCCACTTTCCCTTTGGGGCTACAGAAGTTGGGTAAGTTGAAAAATTGTGTGGAGGAAAGGGACCAGATTGATAATTAGGGCTCAGCTGACTGCAGGGCCAAGGCAGGCCAGGGACCGTGAGTGGGCACACACGCCGGGCTGGTGGGAGGGAGCGGAGGCCCCTGGCCTGCTGCGGCTGCGGCTGGCTGCATCTTCAGCCTGCCCTGCCGTGTGGGCTTGCTGCTGGGCCCAGTTCTCCTGGAGTGCTCCATCAGTGCCGTGTAGGGACTGGGGAAGCATAGAAAACGGTTTCGCTCCTAGTGCCCAGGTTTCTGTGTCAGTTTGTATGAACTTAATGCTAAAACAAATGTAGACAGCAGTCTTCCAGCCTGCTTCACAGGGATAGCCTTTCATGCCTCACTGTTCTGAGTAGGGTGCCAAATACTGTCTCTAAGTATGTCAGCTTTGGACACTGAGGGTTGGCCCTTGAGACCACAAGTTCTGTCCTTGGCTTCCCAGTACCGAGGAGTGCCAGTCAAAGTATCATGACTAAATAAATATTATTCACTGCTGAGTCAAGTGGTGACTGGCTTATTATGTTTTCCCTTGAGAAATCTTAAAATGACTTCATTTTCATTCTTGGGTTTTTTTCTGGGTGTATGTCATTATTTTTTCCCAATTCCCTTAGCATTGCCAAGCCCCGTGTTTAAATCACACAGGTAATGTGTTCCTCTTTTCCTGGAGCTCTCCTTCCTGGGCCGGCTGCTGTTCAGGCCTTCCTCTGTCACCTTGGGCAGGGGTGGGGAGTGTTGCCCTTGCCTGTGGCGACCTGGAGACAAGGCTCGTGTGACACTTTGCACTTGTGACCTCTTTGTCCTGCCCTTTCACTGAGCCCATACTTTGGTTGACACGGAACTGCAGGTGGAGAGCAGTGTTTGCGTCTTTCTTTGCAGGAAACAGTTTTAGGTTTGCCACGTGATTGAGGAAAACACACAGCCTTCCTCACTGTGTCCCCGCTGGAGTGCGCATTCGCTACAGCTGATGAGCCTGCGTTGGCACACCGTCATTCAGAGCCCAGAGTTATCTTAGGGCTCACTCTTGCTGTCGTGTGTTCTCTGGCTTTGGACAGACGCATCGTGACTTGTGTCAGCCACTGTCGTATCACACAGAATAGTCTCACTGCCCTGAGAATGCCCTGTGCTCGACCTGCTCGTCCTCCCTCCCTCCCAACCCCTCAGAGCCACGGAAAGGATCTGTTTACTGTCTCCACAGTTGTCTTTTCCACAATGTCACGTAGTTGGAATTATACACTGTATAGTATTCTTAGATTGGCTTCTGTCACTTAATGCACATTTATACTGTAATAATAATATACATTTATCTGTGTATAAGCACTTTTCTTTTAGTGTTGAATAACATTCTGTTGTTCGGATTTACCAAACAGTTTAGCCATTCACCTACTGAAAGACATCATGGTTGCCTCCAGACTATGGCAGTCATGAGTAAGACTTGTGAACAGCAGTGTGCAGGTGTCTGGTGGTTGCTCGTTTGCAGCCGCTTTGGGAGCATGAAGGCTGAGTTACATGTTCAGAGTGTTTTGTAAGAAATCTCCAAACTGTTTTCACAGTGGCCGCTCTTTCTTTGATGGGATCATGTCTTTGGTGCCGTGTCTCAAAAGTCATCACCAGCCCAAGGGAGATGCTGGTCTTTTACGTTGCTCCCAGTTTCCCTGTTTTGAGCTTCTTGTGTGTGGGGGTCTTTTTCATTTTGGCTGTGAGCTTTGCCATGTCTGTCCTAACGCCCTGTTCTTGTTCGATGGGCGCCAGATCCCCACCACGTTGGTGCCAGGGCTGTGTGTGGCTTGGGGGTTCTGTTTGTTTACTTTTCTTTTTAAATTCTCTTCTGTCTTGCTTCTCTCCAAATTCTTTGTTTCAGTCAGTTCCATTGGGGGCTTCTTACAGGGAGATAGGGGCATGGATGTTTGGGGGCCTCCAGGTGTAAGAGTTAAGTCCTGGCCTCGAGGCCTCCACGTCTCATGTGCAGGTCTGTGGGGGCAGTGTGCCTCCCTGTTGATCTCGCCATATTCCTGTTTCTAGAACAGTGCACCCTGTGCCCTCCTCAGACTGGAGAGCAGAGTCAGGACCCCTGGTTCAGTTGCTCCAAAAAGGTCGCCTGGCTCTCCTGCAGGGCTGAGGGTGAGTGCTTGGTCAGGGTCAGACCCCACCAGAATTGTACCTTCTCTCTGTCCTTTTGAGTCAGTCATCACTTTTATGTCTTTATTGGTAGTGACTTCAGAAATAAGCTGAGATAAATATGCGTTCATTCTGTTTTCCATAATTTATCATCCTCTATATATTTAGGAAAAGTGGGTGTCTGCCGAAAAGGAAATACCATAGTAAAGATCTTTTTAAATTTTAATTTTATAAATAGGTAATATTATTCAAAACCAAAAAGAATTTTAAAATGTTGACAGAGCACTGAAGCCTGCTAGAAGGGGCTCCGCTGGATGCCCCTGAGACCATTGGAGCACCTAGGTCACAGTGGAGTGGTGGTCTGACCCACTGAGCAGACTCGGAATTCCTGAGTTCACACCGGATCAGTATGTGGAGAAGAGAATGGTGGTTCTTTGGGTAGAAGGCTGACTAAAGCTGGAAGGAATGACTCCATAGAGAACCACCATTTGACAGTCCTCAGGGCAGTAATTCAGCCAGGAAATGTCAGAATGCTGAAACTAGAGGGTGGAAGTTGGATAAGGAGTGGAACATGATGACTAAGGCAGAAAGGAACTTACGATGGAGACCTGGCAGCTCCATGTCAGCCTGTCATCAGAGTTGACGTGGGGTGGTGGGGATCTGGGGCACACCCCCTAGGTGGAATGGAGTGGGGAGTGCCTGTGGCAGGCCCATATCTGCGTCCTCCATGGGACTGGCCTCTTACCCAAGCAGTGTCCATCCAAAGTTCAAACACTGGGGAGCTCATAGTTACTTCTTGGGGGTTAGGTATGCAGGGCAAGGCTCTTTCCCAACCTTGACAATAGCTACCACCAGCACTCTCCCAGTGATTAGGTGTGAGCATCTCCCATCACTTAGAACAAGCTCTCTGTGGTTCATTTGGTTTTCTGTCAACACTCACACAGAATCTGCCTAGCTGAAGGCTGCTCAGCCCTCCACAGCTTGACTTCACCTGATTCCTAAGCATTTGAGAAAGTGACTGTTTTTTCCTAAAGCCCTGTTTGGAAATAAAACAGTTGAAGGATGAATGTACTGAGTGTTGAGAGGCCATACGTGGGTCTTACAGTACAGGAGATCCCTTCCTCTGTGATCACTTATCCCTTCCTGCAGGTCTGGGTGTCGGGGCCTGGGCTCTGACCTTGGGTCCAGTCAGCTCAGTGGCTGCTCCCAGTCTGCTCTGCTGAGTGAGGAGAGCCGGGGTGGGGGCGGGGCAGACACTGCACACTTGTGGCTGCACCACACAGGCCGCCTCTCTGACCAATGCTGACCACAGGTCTTGGGAAAGTGCTCCCTAACATGGCCATGCTGTGGGCTCACCCTTGGACTGAATACCCTGGTGTGCTGCTCTTGAGCCCTGGGTGTTCTCACTCACCCGGTCCTGCCTGCAGGGTATGCTGAGCTCTCAGCTTGTTAGGAGGCATTGGCTCTTGGTCTCGGCCAGGGCCCTCCTAGGTTCTCAGGTGTTAGTTGTCTTACCATTGAACTCTGCTTCATTGAGACTTGGGGCAGTTGGGAGACATGGTAGGGCCTTGATGTGGTTGTTTCTGGCCCCTTGAAGAACTCTGCATTAGATTATGGAGAATCTAGCATTCATTTGAAAGCCACACTACTGCACCCCAGAGTGGCAAGTTGAAGGACTTAAAGGTAAGTTGCCCTAAGGCCTTGGGTGTAAGTTCCTCAGATAATGGTAGCAGCTGCTTCAAATTCCAGGAGAAGGCAATGGCACCCCATTCCAGTACTCTTGCCTGGAGAATCCCATGGATGGAGGAGCCTGGTAGGCTGTGGTCCATGGGGTCGAGAAGAGTCGGACACGACTGAGTGACTTCGCTTTCACTTTTCACTTTCATGCATTGGAAAAGGAAATGGCAGCCCACTCCAGTGTTCTTGCCTGGAGAATCCCAGGGATGGTAGAGCCTGGTGGGCTGCCGTCTATGGAGTTGCACAGAGTCGGACACGACTGAAGCGACTTAGCAGCAGCAGCAGCTTCAAATTCCAGTCAGCCTTGTTCTAAGATTCCCATATACTGCCTTGTAAGAGTGATTAGAGGCTCAAGAGGTAGGTGGGCAGGACTGTTTTCTTTTGGATAGGAACCAGAATTTCATCAGCTTCTGAGATAGGAGGAGCTGCCTCAGCCTGGCTCTGGGTGAGCGGTCTCTGAGCTGCTCCTGCTTGCCTGGCCCTGGGCAGCACAGAAAAAGACCCCAGGACTCCTTGTTCCTGCAGGTTTCTCTGGCCAGTGTTGCCCCCACCGGTCTGCAGCATGGGGAATATCTTTGCAAACCTCTTCAAGGGCCTTTTTGGCAAAAAAGAAATGCGCATTCTCATGGTGGGCCTAGATGCTGCGGGAAAGACCACCATCCTGTACAAACTGAAGCTGGGTGAAATTGTGACCACCATTCCCACTATTGGTGAGGACGCTGGGCCTTGGGAGGCTGGGAGGTGGTGGTGGCTCTGGGGATAGGCTCACCCAGGTCTCCTCCAGGCTTCAACGTGGAGACCGTGGAGTACAAGAACATCAGCTTCACTGTGTGGGACGTGGGTGGCCAGGACAAGATCCGGCCTCTGTGGCGCCACTACTTTCAAAACACACAAGGTAAGAGGGAGCTACCCCACCACACCCCTCAGGAGTGGGGTTCGGGGTGTCCCGGTGCCTGCAGTCACGCTTACTGTCCCCTCTGCAGGTCTCATCTTTGTGGTTGACAGCAATGACAGAGAGCGTGTGAATGAGGCCCGTGAGGAGCTCATGAGGATGTTGGCAGAAGACGAGCTCAGGGACGCCGTTCTGCTCGTGTTTGCTAACAAACAGGTATGTGTGACTGAACACCCTGTGTGCCGGTGGGGGTACGTGTCAGGCAGCCAGCCTCTCAGGGCTGGAGGTCTGAACAGGGTGGGGGTCACAGGGCAGGTGGAAAGGGCTCCATGCAGCCCCCCTGACCCACGCCTGCTGTGCTGTCACCCCCAGGACCTCCCTAATGCCATGAACGCGGCCGAGATCACGGACAAGCTGGGCCTGCACTCTCTGCGCCACAGGAACTGGTACATTCAGGCCACCTGTGCCACCAGTGGGGACGGGCTTTACGAGGGACTGGACTGGCTGTCCAATCAGCTCCGGAACCAGAAATGAGCTGTAATCCTCTCTCCTCCCCTCTCACTCCCTCCTTCTACCCTCGCTTTACTCTCATGTGGCAAACGTGCCCCTGTGGTGTGAGTGCCAGAAGCTGTCTCCACGGTCGGTCACAGTGTGCTTCACCATGCTGTAAATGTGCAGACGCAGCCTGCAGCTGGGTTTTTATTTAATGTAAATAGTTTTTGTTCCCAATGAGGCAGTTTCTGGTACTCCTATGCAATATTACTCAGCTTTTTTTATTGTAAAAAGAAAATCAACCCACTGTTTAGTACTGAGAAGGGATTTTAGGCACACGGGTCATCCAGGAGTTGTGTGTCAGACGAGCCCAATACTCCTCCTCTGGGCTTTAGATCTGTGTTGAGATCCATTTTGGTGGTTGGTTTTTAACCCAAACTCAGTGCATTTTTTAAAATAGTTACAAATACAAAATAAGGAGAACACTTGAACACACAGAAGGGAGAAATGTGCCTAATGTAGGTTCTGCGGTAACGGCCTGAGTCCAGTCCACCGGTGGTCTGTTTCCCGTTGGGAACATGAAACGGGGCAGAACCAGCCATGATATCCATTCTGCATGGTCACAATAGGGTCCCTGTGATTTGCTCTGTCTCGGGTCCTCCCACACCCCATAGCGTTTGTGCTTGTATTTGTGCATACATGGCCGCCCAGGAGATGGGGTGGAGGCTGCAGCCACCGTTCTCAGAGCCCTTGGAAGAGCCCCGGGCTTTTCTCGGGTCAGCATGGGCACTTTGGTTGGGACGCCCTGGCTGGAGCGGGAGCCCTGCAGCCCCCTTGCTTGCCTGCTCCGGGCTCTCTGGGGTCTCACCAGCAGGAGTGCGGGTGGTCATCCTGGAGCCCCAGCCCCTCAGAGCCCCTGTCCACATGTGCTTTCACCCCCTCAGCCTGCAAGGGCCAGATTTGCCATTGAAGATGATAACCTCTACTTCTTTCTTTTGTATTTTGATAAACACTGAAGAAGCTGGAGCTGTTAAACTTTATCTTGGGGAAAACCTCAGAGCTGGTTTATTTGGTGTCGTGGAACCTCTTACTGCTTTCAGTACACAATTAGTAATCAACTGTTTTGTATACTTGTTTTCAGTTTTCATTTCGACAAACAAGCACTGTAATTACAGCTATTAGAATAAAATCTCTTAACTATTTCATGGCTCTCCTGCGTTTGGGTGCCCCTGACAGCCTGCCCTCTGGGAGCTGGGCAAGGACAGCCACTTTCTGCTCACTTAGTGAGGGCCGCATTGCTCTGCCTTGCCCCATTCTCGCTCTGCCCATCCCTTCCCTGCCCACGCCCCCACCTTCACTTTGCCGTGGTCGGGTGTATGTCCCAGTGCCCTGGTGGTAACCACCTCATTGGTCTCACTGCTGGCAGTCCAGCCCCCTGGTCCCAGGCTTTGCAGTGCCCAGTCATGAGAGGGACAGCAGGGTCACCATGTAGGGTATGCCCCAGGGGCCAGGGCCAAGCGTGGAGACCCCACACACACACCCTTCCTAACATCCACTCTCTGGTACCCCCAGGCCATACAGCTTGTCCTCTGGAGGGGCAGGACTATCTCCAGTGTCGCTGCCGCAGTAATTGACACGTGCCTGGCTGGGTGATGTGTGTGTCTGTGCCATAGACCCCCTCCCACTTTTGTGGGGGTCGCCCCTCTGATGTGGAGCCCTTCTTGGCACCCTTGTTTCCCCACTGGGGCAGACCTTGGTAGGCCAAAGTCCAGCTGGCCTTCCCCCAGGAAGCAGGCTCCACCCTAGATGGTGGTCTCTAACAGGTTGATAGCCTGTGCCGAGTGCCTTTAAGACAGAGTTGCTTTCAGTTCTCATTTCTTTTAAAATCAGCAGCAAAACAAGAACCTCGGTAATGAATCCAGTCTAGGCTTTGTCTTTATTCCAGTGTGGTTTGTAGGATGTTTTCTTTTTTTCTATGGATGGCAACGTTGTATGTGTTCCTTCAGCCTTGGAGATGGGGGCTGGGGGGAGGGAGCCAGTGCCTGTACAGCAGGCAGAGGTGGGGGGTGGGGTAAGTGTGGGACAGTGGTTAGATCTTTGGTGGCCTAGGAAGACACGGGTGGCTGCAGGTACAAGTCCACTTCCCCACGATCTAGATGCCCAGCCCAGACTGCCTGCTTCTAGCACGGTCACCTGCTTGCGGCTGAGCAGCTTTTGGTCCCTCCGCCCTCCCTGCTGACTACACATAATCCAGGGCTCTTGGTACACCTGAAGTAGATGCAGGGGCCAGGCCAACAGGGGACCCCAGGATGCTGACCACCAAAAGGACAGTGCCCCTCAGTGTGACTGCAGATGGCCTTCCTGGAACTCCCAAGATTTACCGCATTTCACACATCACTTTCTGTTAGGACACAACAGCAACTTTCTTCTTAGTATAAGACACTTTCCACTTAAAATAAGTTTATTTAAGTACAAAGAGTGGGTCAATACAAAGAAAAATAGAAGTAGCCGTACTGGACCACAACTAAGCCTCTTCAGTATTCTGGCCTGGAGAATTCCATGGACAGAGGAGCCTGGCGGGCTATAGTCGATGGGGTCACAAAGAGCTGGACACGACTGAGGGACTTCAAGCCTCTCTGGGAGCCTGGGGTAACCCCCACAGGCCAGTCCTCCAGACCCCCTGGGCCTCAGTCACTGTCGTGCCTGCGCTTCTTGCAGCAAGTTGAAGAGTCAGAGTCATGCCTAGGGAGACCACGAGATGCCTGGGCTGAGGGGCTCGGCCTGCCAAGCACACCTCATCTCCACCCCTAGGCAGCTGCACCTACTGGATGGGAGCAGGGGCCAGTGAGGAATCCAGCCGCCTCCCACGATCCTTTTCTTTTTTTCTTTTCTCTTTCTTGTGCCTCTTCTTTTTCTTCTCTTTCCTGCTCTTCCTGTGACTTTCAGGACTACAAGGGGGAGTGCATGAGTGCTAGAAGCCTCTGGGGCTTTGGGGGGTCTAGACCACAGTAGCCACTGACCATGTGTAGCCATTCCAACCTCAAGTCACTAAGAATAACTCAGTACCACGTGTGGCCAGCAGCTACCATGAGCAGCACAGACACGACTATGGCAAAAGGTCTGCAGGGCAGCACCTACCTGACAATCTCATTGCTGCTTCCAGCCCTCCCACTAGGATGCCCCTGCACTCTTGGGGCCAAGTGCTGACACCCTCCAGTGCCCCTGACCCTGCTGCGGGTTGGTGGGCAGTCATGAGCCTTCCCTAGGGCTCACTGCACCCCAAGGCTCCTCAGAAGAAAAAGAGGGCTGGAGCTGGGAACCTGACTGGAGAAGCAGCCAACATGCTGAGAGAAAGCAGTTCTGTGCCCTGGGGGGGTAGGGCCTTACCCCGGCTCCACCTTCTCCTCTGACCGAAGCTTCTTCTTGGCCAAAGCCAAGGAGGTCCCTGGCCGACTGCTCTCCACGCGGTGGTGCTGCCGAGAAATGCCACTCTGGGGGCGTGCAGTGTGCCCCGGCATACCGACAGGGAAGAACCAGCCAGAAGCTGGGAGAGCCTCCCCAAAGACGGCCTGCCTCGTAGCCCTCAACTGGAAGAGGTGCTCAGACCGACTCCCACCCCACCATGAGATCCCAGCATATTTGGGAGTAATTACCGTGAATACCGAAAGCCCCAGCTTAGCGGCCTCTTTGTCTTCCCGGGACAGCGCCACTCGCCCTACAGAGCCACTGCGGGAACGTGGGTAACATACTCTATGGTGAAACACCCCCACGACAAGGGCCGCCCCCCATCCCCAGGCCTCCCTAGAGAAGTGGTTGGCCTAGATGACCCGCACTGGTTTCCACCTTAGGCAGCTGACAGTGCCAAGCCCCAAGAAGCCGCACCCTCGCGATTTCTGGGGCTCCCGAGGACCCCCCCTCCGGCCCCGCACCTGGAGCTCCCAAGACCCAGAAGCCGGTCCACTCCCTTTTCGGGGTCACCACCTTCCCGCTTACAAACTTCGACAAAATCCTGTGGAGGGGAGTGCAAGTGCTCGCTGGAGAGCGGGATCAGCCCCCTCCCCAACCCAGCCCCACCCTCCAAATGAGCCCATCTCACCTCCTTGCTCAGGCCGGTGGGCTGCTTCTTTACGTTCTTGTAGCCTCTGCGGAGGCCGCGCGTGAGCTTCAGGGAGCGGCGAGCCTCGCCTCGCCTCTTCCCCCAGCCACGCCGCGGTCCTACCCACCCCCGCCGCGCACCCACCCAGAAGTAACACCCCCCGCCACCGCCTCCCCACTCAAGCTCCCGAGGCACACTCACAGCGCTGCCATGAGCGCCTCCTGTTCCGCCTGCCTCACAGCCGCCAATTCCTGCTCCCGGCTCAGCCCAGCGCTGTTCGCCCGGCCCTTGGCGTACCAAGTGAGGTCACGGCCCTTCTGCCAGCGGCCCACCGGGGCCATCAGCGAGTTGCCTGCGGGAACAGAACGCCAAGCCCTCCGCACGGCCCGCGGCTCGGCGAACCCACAGCCCGCGAGCTCCGGGTCCCGGCGCCCCACTCACCCAGGTAGTTCTCCCTCTGCTTGTCAGTCTTCACATCCTCCCAGCTGAACTGGTCCTGCCCGCCGCGCACGCCGCCCCGGCTGGAGCCGAACATTGCGGTAACGTGCAGCCCTCTCCCCGGGATTCCAAGTACCAAGGCCCTACAGGTCCCAGCTCCCACTCCGGCGTCGCACACGGTGACGTCACTTCCGCGCCAGCCCCGCGCGCTTGCGCACTCTCCCCCTTCCCGCCCCGGGCGTCCTAGCCAGAGCGCCTGCACACTGACGCGACACAGCATCTGCACTTGCGAAAGGTGCGGCGGCTGTACCTAAGCATCGCGCTGCCACGACCGACAATTTTATAAATCATATTATGTGGGTGACGCCCCAGAGCCACAGTTCCCATTGCGTGCCGTGTTCCCGGGGCTGTGCTGGAGGGGTAGGCACGAGACAACGACTGAAGGCTTCCAACTATAGCTGTTGGAGGTGTCTGGGCTGTGCTGGAGGAGGGGTAGGCACGAGACAACGACTGAAGGCTTCCAACTATAGCTGTTGGACGTGTCTGGGCTGTGCTGGAGGAGGGGTAGGCACGAGACGACTGAAGGCTTCCAACTATAGCTGTTGGAGGTGTCTATCAGGTAGCCGGCTGCCTGGGAGAGCGGCCAAGGTCAGGTCGTGCCTGTCACGCTCGGCCTCCGCCCTCGGGAGGACCAGCTGTGTCTAGTTTCCGAGGAAGCATGCAAGCACACCTCATTGCATTCATTCCCCCCGACAGCGCAGAGAATGCCTCAGTCACCCCCAAGGTGTTGGCAGTCACTGCTGATGGGTCAGTATCTGAACTAAACTGAGCTAGTTGTTGGGCAAGTGCAGTTCTGTTTATCATCACAGCAGACCAGATTAGACTCAATGATAACAATTCTAGTGAGTGGAGGAGTGCTACTCCACTAGCCAACCCCTGAATTGAATCCGTAGGGTGAACAAATGTTTTCTGAGGGATTTACAACAGTGTCAAGACTGTTATTTGAATGTCCTTTGTATTGATCTTTTCACAAGATACAGCTTCATCAACTCATGATTTAAAGACACATGCCCCTCCCTGCTCCACAGCATTCCCTAGGACACAGCAGCTTCCAGGCACCATCACTTTTTGGTCCAAAACTGCTTGTACTGCTCCACATCAAAGTCGTCAGCGAGCTCTGGCTCCTCCTTCTTCTCTTTCAGCTGGCCCTCTCGTTTTCGGAATCGTGCACGCCTTTCCTCTGGGGACAAGGAGTCCAGGTCCACAGGCATCTGTGGGGAGGAAGGGGTGTGTACACGGCTCAGGTGGAGGGTACCAGGATGTTCCCCAGGGTCTCCGCTTCACCTTGTTATCATCTACCACATAAGTTTAGGTTTTATGTGTTCTGTGGGTTTTCTCTCGCTTCAAAACTTTTTTTCAACCATACAGCTCACTGCTTTCTTACCTTGGTCTGTGGAGTGCATTCCAGGTCACCTTCTTCCCTCTCCTCAACCAAAAATTCTGACCCACGACTCACTCCCCTCCCAGTCCAGCAACAGTGGGTTCTAAGCCCACGAGCTCCTGGAGGAGTAGTTTCTACAGGCTAGGTCCTCCAGGACCTGATCCTAGGGAGTGTCGGGGAAGGAAGCTTACTGTGAGTATCCGACGTGGCTCTGGATAACGGATGTGGATGGTGGAACCATCCTGCTTGACCAGGAGAATAGGGTAGAGGCGTGCGTAGGTCTGCCGGTGCACTCGAGTGAGTGAGGCTCTGTTGCAGTCAGCCCGCCAAGAGGATGTATACAGGTAGCGGCAGCTCTCAGGGGCAGCCCTCGTCATCCCACACTGCCAGAGCAGGCTGCAGACACACGTGTGCTGGTCAGTGGCTGGCGCCAGGGCCAGAGTGGCCACGCAGCCCAGCTCCTGTGGGGGCACACAGCAACGCGCACCAGGGCAGGATGTGGTCAGAGCAGCTCCACTCCACATCCAGAACCCTAGTGGGTCTCTGGTGAGGCCTGACCCCAAGGCTATGGTGCTAGACTATAGCACTGAATGGGAAGCTGACTTCCAGGGGACTGCAAACCTGGTGTTGTGAACTGTCCATTTGAGTCCACCCCGTCCCCATTCACACCTTGAAGCCCTAACCCCAGTGAGATGGTGTCAGGAGGTAGGACCTTTGGATGGTGATTAGGGTTAGATGATGGTGGAGTCTCCACAGTATGATTGGTGCCCTTATAAGAAGAGACCAGAGAGGTAACTCTCTCCATATGAGGACACCACCACAAGGCAGCCATCTCTGAACCAGGAACCTGGTTCACCAGAACCCTGCTGGCACTCTAATCTCAGACTTCCAGTTTTCATAAGCTGCCTGTCTGTGTTCTGCTGCATTAGCCCAAGCCGACTGAGACACCCGGTCCACTTGGCTTCTGAGTGTGATGGGCACACAGCTCTTCTGCACAGTGCAGAGCACATGCTCTAAGGTGACAGAATAGGGCCTATTCACACCCCGCTCAACCCAGCTACGTGAGGCCACATTTGTCTCATCCACTTAGGACCTGGATTTCCCTGTCCTAACCTTGCCACATGACACCCGTCCCCACACACAGAGTCCCTTCCAGCCTGCTTTCATACTAACTTGAATTCCGAACCACAGATTGTGCCTCAATCCATCTGTTTCCTGATATTCACATCAATTCAGTAGCTCCCACCAGACTTTCAGGACTTCTCTCTCCACAAAGCAGTCACAGGCCATGCACAGCCACAGTATGGCAGCCTCTGCTTTGGCTGTGGTTCCCGCCACCCCACTGCAATTTCCAGCTGACACCTCAGACTGATGGCCCATTTCTTCCACTAGTATGATGGCCTGGGGTGAGAGAACTGTATCTTACTTGCTATGAAATAAGTCCCAGACCCTCCCTAGCTGAGTGCTCAGTAAATTCTGGCAAAATCCTCCAGAAGTGCAAGATGGGAGAAAGAAGTGGGTGAACTCCACCACCAGAGGAACCCACAGTGAGTTGGGCAGGGCCTGTACCTAAGCAACACCACGGAGCTCAGGGCACAGCCACTCCAGATAATCTGGGGTTGGTGATTCAGGAGGTTCCTGGAAGGGGCAGGAACCAACCCTTGAGTGGAAAGAGTGAATGCTTTCCCACCAGAACAGTGGCTGCAGTTTCAACATGAACCTTTCCAGCACAAGGGCCCTTCTGGAAATGTTGCAACCAAGTCCCTTCCCCATCTTCATACTAACCCACAGCTCAGGTGCTACATCCTTCTTCCTAGGTTCCACAGAAACAATTTAAAACCTGAATTCATTCTCTCCTCCATCAGCACTCACTTGGGGAGATTTGCAGATGGGGAGGCAGTTCTGATGGGAAGAGGTCTGATGGGAAGAAGACCAAGGCCATGGTCTTCTCCAGAGGTGGCCTGTAGGCTCTGAATAGGACAGTGGCCACCACCACATCAGTTTGGTGCCAGGTACTCACAAGTCACTTCCATTCCTCCTTCAACACTGTTAAGGTATCCATACATATGTGGTGGTGGTGATTTAGTCATTAAGTCATGTCCAACTCTTGCCACCCCAGGGACGATAGCTGGTCAGACTCCTCCGTCCATGGGATTTCCCAGGACATCCCGAATACTGGAGTGGGGTGCCACTTCCTTCTCCAGGGTATCTTCCCGACCCAGCAATCAAACCTGGGTCTCCTGCACTGCAGGCAGATTCTTTACTGACTGAGCCACCAGGGAAACCCCCACACATATGTATTTGTATGTATTTCTCCGGATAAAACGCGCTGGCTCTGGAGGCTTAACTAAGGCTGCAAAGCCTAAGGCTGTTGAGTCGGGATTCTTCGGGTGGCCCCATTACAGGAGTCCCAAAGGGCCTGGAAGTCCATTCTTACCGAAGCAGGCTGCCCTTGGCCGACATTCCTCCTGAGAGCCCCTGCAGCACCTGAAGGCCTAGGGTCATTCACTGGCTCAGTGTGCAACTGCTAGGCAAGGAAATAAAAGATCTTTTTAAAAGACAGGACTTTCCACCTAATCGGTTCTCAACAAATCCCAGGCAGGAACAAAGCCATCTCGGACAGACTTTACCAGGTCAGTGCAAGTGTTGCCCAAACAATCTATGAGGCTTTCGGCCCTCACCTGGCATTAGAATTACCTGTGGGACGTCTCTGATCTACAGATGCCTCAGTTCTACTCCCCAAAACTTTGACTCAGTAAACTGTCTGCAGCAGGGCCTGGGCCCATTCTGGTGGGTTACTGAGTCAGACAAAGCACTCTGAGGATGGAATGCAACGTAAACGGTGATGACTAGCTCATACCTGTTTTCCAAGGTCATTTCATTCTCACAAAATGCAGCGAGGTAAGGATTACCAAAGAGCAGCCGCGGCTTACTAAGTCCTGACTCCCAGGGAAGCTGAGGTTTCCGCGGTGATAAACCAGTTGCTTCAAATGTCGAATACTTGATGTCTCAAACATTACGACCCCAGGAAGAGAGCCCTCCCTGTCAAGATTCCCTGCAGGCCTCCTTCCGCCTTAGGAGATGACTCAACAGGAAACCGCAATGCCATAAACCTCCCAGGTGATACCCTCAAGGGCGGCTAGCGGCAGGGCCCGGACCCTCCCTTGAAGGAAGCCCTCCAAGCCCGCGCGACGCGGCGCCTTTTCGGCACCAACTTGCCACCCTCACCGGCTCCGGAGCGGCCTCGAGGACCAGCGGCTCGGCCGCCACAGGCCAACGGGTGCGGGACTGGCCAGAAGTGAATACACAGTCAAGGTAAACTTACTTTTCACTCCTCGTGTGCCTTCGCCCCGACGTCATCCGCGGGCGCAGGGTCTCGCGGCGCTGACGTACGGCCTTCCGAGGCGCGGCGAGGCCGGCGCAGCTCTGACTTACTTGCCCGCTGGTTCAGGCGGGTCTGGCGCGGCGGTGACGTAAGCCTCTGCGGGGCGGAGAGAGGCCGGCGCGGCGCGACGCTGTGACGTATGTCCGCCCGGGCGGCGGCGACGGCGGCCCTTCATGCTGCGGCGCCCGCTGGCCGGGCTGGCGGCGGCCGCCCTTGGCCGGGCCCTCTCGGACGGTGAGTGGCGGCCCCTCAGAGCGGGACGGAGTTCTGGGCGCGCGCAGACCACAGGAGGATCCAGGCCCGTGTGTCACGGTCTGAATCCGCGGCAGAGAGGCAGGGACTGCTGCTACTCGCGTGCGAGGAGCCCGGACCCCGTGCTGAGCGCGGGTGTCGTGGGTCTCCTGGGACTCGTGGGGTTGTGCTCGTGAATTCTGTCATTTCGCCAGCCACCGAAACTGCCCTCGGCGTCCCTCCGTGGTTCCCAGAGCTCTGTTTCAGGATAAGCAAAGCGGAGGGAGACCAGAATAGGGTAGTCTGCATGGAGTTACATTCAGCGAGGCTTCCCTTCACTTTGAAGTTTTATCCAGTGTGGCTCTGTGTTAGAATTGCCTTTGGTAGTTATTATTTTTACTTGGAGGAGAAGGCAATGGCACCCCACTCCAGTAGTCTTGCCTGGAAAATCCCATGGACGGAGGAGCCTGGTAGGCTGCAGTCCATGGGGTCGCTAAGAGTCGGACACGACTGAAAGACTTCACTTTCACTTTTCACTTTCATGCATTGGAGAAGGAAATGGCAACCCACTCCAGTGTTCTTGCCTAGAGAATCCCAGGGACGGGGGAGCATGGTGGGCTGCCGTCTATGGGGTCGCAGAGAGTCGGACACGACTGAAGCGACTTAGCAGCAGCAGCAGCAGCAGTGCAGAAGCACTTTTACTTGGACAATTAAAAAACTGGTTCCCCTGTATCAGTCCCCAAAATATAAGAGGAAATTATTCTGACATTGGAAGCTCCAAACAGTTTGTAAAACCCCTGCAGTCTGAGGACTTCATGCTGGACGCCTTGTGGACCCTGCAGGATGCAGAGGGGCAAAGAGGGAAAGCAGCTTGACACCCTTCTCCAAGGAGGGCCACAGAACAAAGCCCAAAACCCTGGGAGATCAGGGTTTTGAAGGCCCTTAGGTTGCCCCTGGTACAGCAGAGTCACCAAAGTCCCGATTAGCTCACCTGGCCTGCAGAAGTACGTAGTCTACGCCGCGCTTAAGGGAAATCCTCCCGGTAGTCCAGCTCTGGCGCTATGTTTGGTTCCCACCGCAGATTGCAAACCCAGGGCAGGGTCCTAGGTGGGCACAGCTGACTGCTCCACGGACTCCCAGACAGGAGGGCCCCTGGGACTGCCGCAGTTTCTTGGCCAGCCCCACAACCTAGCCCTGTTGGTCATTCCATACAGGAGCAGGTTGTTGGTGGCAGGCCTTTCTGACATGACAGGGGCATGGTAGTTGGGGTTCAGCTTCCCTGGGGACAAGACACCGCAAGTCTAGGTTGCTGGAGCTGCTCATCTGCTTTTTTTAGACATTCTTTTGGAAGCAGTGGAGGGGAATAAGCTTCCTTTGCCCAGGTGCTGGTTTGAGGAGGAGCAGTGAGGTATGCCACCTCGCTTGTTTTGACTGCCTTTCATAGGGGTGGATGGAGAAGGCAGTGGCACCCCACTCCAGTGTTCTTGCCTGGAAAAATCCCAGGGACGGGGGAGCATGGTGGGCTGCCGTCTATGGGGTCACTAAGAGTCAGACACACTGAGCGACTTCGCTTTCACTTTTCACTTTCATGCATTGGAGAAGGAAATGGTAACCCACTGCAGTGTTCTTGCCTGGAGAATCCCAGGGACTGGGGAGCCTGGTGGGCTGCCGTCTCTGGGGTCGCACAGAGTCAGACACGACTGAAGTGACTTAGCAGCAGCAGCAGCATAGGGGTGAGGGAGGTGAAATCTGAGGTGATGGTTGGCCAGTATGAGATGGGGCCAACCAGGACAGGAGGAGGAAGCCAAGATGTGCTTTTCATGGCTATCACTCATGCATGAGTCCCATGCGAGTGTCCCTTGGTGGTGTGCCTGCCCAAATGTGGGCTTTGCTGTCATTCGCCTCCCAGACCGTGACTTGTGAAGTGTGTTAGTCGCTCAGTCATGTGCAACTCTTTGTGACCCCATGGACTGTAGTTCAGGCTCCTCTGTTCATAGAATTCTTCAGGCAAGAATACTGGAGTGGGTTGTCATTTCCTCCTCCAAGGGATCTTCCCCACCCAGGGATCCAACTTGGGTCTCCTGCATTGCAGGCAGATTCTTAATTGTCTGAGCCACCAGGAAAGCCCATATGACTTGTGAGGGACCCAGGAAAACCTTTACCACTAAGAGGAATGTGGACTGGGTGTGGCTTCCTGTCTTATCATTAACAAGTTGAATTTCCTGCCACATGAACGCTCTCTCTGTCCTCTTGTAAGATTTCACACACTTGCCTGCACACACCAGGCCAGCTTGTAATCTGAGTTGGTGCCACACCTGTGACAGATGTAGTTTGCCTGGGCTCTCCTTTAGATTCTGAGAACACGTTGACCCAACCTTTGTCTGGAACTGGGAAGATCAGAAGTTTCTTTGAGTAGTAAGTAGATTCTGGGAGTTCTAAAATTGTACATTTTTCTTCAGCCATACCCAAACTTTTTTTTTTTTAAGACCTGAACTGTTCATTTCCATCTTTTGCATCGCGTTTAGCATAAGTCAAGAAACATGCTCAGAGAATTTGAGGAAGAGCAGGAGGGAAGGTGTCACGGTGTGGTTGGGGTGGAGGGAGGTGGCCCCAGTCCTCCAGGAGGACAGGGTGGGCACAGAGGGTGGGCTTGGGGGCCCTGGTGTGGCAGCGGCCCTGCACTCGGACTCTGAGCCTGGCTTCAGTGGCACGAGGCCTCTTCTCCTCCCGGGTCCTCCTCTGACCCTTGGTGTGCCCAGCCGTGGTTTCCTCCAGGTCCCTCTCTGATCCTGTGTGTGCTGGGCCTTGATTCTCCCTGGTGCCTGGCTGATCCTTTCTTCCCCTTCTGTGAGAGTGAACCTTCTCCACCCAGAAGGGGTCGGGCTTCTTCCTGCTCCATGGTTTGTATGTCCTGGACCCCTTTCCCCGTTCTCGCTCCCTCTACCTTCCCTTAGGGCTAGAACTGAGGCTCTCACATGAGACTGAATCTCAATTCTTCTCTATGGAAGGAGACCCAGATGCAGCTGTGTAGTGCCGTGACAGGCCTAAGTCCTCCACAGTGTGTGTGCTTCTTGCCATGGTGTGGCTTCTTGCTTCTTCCCTGAGAGGGCCAAGCTTCCTCCATGCAAGGCATGGTCCCACCCTACTGTGAGAAGAAGTAAAAAGGAAACACTGGCTCTCCCACTTCAAATTAGGTTCTTGAAGGTGAAGTGTTTTCTGAAGGTCACTGGGCCGGGACACGTCCCACATGTGGAGCGCCTGAGGCCACGGCCAGAGAAGTTCTTCCGTCCCACACAGCCTGTTTGGGGGATGGAGCGTGGCCAGCCGTCCTGACCCAGATGAGCGCAGGTCTAGAGTGCTGATGGGGCGTGACTCTCCCTTCTCTGTCCCCAGAGGGCTGTGCCTTGTCTTAGGCTCTCAGAGAGGACAAAGTGGTGGCCATGCCCCGCCCTTGGGACGGGACGGGAAGTCGGGTAGAAGCAGAAGGGAGAGCAAACCCCCCAGGTCTGCCTGAGGAGCTCCTTGTGAAGAGAGCATTCCAGAACACACAGGCTTGCACCAGCGATTCCTACAGAAATTGCATCCCTCATCCTTATTGGTGTCCTTGTGAAAATTTCCAGTATCTTGCCGGGAAGCTGGAGTTTGGAATTGTGAAATAGTCAAGGAGTAGGGGCGACAGAACATTCCTAACTGCCAGTCAGTTCTATCAGGAGATGGGGCCAGAATCAGCCTCGGGGGCTGGGGCACTTGGTCACTGGGACCAAGAGGCCTTGAGCTCGGTCCCACACTGAGTGTGTCCCTGTCGGAGGAGGCTTTCGTGCACACTCTTGTCACCGTGGTCCCTGGGTGGAGCCCAGCACTCAGCAGCTCCCCAGGTGCCTTCTGCCAGGCTCGGCCACTCCGACGGGGTCTGTGTGGTTCAAACCTTTGTGGTGAAAGGAGACAGCCTCAGGGAGGGACCCCACAAGAGGAAAGACTACAGAGATGCACAGATGAGCTTGGCCGGCTAGATCCCACCCACCTCGAGGCAGTGGTGCTGGGTGGTTCCCTCTCCCCTTGTGCCCAGCAGTGTAACCTTTGAAGAAGGTTGAATGAATGACAGCTCTGAAGAGGCCTGGGGCCCGGGCTTGAGGGGCAGGTGGGGACTCGGGAGGACACCCTGTGAGGCAGAGCCGGCAGGGTGCAGTGATGATTTGGACCCACGCAGGCAGTGAGTGTCGCAGCCATCAGCCAGTCCCCCGGGTGCGCGTACGTGCCTGCTGGTCACTGCCCGTGGTGGTTGGGCTGGGGGTGGGAGGTCTCAGCGGGATGCAGGGGCTGTGTCCCTGCCCCCAGAGTTCCGACATGGGACATAAAGCCAGATGGAAGCCAGGGTTTCGAGGCGAGACGATGAGTAAGACTTTTGTACAACATGGCCCGTGAGGGTTTCAGGCGCTGGGACTTGCATGTGTAGTAATTGGTCCTGATTGAAGACGTGTCTTCTCTGTGTAGTTTTCCAGTGTTCAGATGTTAGAGCTTGTGACCACAACATCTAGCCATGGCTGCATGCATGGGAAGCAGAGCAGGAACTGCCAGGGGAGTGTGTTAGGGTGCCTGTGCTAGCCTGGAGCACAGAGCAGGTAAGGCACAGCCTGGGTGTTGCTGGCAGGTGTGTAGTTGTGGGTCTGGGATGTGAGGGTGGGGGACCTGCCCAAGTTGGGCGTGAGGAAAGGAGCAGAGTGTTCCTGAGGGGGATCTTCATAGGCAGGTGTGATGGGTCCTCCGCTCCCTGGAGGTGGATGCCCCAAGTTGGGTCCAGAAGGTGCCAGGTGCACCCACCAAGTGGAGTGTTTGTTGCTGTGAGCAAGGCCCCTGGAGGCTTTCTGGTTCACCTCTTGTGAGACCTGGCATGTGTCCACTTTGGTGTTACCCCTGCCCTGGGGAAACTCACATTCCTGTGGCTGGGGCCTGGGAAGACCTAGGATGCTGAACGGCCACAGCTGCCCCTGCTTGCGAGGTTGGCAGGGACATGTGTGCAGTGGTGACTTGGCACAATCCAGAGGCCAGCCAGTGGGTGACAGACCCCAGCCTCCATACTCCCTTTCCAGGGCCCCTCTAGAAGCAGCAACCTTGCTCAGGGACCTAGTGACCCCCAGTATCTCCTCTGCCCTCCGATATCCCTCCCCCATAACTCACCCAGCACCCTGGTCACTCAGCACCTAGAAAGTCAGGACAGGCTGGGCTGGGCTGCCCACAGGATGTTCGTTCTGCAAAGGAAGGGACTTTATGAAGGGCAGTGTGAGGCAGAAGTGAGACCTTCCCTTGCACCAGTCCTTAGGGTAGCAAGGGTGCTGTGCTCTCCTGGGCAGGCAACAGCAGTGGGCTTGGAGTCAGACACACAAATGTGTGGGCATTTGTATGGTGGCGCTGTGTCTGGGGGGGAAAATCAGGACCCCAGAAAGGAGCTGTGAGTCAGTGGGACTTGCTGTCTTACAACAATGCACTGTTGGCTTCCCTGGTGGCTCAGATGATAAAGAGGCTGCCTGCAGTGCGGGAGACCTGGGTTCAAGCCCTGGGTCAGGAAGATCGCCTGGAAAAGGAAATGGCACCCCACTCTAGTATTCTTGCCTGGAAAACCCCTCGGATGGAGGAGCCTGGTGGGCTACAGTCCATGGGGTTGCAGAGTCGAACACGACCAAGCAACTTCACTTTCACTATTCTAGTAGGAAACTGGGACGGGACAAAGGAGCTAAGAACTGGCCACTCAGAAATGACAGAGCGGTGGTGAGCTCCTCTGGATCCATTTCTTCTATCTCTTTCAGCAGGTGGTCATGTCTGATTCCCGAGTCCTTCTTCAGGGCGTTTGCATACAGCCTGATGGTCCCAGAATAGCCATGCTTTAGCCAGATTACCCAGGTTGGCCTACATTGCAGATTAGGAAAGCAGTGCCCACCAGGGGGCCTGCTGGAGAGCTGCCCACACAGAGTGGCCTGTTCCTCCCGGGCCTCACTGCTGGCCACCACTGCTACCTGGGGACCTCCACACAGAGCACTGCAGGGGCAGGCCAGCTCATCACACGTGCGTCTGGGCTCTGCCTCCCTCTGGGGCAGTGCATAGCCTGCTAGCCCCTTAGCTTAGTGCCAGCCTTGATTCCTGTCTTCTGCGGCTCCCAGTGCACCTAACCTTCCTCAGCTCGTCTTGTCACATGGCTCGGGAGGCAGGTGCACTTCTCGGGTGAGGAGCAGCGTTTCCCTCTGTTGAGCAGGTGGTGCGGGCTGCACTAGGAGGGATTTAGTGCTCAGACAGTGGGGAGCAGGCAAGGATTACCACTGTCTCAGCTCAGCCAGTGCAGCCCCAAGCTGAGCACAGAGGCTACTCAGAAGGTAGGTCCTATATGAGGGCTGCAGGGTGGTCCAGTGGGGATAGAGCAGGCTCAGCTGATCCCTCCAGACCTCTCCCACCCTTCCTGCCCTCGGTGTTCTCACCTGTGGCAGGCACCCTATGTTACGAGCTGGGAGGGTGATGCCCTGCTCTCCTGCTGGCTTCATGAGACCCAGGTATCACAGAGGGGAGTCAGGGACCGTGGGATTAGCTCCTCACTTTTCAATGGAAGTTCCCAGAACAGACCTTGGGTTCCACTGACTTTGACCAAGGACACCTCCGAAGTGTGGTGCCAGGAGACACAGGAATTGGGACCTGGATGTGCCCCTCCCAGGAGCCAAAGTCCAGGCTCCTTGAGACGTAGGGTAGTAGTGGACAGCTGGGGAGGCCACACATTTGTGGTCGGTGCACATGTCACCACCCACAGGGAGGCATAGGCGGGGTTTAGGCATGGCTCTGAGTGGTGGTACCTCGGCTCTGCCTCATTGCTGGGGTGAGTTCACTTGGGCACTGCAGCCACCGCCATACGCAGCAGCATGTCCACCTCCATGCAGCAGGGAGCAAGGCCCTGCTGAGACTTGCCTCTCCCCCCGCCTCCCCACAGGGATGTCAGGACCAAGGCCCGTTGTCCTGAGCGGACCCTCAGGGGCTGGGAAGAGCACCCTACTGAAGAAACTCCTGCAGGAACATGGCAGCATCTTTGGCTTCAGCGTGTCCCGTGAGGCCCCGGGGAGGTGGGGGAGGGTCCAGAAGAGACTGGGGACAAAGACCCTTGCTAACATGCCCTGATGCACCGCGCCCACTGCCACACACTGGGGCGGAAGCCCCCACACTGTCGACCCCAGTCTGTAGCCTCCCTTCCCACACCTCTGGATGGGCGGCAGGCCACGGGGCAGGCCCTGGGGATGGGATACTTGAGATTCCAGGTGTCCCAAGGCCATCGCTGTTACTTATTCCTAGACACGACAAGGGACCCGAGGCCAGGAGAGGAGAACGGCAAAGGTGAGCTTGGCCAGATGGCCCTGTGCTCCGGCACAAGACGCTAGCAGCCCAACGCTCGTCAGGGGCGCCTGAGTCTGTCTCCCGTCTGCACCTTCTCCTTGCAGATTACTACTTTGTGACCAGGGAGGTGATGCAGCGCGACATTGCTGCTGGAGACTTCATCGAGCACGCTGAGTTCTCAGGGAACTTGTATGGGACCAGGTGGGCGGTGCTTTGGGCCTTCCCTTCCTCTCATTCCCCCAGGGACCAGGAGTGGGTGACCCAGGCAGGGGGTGTCTGTAGGCCCTGGGGGTCTCCCCTTGGCTGGGCCCCAGGTTGGGGTTTCTCTCTGCCGGCTGTCTAGGCACTTGAGGCCAAGGACTCAGCCCTCTAGAGGTCATGATGGAGCTTGAGTCAGAAATCTCCGGGCTACCCACTCCGGGCCCAGCCCCACTTGTGTCTCCTGGCCAGGCTGCTGTGAGAAGTGGGCCAGACGAGGAGCCGGCGTGCAGGGAGGACTCAGGGGACCTGTGTCTTAGGGGTCTGCAGGTTTCATGTGGCCCTTCCCCTCCAGTCAGTAGGGTAGCCTGGGAAGGGTCCCTGGCAAAACAGCAGCTGCACCCCCTCCCACGCTACCAACCAACCAGAGCAGGGTCTCTGCTGGCTCCTCCCATCTGACTCACAAGGCCCAGGAGCAGTGTCCTGACTCAGGCAGGCAGGCCCAGGCCTGCCTCTGTGCACAGCCGGTCCCTGAGCCGCCTGGCTGGGGGAGGCGGGCACCGCCAGGACCCATCGTCCTCTGCCCCGGGTGCAGATGGGCAGAGCAGTGGGCCACTGAGGGGGGTCATTTGGCCACTATTGAGACACACAGGACCCACTGAGGGGCGCTCCCCCCAGCGGGTGAGGAGCACATAGTACTTGGTGACCCCTGGGTGAGGGGCCAGGGCCTGCAAAGGGCGGCCAGGAGGTGAGAAAGCCCAGGGGCGTGTCCTGTTGTGCAGTGGGGGCCAGAGCATCCCTCCCCACGCAGGGCCCCCGCAGGCAGGACATGGGAGGGGGTTGCCATCACCAGCCTGGGGACGTGAGCCAGAAGGTAGTACAGACACTTTTGGAGGCGTGATGGGCGGGTGGGACTGGTTGAGGTGATGGCGTGGTGTGGGGCCTGGGGGAAGGTGCCAGGAGAGGGAGAGGCTCTGGGCCGGGGTCTGAAGGTTGCTACTCCCTAACAGACACACTCCCTACCACCACCCCTGGACCAGCAGAGGGCCCCCTCGTGCAAGCGTTGCTCGGAGTGCTTCCAGAATGAAGGAGCAGATGCCAGTTAGAGTAGGCCCTTGTGGGCACCCCCAGACAGACCCAGAGCGGGGGATGGGGGATGAGGTCCCACTGAGGCTCTCTGAAGCCGCGGGGGCTGCTAGGACTGGGGCGCCCACGGCTGAGCGGCTCCCCTCCCCTCACTCCCCAGCAAGGCCGCCGTGCGGGCCGTGCAGGCCATGAACCGCATCTGCGTGCTGGACGTGGACCTGCAGGGCGTGCGCAACATCAAGAAGACCGACCTGCGGCCCATCTACATCTTCGTGCAGCCGCCCTCACTGGATGTCCTGGTGGGGGCCGAGGCGGGGCGTGGGGGGCAGCCCCGCGTGCTCGGACCTTCTGACCTCGTGCTCTGTCTCAGGAGCAGCGGCTGCGACAGCGGAACACAGAGACAGAGGAGAGCCTGGCCAAGCGTCTGGCGGCTGCCCGGGCTGACATGGAGAGCAGTGAGTGAGGGCGCCCAGCACGCGGCCTCCCCTAGACCCCCCCACACCCCGCAGGAGACCAGTCCCCCCACCAAGGGGCGCAGGAGGGCTGGAGCCGTCACCCAGCCCTGTGGTCCCTGTGAAGGGTCCCCAGACCCCCGCTCCGTTCCCAGAGCTTCCACTGACCCTGCCCCCACCCTCAGGCAAGGAGCCCGGCCTGTTTGACCTGATCATCGTCAACGACAGTCTGGACAAGGCCTACTGGGCCCTGAAGGAGGCGCTCTCCGAGGTGGGCTGGGGTGGAGGTGGGGCCTCAGACATCTGTGTGGCAAACGGGTAAAGCAGGCTGGGACAGGCGATGTGGTGGCCCCAGGCCCTGGGCGAGACCTTCCTTTCCTCAGCCTCTCTTTCTCTCTGGCAGGAAATAAAGAAGGCCCAAGGCACTGGTCAGTCCTGAGGAGGCCCGCCAGCTGTGTCCTCTCAGGTGGGGCCCAGGGCCTGGCGCCCACGTCAGTGGGCCAGAGTTTCCTGGCAGTGACTCTGCTCACCTCAGCTGGGACCCAGAGACAGGGCGCTGCCCATCTTCCCTCATCCCCTCCGTGCTTGGAGGACCTTGTCTCTTACCCCCATGCCCCACGTCCATTTCTAGGCTTCCTCCCCACCATGCCCTGTCAACCCCTTACCCGTGGAAGCCAGGCCAACATCCAAATAAAGAACTGCTGGGTTAGAGTGTCCTTGAGCCCTTGGATCATGGCCCTGGGTGGGTGGGTCCACAGTACACCATTCCAGAGCCACCCCGTCCCCACTCTGGACAGCCCTGCTCTGACTGGCCACCCCCAGAGGGCAGCAGCCGCCTTACACCTGTTGCTCTGGGCTGCTGGCCCCCAGAGAGGCTGCTCCTGAGCTGCCGCACACTCCTTGCCCAGGACTCCCCCCCAGGTGGGTGCAGGACCTCATCTCCCACTGTATCTGAGTAGCCGTCGAGGCTGGGGTCAGAAGGTCCTGGGGCTCATCCTTCTCAAACCACTCCTCCTCCCGGTCCCTGACCTGGGCTGAGAGTGGCAGAGGGACACTGCAGACCTGGAGAGGGACGGAGCCTGCCCTGGGGCAGGGAGGAGACGCCTGCCTCTGGGGCCTTGTGCACAGCCCCCTGGGGATCTGGCTGGCCCTGGAGAGGCCCGCCCGGGGAGGATGTCTGGGGGCCTCTGTTGGGGTTCCAGGCTCTGGAGTCTCAGAAGATGCCTTCAGAAGCCACCCAGCTCAAGTCAGGGCAGCTGAGCTGTATCAGTACTAGACACAGGGGGCACTCGCCTGGGCCCTGGTCCACGCCCAGGCCATGTTCTGCCATGGAACCCAGACAGATGGTAGATGCAGGCTGGGAGGAGGCAGGGAGCCCGCGCAGGAACAGAAAGCCTGGGCTTCATCCCAGAGCCCGGATAGACAGTGAGGGCAGGTGAGAGCTGGGCCTGAAAGCTGGATGGCAGGCAGAGGGGTGCTACAGAGCCTCCACCCTGAGGGCCAGCGAGACGGGGCTGGGCTGCCTCCTGACCTGCTGTGTAGCTGGGAGAGGCTGCTTCCCACTCTGGGACCCGTCCAGCCCCAGGGACAATCAGGGATTCAGACCCGGGGCCACGGGGGGAACAATGGAGCCCTTGAAGGCCCTCCCCCCACATTGTGCTTGGCGGTGAGAGGTGGCCCTGGGTCGGGCCCTGGACTTAGCTGGGTGCACACTCAGGAGGGCTGTGTCCAGCTGGCCAGCAGGTGGAAAGGCTCAGAAGGACTTGTTTCCTGGCCTGGAAAAGGTAGGATGTCACCAGGAGACCATGGGTGGGGTGCCATTTAGGGCTGAGCGGCACATTCTTCACTCTGGGTCCGCAGTCCCAGGGGCCTAGGCACGACTCTGGAAACAGCCAACACCAAGAGATGACAGGTTCTGGGCCTGACCGGCCCTCCATTCTGGGGGTCTGTCCATCTCAGGTCCCCTGCCCTCAAAGGAGCCAGATGGGTGCAGTGCAACTCGAGGGCAGGAGGAGGTAGAGGCAGTCTGCCCCCACCCCCTGGAGGCTGCTAGGCTAGCTGATGAGGAAGGAGGGAAGGGGAGAGCCCCAGCAGCTGGGACCCCTCAGGCTGTGTGGGGCTGGCCAGCCCCCGCCAGCTCGGCAGCTGCGGTGTGTCCAGAGGCTGGGGCCTTGGGCTCTTCAGTCCTGGGTGGAGGCTGGAGAGCCCCACCTCCTCCACATGGACAGACAGACTGGTTGGCACACCTGCGTGCTGTCCACCTTGCTCCTGGACTGGCCTTTATGTAGCCGTGGGCATCTTCCTAAACCCCCACTTGTGGGCGCCTGCTAAGGCCTGCCTCCTCAGATCTGGTTCCTGGAGGTGAGCAGAGAGCAGAGCAGACTCCTGTCCTCCAGGAGCAGGCCCTGCTGCGCCACAGATGTGAGTGAGTTGTCTGGGTCGGGGTGTGTGCAGGGTGGCTGGGCAGGACTGGGGAGTGGGACTGGGCAGGCGTCCTGACAAGGCATAGCATGGCTGAGGCACACAGCCGGTCCTGTGGTACTCTCGGCCTTCGGGGGAGCAGGCACTAGGGCAGGGCAGGGAAAGTGACTGCCACAGACTGAGAAAGATGGCAGAGTGCGGGGTGCACTGGCTTTACTGTGGCATTCTGAGGCAGCTCCAGGGTAGACGGCTAGGAGGGGTGGACAGTGGGGCACCCCATGGGGTCTGAGGGGCGAAGCATCCGGCTCTTGGCCAGTGGTGACTGGGGAGGTCCTTGAGGGCCCTGAGCTCAGGCAGGGGTCCTGCTTCAGCCTCCCGCCCTTGTTCTCTTGACACCTTCCTCTGCCAGAGCCCAGCGTTCTGCGGCCTGGGCTCCCCTGAGGCAGGAGCAATCCCGGCCGCTCCACTGTGACTCACTCCCCAGGCTTGGCCCCACCACACCCTCCACCCTGCAGGAAGCCCCTCACTTCCCAGGTTCAGGCTAGAATGGAACAGGCGGCCCTGGTTCCTCAGCAGACCCAGTGCTGTGGCAGAGCTCCATTGCTTCTGAGCATGTAGTGGGGAAGCCTCACTTCCCAGAGGAAAGCCACTGCTGGGGGTGGGGGGGAGGGGGGTACAAGGCAGAAGGCGGCGTGCATGCGTGTGTGTGTGTGTGAAAGTGAGGATGAAGGATGGGTGTGCAGATGCTTGTGTAAGTGTGTATCCATGTGTGAGAGGAGGGACTACAGAGCTGGTCAGCTCTGGGCTGGGCAGGAGCAGGTCAGGTAATCATCCCTCAGGACCCATGAGGATATGGGTTTTGTTCGGAGAGCCCTGGGTTTCCTGGGACCCCACCTTGGGGTGCCTGCAGGAAGGGAAACGGGTAGGCGGCTGGGAGGGGAACCTGGTCACTAACCGGTGTCTACATGGTGTGGGAGGCTGTGGTGTTCCCTGGAGTTGCTGGGGGCAGGTGAAGGTAGAGGAGCCCCAGGCCTGGGTTCTGGGCACCTGAGGTGGGGGAGGTACACACCTCTCACTGGCCGGGGGTCCAGGTAGGACATGACAGGCGTCTAGGGCAGGGGCCCGGAGTGGGCAGGAATGTGGAGGACCACCCACAGAAGCATCACAAAGCTGACAAGGGGAGATCTGAGCATCTAGGGCCCTGCTGTGGGGAGAGCAGTCTTGGGGGCTTGGCGCCAGTGGAGGCAGGGAGAAATTCCTCTGGGTATGCAGTGTTTGGGCCTGAGCAGTGGGCGGTGCTGCAGCCTCACTCAGAACTGTCCCTGACAGGGTACTTGGATGGGTGGGTGGGCACACAGCAGGAGGGAGACCCTAGCCTTGGAGGCCCGTAGAGGTGGGGTTTCCGGAACAGGCCCTGGTCCTTTATAAAGACCGCAGTCTCCTGGGGTTGAGTCCACCTTGGGCTCCTTGAAGGTGCTCATATGTCAAGGAGGGACCACCCAGTGTCCGCTGCACCCAGGAGTCCTCAGGAAGGGGAAGAGGCTACCTGAGGTGCTGCGATTCCCAGGGAAGCGTTCCACCAGTCCTCTTGGTGAGCCGAGCACTCTGGAGTGGGGAGCAGGCCAGCAGCCCCACTGCAGGCAGAGGAAGCCCGCCCACAGCACGAGGGGGCACGTGGAGGAAGCTAGGCTGGGGTGGGAAGGAAGGGGCTGGGCAGGCCGGGCCTCACTGTACTGCAGGAGGCGGCCCTGGGCACCTCTGGGTCCCAGTCTCTGACCAGCCCCTCAGGGCCTTCGTTCATATCCAGGGGTGGAAGGAGCTTGAAGGGGAGAGTGCCCAGCTGCCCACCTCTGCAGAAGCCACTCTGCTGGTGCCAGAACCAGGGCTAGAGGGCCCAGCTCACCCCAGCACAGGTCATCCTGATGCCCCTGGAGCCCAGAGTGTGCGCCTCCCACCCTCCTCCCAATAGGGTGCCTCCTCGGGCAGCTCTAGGTGAAGGTGATGCCAGCTCCCTTCACGGGGAGCCCCAGCATGTGCCCTGCTCACTGGCCAGTCCCCCCTCCCTCCCCAGCTCCACCCTCCGCTGAGCACTCCCAGGCCTGCCCCTTCCCAGGCCTTGACCCCAGGTACACCTGGCCCTCTGTCCTGTGTCCCACTGAGTGGCCGCTACCCACACTTGCTGTAACATGTAGCTCTGGGGGGGATTCCCTTTGAACAGATGCCAGAGGGCCCAACAAATGCCAAGAACTTGTTCCCTGAGGGGCCAGCACCCCCTCATACACCTTCCTCTCCTGCTGGCCCAGCCAGGGCCAAGCCCCCACTGGCTGCCTCCTCCCGTTAGCACCAGACATCTGTGGGCCTGGCCTGTGCCTCCCACTTCTCCAGCTCTGTGTTGGGGTCCTTGTACCCCACAGCCCCAGGACTGGTCACTAGTGAAAGTCCCCGCTGTGTATGTGAAGCCTCCAGACACACAGAAATGTGTTCCAGATGGGAAAATATAGGGAGAAGGAGCTTGTCGTGAGGGGTAGGAAGCCACTTTAAATAAGGTTTCTTATTTCACAACACCTGTGGTTTACAGAGAAACTATGAAGAGGCCAGGGAGACTTCTCATTTGCCCCCGAGCCCAGTTCCCCTGTGGCATGCTTGTCACAATCGGTGCACCAATATTGAATCGTTGCCATTAACCAAAGGTGCCTCCCTTTCTACCCGTGTACTTTGCTCTCCTGAGGGCCCCTGAGCAGTGACTGTCCTCATGGCTCCTTGACCCCTCTTGTGGGGGACTTCCTCAGACTTCCTTAGTTTCTGGTGCCCTTGGGATTTTGAAGGTCAGGTAGTTTATAAAGCCCCTCCTGGAACTTGTTTCAATATATCTCATGATTGCCTCTGGCGAGGGTTTGGGAAGAAGGCCTCGGGGGCAGCAGGCTCTGTGCTCTCAATGCGGCTTCTCACTTTGGGCGGGGATGTCTGTCACAGCCTGCTGTCTGTCAGGCACCCTCCTTTCCTCCGAGCTGTGCTCTCTGGAGGAACACCCTCCTGGAGGTCACAGAGGCAGCATGAATATTTAGAGTTCCCTTCTCCCCCATTTAGTTAGTTATTGTATCGTTTGTATCAGTGGGGACTCATATTTTTTACCTTGGGCTATAATCTGTAAACCAATCGATAATAGTACTTTACTTTATTGGCCTAATTGATCTGGTTTCAGACACTGGGATCTACTTCCCTCAGCTCCCATGTTGTGTCCCTTTGACTCGCCTCCATGTGTGTGTGTGTGTGTGTGTGTGTGTGTGTGTGTTTCAGACACTGGGATCTACTTCCCTCAGCTCCCATGTTGTGTCCCTTTGACTCGCCTCCGTGTGTGTGTGTGTGTGTGTGTGTGTGTGTGTGTGTGTGTGTGTGTGTGTGTGTGTGTGTGTGTGTGTGTGTGTGTGTGTGTGTGTGTGTTAGCACTTCCTTCCTCTGACACCAAGAGATGCTTCAGGCTCGTTTCCTGCTGCTGCCCTGCAACCAGCTGTTTCTTCACTAGCCCAGTTTCCTTTATTGGAGAGTGGGACCAAGGTGTGTTCAGCGCTGTGGGGTGTTTTTCCATGTAGGCTTGACAGGCATGGTGTATATGCAAGTGCCTCTTCTTGTCCATACTGAGCTGAAGGTGAGTTCAGACCCACATAGCCAATGCTAAGCCATGATCATATGGAACATTCCAGCCCTCTCCTGTCACTTGTCTGTAACCCCCACACAGTGAGAAGCCATGCCTGCTCCCCATTCGCCCGGGGTTCAGTCCAAGTGCGCAGGAGCACAGAGCGCCCGGCAGGGTACTGGGCTGGCCTCGCAGGAAGTCGGGTGGAGGGACTGGATGAGGGGCGGGGCTGTGGGCGGGGCGTGGGCACGGACAGGATGGGTACTATCAGAAGCCTGGGGAGAGCGGGGCTTCCGCGTTGTGGGGAGCGAAAGGGGGTTGCTGGTGCCCTGGGGCCAGGTCGCTTGGCATTTTCCTCCAAAGTCGGGAGGAGTCGCAGGAGCACAGGTCGATGGGCTCCTGAAGGTGCCAAGCGGAGGCGAGGTAGGCCCAAGGGGCTGCAGGGCGTCTCTCCTGATGAAGCAGATGGAGTGCAGGGCAGAGAGCTGTCCAATATAAGCCCACGTGGGACGGAAGCCAATTTGGAGGGAAATTTTGGGGTCTGGTCTTCTGGGATTTGTTGTGCCTACTGGCATCCATCTGCCTATGTGGAGGTGGCAGCTGGCACTAGAAGTCTAGATTCGGGGGACCCCCAGTGCATGGCACTTAAGATGGTGCCCAGAGCTGGTCAGCATCAGCCCCCTGATCACAGAAAGATCCTGCTGTGACTGCGTGTGTGACACAGGCCCTGCACACACATGCACACAGGCATGGGCCCCTGGATCTAAAGAGCCAGAACCTCCGCCACACACCCAGAGCTTGCCTGAGCTTCCCCACTGGCACTGGGGGAAGGTGGGAGGTTTCCTCCCACAAGGCTTGCACCCTCTTTTCTCCACATGACTCGTCTCTGGGGAGGCTCTAACTGCACCTGGGTCAGCCCCCCAGGGCAAAGTGCCATCCTTCACACCCCAGGGCACGGTCACCCAGTGCCATGCTAGAGCTGGTCTCAAGAACAATCCCCCCGCCACCCGGTAGGTGTCTCCTGGCATTACTCATGGGCCTTGTGGTACATTCACACCACAGAAGTCGGTGAACACTACACCACGGCTCTCCCACCAAGAGCCAGTTGTTAAATACCACACACTGAGGGTCGGGATTGTCCTGGCACCATCACCTTCCCTCCTGTTTCTCCACTGGCATCCATCTTGGAGAGGAGAAAAGTCGGGACTGCTCTGTCATCCCTTTTCTGGGTTCCTGCACAGTAGGGCTGTGGGCCCCAGCCTCCCGTGATGTGGGACTGTCGAGGTCAGGGATGGGTTCAGGTCCTGAAAGAGGGCTGAGGTTCAAGCTGAGGCAGAACGTCCAGCTGAGTTCACCACGACCTTCATGAGGCACATTCCTTCTTGAGGCACAGGTATATCACACATGGCCTGGAGGGCTAGGCATGTGCCAATCTGTGTACCTGTGAATGTGTGCCTGCACACAAGTGCATTGCACATATGACTGTGTGTATACATATGTGTGCACTTGTATACTTGTGAGTGTTTGCATGTGTGTGGCTCTGAGAGGGGCGTTGCACACAGATGTAAGGAAATAGGGTCACTTCCCCAGGAATCCCGGCTGCCCCCTCTTCCTGCCCCCACCCCTTGCTCCGGGAGAGGACCCAGCTCAATAAAGAGGGCCGGGAGCCCTGAATGCCCCTGCTGTTCCATTCCACACCTGCCCACACTGCTTCCCAGGCCTGTTCGAGAAAGAGGGGACCAAAAGCATCAGGGGTCTTCAGCCCCCAAACTGCACAGGAGCAGGTACTGGTGTGAAGGAAGGAGGGTGGGTGTTAGGAGGCTTCAGCCCCCTCCCAGAGGCACAGGGCTACCAGAGTGCGCACTCCTGCCCACTGAGCCCCTTCTAGGCACAGTCCCCCTCAGAGGTAGCTGATCTAAGAGGAGCACTGGTCCAGGGCCTGGCCAGTGGCCACAGGGCTGTCTGAGTGTCTCAGGTGCCCGAGTGTAGTTGTGCGTGTGCTTCATGCTGTTTGAGGGCCTTGCCGCACATGGCGCCACCTTGAACAGACACCTGGGCTTACCTCCACCCTCAGCCGGGCTGTGCAGAGGACATGGGAGTGCTGCCATAGGAGGGAGTCGCAGCCTGGAGGGTGGGCACCAGTCCCTGGCACAGCTGAACCGGTAGGGGTGGGGGAGCATGGCCATGATCCCGAGTGAACATCCTCTTTAGGATGTGGAGGGAGCTGGGAGGGGGTGCTGTTGGGAGATCTGGAACTGAGGGGGCTGGAGGCTGACAGAGCCACTGGGTCTGGAGGTGGATGGGATCAGGGTGTGATGGGGAAGCAGTAGGGCACTGGAGGCTGAGGGAGGCCCACTGGGACTCGGGGCCTGGGGAACTGTGGGCTGATGGGGACTGGAGTGGCTGCAGAGTGAAGGCCAGGCAGACAGGGCTCAGGTGGGCCCCTGGCACGCTGGAAATGACTCCAGAAACCGGGGTGCTGCAAGGTGGGAGCAGGCATCTGAGCGGAGGCTGCTCTGCTTTCTGGTTGCCCCTATAGAGGCAGCTCACCTGATGGACTCCCTATTGCTCTCAGGGCCTGGGGTGGGGTCCCCACAGGCTGGGGGACGAGCATGTCTTGCCCAGGGCCCTGCTTTGCTGCAGGGTAGGGGAAGGTGGGAGGGACTGGCCTTGTTCCAGGCCACAGAGACCTGGGGCCAGGTCTTGGGGCAGCCAGGGCATGTGCTCAGCAAGGTGGCCCAGCGTCTGTCCTTGTAGACTCTGTCCTCTGGCTGCAGAGGCCCCAGCCTCTCCCTGTATCCATCCTAAGGCAGGGTCAGGACTTGGGGTGAGAGTGGTACCCCTGGAGGGGCTCTGGTGCCACTGTCCATCCCCCCCACCCCACCCCATCAGCCCTTGCCCCCATTGTCCTTGCCCAAGGTTGAGCTCCTGCTGGTGACCTGCAGGTCGTATCCCCTGCCCCTATGACCAACATGAGCTGGAGTTTCCTGACGCGGCTGCTGGAAGAGATCCACAACCACTCCACGTTCGTGGGCAAGGTGTGGCTCACGGTGCTGGTGGTCTTCCGCATCGTGCTCACCGCCGTGGGCGGCGAGTCCATCTACTCCGATGAGCAGACCAAGTTCACGTGCAACACGCGGCAGCCAGGCTGTGACAACGTCTGCTACGACGCCTTCGCACCCCTGTCCCACGTGCGCTTCTGGGTCTTCCAGATTGTGGTCATCTCCACGCCCTCTGTCATGTACCTGGGCTACGCTGTGCACCGCCTGGCCCGCGCCTCCCAGGATGAGCGCCGTCGCGCCTCTCGCCGCCGCCCCAGCCGCCGCGCGCCCCGCCCACCCCTGCCGTTGCCCCCACCGCCCCACCCGGGCTGGCCCGAGCCCGCCGACCTGGGCGAGGAGGAGCCCATGCTGGGCCTGGGTGAAGAGGACGAAGACCCGGGAGTGGCCGAGGGCCTGGGTGAAGATGAAGAGGCTGAGGACACGGGGGCGGCTAAGGGCGCAGGAGGGGACACAAAGGTGGCTGGGGTCCCGGGTCCTGCAGGGCAGCATGACGGGCGGCGGCGCATCCAGCGCGAGGGCCTGATGCGCGTGTACGTCGCCCAGCTGGTGGCGCGGGCCGCCTTCGAGGTGGCCTTCCTGGTGGGCCAGTACCTTCTGTATGGTTTCGAGGTGCGGCCCTTCTTCGCGTGTAGCCGCCAGCCCTGTCCCCACGTGGTTGACTGCTTCGTGTCACGGCCCACCGAGAAGACGGTCTTCCTGCTGGTCATGTACGTGGTCAGCTGCCTCTGTCTGCTGCTCAACCTCTGTGAGATGGCGCACCTGGGCCTCGGCAACGCGCAAGACGCCGTGCGCGGCCGACGCCCACTGCCCGCCTCCCCCGGCCCCATGCCGCGGCCGCCTCCCTGCGCTCTGCCCGCTGCGCCTTCAGGCCTGGCCTGCCCGCCTGATTATAGCCTGGTGGTTCGCACAGCTGAGCATGCACGCGCCCAGGACCAGGAACTGGCCAGCCTGGCCCTGCAGGCGCTGCAGGACCGGCGGGCACTTGGGGACCTCGACAGTCCACCCGGCCCGGGCCTCCCAGCGAACGCCAGGGGCCCCCCAAAGCCTGGTGCCCCTGCGTCGGGGTCGGGCAGTGCCACATCAGGGGGCACTGTGGGGGGCCAGGGTCGGCAGGGGATCAAACCCAGGATGGGCTCAGAGAAGGGCAGCGGGAGCAGCAGCAGGGAGGGTAAGACCACCGTGTGGATCTGAGGCCTCGCCTCGGCTGCTCTGCATCTTCCCTCCTCCCCAGGGCGGAGGCAGGGGGCTCTGGGGGAAGTCTAGGGGCTGGACACCACCTAAGGCGCAGAGCACAACCTGCCCCCTCTTCCTCAGCTGGCTGCTCACCCCCTCCGGAGGGGGTACAGGGCACCAACCTTCTCTGCATCACCACCCCTCCCTGCCTGAGCCCTGTCTTCCTCCAGGGTAGGGTGGGCAGCCTGGGAACCAAGAAGGGTCCCCACTTCTGACCCATAAGCCCTGATGGGAGATAGGACTGTGGCTGGGGCACTGCCCCCCTCCCAGAGCCACCCAGCTGGCCCCCTCAGGACAAGGGGGTCCTCCAGGCAGGAGTTCTACCCATCCTGCCCTGCTTCCCTGAAGAAGCCCGTGTGTGACTGCCCAGGGGTGCCTGGCCTGGGTGTTGAGGGGTTTTGTGCTTATCCCCACTCCTTTCCTAGCACCCGCACTCTTCTAGTCCATGTTCTGGTTCTTGCAAAGCTAGAGGCAATGCCAGGTCTTCCTGGTGTAGAAGGAAAAACAGTGAGCACAGTGGTGGGGGCTGCACCCAGTGCTGGGCGGCACCACTTCATGCCTCACCCCCACCAGGTCCCAAGCGTGAGCTGCCTTGAGTGCGGCTGGGACTGCGCCCTGCTTCCTGTTTCCACCCAGACAGGTCTGGGGCTAAGGCCTTGCGTGGGCTAGGGTGGGTGGGATCATGCCCTCTCCAGCTCTGTGCTGGCCTGGCGTGGCCCCTTCCTTGGGCACATACTTGAAACTCTGAAAAGACACTGGCCTCCCTTGCCACTCAGACCAACAGGGTGGTGGTCAGGGGCTATGACTTTGGCCACGCTGAGGGAAGAGACTCTGAAGCTCCTGCCACAGCCTCTTCCCTCCAGCCCCCTCTCCAACTCAGACACAGCCTCCAAACAAAGGGAGTGAAATAAAACTAACTTTTGTTTACAGCCTCGTGTGCATGTGTGTGTGTGCTTGTATGCATGTGGGGTGTGGTGTGAGCACGAGTCTGAGTACACACACATGCCTGTGTGTGCGTGTCCACCACTGGCCTCTGGGGACACACGGCTCAACTCTAGGATGACTGGGAGAGGAAGCCACTCTTCAGGGGCCATCCAGGGAGCAAGGCCCAGGCTGAGCCCCTGTAGCCCCCTGGAACACTCGGGTACCACTCTGTACCAGGCAATAGGCTTGGCCCAAAGGAGAGGGATGCGGCTGGAGGAGAACAAAGAACAGCCAGGCATGCATGCTTAGAGCCCAAGGTGGTAGCGCAGAGAACAGAGGGGCGGTCCTATCTCTGGCCCTGGCATTATCCAGATGCTGGCCAAAGCCTGCAGTGTCAGCTTTTGTGGAGAGCAACGGTGAGCACAATAGGGAAAACAGCTGCTGCCAGCAAGGAGCCACCTTGGTCTAGACTTCAGGGACCCCTGCTGTCTCTCAGACTCCCTCCAGCCCACGGCAGACCCTGAGGGGTTCTCTCAGGCTGCAGACCCTCTCTGAGGTCCCAGGGCCAATCTCCAAGCCCAGATGAACCCCAACCTAGCCTGCCTCTGGTCAGATGCCAAATGCAGGCTGAGTCTCTTTCCCTTGTGGGGTCTGACTGGCTGGTCCGAGGTGCCAAGTGAGCCTTGGCCCCAGGTAAGCCGCACCCCCATGAAGTCCCAGATGTCAGTGCTGGAAGCAGAGCCTCAGAGGGAAAGTGAATCTAGATCCAGAGCAGGGATTCACCATTTTCCGCAGGCCCCCTAGCCAGGTGTGAAGCTCAGCACAGCCCCCCAGCACGTGTGAGCCTAGGGCCTGTGCAGACACTGCCCCCTTCTTTTACCACAGTTTTGGTATCAGTCCACAATTCCCCCTATGCCGTGTAGCCTGTCCAGTGTCCAGCATCTCAGTCCTCCCCCTCCTAACTGGTTCAAAGATGCAGTTTGAGGCTTTTGGGTCCCAGGAGGAGGGCTCTGCCCAGGGACTGCTAGGGAAGTCTGTGCTGCATGTCTGTGACATGGAAGTTGGGTGGGGTCAGCTTGTGAGTCTCTGTGTGCAGTGGGTTGGTCCAACACCAGTCTAGATGTTGGGGTGAAGGTGTGTTTTTAGATGGAATTAACATCAACCATCTGGGGACTTTGATTAAGCAGACCCTTCTCCCTAGTATGGGTGGCCCTCATCCAATCTTTGCTCCCTTAAGGGCAAAGGCAGGCTCCCAAAGAAGTGATTCAGCCTGCAGACTGCCAGTGAGGATCACGTTCATGTGTCAGTTTGACTGGGTTCTGGGGGTGCCCAGAACAAGCATGATCCCGGGTGTGTCTATGAGGGTGATTCTGGATCTGCACAGAGTTAAAGCAGATGGGCCTCAGGGAGGGTGGACCTTGTCCAGTCAGGTGAAGGCCGGAGAGGAACAACAAGGAGAGTCAGAGAGAACTCCTGCCTGACGGCTTGAGCTAGCACACTGGTCGCCTGTCTTCAGACTCAGATTCGGGCTGGGTCCACACCACAGGCTCTCCTGAGTCTCCAGCTTGTAGATGGCAGATTTGGGGACTCCTTGGCCTCCACAGTTGGGTGAGCCAATTCCTTATAATCTCTTCCTCTTCCTCTGTGTATATTGAATTGGTTCTGTCTCTCTGGAGAACCTCAACTAATACACAGCCCATCAGCCACAGGTTATCAAGAGCATACCAGCTGTGAGGAAAGCTGCAGATGGAGGTGCTACTCTAGAAAGTATCTCAGTCAGCTCGGTCTGTGTAATACCATAGACTGGGTTCTCAGACAACAGACATTTCTTTCTCACAGTACTGAAAACTGGAAGCCCGAGACCAAGGTGTCAGTACCTGAGCCCTCTGCTTGGTGTGTAGACAGCGGTCTCCTCCCCGGGGCCTCACGTGGTCTCCCCTCGGTGTGTTTGCTCTCATTTTCTCTTCTTACAAGGACACTCGTCTATTGGATTAAGGTGCACCCTAGGGACCTCATTTTACCTTCACCACCTCTTTAAAGGTCCCATCTCCAAACACAGCACCATTCTGAGAATTATTATTCCTAATTTTGGGAATTAGGGTTCCAAAATGTGAAATTGGGGGGATGCAGTGCGACCTGCATTAGAAGGTAGATGTCAAACTAAAAGCTCAGTCACCACAGAAGGGATCCTAAGGCATAGGACTCCTGTCTCAGGAACTTAGGGGCTTGGGTGCACCACCGCGGTCCTGTGTGTTTTGTGAGCTTCTGATGGGGGTGACTTAGGATTTAGTCATGTCCTCCCAATTGAGGCCACTAGCCATCTCAGCGTCATACCCCAGTTTCTTGATGTTCGGGACAGTTATAACCATGATCTCATGGGTTCACTCCAGTATTTTAACAGGATGTCCATCTCCTATCTGCTGCTGCTGCTGCTAAGTCGCTTCAGTCGTGTCTGACTCTGTGTGACCCCACAGACGGCAGCCCACAAGGCTCCCCCGTCCCTGGGATTCTCCAGGCAAAAACACTGGAGTGGGTTGCCATTTCCTTCTCCAATGCATGAAAGTGAAAAGTGAAAGTGAAGTCGCTCAATCATGTCCGACTCTTAGCGACCCCATGGACTGCAGCCTACCAGGCTCCTTCGTCCATGGGATTTTCCAGGCAAGTGTACTGGAGTGGGGTGCCATTGCCTTCTCCGATCTCCTATCCAGGACATAGTATTTAAGATTTTCAGAGGTGGAGCCCAACTGCTAACCTTGGCACTTAACACTCATGTAACTACTTAGAAAACAGTACCTCTCGGTGCCTGGGCAGCTGTGAGGGTGGAGAGCTGAGCAACCACTGCTCCTCGTCCCTCATCTCCTCTGCTCTGGAGCAGGCCAGTGTGTGGGGCCTTGGTCATCCCAACCCTGCTTCACTGCCTACTGGGGTCCTCAGGCTGTATGGGGCCCACCCAGGTCTGCACAGGGGCAGGGACAGGCCAGGGAGGTGGCTGGAGCAGGATCAGACAGAATGGCCTTGTCTCATTCTCATCCGTTTCCATGGCTGGAGCCAACTCACCGGTTGCTCAGGGAGCTCGTGGAGGGCTGCAGGGAAGGGGGTAACCAGAATGGGGGCAGCTTCCTTCTTCTGACTTTGGGAAGGGAGGAGGCCATGAGCAGAGAATAACAGGAAACAACCCTGGCTGGCACCAGCTGGGAAACAGGGTCTGGGACCCCCAGGGCTGCTTATTTTTTAGCTCTTAGATCCCCACCCCTCCGGACAGCTCCAGGGCCTGTGGCCTCAGAGGGAGGAGGCTGTGCATGGGATCCAGCAGCAACCTAAGCCCCTAGCTGGACCCAGGCCAGTGAGTGGGGTTCTCTGAGGCACCCTGAGGCTCAGTTCCGAGTTCCCTCCACCCAGACTTGTAGGCATGAGAAGCCGCAGAGGACCAGAGGAGGAGCAGCCAGGCGGTGCCTATGTGCAGGTCTCCCTGCAGTCAGATTGGCCAGGCTGGTGCAGAGACCTGGGAAGGCTTCCTGGAGGGGGCCTGGAGCAGTGCTGGTTGGGAGACTAGACTGGTGGGAGGTGCCGCCTGCTCTGTTCACAGAGGCAGCCACCAGTTGAGTGTGGCTCTGGATATTTCAGTGTGGCCCATGCAGTAAGGAGCGAAGTTTCATTTGACTTCATTTGAGTTAAATTGCACTGAAGCAGTCCCCGGTGGCAGCAGCAGCTCTGCTCAACCAAGTGGGCTGAGCTTGGCACTGGATTGGGAAGGTCAGGTCAGGTTCCAGGGGGCTCGGGGTCAGTCTGCTGGCCCTTGCTGTGGGTCGTGCTGGTGAGAAGCATGTTCTCTGCTGGCGAGGGATGGGGTGACGTGAGGCTGGAGGAATGCACCCCCACCCCATGTTGTCCTCGAGTGATTTCCTCCCTGCCCTCAACAGGGTTTGCAGGGAGGTGCTAGGTCACCCTTGGAACACAGGCTCAACAGAGCATGACCTTTTCCATGCAAGGCCAGTGAAACCACATTCCAGACCTGACTGGTCACAACCAGGAAGCCAGCTGGGAGGGGATCAAGGGCCTGGGAAACCCTAGGGAGCTCCTTTATGTTAATGTGGTAATTTTTGAAAAGCCCCTAAGGATGGGGGCTGGTTGTCAGGAGAACCAACCTTGTGATTAGAGGGTTAGTGCTTTCAGCCCCACACCAACGTTTGGGGAGGTGTGAATCAATAGCCAATGGCTGATAATGTAATCACTCATCTTTCTGTAATGAAGCCTCCATAAAACCCCAAGAGGACTGGGTTCAGAGAGCTTCTTGGTTGGAGAACACACGGAGATTTAGGGAGAGTGGGTTGTGCTCAGGGCAGAGAAGTTCCATCCCCCTTCCCACATACCCTGTCCTTTGCAGCCTTCCATCTGGCTGTTCCTGAGTTATATCCTTTTATAATAAATCAGTAATCTGGTAAGAAAACAGTTTCTTTGAGTTTTGTGAGCCACTCTGGCAAAATAATTGAACTCAAGGAGGGGGATTTTTGGAACTTCTGATCTATAGCTGGGGGATCAGAAGCACAGGTACAACTTGGACTTTGGCATCTGAAGGCAAGGGGTGGGAAAATATGTATGTGTCTGTGTGCATGCGTGCACACAGTCTAATGGGATCTGATGCTATCTCCAGGTAGATGGATTAAAAATTGAATTACAGTATAAAACACCTAGCTGGTATCAGAAAATTGTGTCATGTGGGGAACTCTCCGCCCACCCCCCCCCCCCACATTTAGTGATCAGAAGTGTCAGAAGTGAAGGATAGTGCCAGAATATAAGATACACAGGAGTGTGAGTTCTACACAATAAAGGAACTGAAAGTAGAGTTGCACATCTCTACTTTCAGCATGTGTTCATGCTGTGTGCAAGAGTGTGTGTCTTAGTCGCTCAGTCGTGTCCGAGTCTTTGAGACCCCATGGACCTCAGCCTGCCAGGCTCCTCTGTCCATGAAATTCTTCAGGCAAGAATACTGGAGAGGGTTTGCCATTCCCTTCTCTAAGGAATGCTCCCGACCCAGGTCTCCTGCATCACAGGCAGATTCTTTACTGTCTGAGCAACCTAAGAAGTCCCTCTGTGTTGGAAGCAACATAAATGTCCCATCAACGAGTGAATGGATAATCCAGATGTAGTGTGTGTGTGTGTGTACACACATACATATATATACAATGGACTATCAGCCTTTACAAAGGCTGACACATGCTACATCATGGAGGAACCTGGTAGACATGAGCTAGATAAATACTGCATGAGTCCACTTCCGTGAGTTTACCAGAGGTGTCAGGTCCATAGAGACAGACTGGACTGGCATTCCCAGGGTCTGGGGAGGGAGATGAGATCAGGTCAGTCGCTCAGTCGTGTCCGACTCTTTGCGACCCCATGGATCGCAGCACGCCAGGCCTCCCTGGGAGGGAGATAGGGATGTTCATCTGATCGGGCGGAGTTTTGGTCTGGGAAGATGAGAAACTTGTGGATGATGGGGATGGCTGCAAAACGGTGTGAACATGCTCAATGGCTCAGAAATGTGCACCCCCAAATGGTAACGATGGAAAAGCTCACATCATGCGCGTCTCAACACAATAAAGCAAGCGGAAACATCTCTGAGAACTGAGGAGCAGGGCAACTTGCAGGAGCAGAAGTCAGCCCAAGATGGGTGTGTGAGCGACAGCCCGAGGCCTCGCCCGGGCGCACGCTCCGCCCACCTTCACCCTGGCCTCTCTGGCAGGGAACGCTCGCCCGCCACCAGGGGCCGCTGAGGCCCCAGCCCGCGCATGCTCGTGCACACCCCGCCCCGCGCACGCTCCGCCCGTCAGCAGCCAGGGGCCGCTGTGGCGCCCGCGCGCACCGCTTCCCGGCGCCCCTACTCGCCCCGCGCGTCCGGCTGCCCGCCCGAGCTGCTGCGCGGGCCGCCTCACTCCTCCCCAAGATGGCGGCCGCGGCACTGCTCAGGGGTGCGGCTCCAGGGTGCGGCGGCCCGGCCTGGAGCTGGCGGCTGCGCGCGGCCCCGAGGCGCCACCTGGCTCACAGCGGCTGCTGTCAGGGTGCCGACTCCGCTAGCGGCGCAACATGGGCCTGCTTCCTGCTAGGCGAGCGTGCCCTAGTGCGCGTGCGCGGGCCGGACTCGGCGCCCTTTCTCCTAGGTCTGCTGACCAATGAGCTGCCGCTTCCGGGTCCTGCGGTTGGCGAGGCGTCAACTTCGGCCCGAGCGGGCTACGCCCACTTTCTCAATGTACAGGGACGCACTCTCTATGACGTCATTCTCTACGGGTGAGAGCGTTTTGCAGGACTAGCCACGGGGGTCGGGGTATCACCCAGGGAAAGGGCACCCGGGAGCGGGCCTGAGAGGTCTTGGGGGGTAGGCTGCTATGGTGGGCTCCCAAGGGTAGAGGCAGACACTGGGGAGGGACGGACAGAAGGCAGAAGTAACGACATCCAGAGTCGGGGTACCTAGGGGAAGACTACTACTAGCCCGGGACGGACATCCAGGAAAGGACATGCACGACGGGGAATCCAGGGGAAGGGACATCTGGGAATCTGTGCACAGGGTGGGCCGAGGTGAGCCCCCAGGAGAGGGCACCTGAGGAGGGAAGGAGCGCCCAGGGTAGGGCACGAGGAGACCCGCACAGTGGGCAGAGGACTGAGCACCTGGGGAAGGCAGCCATAGGTGGGCTGGAGCCAGCTCCGAGGGGTGGGCCGCGACAGTGACTCGCCTGGGAGCATTTACACCTGGCCTCTGCTCATGCTCAAGCCCACTGCACGGAGAAGGAGCCACGCTGCAGGGAGCAACCCCTGTGCCACTGTACCACTACTTCCTGAGTTCTCTGGTGTACACGCATTTCTCTCCAAAATCTCTCCGTATTCAGTGACATTAGCGTTTGGTGTCCTGTAGAGCTTTCCGTGTTCACTTGCTTAGCTTTCTCAGACTTGGTTTCTCTAGAACCTCTTATGCAGTTCCAGGCTGTCGCTCTGCCTGAGGCCGCCCGGAAAACTCTTCTGTTGTGGGTTTTTGTCTGCATCTTCCTAAGTGTACTTCCTGCCTGCTGGAAGTGGCTTGCTGAGAGGTAGGATGCTTCAGCGGACCTTTGACTTCTTCCAATGGTTTTACCCCGTAACTTGTATGTGTGAGTCAGGCAGTCAGTCGTGTCGGACTCTTTGTGACCCCATGGACTCCTCTGTACATAGGATTCTCAAGGCAAGAATACTGGAGTGGATTGCCATTTCCTACTCCATACCCGATAACTTGGCTGGTCCTAAAACTCCACTGAAAATTGTCCCAGAAAACGTTGAAACCACAACCTGCCTTGCAGCTGCTGGCATTGTTGTCAAGAAGCCTGTTGTTTGATTTCTGAGCCTTTGTGTGTGGTTTTTCTCCGGGCTCATCTTCATCCTGATGTCTTGAAGTGTCATGATGATGTTGTATTGTATTTTGGGTCTTCATTCATGTCATGTAGCTAGGCACTTGGTGGGCTCTGTGACTCTGTAACAGGGATCAGTAAAATATGACCCTTGGGCAGATTCAGCTCTCTGTTTTTGTAAATAAAGTTTGACTGCAGTGCTACATGTCCATTTGTTTATATCCTCTGTGGCCACTTTCGCTTTCCAATGGTAAAAGTATAATTAATAATGTAATAATGTAGAGATTGTGTGGCCTCACGCCTAAATTATTTTCAATGTGGTCTTTTACAGAAAACATGTGTAGTCCCTGCTCTGTGTCCCCTCTTTCAGAAATACCGTTGTCCTCATCTCTTTTATGTAATTATTATCTTCCCAGTAGTTGCTTAACCTCTTTTAAAAACTACATTCTTTGATTATCTTAAGCCCGCCATGTCTGTAACATTCAGTAGCCCCTATAATGGTCATTTCGGTTTTTAATTAATCAGTGTTGTAATGATGTTTTGGTCCTCAAATTTTCTTCCTTGAGTCTCCAGTCTGACTTTATATCTTTCTGCCTTTGCATTCTTCCTATAATGAAGTTATATCCTGACAAGTCACTTTACGGTGTAAAAAAATATATATTTTTCTGTTTCTAGTTTTTTTTTAATCTTTAAATCTTTTCCTCTGGTTTGGTGTGCTTTTGCTTAGCTGCTGGGCCATCAGTTCTTGTCAGCAGGCATGTACACGGTAGTTCTTTCTAGGCATTGTGTGTGCTGTGATCCGTACTGTAGAGGAGTTTGTTTTTCTCTCTGTTCACTCCTGACAGCGGGTGTGCCACTTGCTATCTGTGTGCTGAGGGAGTTGGAGTGTACTGTGATGATGTCCCCTGACCCTGGTTGCTCTTCTGAGATTCCAGCTCAAAGTCCTTTGTGGGGAGTGCAACCCCAGCGGGTGGGGTGGGGTCGTCGTTCCATCAGAGAGAGACAGCCCGAATTAGTGGCCCCACTTCTGAGCAGTTGGAGGAGGGGAGACGTGAGAATGCTCCCTCGGATGGCTGCTCTAGGGCCTGGGGGCTGGGTGAACCATGCCCAGATTCCTCTCTCCCAGCTCTGCGCTGGCGCATGGGGTGCTGAGCCTTCTGGGCTCCCGCCCTGCCCTGATGTTTCTATAGGGATATGTTTCTGGTCTGACACCTGCAGTTCATGAGATGTGCTCCTTCCCCTCCTGGTTGCTGTTGACCGTTTACCTACATCTGATCTCAGTGAGGTCTGCTCTCGGAGGGAAGGGGCCACGCTGGCAACTGGGTGTCCCGCCTGGAAGCCTGTGGCCTTCTTGCTTGCTTCATGGTTACTCTTTGCCTGATGTTTTCTCTGTTTATCCTGTCTCCAGAATTTTTCTTTGTCTTCCTTTTTGGCTGTGCTGTGCTGACTGTGGGATCTCAGTTCCTTGACCAGGGACTGAACCTGGGCCACAGCAGTGCAAGTCCAGAATCCCAACCACTTAGGCCACCAGGGAACTCCCTGGAATTTTTCACCGAAACTGTCATGCTTCTAGTTTCCCATCCTTGAATTGTTCCTTCCTCAGTGCACCCTGATCTTGTTTCCCGAATGTAGCACCATTTCTCAGACACAACTTTAGTCTTTGGTTTTTAATGTAGACTCTTTACGGGAGTATTCTGGTGGCCTAGTGGTTAGGATTCCAGGCTTTCACTGCTGTGGCCTGGCTCCATTCCCTGGTTGGTGAATTGAGATACTGCAAGCCACGTGGTGTGGCCAGAAACAAAAAGGGAAAGCCTTTTTAGAGCAGTTTTAGGTTAATTGAGAAGGCGGAGATCTCTCATATACGCTCTGCTCCCACACATGCATAGCCTCCCCCATATCTGCCTCTTCCTCCAGAGCAGTACATTAGTTAGAGTTGATGAGCCTATATTGACATCAGAATTACCCAAAGTCCTTAGGTCACGTTAAGGTTCACTCTTGGTGCTGTGCTTCCTATGAAATGGGACGAATATTTAATCACGTGTATGTACCACTGTAACACCATACAGAGTGGCTTCACTGTCCCGAAATACCCTTTGTGCTTTACCTGTTTACCCTCCCTCGTGACTCTCACCACCACTGAAAGGGTCCTTTTTGGATCTGAAACTGTCTCCAGTTTCCCTTTTTCCAGAGTGTCACATAGTTGGGAGCACAGAATCTGCAGCCTTTTCAGACCGACTTCTTTCTCTTAGTAATATACATTTAAGTTCCCTCCCTGTCTTTTCAGGGCTTAATAGCTCATTTCTTTTAGTGTTGACTGATACTCTGTTGTTTGCATGCACCAGTTTGTATATCCATTCATCTATGGAAGGACTTGCTGTTGCTTCCATATGGCTGTGATGATGAGTAAAGGTGCTGTAAACATCTGTGTGCGGGTTTTCTGTGTAGAGGTTAGTTTTCAGCTTCTTTCGGTAAATACCAGAAAGTGCGACTGTTAAGACTGTAAGGTAAGAATACGTGTAGTTTGATAAGAAACCACCAAAGTGTCTTCCAAAGTGGCGGTATCATTTTGCATTCCCACCAACAGTGAGTAAACACTTCCCGTTTCTTCTCCATATCCTCACCAGCCTTCGGTGGTGTCAGTATTCTGGATTTTGATCATCCTGATAGGTGTGCACTGGAGCTGGCTTTAATTTCCTCTTCCCTGATGACAAATGACATGTAACATCATTGCATATGCTGTTTGCCACCTGTACATTTTCTCTGGGGTGATGTCCAGATCTTTGGCCTAGTTTTAATCAGACTGTCTCCTAATTGTTGAGTTTTCAGTGGTTTTGTATGTTCTGAGTGACAGTCCTTTGTCAGATGTGACTTTTCAAACCTTTTCTCCCAGTCGTGGCTTGACTTATCGCCTCAGCTGGGGCTTTGTGTTTTGAGGTCTCTCCTCATCCTGACCGGGTGCTTGTTAAGTACTGGCTGTTAGAGGAGTCCTGCAGGTTTTGCGAGCTGGGCTGCTTGGCTTTTGGGGGGCCCAGGCGTGCCTCTGGGGGCCACCCTGGCGGGCTGGCTGCTGAGGTCCGCTGCTAGCTCGTCTCCCTGCACGCCTTTCCCTGGTGTTGGTCTCAGCGGGGTCGTGCTGAGCCTGGGCGCAGCTGGTTTCTGGGCAGTGTGCTCCGTGTGTGCCTGGCAGAGGGAGGGTGGGACGCGGGGCTAGTGCACCTCTTCACTCAGGTCCGCCCGCCAGGCTAGCTGGTGAGGCTGCGGGTGCCCTCAGCCTCCTCTTCCTGCCACTGTGGTTGTGCCCTCAGGATGGGCTGCCAGTCTGGGCAAGGAAAACTGCGGGATGCTGACATACATCTCACGACACGAGTGACTTTTGGGGGGATGTCCTATGCAATGTTTGGGAAGTACTTACACTAGAGAAGTTATTCAAAAATGAATTTTTTTCCTGAAATGCAAATTTGATTGGGCGTCATGCATTTTATCTGGCAGCCCTGCTCAGGGCCTCTGTGCTGCGTGGGGATATCTGTGCTTGTCACTCAGGTGTGGCTGCTCCTGGCACAGAGGAGGCTGAGCCCAGGGGTGCTCTCAGTGTCCAGCAGTGCCCAAGATGGCCCCACAGAGAATGTTCCAGCTCAAATTGTGCTGGGCCGGCTGAGCAGAGGCTCACCGCGCGTCACCACTTCCCCTGCTGACCTGTCCCCCGTTACTTAGCTGCGGCAGGGGCAGCAGACAGTCTGATTTGGGGTGGTGGGGCGCAGGGGTGCTTTGCAGCCTTGCTGGCCCTGAGGGGCTGAATGGCACAAGGCCATTTGCACAGGTAGCTCAGAAAAAAAGTGCCTGAGCCCAGAACCTGTCCGTTCTCCACCCTGCTTCTCTTGAACCCTGTGGAACGTTGGCCCCATGAGAGAGATGGGGCATCAGCCTGGGGCCTGACTACCCTGCGCCCTGGTGGTCCCTTAACCAGCCTTCCCTGGCCCCTCCCGTGCTGGGCCTTTGCCCTCCTTGGGCCTGGTTTTACCTGCATCTGTCTCTCCTCTCTCTCGGGTTTACTTTGCCCCTGTGGCCTCACATCCTGTCCACCCATGCCCATTTCTTCCTCTTGCCAGTATTTCATAGTTTCTGTCTGCTTTCTTATCAGAGACTTAAAAATAGAAATATACCCACAGGTGGTTAAAAAACCTAGTAAAGGCTTTTCATGAAAACTGACTGCCCTCTCCCTTCTCACTGGCATGAACCCATCTTCTCCAGAGGCAGCTCCTGTTTCAACTTATTATTTTGAAATAATCATAGATTTACAGGAAGCCACAAAAAAATGAGCAGGGAGGTCTCATACACCCTTCACCCAGTTCCCTCAGGGGCAACATCTTGCCTCCGATAGTCCAGGGTCACATGCGGGGGGAGAGGGGGACAAGGGCCAGGCACAGGGCACACTCAGGTTCTTCCAGGTTTCCACGTGCTCGCTTGCATGCAGCTCCGTGATTTGATCACACACGTGGACCTGTGTATCTTTGATGAAGACAGAGCTCTTCCGTTACCATCAGGCCCGCTTCTGCCCTCTGTGGGCACAGTCCCCTTCTCAGCCCCTCAGCCAGTCCCCTGCTCACTCTCCATCTTTATGATCCTGTCATTTCAGGACTGTCATACTAACAGAGGCTTTTGTTTCACTCACCTCGATGCCCTTTGGATTCATCAATAGGCTCCTCCTTTTCCTTGCTTAGTAGTATTCCCTTGAGGGAGTGGACTATGGTTTGTTTACCCATTCACCCACTGAAGGATATTTTGGTTTCATTTCTGAAACCAAGTGACTGTTAAGAATAAAACTGCTTCTAATGTTTATGCCCAGGTTTTATGTAGATACCTGGGGTGTTTTCTAGGATAAGTACCCAGGAGTGCAGTGACTCGATTGTGTGGTCACTGCATGTTTAGTCTTATAAAGAACTGCAAACAGTTTTCTGGAGTGTCTGTTCCATCCACATTCCCACCAGCAAGGTCGAATGGTCCATCTTTTCTGCATCCTCGCTGCCTTGAATGTTTTTATTTTAGCCATTCTGATAGCCTTGTGCCTTGGTATCTTGTGGTTTTAACTTGTCTTTGTGTTGTGATAAGTGACTTTGAACTTCTTTCCATGTGGTTATCTGAGGCAGCACCATTGAACTCTCCTCTCTTTTCTGGCAGTTTAATTCCGTCTGTAAGTGATCGTTTTCCCAGCCCTCAGCCGATCTCATTTTGACCTCCTTTGAGGACTGTTTGGAGGGTGAGGTGATAACCTGACTTGCTGCGGCAGCCTGCTCTTTTGCACTTTCTTCACATGCTTGTTCCTGTACTTACTTACCCTTGGCTGATCGTTATGTGTATGGTCCTGACAGTTTGTGCTGTAGGGTGAAGCCACAGAAATCAGGGCACCAAGCAGGCTTCTTCTTCTTCTTTTTTTTTTTAAATTGTTTTAGGAATTCTCTGGTGGCACAGTGGATAAGAAATCTGCCTGCCAATGCAGGGGACATGGGTTTGATCCCAGGTCCAGGAAAATTCCACATGCCATGAAGCAACTAAGCCTGTGGCCTGGAACCACTGAAGTCCACACACCCAGAGCTTGCGCTCCACGAGAGAAGTCACTGCAATGAGAATCCATCACACCGCCACAGAGAGTCACCCCCGCTCGGCGCAGCTGGAGAAAGCCCATGCACAGCAACAGAGACCCAGCACAGCCAAAAACAGATACAGAAATTTGAATTGTTTGTTTTAAAAAATACTTTAATTTGTTGATACCGTTTTGGCTGTGTGGGCGTGCATTGTGGCACGCAGGGTCTTTGCTTGCGGTGCTTGGGCTCTCTGTCACAGAGCGTGGGCCTCTCTCTCGTTGAGGCCTGCGGGCTCGGGAGTTGTGGCCCTCCTAGTTCCCCAACAGGGATCCAAGTGGAGCTGCCTGCCTTTGAGGGCAGATTCTTAACCTCTGGACCACCAGGCAAATCCCTCCCCCACCACCACCCCAAGCAAGCTTCTGTAGCTCTTTCCTTGGTGGGCAATTGACTTCTCCAGGGTAGCACTTAACCCTTTCCTGCCTGGTGAGAGGGTCAGAGGCACAGCTGATGGGTCCCAGCTGATGGCCTTTCTTTCTGATACATGCTCCTGAAGGTTTTACCCACTTCTCTGTCTCAGCTGCCATGCAGCTGTGGGTCCTTGCTCAAGCCACATCTGTAATCAGGACTCTAGCCACGTACTCCTCTGGGTCCTAGACATCTCCACCTAGGGCCCCTCCATCACATCTGACCGTGCGCTGGCCTCTCTGTGCTCATCTGTCTGTAAGGGCCCCACCATCCATCCATCAGTGACACCAGGATCTGGGGTCATTCCACTGGATGTGGGCTGCCTGGAGTGGGAGTTAGGAGGGCTCTGGGACCCTGACCAGGTTGCCCGGCTTCCCTAGGGGAGGTAGGAAGTGGGCGTGGGCTGAGTGGCCTCCCCATGCACCTTACCTGCATTGGCTGTCTGCCGCCCTCCCAGCTCTTCCTGCCTGTCAGCCCCATCCCCCCCCCACCCCGGCCCCGAAATTCACTGTGTGCCCTGACTTAGGATCCTTGGCTTATTGGTGCATCTCAAGGCTGCTGCTGCTAAGTCGCTTCAGTTGTGTCTGACTCTGTGTGATCCCACAGACGGCAGCCCACCAGGCTCCCCCGTCCCTGGGATTCTCCAGGCAAGAACACTGGAGTGGGTTGCCATTTCCTTCTCCAGTGCATGAAAGTCAAAAGTGAAAGTGAAGTCACTCAGTCGTGTCCGACTCTTAGCGACCCCATGGACTGTGCAGCCCACCAGGCTCCTCTGTCCATGGGATTTTCCAGGCAAGAGTACTGGAGTGGGGTGCCATTGCCTTCTCTGTTCTCAGGGCTGGAGGTGGCAAATTCTGACCTTAGAGTGGCCATCTGTGCCATCTCACCTCACCTTGACCACCGGATGCCACTGTGGTCCCAAGGCCCTGCTTCGCACCTGTCTGGCCAAGGCCTGTCCTTCCCCGGCCGGACTGTTTCCTGTGGCGCCCTCCCTGGGTGTGGAGGGGTGCTGTGCTGTGCAGCATTGCCAGGTGGTCCAAGGGGGCCGGTGCACTTGGGCGGCACAGCCACCGTGCCGGGACCCGACTGCAAGCCCTTCCCTCGGTGTGCCCTGCCACCCCCTCCTCTCCCCGCAGGCTCCCTGAGCGCTCCAGTGAACAGCCCACCTTCCTCCTGGAGTGCGACAGCTCCGTGGTCGATGCGCTGCAGAGGCACCTCTTGCTGCACAAGATTCGGCGGAAGGTTACGGTGGAGCCGTGCCCAGAACTGCGCGTGTGGGCCGTGCTGCCGTGCGCGCAGAGGGAGGCCGGCGGGGCGGGGCCGCTGCGGAAGAAGACTGTGTGCGCCCCAGTCCTCACCCGTGATCCCCGGACTTACCGCATGGGCTGGCGGCTTCTCTCCCAGGATGAGGGTTCAGCCCTGGTGCCCGGGGGCCGTCTTGGGGACCTCCAGGATTATCACCGGCACCGGTACCAGCAAGGTATGGACCTGGGGAGAGGTTAGGTTTGGGGGGCTGATGCTGGACGGGGAGGAGGGGCAGGGTGGGACGTGAGGGGACAGGAGGGGTGTGACCCGGAGCCCTGGGAAAACTGCATGGTGAGTCCAGGCCCTGGGAGGAGTCGGGATAGAGCAGAGTTCTGGGCTCAGGGGTAGGGTCTTCTCTAGTGGGCAGTATTGAGGCCCAAACCGGGCAGCTCACCCAGAGACCAGAGCAGGGGCCGGAGTTGGGACCTGGAGGATGCAGAGGGACCCGGAAGACTGGGGGTCAGATGCTAGGACTCCTACAGGCCAGGACCGCTGGCCATCCTGGGTTGAGCCCCCAGCTCTGGAGGACACCTCAAGCCTCAGCAAGCCTCTCCCCACCTCTGCAGGTGTTCCCGAGGGTGTCCACGACCTGCCCCCGGGAGTGGCGCTGCCCCTGGAGTCCAACCTGGCCTTCATGAACGGCATCAGCTTCACCAAGGGCTGCTACATTGGCCAGGAGCTGACAGCTCGCACCCACCACATGGGTGTTATCCGGAAGCGCCTCTTCCCAGTACAGTTCTCAGGTGCCGTTCCTGGCGGCGGCATTGCCCCCGGAGCCTCTGTGCTCACCGAGTCAGGGCAGGCAGCCGGCAAGTACAGGGCAGGGCTGGGGGACGTGGGCCTGGCCCTGCTGCGGTCTGAGAAAATTAAGGGTCCTCTCCACATCAGAACCTCTGAGAGTGGCCTTGTGGCCCTTACTGCGTCTGTGCCAGACTGGTGGCCCACCGCCACCAAGTAGCCTCGGATGCCCCTGCGCTCCTCATCTACTGCACCCTGTAGCCAGCCCCCACTTCCTTGGGTGGCCCAGTTGAAAGAACACACCCTTGGGGGACCCCAAGCATTTGTGGGCTTCCCAAAGCTACTGACATGGCAGGGGATGCTCGTGCATACAGCCCTGGCGTTCCCAGCCAATCATGCTTCCTAGGGACCGTCCTGTGCTCAGGGTGGCTGTCCCTTCCTGGAAGCTTTATGGCTGGAGCATCAGGAACCCTCTTGAGGACTGAAGGTGGGTGGAAGTGAGCCCTGCGCCTGCCTCTGTCCTGGGCAATGCTGCAGCTTCCACCAGACCCTGGATGAGATTCCGAACCATACTGATCTGGAGGTGGTTCGTCCGTCAACCAAGGACAGAATGTTCCAGGATGCCTCCCGGCTGCCCACACCCTCTGAGCCTGCTTGGGCAGGCTTGGGAAGGGAGCATCTCAGTGTCTGGGGTGGCTAAAGGGGCAAGTGGACTCTGGGAATTGTCTTACCATGTTGACTGGGGGCATGTGTCAAGGTGGGAATCTTGTGGCACCAGGTGGAACACAGTGTCTTTGAGTAGAGGCACAGGCATTGCTCACACCCACCAGAGTCCTCCCAAGCATACCTCTGTGCTCAGTGGCACCAGCTGGGGGAGCCCCAGTACCGTTTTATACCACATCTCCGCAGCTTTGGCCCCACGGTGGCGTGGGCAGTCCCTTCCTCCCCTCCATAGCCCTCCTGAGCTCAGGGTAGGGAGTGGCTGCCTTGGGATGGCGTGCCCAGGGTGCAGAGAAGAGCTTTTGCTTGTTGTACTCGCTGCTGTTTTCTGACGTCGTCATGTCTTCATAATAAGAGGGTGACTTACTTTCCTGTTTTGAACCACTGACTTTGATTTTCCCACAGCAATGTGAGTCTCGTGGTTACTGGGTGTCCCACCTGCTGCCCCAGAGTGGCTATTAAAGTGTGACCCGCAACCAGCCCATGTGGAACTCTGGCTTCTTTCTTTCTTAACTGTATTTATTTTAAATGTTCATTAGAGTGTTGTTGATTTACAGCATTATGTTAATTTCTACTGTACAGTGAGGTGAATCAGTTCTTCATATGCATATATCCAACTCTTTTTTAGACTGTTTTTTCCATATAGGTCATTATGTAGTATTGAGTAGAGTTCCCTGTGCTATACAGTAGATCCTTATTGTCTCTTTTATATATACTGGCGTGTATATGTCAATCCCAATTTCCCAATCTGTCCCTACCCCCTTTCCCCACCCCTGGTGATCACAGGTTTGTTTTCTACATCTGTGACTATTTCTGTTTTGTAAATAAGTTCATTTGTACCATTTTTTTTTTAGATTTCACGAATAATCTGTGTCATATGATACTTGTCTTTCTTTGTCTGACTTACTCAGTATGACCATCTCTCGGTCCGTCCATGTTGCTGCAAACGGCATTATTTCTTTCTTGTTTATGGCTGAGTAGTATTCCATTGTATATGTGTACAACATCTTTATCCTTTCTTCTGTTGATGGACATTTTGGTTGCTTCCATGTCCTGGCAATTATAAAATAGTGTTGTAGTAGACATTGAGGTACATGTATCACTTCGAATTATGGTTTTCTCTGAATATATGGCCAGGAGTGGGATTTCAGGATCATATGGTAGCTCTGTTTTTAGGTTTTTAAGGATCCCCCATACTCTTCTCCATAATGGCTGTACCAGTTTACATTCCCACCAACAGTGTGGGAGGGTTCCCATCTCTCTATACTCTCTCTCACACTACTGTTGATAGATTGTTTTTGGTGAGAGCCCTTCTGACCAGTGTGAGATGATACCTTCTTATAGTTTTGATTTCCATTTCTCTAATAATCAGTGATGTTGAGCATCTTTTTGTGTGCGTTTTGGCCATCTGTATGTCTTTTTTGATTGGGTTTTTTTTTTTTTTTTCATTGGGCTACATGAGCTGTTTGTATGTTTTGGAGATTAATCCCTTGTCAGTGGCTTCATTTGCAAATGTATTCTTCCATTCTAGAGGGTTGTCTTTTTGTTTTGTTTATGGTTTCCTTTACTGTGCAAAAGCTTTTCAGTTTAACTAGGCCCCATTTGTTTATTTTCATTACTCTAGGAGGTAGATCAGAAAAGACCTTGCTGAGATTTATGTCAGAGTTTTATAGTGTCTGGCCTTATATTTAGGTCTTTAATCCATTTTGACTTAATTTTTGTGTATGGTGTTAGGTCGTGTTCTAATTTCATTCTTTTACACTGTACAGTTTCCCAGGGCCACGTGTTGAAGAGACTGTCTTTCCTCTGTTGTACATTCCTGTCTCCTTTATCATAGGTTAGATGCCCGTAGATGTTTGAGTTTTTCTCTGGCCCTCCTGTCCTGCCCCATGAATCTGTGTTCTGTTTTTGTGCCTGGACTGTACATACCGCATTCTCTGTTTTTGCCACGCCACTCAGCTTTGTGTACAGTCTGAAGTCGGGGAGCATGACTCCGCCATCTCCATTTTTCTTTCTCAAGATCGCTTTAGCTCTTTGGGGTCTTGTGTTTCCATACAAATCGTGAAATATTTTGTTCTCTTTTCTGTTAAAAATGCCATTGGTAATTTGATAGGGACTGCATTGACCCTGTGGATTGCTTTGGGTAGAACAGTCATTTTGACAACACTGATTCTTCCAATCCAAGAATGTGGTATATCTCTCCATCTGTTTGTGTCATCTTTGATTTCTTTCATCTCTGTCTTACAGTGTTTTCTGAGTACAGATCTTTTGCCTCCGTAAGTCGGTTTATTCCTAGGTATTTTATTTATTTATTTTTTGATGCGATGATAAATGGGCTTGTTTCCTTTGTTTCTTTCTGATCTTCCATTGTCAGTCTATAGGAGTGCAAGAGATTTCTGTGTGTTATTTTGTGTCTTGTTACTTTCCCAAATTCATCGATGAGCTTTAGTAGTTTTCTGATAGTGTCTTTAGGATTTTCTGTGTACAGTATCATGTCATCTGCAAACAGTGATGGTTTTACTTTTTTCTTTTCCAATTTGGATTCCCTTTTATATCTTTGTCTTCTCTTGCCATAGCTAGGACTTCCAAACCTGGCATGAGTGGACATCTCTGTCTTGTTCCTGAAATTAGAGAAAAGGCTTTCAGCTCTTCACCACTGAGTGTATTATTAGCTGTAGGTGACAGAGACATAAGGGGTTTGGCCAGTCCCTGGAGGCAAGGCTCCCCTCAGGCAGGGAGCCAGCCAGGCAGGGCTGGCCCTTTCCCATCCCCCCAGACTGAGAGCAGGTGGTCACACTGGGTGGGCAGCACCGCCCTGAGGTTCAGTCTCCTGAAGTGAGCAAAATGAAGAAGGCAGAGCATGCTGTGGACCAGAATGGGCTGGGTCCTCGTGACATGAACGACACAGTCATCGTACACTGTCACCCTGTGTGCTCGGGGTGCTCACAGCCAGTGTCCGTGCTGTGGATTAGAGGCACCGAAGGCTTTTCACCGTCGGTGAACACCCAGAGCTGGGAACCAAGCATCTTCTCTGGGCCAATGGTATTTGTGGAACATCGGCCTCTTGGCCTGAGCATGAACTGCTGTGCCGACACGTGACCTGTTGTGGGAGTCATAAATTAAGTGAGAAAGGAGATGGGCCATGGTGTTTTAAGTGTGGGCAGCTTCCGAGTAAATGCTGCCTCGGAGATCATGTGACCTGTAAATGTCTTCAGGGCTCTGCAGGCAGCTGAGACCTTAAATTATTTGGTTCAGATCCAAAGAAGTACATATTCCGTATTCTACCTCAGTATTTTTAAAAGGAGGCTGCCATACAACAGAAGTGCTTCCTTTCTTGAAAAACCAAGTCAGTTTCCACAGAAGCACTGAAGCTTACAGGAAGCTGTGACTTAGGAGCTCTGACACCAGTATCTTGATGCACATGGCCAGAGGGGATCAGTTGGTGTTTAATCTTCACGTGTTTCCAGTTTCATAAAGAGTGATCACTGTGAGAGCTGGTATAGATACTCGGGAAGGTCTTTGCTGGTTTTCCTGTCTGCTTTAATTTAAGTTTATTCTGTAAAGAGTATGAAGTTCTGAAAATTAGCTGTCATAGTTGAAAAAAGTAGTCCGGGGGTAGTAATATTTCTAGAAGCCTGGCAAGTGCAAGTGTAAACATTTCTTCACAGACCCTTGTCCTACTCAGGTTTTACAGAGAATAGTTCTAAGGAATATACCCTTTGTTGTTAAAAAGCCAAAAAACCTAGAAACACTGACAACCCACAGAGAAACAAGGGTCAGCAGGAAAACAGTAGAATCAAACCTACAAATTTTCAGATACTGAAGTAATCAGACATATGAAATAAATATATTTAGTGTGTTTAAAGAAATTAAGGCATTTCAATATTAGTAAGAAGCAAGAGACTATAAAATGATTAAGCAAATCATATAAACAGATCAAAGAGAACTAGAAATAAACATGCTTCTTTAAAGGAATCTATGGATGTATTTTCTGAAGAATTGGGACATATGAAAGAGAAAGAGATGGGAGAGTGGAGAGAAGATTTAATGTAATAACATAGTGATCGAAATGGAATTACGGTTGGATAGAAAAGAACATGGGGCAGAGGAAAAAAAATAATGGCAGGGAATTTTCTAGACGTGATGGCAGTTGTTGCTTCTTAGGTTCAGAAAGCCCAATGGCTTTGCTGTGGCTATGCCTCGTCACATCGTAGTGAAAGTCCAGAATCCCAGAGATAAAGGGAAGATCTTCACATAGAAGTCGGTAGCGATAAACTATTAAAAAGTGATTTATCAAAAGCAGCAGTGGAAACCAGAGGAAAGTGAATAGTATGTTCACTGTACTGAGAGAAAAATGCATGTGTGCGTGCCAAGTCGCTTCAGGTGTGTCTGGCTGTTTGCGACCCTGTGGACCGTGGCCCGCCAGGCTCCTCTGTCCGTAGGATTCTCCAGGCAGAAATACTGGAGTGGGTTGCCATTTTCTCCTGCAGGGGATCTTCCCGACCCAGGGATCAAACCCAGGTCTCTTATGTCTCCTCCATTGGCAGGGGGGTTCTTTACCACTAGGGCCACCTGGGAAGTCCTGGTCAGCCTAGAACTGTATACCCAAAGCGGTCATTCAAGAATGAGGTGTGAAATAAGTCAGTTTCATCTGAGATACTGTGATTTTTAGTAAGAAATACGTATTTCATCTTGTCCTTAATCCTGGCACATAGTTCCTCAAGTTTTTGGAATTTCCTAAGTGATAAGAGAGTTGCTGCTGCTGCTGCTAAGTCGCTTCAGTCGTGTCCGACCCTGTGCGACCCCATAGACGGCAGCCCACCAGGCCCCTCTGCCCCTGGGATTCTCCAGGCAAGACCTGGAGTGGGTTGCCATTTCCTTCTCCAGTGCCTGAAAGTGGAAAGTGAAAGTGAAGTCGCTCAGTTGTGTCCGACTCTTGGAGACCCCATGGACTGCAGCCCACCAGGCTCCTCCATCCATGGGATTTTCCAGGCAAGAGTACTGGAGTGGGGTGCCATTGCCTTCTCCTGATAAGAGTGTTAGAAGTATGTTAATATTTATAACAAGCTCCTGTCAACCACCCCAGAGTTTATGTTAATGAGATGACTTTTAGAAAAACTCTAAGGGTAGGGGTTAGTTGCTAGTTAGAAGATTAGAGCTTTCTATCCCACTCTCTGACCTCTAGGAAGGGGAGAGGGGCTGGAGGTTGAATGAGTCACCAAAGGACAGTGATTTAATCAATCATACCTCTGCAGCAAAGCCTCCGTAAAACCCCAAAAGGATGGGGTTTGGAGAGTGTCCAGGTAGGCCGAAGAACTGGTTTTGTAGAGACCATATCCTTTGACAAGTTTTATCTAAAAAGATACCAATAAAGGAAAGATAATTAAAAATCCTTTATCACTTGAACATTAAGAAAATCACATCTGAATACCTCATGTGTCAAAGAGAATAAGGCCTCACAAATTACCAGCTACTTGAAATGACCATGAAAATAGAACAAAATTTGGTTGTGGGTGTATATTAGGGGGGTAACTTCATAGCCTTTAAAAGTGTCCCTCTGACTTAAGAAGTTAGCAAAATAGCAACATAATAGACTCAAAGTAAAAAGAAGGAAATAATAATAAAGGAAAGAAGTAAGCAAAGCAGAGAAGCAACAAGACCAAGTATTTTTAATTAACAGGATGGTGGGAGTGGGAAGAGAATCCAGGGGGCTTCAAGGGAGGCAGGGGGCTGGGTCTGCACTCTCCCTCTACCCAGCCTTTTTTGAAAAACCCCCTGTCTTCTCACTGGACTGCTGTGCTTTCCTTGGCACGCTCCCCTTTCCAGCTGGTATTGCAGGTAATTTGATTCTCCAGAAGCTTACTTTGAAAAAAACTAACTGGATCATACTGTGTTTTATTTTATTTTTAAAGTTTATTTTTAGTCGGAGGATAATCGCCTTACAATGCTGTGCTGATTTCTGCCGTACCGCAACGTGAATCAGACATAAGTATACATACATCCCCTTCCTCTTGGGCCTCCCTCCCTCTCCACCCCACACCACCCCACCCCTCTAGGTGTCACACTGGGTTGAGCTCCCTGTGTTGCAGAGCAATGTCCCACGAGCTGTGTACTTTACATAAAGTAATGTATATGCTTCAGTGCTGTTTTCTCAATTCGTCCCGTGCTCTCCTTCCCACACCGTGTCCACGAGTCTGTTCACTGCGTCTGCATCTCTGTTCCCACCCCGAAAACAGGTTCATCAGCACCATTGTTTTAGATTCCACATACATGCAGTAATATATGATATTTGTTTTTTTCTTTCTGGCCTCAGTCTGGGTAACAGCCTCTGGGTTCATCCACCTCAGTTCAACTGACTCAAACTTGTTCCTTTTTATGGCTGAGTAATATTCCGTTGTACGTATGTACCATGACTTATTTATCCATTCGTCTGTCCCTGGCCGTCTAGGGTGCTTCCATGTCCTGGCTGTTGTAAACAGTGCTGCAGTGAACATTGGGGCACATGTGTCTTTGAATTACAGTTTTCTTAGGATATGTGGTCTTATTTAGACATTTGTACTTTGTCGCATTTTCTTCCTAGTTTATTCCTGTGTCTCTTCTCTGTGTACTTAACGTTGCTTGTGTTTAATATGTCAATTTTGTGTCCTGTATTTTACCCTCACATTTCATGAGTTGGTTCTCTGTCTGTTTTCACCATGGATATTTTTTGTGGCTTCCAGTGTTTGGATGTTGCTTGGTTCACTCAACTAGGCCACTGATGGACTGGTGGTATGTTTTCTTTGTGCTTTTTCTCTGTAGATGATGTTTTGCTTTACTTCTTCCAGGTAAGTCTTGCGGGATGATTTCCTTTTGACTCTGCCTGCATGTCAGATGTCGTGGTTCACTGTGGTCCTGGGCAAGATGCTCACGACCTCGTAGGTGGCACTCAGCCAGGTGTGCTGTGTTCTTTATGTGGCACTGGTTCCAGGAGTATGTATAAATAGATTTGAGAAAAATTATCCAGTGGGAAAGCTCAGACTCAGTGGGATGGAGACCCCATTTTAAGAGGCTGATACCAAGAGCTTATACCTGATGCCCCCAGCATATCTGAGTGGAGGCTGGCGGATGCCGACCCCTCTTCTCCTTTATGTTTAGGCGTGTTTCCAACATTTTATCATGAAAAAATCTAACACAGAAAGTGAAATTTTCACAGTAAACACACCTTGTGCATGCCCAATTCATGTCAAGCTTCTGCTAGGCCTTTTCCTTTGGATATCAATTCCAGACCCTAATCCTCTAGCCACCCTCGCCCCTTAGCCTTTCTAATTTTTGATACATCTCCAAGTGAGTGGCAGACCTCAGCCATCCCCACCCCTAATGCCTTCATCAACATCATTTATGGTTCTTTTTTTTTCCTCTTGGAAGTAAAATTAGCATATGGTTAAGTGCACAAATTCTGCAGTTTGATGAATTCTGAAAAATCCGTATGTTGTGGTTGCTCTCCCCCACCCCTTCCTAGTAAGGTTGTATGCCCCAGCCATCACAGATGTGCTGAACCTGCTCTAAAGCTTCCCGTCGTCAGTGGAATCGACGGTCCTGCACTTTGAAGGGAGGTTTTGTTCCTAGCACATTTTTGAACCTCCCCCACGATGCCTGTGTCTCTGCAGTCCTTTTATTGCTGAGTAGTGCTGGTTGAGCAGATGGACCACAGTTAGCTTCTCTGTCTCCTGTTGAGGGACCTCCAGGGTGTTCGCAGTTTGGGCTGTTATGAGGAAAGCAGCAGTGGGCATTACAAACACTGACCAGACCATCTGTAAAAATAGAACTCTGATCTACAGCCTTTGGCCACCTGCCCAGGAAACCAACCCACCATCTCCAGTAGCCAGCCCAGGAAGCCAGGCTGCTGTAGCCGGACTTGCAGGATATTAGCCTGCTATCTCTCACCGTAATCCAGGCAGCCAAACAAGAATTCATCAGCTCCAAGCCACAGGACTTGATCAATAACTGATGCTTCCTTTTCTTTTTTTTCCTGCTTCCAACTTGGAACCAACCAGAGAAAGCCAAATATACCCCCTTACCCACCCCCAGGACACCCCACTGCTGGTCAGCTGCCCCAGCTCCCCAGGCCCACAGCCTCTGCAAGCGCACTGGGACCTTCCCTTATTCCACAGGGGAGCTCTGCTGCCTCTGACTGCCCATGACTCCCTTACTGCAGCGAACTCTGAGCAGATGGCCTCTGCCCATTCTCTGCTGTGGTAGTCTGCATTCATTGCACACTCAGCCGAGCCCTTTGTGGACACAGGCTTTCGGCTGGTCACGGTGGTGCCCAGAGGTGCGTCTGTGGGGCTGCATGTAGGAGGAAGCTGGAGGACCTCTGCCGCATGCTCGGTCCGTTTTACGCTCCTGCTGGCACCTCGTGCTTGCCAACATTTGGTGCTGTCAGTCTTTCTAATTCTGTTTGCAGGTTTCGTGTTTACACTCCAAAAGTCTTGGTCGGATGCCTGGCTGTGCTGAGGGGGTCTGGGGGAGCCTTCCTTTGCTCACCCTGGGAGGAGCCCCCTTCCCCTCTCTGTGATCTGGGCTCTTAACCAACTTAGTGTCCTTGTCTTCAGTTTTTTTTCAAATGATGTGGCTTCAGTTTGGTCACGTTAGTGTTTGTGGCAAAAATGAATCATTTATGAATACATTCTATGTCATAAATCTCAATAAGTTTCTCAGGGAAATGAGTGGCAGCAGGGACCCTGTTGATGGAAAAATCTGGAGATTGCTGAGTACTGATCCACGTTTCATTCATTCATTCCTTCAATAATTCAACAAATTATTGAGTGCCTACAAACCATAAAAGTAAAATGCCAAGTCTACTGGATTGCCATAGCTCTGTGGTCAAGAATGAAGCAGAGAATGGTATAGGATATGTGCAGAGATGGGGTGCACTGGGGGGATGGGCTGTCTATTGGTTTATGTGGTGGGGACAAGGCTGTTGGGGGCATGGGGCGTGTACAAGGGTGGGCTGCCTTGGGGGCACTGGGCTTGTGTGGGGTTTGGGTGCATGTGGAGATGGAGCAGGGTTGGGGCACTTAGCGGGCAGGATGAGGAGAGTCAGAATACACTGAGGGGACAGGGGATGCGTGGGGATGGTGCACACTGGGGGATGGAGTGTGGGGTCAGGGGGCATTGGGATGACAAGGAGAGTGTGCTTTTGTGGTACATGCGGATACAGGTGCGTTTGGGGGACAGGGCAAAGCCAGGGTGCATCATAAAAATGGAGTGTGTGTGAGGTTGGGTACATGCAGTGACTGGGTACATTGGCGGGGGATAGGGCAGGGCTGAGGTGCATGGAGAGATGGAGCACGTTGGGAGGACTGGGCACATGAAGGACAAGGGTAAGAGGGGCATGTGTGTTGTGCCAGGCAGAGGACACAGTGAGGAAAGGCCTTGAGACTACTGCACGTCTGGAATATCCTTCAGATAGTCGAGGCCAGTGCAGCTTGAGGCAGGATTACAGGAGACCACGTTGGGGAGAGCCCACAGGGGGTTTGCACGGGGCCTGCGCTATCCTAGGGCAGATGGGGGTTGAAGGAGCACCCTTGCCTCTGGGTGATGGGCGAGGGGGTGCCAGAAGAGTGGGCCGAACTGGGTTTATCTTAAAGCACATGGGGCTTGGAGGAACTGGGGGGTGTGCAGCAGCTGTCCCGATGTGTGTGGGGGCAGTTAGATGTTCAGTAGGGGTGGGTGGGGGTAGTCTGGAGGTCGTGAATGCAGAGGGGTTGCCGCCAAGCGGGAGCAGACTGATGCAGAGGAGCATCAGGGGGCAGGGCTGCTCACAGACACCCCTGGCCCAGGGCCTTGAGTCTGCAGCCTCTCCTGACCTGCCGCATCATCTTGGGCTGGGCTACTTTATTCAGTGGAGGTGTTTATGGAGATCACATGGTTGTAAGACATAATACAGAGAGGTGCCAGTACCCTTTACCCAGTTCCTCCCCATGATAACTTTTAGCAGAAATGTGCTACCGTATCACACCATCCACGGGCCTTATTCTGACCTCACTCTTTTCTTTGTGCTCATTTGTGTATAGGTGTTGAGTTCTGTGTCATTTTATCACATGGGGAAGTTAGTGTGTCTCCACTAGAGTCAAGATACAGAACATTTCCATCCCATGTTGACCTGTCCCTAACTCCTGACCACCAATATTTCATTTCTTAAAATTCTGTCATTTCAAAAATGTTACGTTATTGAACATTTCATTTCAGTTCAGTTCAGTTGCTCAGTCGTGTCTGACTCTTTGCAACCCCATGAATTGCAGAACACCAGGCCTCCCTGTCCATCACCAACTCCCGGAGTTCACTCAGACTCACATCCATCGAGTCGGTGATGCCATCCAGCCATCTCATCCTCTGTCGTCCCCTTCTCCTTCTGCCCCCAATCCCTCCCAGCATCAGAGTCTTTTCCAATGAGTCAACTCTTTGCATGAGGTGGCCAAAGTACTGGAGTTTCAGCTTTAGCATCATTCCTTCCAAAGAACACCCAGGGCTGATCTTCAGAATGGACTGGTTGGATCTCCTTGCAGTCCAAGGGACTCTCAAGAGTCTTCTCCAACACCACAGTTCAAAAGCATCAATTCTTCGGTGCTCAGCTTTCTTCACAGTCCAACTCTCACATCCATACATGACCACAGGAAAAACCATAGCCTTGACTAGACGAATCTTTGTTGGCAAAGTAACGTCTCTGCTTTTGAATATGCTATCTAGGTTGGTAATAATTTTCCTTCCAAGGAGTAAGCGTCTTTTAATTTCATGGCTGCAGTCACCATCTGCAATGATTTTGGAGCCCCCCAAAAATAAAGTCTGACACTGTTTCCACTCTTTCCCCATCTATTTCCCATGAAGTGATGGGACCAGATGCCATGATCTTAGTTTTTTGAATGTTGAGCTTTAAGCCAACTTTAAGTAGTATACTAATAACGTATAGTAGGCACCTGTATATGTTGACTTCTCCCCCTCAGCATCAGTCCCTGGAGATCTGTCCAGGTTGCTTCTGTGTCAGTTGTTAATTCCTTTTTGTGGTTCAGTCTAATTCCATGGTATGAACCGCCATAGCCTGTTTAACCATCCACCTGTTCAAGGACATTTGCGTTGTCTCCAGTCAGGAGTGATAACAACTAGAGCTGCTAAAAACGTTCACGTGCTGGTTTCTTGTGAACACAGGTTTTATTTCTTTGGAATAAATGCCCAGGAGAGCAATGGCTGGGCCATTTCCTGTTTAGTTTTATAAGGAACTGCAGACTTTCCCAGAGTGGCTACACCACTTTGCAGCCCTACCAGCAATGTGTCAGAGATACAGTTTCTCTGTATCCTTGCTGGCGTTTGGAGTTTCCAGGATTTTTAATTTTAGCTGACAGGCATGCAGAGGCATCTCACGGTATTTTTACTTTGAATTTCCTTGATGGCTAATGATGTTGAACCTCCTTTCAAACGCTTATTTGCCACCTGTGTATCCTCTTTGGTGACATGTCTTTTCATGAATTTTGTCTTTTTTCTCATTGAGGGGTTTAATTTTTACTATTCAGTATATGTTTCAATAGCAGTCATTTGTCGGATGTGGTGGATTCTCATTTGCAGTAGTTATGTTTCATACCTTCCAGCAAACACTGAATCGGTGAATACTAAACCACTTCTTCTGCAGAAAGGATAGAGTTAGATTCCTGCCCATCTCTGGTCACGTTTTTGTCAACTGATCAATAGATATCTTTATTTTGTATGTGTTTCTTTTTGAAGACACCTTATTTCATGTGTATTGGTTCATGAACATTGAACTCACAGCCAACAGCATTATAACTTGGACTTGAATGAAGTTCATCTGATGTATTAACTTTACATCAGATTTTGCCTAACTTTGTAAGGCACATCGCAGCCTTCTCGTGCTCAGGAACATAGAAAACACTTCAGCTGTATGCTTGTCATTTGAAACAGTGAAAACAACAAAAAGTACAACAATTAAAAAAATGTGGCAATAAGTCAATTATGAAGAGGAGATTTGTTTTCAGCCTGAGCGCTGGGACACAAAGGCAGAGAATGTCTCGTTCTAGGAACATGGGCATTGGGAGAGTTGAGTTTTACTGCTCTGGGCATGTCTGCAGACTGTGAAGGCACCGCAAGTATTGATTTTGGGGTCACAAGGAAACTTAGGGAGCAGGCAGAGTTGAAAATAAGAGTGCCAAGGGTAATGAAGTTCGAATGTGGTTTGAAATACAGTTGTCGTTTGGCCCTGGAGGGCTCGGTTCCAGAAAGCGAAACAGAAGGAAGTGAAGTCACTCAGTCGTGTCCAACTCGTTGCGACCCCATGGACTGTAGCCTCCCAGGCTGCTCCATCCATGGAATTTTCCCGGCAAGAGTACTGGAGTGGGTTGCCATTTCCTCCTCCAGGGGGAATCTTCCCGACCCAGGGATTGAACCCGGGTCTCCCACATTGCAGACAGATGTTTTACCTTCTGAGCTACCAGGGAAGCCCTCAAATAACTATCCTAGATTTCATATTGGGCTTCCATGGTGAAGTGAAAGTGAAAGTCGCTCAGTGTCCAACTCTTTGTGACCCCACGACTAAGTCCATGGAATTCGCCAGGCAAGAATACTGGAGTGGGTAGCTTTTCCCTTCTCCCGGAAGATCTTCCCAACCCAGGGATTGAACCCAGGTCTCTTGCATTGCAGACAGATTCTTTACCAACTGAGCTATCAGGGAAGCCCTTGCTTACAGGACCTCCTTGAATACCCAAATCTGAGGATGTTCAAGTTCCTTAAATGAAATGGTGCATATAACCTATGCACATCCTCCCGTACACTTAATTTATTTTCATTGAGGTATAGTTGATTTGCAATATTATATTAGTTTAAGGTGTACAATATAGTGATTCACAATTTCTGTAGATTATGCTCCATTTACAGTTATGAACTGTTGGCTGTTTTCCTTGCATTGTACACGATATCCTTGTAGCTTATCTTGCACATAGCAGTTTCTGCTCCTTAATCCCCTACTACTATATGTCTTTCCTCTTTCTTCTTCCCACTGGTAACCACTGGCTTGTTCTTTCTATCTGTGAATCTGTTTTTCTTTGTTATATTCATTCATTTTATTTTTCATTTTCATACGTGAGTGGTAGTATATACAGTATTCATCCTTTTCTCTCTGACTTATTTCACTGGGTATAATACCCTTAGGTCTATCCATGTTCTCGCAAATGGCAAAAATTTATTTATTTTTTTTTTTATGGCTGAGTAGTCTATTGTGTATATGGATGATGTCGTTATCTGTTCATCTGTTGATGGACATTTAGGTTGCTGTCTTACCTTCAGATCAGATCAGATCAGATTAGTCGCTCAGTCGTGTCCGACTCTTTGCATCCCCATGAATTGCAGCACGCCAGGCCTCCCTGTCCATCACCAACTCCCGGAGTTCACTGAGACTCACATCCATCAAGTCAGTGATGCCATCCAGCCATCTCATCCTCTGTCATCCCCTTCTCCTCCTGCCCCCAATCCCTCCCAGCATCAGAGTCTTTTCCAATGAGTCAACTCTTTGCATGAGGTAGCCAAAGTACTGGAGTTTCAGCTTTAGCATCATTCCTTCCAAAGAAATCCCAGGGCTGATCTCCTTCAGAATGGACTGGTTGGATATCCTTGCAGTCCAAGGGACTCTCAAGAGTCTTCTCCAACACCACAGTTCAAAAGCATCAATTCTTCGGTGCTCAGCCTTCTTCACAGTCCAACTCTCACATCCATACATGACCACAGGAAAAACCATAGCCTTGACTAGACGGATCTTTGTTGGCAAAGTAATGTCTCTGCTTTCAATATACTATCTAGGTTGGTCATAACTTTCCTTCCAAGGAGTAAGCATCTTTTAATTTCATGGCTGCAGTGACCATCTGTAGTGATTTTGGAGCCCAGAAAAATAAAGTCTGACACTGTTTCCACCGTTTCCCCATCTATTTCCCATGAAGTGATGGGACCAGACACCATGATTTTAGTTTTCTGCATGTTGAGCTTTAAGCCAACTTTTTCACTCTCCACTTTCACTTTCATCAAGAGGCTTTTGAGTTCCTCTTCACTTTCTGCCATGAGGGTGGTGTCATCTGCATATCTGAGGTTATTGATATTTCTCCCGGCAATCTTGATTCCAGCTATATGTGGGCCTTATTTTTGTATCCAATCAGCCAACTTACATGTTTTGATTGAAGCATTTAGTCCATTTCCATTTAAAGTAATCAAGTATATACTTATTGCCATTTTGTTAATTTTTTGGGAATTTTGTTTTTGTAGTTCTTTTTTGTTCCTTCCTGCTTTTGTTCTCTTCCCTTTTGATTTGATAACTATCTTTAGTGTTATATTTGGATTCCTTTCTGAACTTTGGTGTGTGAGTATCTATTATTGAGTTTTGGTTTGTAGTTACCATAAGGTTTATATATAGCAATCTAAAGACCTTGCATGTTTACTGCCCTTCCCCACAATCACTGCTTTTGACACCATATTTTACATCTGTTTGTTTAATGTATCTCATGACACTACTTATTGGGATTCCCAGGTGGTGCAGTGGTAAAGAACCCACCTGCCAGTGCAGGAGAATCAGGAGATGATGGAGCAGTTTCTGGGTTGGGCTGATCCCCTGGAGTAGGAAATAACAACCCACTCATTATTCTTCCATGGACAGAGGAGCTTGGGGTCTCAAAGAGTTGAACATGACTTACACCACACACACACACACACACACACACACACACACACACACACACAGAATTACTATTGTGGATATAGATGATTTTACTGCCCTAGTCTCTTAACCTTCTTACCAGCTTTATCTGTGGATTATTATTATTTTGGCCATGCCACACAGCTTGTGGGATCTTAGTTCCAGGGATTGAACACAGGCCCTTGGCAATGAAATTGCCTAGTTCTAACTGCTGGACAGCCAGGGACTTCCCAATGTATGTGACTGATTTAATTACTTTATATTTGTTTTTACCAGTGAGTTTTTCCTTTCACAGTTTTCATTTTTCTAAATATAGTCTTTCTTTTTTGTTTGTTTGTTTAGAGAGGTCCCTGTAGCAATTTTTGTAAAGCTGATTTGGTCGTATTGAACTCTTTTAGCTTTTGCTTATCTGTAAAACTTCTGATTTTGCTATTAAATCTGAATGAAAGCCTTGCCATGTGTTCTTTTTCTTTTTAAGGAAAGTTTTGATTTTTGTCTCTTTTTTTAAAAAATTAGTTTATTTATTTATGTTTGTGGTAGGCCTTAGTTGCTGCACGCGGGCGTTCTCTAGCTGCAACAAGCAGGGGCAGCTCTCTAGTTTTGGTGCTCGGGCTTCCATCGTGGTGGCTTCTCTAGTTGCCGTGCATGGACTCTAGAGTGCACAGGCTCTAGGGTGCATGGGCTTCAGTGTTATGGCACAGGGGCCTGTAGTTGCAGCTCATGGGCTCTAGAGTGCGGGCTCAATAGTTGTGCATGGGCTTAGCTGCCCCATGGCGTGTGGAGTCTTCCTGGACCATGGATTGGTTCTTGCATTGGCAATCAGATTGTTTACCACTGGACCAGGGGGCAAGTCCAGGGTGGAGTATTTTGGGTTGTAAGTTTTACCCTTTCCTCACTTTAAATAACCCTTCTGATCTGCACAGTTCCTGCTGAAAATTCAACTGATAGCCTTAAATGTGTCCTCTTATATGTAACTTGTTGCTTTCGCCTTGTTGCTTTTAATAGTCTGTTTTTAACTTTTCCCTTTTTAATTACAACGTGTCTTGGTGTTCTCCTCTTTGGGTTAATATTGTTTGGGACTCCTTGTGCTTCCTGGACCTGGATGTGTGTTTCCCTAGGTGAGGGAAGTTTTCAGCTGCTGCTGCTGCTGCTACTAAGTCGCTTCAGTCGTGTCCAACTCTGTGAGACCCCATAGACGGCAGCCCACCAGTCTCCCCCGTCCCTGGGATTCTCCAGGCAAGAACACTGGAGTGGGGTGCCATTTCCTTCTCCAGTGCATGAAAGTGAAAAGTGAAAGTGAAGTCACTCAGTTGTATCTGACTCTTAGCGACCCCATGGACTGCAGCCTACCAGGCTCCTCGGCCCATGGGATTCTCCAGGCAAGAGTACTGGAGTGGGGTGCCATTGTTTTCAGTTATTGTCTTCAAATATGTTCCGTGCTCTTTTCTCTCTCTTCTTCTGTGACTCCTATGAGACAAATATTAGTATGCTTGATGTCTTTTCAGAGGTCTCTTAAACTGTCCTTATTTCTTTTTATTCTTTTTTTTTTTTTTCTCTTCAGCCTCAGTGATTTCCACCACTCATCTTCCATCTCTCTTATCTGTTCCTCTGTATCATTTAATCCATGGTTGATTCCTTCTAGTATATTTTTCATTTCAGGTATTGTATCTCCATTTCATCCTTTATATTTTCTAAGTCTTTTTTAAAAATGCTGACTTCTCAGTCTTTTCATCCATTCTTCTTCTGAGTTCTTTGATCATTTTTGTGATCACTACCTTGAACTCTTTTTAAAAAGTATACTTTTATTTATTTATTTGGCTGTGCTGGGTCCTAGTTGTGGCATGTGGGATCTAGCTCCCTGAGCAGGGATTGAACCTGGGCCCCTGCATTGCAAGTGCAGTCATAGCCACTGGACCACCAAGGGAAGGTCCCCCTTGAACTCTTATTTTTGGGTAGATCACCTATTTCCACTTTCAGTTCAGTTCAGTCGCTCAGTCGTGTCTGACTCTTTGTAACCCCATGAGTCCCAGCACTCCAGGCCTCCCTGTCCATCACCAACTCCTGGGAGTTCACTCAGACTCACGTCCACTGAGTCAGTGATGCCATCCAGCCATGTCATCCTCTGTCGTCCCCTTCTCCTGCCCCCAATCCCTCCCAGCATCAGAGTCTTTTCCAATGAGTCAACTCTTTACCTAGTTATTATTCTGGAGTTATCTTGTTCCTTCATTTAGAACATGTGCCTCTATTGCCTCATGTTGACTAATTTACTCTTTTTATTTCTATGTACCTGGTGTGCTGGCTGTGTTTCCTGACCTTGGATAACCTAGGGTGGTCCTTTGTAGGAGACATCCTATTCGTCCCAGCAGCGCACTCCACTCCGGTCACCAGAGCTGTGTTCTCTAGGGGTGCCCCTTCATGAGTGCTTCTGTTGTAGCAGACCCTTGTGTTGCAGGTGGTCTGATAAGTGTGGCTAGCCCCCAGTCGGGTTGATTGCCAGACTGCCTGTGAGGAGGCTGCTGACTGCTGGCTAGCGGAGCCTAGTCTACAGGTGGCTGGATGAGGAGCCCTGAGGCTTCTGAAGCTGGTGCTGGCTCAGTGGTGGGCACAGCTGGATTCTGGGGTGGGTTGTTCTGGGGTCAGTGTTCCTGGATCTAGTGTTGGCCTCCAGTGAGTGGGGCTGTTTCCTGACTCGGCTGACTGCAGGTTCTGGAATGTCATAAATCTGGTGCTAGCCTGTTGGTGAGTGGGGCTGTATCCTAGGCTGAGGAGTGCACAGTATCTCAGAGCTGGTATTTGCCTGCTGGTTGGTAGAGCTGGGACTTAGGGGCTCCTGTGGCTGGTGTCTGCCCGCTTCTGGGTGCAGCTGGGTCCTGCTGCTAGTGCCAGTCCACTGGTGGGCAGAACTGAGCCCTGAAGCCTCTGGCTGCAGGGGCCTGGTGGTCCTGGAGCTTATGTTGTCCTCCTAGTGGGCAGAGCTGGTTCCTGACACAGCTGCCTGTGGGGTCCAGGATTTCCTGAAACTTGAGTCAGCCTGCTTGTGGGTGGGACAAAATCCTTGGGCAGCTTGCTGATGGGTCCAATGTGTACCAGAGCTGGTATTAGCCTGCTGTGGGTGGGGGCAAAGGCTGCGACCTCTGGGGCTGGTTCCAGCCTGTTGGGGGGTGGTCTGTGCTCTGCTGTGGCAGGCTGCGGGGCTGATGTCTGCACACTGGTGTGTGAGGCTGCTCCTGGGGCTAGTGCTGTTCCTCTGGTGGGTGCGGCTAATGCTCAGGGTGTTCTGAGGCTAGTGCTAGCTCACTGATGTGTGGAGCTCGGTCCCGGCATGTCTGGCTGCAGGGCTGTAGGGGTTCTGGAGTTGGGGAGTGGGACTTGGGCCCAGAGGCTCCTGGGGCTGGTGCCTGCCCACTGGTGGGTGGAGCTGGGTCCTGTGGTCTCTGACTGGACTATTGCCTTTGCACTAGTATGTGGGATTGGGTCCTGGACCCTATGACAGGCAGGGTTGTGTTCCAGGGTAGCTGTGGGTTCAGGGCTCTTAAGACAACCTCCCTGCTAGTGGGTGAGGCTGTGTTCCTACCCAGCTAGTTGGTTGGCCTGAGGGATCCCAGTATTGGTGCTGACCTCCTGGTGGTTGGGGCTGGGTCCCAGTGCTAATGAGTTAGTGCCATTCCCAAATGGCACTTGGCAGCCCCAGTGTCTTCGTGGTAGAAGGAGCTTTCCAAAATGGCTGCCCACAGTGTCTGTGCCCTTCAGGTGAGCTCTGGTTGCCCCCTGTCTCCACAGGAGATGCCAGGGTCAGCTAGGAGGGTGACCAGGCTCCTTTCAAATTACTGCTTCTGCCCTGGGTCCTGGAGCGTGTCAGCTTTTCTGTTCTTCCTTTAGGAGTGGAGTCTCTATGCCCCGTAACCCTCTGGGTCTCCTGAAAGTAAGCCTCACTGGCCTTTCGTTTTTTAATTTATCTTTTTATCTTTTAATTTTTTTGGCCATGCCAAATGGCTTGCAGGATCTTAGTTACTGGACCAGGAATTGAACCTGTGTGCCCTACAGTGGAAGCACAGGGCTCTAACTACTGGACTGCCAGGGAATTCCCAACACTTGTAGATTTTTAAAATGTAGGAACGGGTGCATACACAGCAAGCATCAAACCACGTAACTCATCCAGGCTCTGTCCACTGGCAGAGAACAGGGACATAAATTCAGATCTAGTGCTGTCCGTTGAGATGTAATCATCGTGGGCAGAATCAAATCAGGTGCAAATGCTGAGGTCCGTGAGAGAGAGAGAAGGAGGGGGGCAGAGGCAGAGGGCACATGCACATGGTTGAGCTATGCAGGCTGTAGGTCAAGCATTCTAGAAAGAGAGAGTATGGGTGTGGGTGGTGGAAGGAGCATGAAGCGGGGGAAAGACACTGGAGAATTCAGGCAGCCAGCAGGTCAGTATCGGGCTGCTTTTGGCTTCAGGGAACAGATCTGCAGATCTGCAGTTCTTCTGAAAATCTTTATAGTTTCTAGACTTAGTTTTACCTAATTTAAGATCTGGCTGATCTCTATTTTGCTGGGGTTATGATAGGAATTACATTACACCTACAGAGCATCTTGGGGAAAACTAACCTGTCCTGTGAAGAAAAGTGATAGTCATGACCCCAGAGGTTCTGTGCGGCCACGGTAGCCCTGTCCACCCACCCTACGGTGGATCTTCTGTTCTTAGGATTTTTGTGCTGAAAGTGTGGATAAAGCACTTTAAAGTTCTCTCCAGGAATCCACGTCCTCTGGTCACAGTTTTGCTGACTTTCAGTAAGAAGATGACACCACGTGGGGTAAGCCTGGTCCACAGTTCCCGGGATGTCTCTGCATCCTGATTTACCCCGATGGCCCTGCTTGCCAAGTCGGTGTGGAACACACAGCTCCATTGTGCCCACCCTTGTGGGCTGTGAAGATGCTCAGTCTGGCAGTTGGTGGAGCTTTGGTCTGTCCTTGGTGCTTAGCTGCCTCTCTGAGGGTCCTGTCTGACTTTGGAGCCCTTGGGGAGCAGCCTGAGCAGGTGTGTACTGGTTGTCAAAGAACAGGCTACCTGGGAGGAGGGTGGAGGCTCTGCTAGGAATATACTACCCAGGAGGGGGAGGCCCATAGTCACCACCAGACGGGAGATCACCAAAAGGTACCTGATAGGGGGTCTAAGCAGCTTGGACTCCACTGCCTCCCATTCTCCTCCAGATCAGAAGTCGTGTTTCTTCACCAGGTACTTCTAGTATTTATTTTGCTCTCATGCAACCTAGGCATGGGGCAAGGGGCTAAGAAAGAGTGAACTGCATTGTTCTGTGAAGTTGAGGGTGGGGACCACATGGTCAGTGGCAACACTAGAAGGCACTTGGGAATAGGGGCTTGCCTGGGAAGCAGGGGTGGGCACTGGGGAGGTGGGGATAGGATTTTGGAGGCAGGAAATGGCATTTAGGATGGGAGGGGAATTTGGGGGGTGGGCATTGAGGTGGATGAGGGTAATAGAGGAGGGGCAGGGGCAGAGATCAACAGCATTTCCTAGTCTCTGGAAGAGTCGGAGAGTGAACCCAAGTGTGAGTCAGCTCTCAAGTAGGTAGGATCCCTTCAGGAGACGTTCTCAGCTCACCTGGCTGAGTGGATGAGGGTGCGGAAAGGGAGTGGTAGTAGGGTGATGACTAAGGGAGAGGGAGGCTGGAGGAATCAGGGAAAAATGGCAGTCATGTGTTTTTTTTAAACTTAAAAAAAATTGTGGTAAAATATAACAATTACCATTTAAACTATTTTAAAGCATAGATTCCAGTATTAATTACATGCACATTGTCATGCAAACTTTACCATCACCCATCTGCAGAACTTTTTCATCTTCCCAAACTGAAGCCCCGTTCACATTTAAGAATAACTCTCCATTCCCCTCACCCTCTAGTACCCGTGCTTCTACATTCTGTCTCAATGAATTCAACTCCTCTAGGTCACAATGTAAGTCGAATCATTCAGGATTCGTCCTTTCGTAACTGGCTAAGTTGGAATCAAGATTGCTCTGAGAAATATCAATAACCTCAGATATGCAGATGACACCACCCTTATGGCAGAAAGTGAAGAGGAATTGAAGAGCCTCTTGATGAAGGTGAAAGAGGCGAATGAAAAAGCTGGCTTAAAACTCAACATTCAGAAAACTAAGATCATGGCACCTGGTCCCATCACTTCATGGCAAATAGATGGGGAAACAGTGGAAACAGTGACAGACTTTATCTTTTTGATCCAAAATCACTACAGATGGTGACTGCAGCCATGAAATTAAAAGACACTTACTCCTTGGAAGGGAAGTTATGACCAACCTAGACAGGATATTAAAAAGCAGAGACATTTCTTTGCCAACAAAGGTCCGTCAAGTCAAAGCTATGGTTTTTCCAGTAGTCACGTATACATGTGAGAGTTGGACTATAAAGAAAGCTGAGTGCTGAAGAATTGGTGCTTTTGAACTGTGGTGTTGGAGAAGACTCTTGAGAGTCCCTTGGACTGCAAGGAGATCTAACCAGTTCATCCTAAAGAAAATCAGTCCTGAATATTCATGGGAAGACCAATGTTGAATCTGAAACTCCAATACTTTGGCCTCCTAGTGCGAAGAACTGACTCATTTGAAAAGACCCTGCTGCTAGGAAAGATTGAAGGCGGGAGGAGAAGGGGGTGACAGAGGATGAGATGGTTGGATGGCATCACTGGCTCAATAGACATGAGTTTGAGTAACCTCCGGGAGTTGGTGATGGACAGGGAGGCCTGGCGTGCTGCAGTCCATGGGGTTGCAAAGAGTTGGACATGACTGAGCGACTGAAATGAACTGAACTGAACTATTCCACTTAGCATAATGTCTTCATAGTCAATCCATGTCATAGCACATGTCAGAATTCCCTTTTTTTAAGACTCAACAATGTTCCGTTTTGTGTACGGACCACAATTTTTTTTATCTGTTCATCCATGAATGAACATGTGGGTTGCTTTCAACTTTCGGTTACTGTGAATAATGCTACTATGAACACAGGTATGTTAATATGCGAATTTAGTTTTCAGCACAATCCTAGACAGCATTCCATGTGACCCTCATCATCCGCATAGAAGAGGTGGAAATAATCAGCCTAGAATAGACCTGACCCCATAGCTGAAGGCACATGGTCAGGAACTGAGTCTGTGATCTTTCCACTGCAGGGAGTTGGGAGGTAGGAGTGTTTAGAAACTGTCTTTAGAGAAAGACAATACAAGTTTTTGCTCCTGCAGCTCAACACAAGTGCTGTGCTGGAGTGCACGCAGGGCACTTTGGGCCCGTAGTATAGGTGCGTCCTACCACAAGGAAGTTCTGGGTTGGCGGCTGGCAGATTGGAGTCAATGTTTCTTGAGTTTGACTTAATACCCCAGTTGGAAATGGTATTGTGTATCCTTTGCTGGTCAACTACCAGTGTTTCTTTTCTATACAGTGTCTCAAGTCCTTTGTTCTCTGTCTCTGGGAGCCTTTATCTTCTCCTAGATTTTATAGGGCTTATGTGTGAATTTTGAATATGAGTTCAGCAGTTGTATGCCTTACAGGTGTTTTCTCCCCATTTGGGACTTGTCTTTCACTTTCCTCCACCCCCCAATTTGTAACATGAACACGTGAAAATATAAAACACATCGGTAAAAGTAAGTGTATAGTCACATTTATGACACACTAATACTGTGGTCCTCTGGAGAAGGGATGGCAAGCCACTTCAGTATTCTTGTCTTGAGAACCCCATGAACAGTATGAAAAGGCAAAAAGATAGGACACTGGAAGATGAACTTGCCAGGTCAGTAGGTGCCCAATATGCTACTGGAGAAGAGTGGAGAAATAGCCCCAGAAAGAATGAAGAGGCTGAGCCAAAGTGAAACAATGCCCAGATGTGGATGAGACTGGTGATGGAATGCTGTTAAAGAACAATATTGCATAGGAACCTGGAATATTACGTCTGTGAATCAAGGTAAATTGGAAGTGGTCAAACAGGAGATGGCAAGAGTGAACACTGACGTTTTAGGAATCAGTGAACTGAAATGGACTGGAATGGTTGAATTTAATTCAGATACCCATTATGTCTACTACTGTGGGCAAGAATCCCTTAGAAGAAATGGAGTAGCCCTCACAGTCAACAAAAGAGTCCAAAATGCAGTACTTGGGTGCAATCTCAAAAGTGATAGGATGATCTCTGTTCAATTCAAAGGCAAACCATTCAGTATCACAGTAATCCAAGTCTATGCCACAACCACTAATGCCAAAAAAGCTGAAGTTGAACAATTCTATGATAACCTACAAGACCTTCTAGAACTAATACCTAAAAAGATGTCCTTTTCATCATAGGGGACTGGAATGCAAAACTAGGAAGTGAAGAGATGCCTGGAGTAACAGGCAAGTTTGGCCTTGGAGTACAAAATGAAGCAGAGCAAAAGCTAACTTTTGCCAAGAGAGCACACTGCAAACACCCTCTTCCAACAACACAACAGATGACTCTACACATGGAGATCACCAGATGGTCAATCCCGAAATCAGATTGATTGCATTCTTTGCAGCCGAAGATGGAGAAGCTCTATACAGTCAGCAAAAACAAGACTGGGAACTGACTGTGGCTCAGATCGTGAACTTGTTATAGCAAAATTCAGACTTAAATTGAAGAAAGTAGGGAAGACCACTAAACCATCCAGGTATGACCTAAATCAAATACCTTACAGTTATACAGTGGAAGTGACGAATATATTCAGGGGTTGAATCTGATAGAGTGCCTGAAGAACTATGGATGGAGGTTCATGAGTTTATACCGAAGGCAAGGATCAAGACCATCCCTAAGAAAAAGAAATACAAAAAGGCAAAATAGTTGTCTGAGGAAGGCCTTATGAATAGCTGAGAAAAGAAGCTAAGGCAAAGGAGAAAAGGAAAGATATATCCATTCTGAATGCAGAGTTCCAAAGAATAGCAAGGAGAAATAAGAAAGCCTTCCGAAGTGATCAATGCAAAGAAATAGACGAAAACAAGAGAAAGACTAGAGATCTCTTCAAGAAACCGAGAGATACCAAGGGAACATTTCATGCAAAGATGGGCACAATAAAGGACAGAAATGGTATGAACCTAACAGAAGCAGAAGATATTAAGAAGAGGTGGCAAGAATACATAGAAGAACTATACAAAAAAGATCGTAATGACCCAGATAACTACAATGACGTGATCACTCACCTAGAGCCAGACAACTTGGGCCTTAGGAAGTCAAGTGGGCCTTAGGAAGCATCACTACGAACAAAGCTAGTGAAGATGATGGAATTCTGGTGTTAAAGTGCTGCACTCAATATGCCAGCGAATTTGAAAAACTCAGTGGCCACAGGACTGAAAAAGGTCAGTTTTCATTCCAATCCCAAAGAAAGGCAATGTCAAAGAATGTTCAAAGCACCGCACAATTGCATGCATCTCACATGCTAGTAAAGTAATGCTCAAAATTCTCCAAGCCAGGCTTCAACAGTATGTGAACTGTGAACTTCCAGATGTCAAGCTGGATTTAGAAAACGAGGAAGAACCAGAGATCAAGTTGCCAACATCCATTGGATCATAGAAAAAGCAAGAGAATTCCAGAAAAACATCTGCTGTATTGACTACACTAAAGCCTTTGACTGTGTGGATCACAAAAAACTGTGGAAAATTCCTAAAGAGATGGGAATACCAGACCATCTTAGTGCCTCCTGAGAAATCTGTGTGCAGGTCAAGAAGCAGCAGTTAGAACTGGACTTGAAACAGTGGACTGGTTCAAAATTGAAAGGACTATATAAAGGCTGTATATTGTCACCCCTGCTTATTTAACTTATATGTAGAGTACATTATGCAAAATACTGGGCTGGATGAAGCACAAGCTGGAATCAAGATTCCTGGAGAAATATCTAGTAACCTCAGATATGCAGATGACATCACCCTTATGGCAGAAAATGAAGAGGAACTAAAGAGCCTCTTGATGAAAGTGAAAGAGGTGAGTGAAAAAGCTGGCTTAAAACTTCCAGAAAACTAAGATCATGGCATCTGGTCCCATCACTTCATGGCAAATAGATGGGAAAGCAATGGAAACAGTGACAGACTTTATTTTCTTGGACTCCAAAATCACTGCAGATGGTGACTGCATCCATAATATTAAAAAACCCTTGCTCCTTGAAAAAAAGCTCTGAGAAACCTAGATAGCATATTAAAAAGCAGAGACATTACTTTGCCAACAAAGGTCCATAAGGTTGAAGCTATGATTTTTCCAGTAGTCATGTATGGATGTGAGAGTTGGACTATAAAGAAATCTGAGCATCAAAGAATTGGTGCTTTTGAATTGTGATGTTGGAGAAGACTCATGAGAGTCCCTTGGACTGCAAGGATATCAAACCAGTCAATCCTAAAGGAAATCAGTCCTGAATATTCATTGAAAGGACTGATGCTCAAGCTCCAATACTTTGGCCACCTGATGCGAAGAAATGACTCTTTGGAAAAGACCCTGATGCTGGGAGAGATTGAAGGCAGGAGGAGAAGGGGACAACAGAGGATGAGAAGGTTGGATAGCATCACCAACTCGATGGACATGAGTTTGAGCAAGCTCTGGGAGTTTCTAATGGACTGGGAAACCTGGCGTGCTGCAGTCCATGGGGTTGCAGAGTTGGGCATAACTGAGCAACTGAACTGAATACTGTAATGTAGTTTGTTAACAACTTAAGTCTAGAATAAATGTTAGAGGACAGAAATATTAAAAATAGCTAGAGCTGTAATTGTTGTTAATATATATGCAATATTAAAAAATAAATTATGACAACAAGAACAAAACAATGTGGTGCATGGATTAAAGGGTAGAAGTTTTGAATATGGATGCAATTATGTTATCAGCTTTAAACAGATTTGTATCTTTAAGATGTTTTATATAAGCCTAGTTGTAACCATAAAGCAAATCCTATAGTAAATTCACAAAAGATAAATAAAAAAGGAAACTAAGCATACTACTATAGAAAAATCAATTCACAAAAGAAGATAGTAAGATTGGAAGAAAGGTACAAGGAAACTACAAAACAGCTGGAAAACAAGATATTATCATCAGTAAGTCCTTATCTATCAATAAAAACTTTAACTGTAAGTGGATTAAATTCTCTAATCAAAAGGCATAGAGTTAAACTATATGCTGCCTACAGTTCAGTTCAGTCGCTCAGTCATGTCTGACTCTTTGCGACCCCATGGACTGCAGCACACCAGGCATCCCTGTCTATCGCCAACTTCCAGAAATTGCTCAAACTCATGTCCATCGAGTCGGTGGTGCCATCCAACCATCTCATCCTCTGTCATCCCCTCTCATCCTGCCTTCAATCTTTCCCAGCATCAGGGTCTTTTCCAATGAGTCATTTCTTTGCATCAGGTGGCCAAAGTATTGGAGTTTCAGCTTCAACATCAGTCCTTCCAATGAATATTCAGGACTGATTCCCTTCAGGATTGACTGGTTTGGATCTCCTTGCAGTCCAAGGGACTCTTAAGAGTCTTCTCCAATACCACAGTTCAAAAGCATCAATTGTTCGATGCTCAGCTTTCTTTATGGTCTAACTCTCACATCCATATATCAGATCAGATCAGTCGCTCAGTCGTGTCTGACTCTTTGCGACCCCATGAATCGCAGCACGCCAGGCCTCCCTGTCCATCACGAACTCCCGGAGTTCACTCAGACTCACGTCCATCGAGTCAGTGATGCCATCCAGCCATCTCATCCTCTGTCGTCCCCTTCTCCTCCTGCCCCCAATCCCTCCCAGCATCAGAGTCTTTTCCAATGAGTCAACTCTTCGCATGAGGTGGCCAAAGTACTGGAGTTTCAGCTTTAGCATCATTCTTTCCAAAGAAATCCCAGGGCTGATCTCCTTCAGAATGGACTGGTTGGATCTCCTTGCAGTCCAAGAGACTCTCAAGAGTCTTCTCTAACACCACAGTTCAAAAGCATCAATTCTTCGGCGCTCAGCCTTCTTCACAGTCCAACTCTCACATCCATACATAACCACAGGAAAAACCATAGCCTTGACTAGACGAACCTTTGTTGGCAAAGTAATGTCTCTGCTTTTGAATATGCTATCTAGGTTGGTCATAACTTTCCTTCCAAGGACTAAGCATCTTTTAATTTCATGGCTGCAGTCACCATCTGCAGTGATTTTGGAGCCCAGAAAAATAAAGTCTGACACTGTTTCCACTGTTTCCCCATCTATTTCCCATGAAGTGGTGGGACCGGATGCCATGATCTTCGTTTTCTGAATGTTGAGCTTTAAGCCAACTTTTTCACTCTCCACTTTCACTTTCATCAAGAGGCTTTTGAGTTCCTCTTCACTTTCTGCCATGAGGGTGGTGTCATCTGCGTATCTGAGGTTATTGATATTTCTCCCGACAATCTTGATTCCAGTTTGTGCTTCTTCCAGTCCAGTGTTTCTCATGATGTACTCTGCATATAAGTTAAATAAACGGGGTGACAATATACAGCCTTGATGAACTCCTTTTCCTATTTGGAACCAGTCTGTTGTTCCATGTCCAGTTCTAACTGTTGCTTCCTGACCTGCATACAAATTTCTCAAGAGGCAGATCAGGTGGTCTGGTATTCCTATCTCTTTCAGAATTTTCCACAGTTTATTGTGATCCACACAGTCAAAGGCTTTGGCATAGTCAATAAAGCAGAAATAGATGTTTTTCTGGAACTCTCTTGCTTTTTCTATGATCCAGCGGATGTTGGCAATTTGATCTCTGGTTCCTCTGCCTTTTCTAAAACCAGCTTGAACATCAGGAAGTTCACGGTTCACATATTGCTGAAGCCTGGCTTGGAGAATTTTGAGCATTACTTTTCTAGTGTGTGAGATGAGTGCAGTTGTGTGGTAGTTTGAGCATTCTTTGGCATTGCCTTTCTTTGGGATTGGAATGAAAACTGACCTTTTGCAGTCCTGTGGCCACTGCTGACTTTTCCAAATTTGCTGGCATATTGAGTGCAGCACTTTCACAGCATCATCTTTCAGGATTTGAAACAGCTCAACTGGAATTCCATCACCTCCACTAGCTTTGTTCGTAGTGATGCTTTCTAAGGCCCACTTGACTTCACATTCCAGGATGTCTGGCTCTAGGTCAGTGATCACACCATTGTGATTATCTGGGTCATGAAGATCTTTTTTGTACAGTTCTTCTGTGTATTCTTGCCATCTCTTAATATCTTCTGCTTCTGTTAGGTCCATACCATTTATGTCCTTTATCGAGCCCATCTTTGCATGAAATATTCCTTTGGTATCTCTGATTTTCTTGAAGAGATCCCTAGTCTTTCCCATTCTGTTATTTTCCTCTATTTCTTTGCATTGATTGCTGAAGAAGGCTTTCTTATCTCTTCTAGCAAGAATAGCATTCTTGGGAACTCTGCATTCAGATGTTTATATCTTTCCTTTTCTCCTTTGCTTTTTGCTTCTCTTCTTTTCACAGCTATTTGTAAGGCCTCCCCAGACAGCCATTTTGCTTTTTTTGCATTTCTTTTCTATTGGAAAAAGCATAGCTTTGACTGGATGGGCCTTTGTTGGCAAAGTAATGTCTCTGCTTTTTAATATGCTGTCCAGGTTGGTCATAGCTTTTCTTCCAAGGATTGGGCATCTTTTAATTTTATGGCTGCAATCACCATCTGCAGTGATTTTGGAGCCCAAGAAAATAAAGTCTTCACTGTTTCCATTTTTTCACCATCTATTTGCCATGAAGTGATGGGACCATGTGCCATGATTTTAGTTTTTTGAATGTTGAGTTTTAAGCCAACTTTTTCACTCTCCTCTTTCACTTTCATCAAGAGGCTCTTTAGTTCTTCTTTGCTTTCTGCCATATGGGTGGTATCATCTGCATATCTGAGGTTATTGCTGTTTCTCCCAGCAATCTTGATTCCAGCTTGTGCTTCATCCAGCCTGGCGTTTTGCATGATGTATTCTGCATATAAGTTAATTAAGCAGGGTGACAATATACAGCCTTGACGTACTCCTTTCCTGATTTGGAAGTAGTCTGTTTTTCCCTGTCCAGTTGTAACTGTTGCTTCCTGACCTGCATATAGGTTTCTCAAGAGGTAGTTAAGGTAGTCTGGTATTCCCCTCTCTTTCAGAATTTTCCACAGTTTATTGTGATCCACACAGTCGAAGGCTTTGGCATAGTCAATAAAGGAAAAGTAGATGTTTTTCTGGAACTCTCTTGCTTTTTTGTTGATCCAGTAAAGACACCTACTGTATTTTTTAAATTTATTTATTTTAATTGGAGGCTAATTACTTTACAGTATTGTGCTGGTTTTTGCCATACAGTGACATGAATCAGCCACAGGTGTACATGTTACCCCCATCCTGAACCCCCTCTCACCTCCCTCCCCATCCCATCCCTCTCGGTTGTCTCAGTGCACCGGCTTTGAGTGCCCTGCTTCATGCATCGAACTTAGACTGGTCATCCTTTTCACATATGGTAATATACAGGTTTCAGTGCTCTTCTCTAATCATCCCACCCTCGCCTTCTCCCACAGAGTTCAGAAGTCTGTTCTTTAAATCTATGTCTCTTTTGATGTCTCGTGTATAGGATTGTCGTTATCATCTTTCTTAATTCCAAATATATGTGTTAATATACTGTATTGGTGTTTTCTTTCTGAGTTACTTCAGTCTGTATAATGGGCTCCAGTTTCATCCCTCATTAGAACTGATTCAAATGCACTCTATTTTATTTTTCACTTCCTATAGATTACTACTATACCTTTTTAAAAAAATTTATTTTAATTGGAGGCTAGTTACTTTGCAGTATTGTAGTGGTTTTGCCATACATGGACATGAATCACAGGACATGTACATGGGTGTACATGTGTTTTCCATCCTGAACCCCCCTCCCACCTCCCTCCCCATACCATCCCTCTGGGTCCTCCCAGTGCACCAGCCCTGAGCACCCTGTCTTATGCATCAAACCTGGACTGGCGATCTGATTCACATGTGATAATATACATGTTTCGATGCTATTCTCTCAGATCATCCCACCCTTGTCTTCTCCCATGGAGTCCAAAAGACTGTTATATACCTCTGTGTCTCTCTTGCTGTCTCGCATACAGGGTTATCGGTACCATCTTTCTAAATTCCATATATATGCGTTAATATACTGTATTGGTGTTTTTCTTTCTGACTTACTTCACTCTGTATAATAGGCTCCAGTTTCATCCACCTCATTAGGACTGATTCAAATGCATTCTTATTAATAGCTGAGTAATATTCCATTGTGTATATGTACAACAGCTTTCTTATCCATTCGTCTGCCAGTGGACATCTAGGTTGCTTCCATGTCCTGGCTATTATAAACAGTGCTGCGATGAACATTGGGGTCCACGTGTCTCTTTCAATTCTGGTTTCCTCGATGTGTATGCCCAGCAGTGGGTTTGCTGGGTCATATGACAGTTCTGTTTCCAATTTTTTAAAGGAATCTCCACACTGATCTCCATAGTGGCTGTACTAATTTGCATTCCCACCAACAGTGTAAGAGGGTTCCCTTTTCTCCGCACACTTTCCAGCATTTATTGTTTGTAGACTTTTTGATGGTAACCATTCTGACCAGAGTGAAATGGTACCTCATCATGGTTTTGATTGGCATTTCTCTGATAATGAGTGATGTTGAGCATCTTTTCATGTGTTTGTTAGCCATCTGTATGTTTTCTTTGGAGAAATGTCTGTTTAGTTCTTTGGCCCATTTTTTGATTGGGTCGTTTATTTTTCTGGTATTGAGCTGCATGAGCTGCTTGTATATCTTCGAGATTATCTGTCAGTTGCTTAATTTGCTATTATTTTCTCCCATTCTGAAGGCTGTCTTTTCACCTTGCTTCCAGTTTCCTTGGCTGTACAAAAGTTTTAAAGCTTAATTATGTCCATTTGTTTATTTTTGTTTTACTTCCATTACTCTGGGAGGTGCGTCATAGAGGATCTTGCTGTGATTTATGTCGGAGAGTGTTTTGCCTATGTTTTCCTCTAGGAGTTTTATAGTTTCTGGGAAGATACCCACTTTAGATGTAAGGATACATACATAGATGTCTTCAATATTCCCATCAGTGTATGTGTTTTTTACTTTATTGGTTAAATTTATTCCCTTGTATTTTATTCTTTTTGATTCAGTACATGGAGTTGTTGTTCTTTTTTGGTTTTTTATTTTTATTTTTTGAAGGATAATTGCTTTACAGAATTTTTTTGCTTTCTGTCAGATCTCAACATGAATCGGCCATAGGTACACGTATCAGTTCAGTTCATTTCAGTCACTCAGTCGCTCAGTCGAGTCTGACTCTTTGCAACCTGATGGACTGCAGCACACCAGGCTTCCCTGTCCATCACCAACTCCCAGAGTTTCCTCAAACTCATGTCCACTGAGTCGGTGATGCCATCCAACAATCTCATGCTCTGTCGTCCCCTTCTCCTGCCTTCAATCTTTCCCAGAATCAGGGTCTTTTCAAATGAGTCAGTTCTTCGTATCAGGTGGCCAAAGTATTGGAGTTTCAGCTTCAACATCAGTCCTTCTAATGAACATTCAGGACAGATTTCCTTTAGGATGGTCTTGTTGGATCTACTTACAGTCCAAGGGACTCTCAAGAGTCTTCTCCAACACCACAGTTCAAAAGCATCAATTCTTCAGCGCTCAGTTTTCTTTATAGTCCAACTCTCACATCCATACATGACCACTGGAAAAACCATAGCCTTGACTAGATGGACCTTTGTTGGCAAAGTAATGTCTATGCTGTCTAGGTTGGTCATAACTTTTCTTCCAAGGAGTAAGCATCTTTTAATTTCATGGCTGCAGTCACCATCTGCAGTGATTTTGGAGCCCAGGAAAATAAAGTCAGCTACTGTTTCCCCATCTATTTGCCATGAAGTGATGGGACCAGATGCCATGATCTTCGTTTACTGAATGTTGAGCTTTAAGCCAACTTTTTTACTCTCCTCTTTCACTTTCTTCAAGAGGCTCTTTAGTTCTTCTTTGCTTTCTGCTATATGGGTGATATCATCTGCATATTTGAAGTTATTGATACTTCTTCTGGCAATCTTGATTCCAGCTTGTGCTTCATCCAGCCTGGCATTTCACATGATGTACTCTGCATATAAGTTAAATAAGCAGGGTGACAATATACAGCCTTGATGAACTCCTTTTCCTATATTGAACCAGTCTGTTGTTCCATGTCCAGTTCTAACTGTTGCTTCCTGACCTGCATACAGGTTTCTCAAGAGGCAGGTCAGGTGGTCTGGTATTCCCCTCTCTTTCAGAATTTTCCACAGTTTACTGTAATCCACATAGTCAAAGGCCTTGGCATAATCATTAAAGGAGAAATAGATGTTTTTCTGGAACTCTCTTGCTTTTTCGATGATCCAGCGAATGTTGGCAATTTGATCTCTGGTTCCTCTACCTTTTCTAAAACCAGCTTGAAATCTGCAAGTTCATGGTTCACATATTGTTGAAGCCTGGCTTGGAGAATTTTGAGCATTACTTTACTAGCGTGTGAGATGAGTGCAATTGTGTGGTAGTTTGAGCATTCTTTGGCATTGCCTTTCTTAGGGATTGGACCTTTTCCAGTCCTGTGGCCACTGTTGAGTTTTCCAAATTTGCTGGCATATTGAGTGCAGCACTTTCACAGCATCATCTTTCAGGATTTGGAATAGCTCAACTGGAATTCCATCACTTCCACTAGCTTTGTTCGTAATGATGCTTCCTAAGGCCCACTTGACTTCACATTGCAGGATGTCTGGCTCTAGGTAAGTGATCACACCCTCGTGATTATCTGAGTTGTGAAGATCTTTTTTGTACAGTTCTTCTGTGTATTCTTGCCACCTCTTCTTAATATCTTCTACTTCTGTTAGGTCCATATCATTTCTGTTTTTATTGAGCCCATCTTTGCATGAAATGTTCCCTTTGTATCTCTCATTTTCTTAAAGTGGTCTCTAGTCTTTCCCAGTCTGTTGTTTTCCTCTATTTCTTTGCACTGATTACTGAGAAAGGCTTTCTTATCTCTCCTTGCTATTCTTTGGGACTCTGCATTCAGATGCTTATATCTTTCCTTTTCTCCTTTGCTTTTTGGTTTGCTTCTCTTCTTTTCACAGCTATTTGTAAGGCCTCCTGAGACAGCCATTTTGCTTTTTTGCATTTCTTTTTCTTGGGGATGGTCTTGCTCCCTGTCTGCTGTACAGTGTCACAAACCTCATTCCATAGTTCATCAGGCACTCTGTCTATCAGATCTAGGCCCTTACATCTATTTCTCACTTCCACTGTATAATCATTAGGGATTTGATTTAGGTCATACCTGAATGGTCTGGTGGTTTTCCCTACTTTCTTCAATTTAAGTCTGAATTTGGCAATAAGGAGTTCATGATCTGAACCACAGTCAGCTCCCGATCTTGTTTTTGCTGACTGTATAGAGCTTCTCCATCTTTGGCTGCAAATATATAATCAGTCTGATTTCAATGTTGACCATCTGGTGATGTCCATGTTTGGAGTCTTTTCGTGTTGTTGGAAGAGGGTGTTTTCTATGATCAGTGCATTCTCTTGGCAGAACTCTATTAGCCTTTGCCCTGCCTCATTCTGTACTCCAAGGCCAAATTTGCCTGTTACTCCAGGTGTTTCTTGACTTCCTACTTTTGCATTCCAGCCCCCTATAATGAAAAGGACATCTTTTTTGGGTGTTAATTCTAGAAGGTCTTGTAGGTCTTCATAGAACCGTTCAACTTCAGCTTCTTCGGCATTACTGGTCAGGACATAGACTTGGGTTACTGTAATATTGGACGGTTTGCCTTGGAAACGAACAGAGATCATTCTGTAGTTTTTGAGATTGCATCCAAGTACTGCATTTCGGACTCTTTGGTTGACTATGAGGGCTATTCCATTTCTTCTGAGGGATTTCTGCCTACAGTAGTAGATATAATGATCATCTGAGTTAAATTCACCCATTCCAGTCTATCTTAGTTGGCTGATTCCTAGAATGTCGATATTCACTCTTGCCATCTCCTGTTTGACCACTTCCAATTTGCCTTGATTCATGGACCTGACATTCCAGGTTCCTATGCAATATTACTCTTTTCAGCATTAGGACCTTGCTTCTATAACCAGTCACATCCACAACTGGGTATTGTTTTTGCTTTGGCTCCATCCCTTCATTCTTTCTGGAGTTATTTCTCCACGGATCTCCAGTAGCATATTGGGTACCTACCGATCTGGGGAGTTCCTCTTTCAGTATCCTATCATTTTGCCTTTTCATACTGTTCATGGGGTTCTCAAGGCAGGAATACTGAAGTGGTTTGCCATTCCCTTCTCCAGCGGACCACATTTTGTCAGAACTCTGCACCATGACCACCCGTCTTGTGTGGCCCTACACAGTATAAGGTGGCCCTTATAGGTATACATATAACCCTCCCTTTCGAACCTCCCTCCCATCTTCCACCCCATCCCACCCTTCTAGATTGATACAGAGCCCCTGTTTGAGTTTCCTGAGCCACACAGCAAATTCCCATTTGCTATCTATTATACACATGGTAATGTAAGTTTCCATGTTACTCTTTCCATACATCTCACCCTCTCCTCCCCTCTCCCCATGTCCATATATCTATTCTCTATGCCTGTTTCTCCATTTCTGCCCTGTAAATAAATTCTTCAGTACCATTTTTCTAGATTTTGTATATATGCATTAGAATACCATATTTATCTTTCACTTTCTGACTTACTTCACTCTGTATGATAGGTTCTAGGTTCATCCACCTCATTACAACTCATTTATATTAAAAAAAAAAAGTTTGTTGACAGTTGTTTGCTGCCATGAACGTCCTTGTATCTTTATTGTGGTGCATGTGTAAAAATTCCTGCAGTTCATGCATGTGGCAGGCATTCTTTCTGAATTTTTTTTTCTTTAATGAATTAAATAATTATTTATGTGTCTTTGGCTGTGCTGGGCCTTTGTGGTCACGTGGGCTTTTCTCTATCTGCGGAGAGCAGAATCTACTCTCTAGTTGAGGTGCACGGGCTTCTCATTGACGTGGCTTTTCTTGTTGCAGAGCATGGGCTCCGGGGTGTGCAGGCTTCAGCAGGTGTGGCTCCTGGGCTCAGTGCTTGTTCCTGGGCTCCACAGAACAGGCCCAAGAGTTGGGGCACACAGTCTTTGTTGCTCTGCAGCATGTGGGATCTTCTGGGGTCAGGGGTCAAATCTGTGTCTGCTGCACTGAAAGGTGAATTCTTTACCACTGAACCATCAGGGAATCCCAGAAGTTTGTTTTTGGTGTCTTTTTTGGGCAACCATCATGAACTTTATTTTATTATTATTATTTTTTTAGCTACACTGTGCAGCTTGTAGCGTCTTACTTTCCTCACCAGGGACTGAACCCAGGCGACCACACTGAAAGCATGGAGTCCTAACCATTGGACCTCCAGGGAATTCCCCATCATGAATTTTAATATAGTCAAAACAATTATTTTCCTTTTATGATGTCTGTTGTCTTGTTTAAGAAATATTTGCATGTATGTGTTCTCAATTTTCTTCTAAAATTTTTTTGTTTTTGTTTTTTCGCTCTGCTGCTTGGCTTGCAGGATCTTAGTTCACTGACCAGAGATCAAACCTGGGCCCCAGCAGTGAAAGCACCAAATCCTAACCACTGGACCACCAGGGAATTCCCATGTGTTGTTTTTTTAGCTAGGTTTTTAAGTTCATCTCAGCTTGATTTTTTTTTAAATTGAAGTAACAATTGCACTCATTTCACACGCTAGTAAAGTAATGCTCAAAATTCTCCAAGCCAGGCCTCAGCAATACGTTGAACCGTGAACTTCCAGATGTTCAAGCTGATTTTAGAAAAGGCAGAGGAACCAGAGATCAAATTGCCAACATCCGCTGGATCATAGAAAAAGCAAGAGAGTTCCAGAAAAACATCTACTTCTGCTCTATTGACTATGCCAAAGCCTTTGACTGTGTGGATTACAATAAAGTGTGGAAAATTCTGAGAGATGGGAATACCAGACCACCTGACCTGCCTCTTGAGAAACCTATATGCAGGTCAGGAAGCAACAGTTAGAACTGGACATGGAACAACAGACTGGTTCCAAATAGGAAAAGGAGTACGTCAAGGCTGTATATTGTTACCCTGTTTATTTAACTTATATGCAGAGTACATCATGAGAAACGCTGGGCTGGAAGAAGCAAAAGCTGGAATCATGATTGCCAGGAGAAATATCAATAACCTCAGATATGCAGATGACACCACCCTTAGGGCAGAAAGTGAAGAGGAACTAAAAAGCCTCTTGATGAGAGTGAAAGAGGAGAGTGAAAAAGTTGGCTTAAAACTCAACAATTCAGAAACTAAGATCATGGCATCTGGTCCCATCACTTCATGGCAAATAGATGGGGAAACAGTGGAAACAGTGTCAGACTTTATTTTTCTGGGCTCCAAAATCACTGCAGATGGTGATTGCAGCCATGAAATTAAAAGATGTTTACTCCTTGGAAGGAAAGTTATGACCAACCTAGATAGCATATTCAAAAGCAGAGACATTACTTTGCCAACAAAGGTCCATCTAGTCAAAGCTATGGTTTTTCCAGTAGTCATGTATGGGTGTGAGAGTTGGACTGTGAAGAAAGGTGAGCGCTGAAGAATTGATGCTTTTGAACTGTGGTATTGGAGAAGACTCTTGAGAGTCCCTTGGACTGCAAGGACATCCAACCAGTCCATCCTAAAGGAGATCAGTCCTGGGTATTCATTGGAAGGACTAATGTTGAAGCTGAAACTCCAATACTTTGGCCACTAGATATGAAGAGCTGACTCATTTGGAAAGACCCTGATGCTTGGAAAGATTGCGGGCAGGAGAAGAAGGGAACGACAGAGGATGAGATGGCTTGATGGCATCACCAAGTTTATGGACATGAGTTTCAATGAACTCTGGGAGTTGGTGAGGGACAGGGAGGCCTGGCGTGCTGTGATTCATAGGGTCACAAAGAGTTGGACACGACTGAGCGACTGAACTGAACTGAAGATTTGTATAACATAAAATTAGTTATTTTAAAGTATACAATTTACAGGCATTTAATCCTTGGTGGCTCAGAGGTAAAGCATCCGCCTGCAGTGTGGGAGCTGCAGGAAATGTGGGTTCAGGTTGGGAAGCTCCCCTGGAGGAGGGCATGGCTATCCATTCCAGTATTGTTGCCTGGAGAATCCCATGGCCAGAGGAGCCTGGTGGGGTACACAGGGGAGTTGGACACGACTGAGGGACTGAGCACGATACATTCACAGTGTTGAACAACCATCACCTTTATGTGGATTCAGAACATTTTCATCACCTTGAAAGGAAACTCCGTACCTGTTTAACAGTCTCCTCCCCCAGATCCTGGTAACTACTGATCCACTTTCTGTCTCTGGATCTGCCTGTTTTGCACATTTCATATGAAGGAATCATATAGTATATGGCCTTTTGTGTCTCCCTTCTCTAACTGAACATAATGTTTATAAAATCATCCACATTGTAACATGTATCAGTGTTCATTCCTCTTTATGACTGAATAACATCCAATCACAAGGACAGAGCACATTTTGTTCATCCACTCATCAGTTAATCAGTTAATGGACATTTGTGTTGTTTGACTTTCTAGATGCTGTGAATAGTTGCTGTGAAAGTTTTTGTGTGGGCATGCTTCAGTTCTCTTTAAGTATATCCTTTAATGGAATGGAATGGATGGGTCATAAGGTAATTCCATGTTTAATCAGCTTGAATTTTGTGTATAACATTATGTTAGTGTCCTACAGTTGTTGTAATCAATTACCACAACCTGGGTGGCTTTAAAACAGCAGAAATGTATTCTCCTACAGAACTACAAAATCAAAGTGCCAGCAGGTCAACCTCCCTCCAGAGGCTCTAGGGGAGGATCCTTTTTGCTTCTTTCAACTCCTGGTGCCTCAGGAGCTCTGGACTTGTGACTGCATCACTGCAGTCTCTGCCTTTGTCTTAAAAGGGCTTCTTCTTTTGTATCCCTACACCGTCTTCACTCTGTGCACGTATGCCTCTGTCTCTACCTTTCCCCTTATAAGGACACTAGTTATTATCGGGGCCCATCCTAATGACCTCATCTTAACTTGCTTGCACCTACAAAGACTCTACCTCTGAATAAGGTCCCATGCACAGATTCTGGGTGTGAGGACTTTGATATATGTTTCTTGGAGATGCCATTCATCCTATGATAGGTGCAAATTAGTGATCTCACTTCCATTTTTTTTCAGAGGAGAGCTGCTTGTCTAGAAAATTCTTTCCAGTCCTCTGTAGGGACATCACAGTGTCTGAATGTGTGTGTTTCCAGGCTCTCTCTTCTCTTCTGATCTATTCCTGAACCACTGTGTTAATCACTAGTTTCCTAATGGAGCTCTCAGTATATCCAAGAATCAGTGGTTAGAAAAATAGGGTCTGTTTCTTGTTTGGACAGATTTTTCTGTTCTTGTGACCCTTTTACATGTGCTAAACCTTGGCTCTGGCCATTGAAGATCCAACAGTGACCACATGGAGGCCCTGGAACAGCTTTGTGGTGTTCCCTGTAAATGACTTTGTCCAGAGCATCTCCAGTACAGCCTTGGGACAAGATGACAAGGATGTTGTATGAACTGATGCCCAGAATATAATGCCCAGGAGAAAATGAGCTGGGATCTTGAAGCTCTTCAGAAAGGCCAAGATCTAGGGTTGAATGGAAGCAGCTGAGTCACTTTGTAGCAAAACCATGGCCGTGAGAAGGGCCAGTTTCTAACCATGATAAAAGGGCGATTGCCAAATTAAGTCACCCAGTTAATTGTGGCCCTTAATTTCTACTCTAGGAATTTGTGCAACCCTAATATTAGCATTTGCAGGGAGGGAAGGCAGCTGTTGGGGGCAGGAGGTAGCTCCATGTTCCGTGGTGACTCCCAGGCCCCACAGGCTCTAATTTTAAACCATGAGAGGGGGAGGGAGGGCTCACAACTGTACTGCTGACACCAGTACAAGGGCATCCAGAAGTTCATTTTCCTTGGACATGTCAGAGAGATTTTCCATAAGTCTTTTCAAAGGTTTGTCAAATAGTTTTGAGCAAAACAATTTTTTTCATATGCATTTCTTGGCATTCATTTTAGTGGCGATAGAATATATTATTAAAATCCTTGTGTTTAAGTTGTTTAAATTCTTACATCAGTGTTGCTTCCTGAAACACTCTCTCAAATTACAGCATCATTTTTGGATTTTCACCTGAGTTAGTCATCACACCTGAATTCCTCTTGAACACTGAAAAAACCTCAAGAACCGATGAGAGAATTTCTAGAATTTAACCAATAGCATGACAGTTCCCACTAGCAGGTGGTCTAAAGCATTGCTCAGGTTTGAAGTCAGTTTTAAAGATAGTTACTAATTTGATTAATACACCCCACTCCAGTATTCTTGCCTGGCAAATCCCATGGACGGAGGAGCCTGGTAGGCTGAAGTCCGTGGGGTCGCTAGGAGTCGGACACGACTGAGCGACTTCACTTTCACTTTTCACTTTCATGCATTGGAGGAGGAAATGGCAGCCCACTCCGGCGTTCTTGCCTGGAGAATCCCAGGGGCGTTGGAGCCTGGTGGGCTGCCGTCTATGGGGTTGCACAGAGTCGGACACGACTGAAGCGACTTGGCAGCAGCAGCAACATAATTTTAAACATGTTGTGTTTATTTTAATGTTCTGATTCAGCATTTTTAAAGATCCTGTTTTGTTTAATATACTGTTTTGGAGGCAGAGAATGATTTACCCAGGATTTACCCACTCTTTGCTACCTATCTCCACTGCCTTGTAGCATCCATTGTTTATGATGAGAAATAAACTATAAATCATATTAGGCTTCTCTTGTATATGATAAGTTGTTTTTATTGTGTGTGCATTGGTGCACTTAATGGTATCCCACATTTCTCCAAGAGTGTCTGTTTTTCTTCATTCTTTATTCTCCCTGTTCTTTGGATTGCATAATCCCTATCAGTCTCTGTCTTCAAGTTCATCACAGACTCTTTCTTTTGCCGTTGACATCTGCCATTGGATCCCTCTAATGCATATTTCATTTTATATTAATAATTTCTGTCTTTTTATTGCTATTCTCTATGTAATGAGGCATCATCAGGAAACCTTCCTTTACTTCTTTCAGTGTGGCTTCCTTAAGTTCTTTGAACAGTTGTAACAGCTGCTGTGAAATTTTGTTTGCTAAGTACGACTTCTGGGCCCTCTCAGAGTTTCTGTTGTCTGCTTTTCTCCCCCGTGTGTATGGGTCACTTTGCTATTCTTTGCGGAGAAGGCAATGGCACCCCACTCCAGTACTCTTGCCTGGCAAATCCCATGGATGGAGAAGTCTGGTTGGGCTATAGTCCATGGGGTTGCTAAGAGTCGGACACAACTGAGAGACTTCCCTTTCACTTTTCACTTTCATGCATTGGAGAAGGAAATGGCAACCCACTCCAGTGTTCTTGCCTGGAGAATCCCAGGGATGGGGGAGCCTGGTGGGCTGCCGTCTATGGGGTCGCACAGAGTCGGACACGACTGAAGCGACTTAGCAGCAGCAGCAGCAGCAGCTGTTCTTTGCATGTTATAATTTTTTGGTTGAAAGCCAGATATTTTAGGTAATATATTTTAGCAACTCTGGATACTGATGCCCTCCTTTTCTCTGGGCGTGTTTTTACAGTTGTTCGTCTGTTTATTTGCTTAGTGATATGGCTAGACTGCTCTAGTGAGTCCGTTTCCCCTGCAGTGTGAAGTCCTTTGGTGTCAGTCTTCAGAGGGTGCACATTAAGCATGAGCAGAGTCACCTGGGCTTTCCAGGGGGCTCTCTGTCTCTTTCCAGATCCCTCCATTCAGCCGTTTCGGTTAATATCACACCCAGTTGTTGGGCTCCGCTAATTGTTGGCTGCCTGGTCTGCTGTTTTCAGCAATGCCCATAAACTGCTGCACAGTCTTCTGGCTACTGCTCAGCTTTGAGGCCAGTCACTGAGGTTTGTTCTTACGCCAGGAGGCTCTTCTTAGTAGTCTCTTTCCTTGGTTCTCCCTGGTGAACTGACTTGGTTTAGGTTTTTGCTCTTAATTAATAGAAGAGCTGTCTTTTTTTTTTTTCCCCCAAGAGAACCCTGAGGCTTGAATGTCTGTTTCAAATGAGGTCATTTCCTTTGTGCAGAACTTTGCAGCCCTCTGTGAACTGCCTTTCTCCTGGGAAGAATCTTTGGGCCACTGCTCTGCAGTGGTAGCCTCTGCTTTTCGTGACTTGCTTCTCTTGGTATGGAACCTCTGCTCTATAAGTGATCAGCGGTAGGTACAGTCAGGACTCCCATATGCCATGCCTCCATTCAGGGGGTAGGCGCTGCTTGGAGGACGCGTGCCCCCAAGCTCTCAGCCACACTCACCAGGAATTTAGCTGCTTCAGCTTGGAGTTGGGAGGATGAGAAATGTTGGTGTCCTGTTCCATTGGTAAGATGCCATGTCCTTTGATCAGGAACTGAAAGGAGAGGGAGCCCCATCTTCTTGGCCATACCCACCCCACATGGAGTCTGTCAAGTGGAGCTGGGGGTTGGTTGGGTAAGTTACTTCAGACTCTTACTGTTCTTACCAAGTTTTAGTAGATTTTCTTAAATCGACATCTCTTCTTTTGCTGTGCACACTGAGGACAATTTTCAGAGGTTTGTACTTTTTTTATTGGTAGTGTTCATCAGTTATATGTGTTTTGCTGTGAGGTCTATAGAGCTCCTTATGCTGCTGTCTCAGAAGTGGACCCTTTCAACCTTGTTTCTGAGCTGAGACTGATGAAACCTGTGGTTCCCAGGCCTGCAGGTGTGGGAAGAGGTTTAAAATCCCTGCTGCCTGCCTATTTCACATTGATGTGAAAATCATGGGGTAAGAAATGGGAGATGACAAGAGAGCCCCCTCTCTGTGAAGCCCCATAAGGCTTTGTAGACTTGTTCTGGAGAACTACGAACCTCAGTCTAACAGTTGGACATTTAGCATAGCTGCGGATGCCAATGCACCTTCCAGCATTATTTGTAAAAATATCTGATGGTTCTTTAGTCTTGTTTACAAAATCTTTTAAAGGGCACAAGAATTCTTCCAGAGACACGAGGTTCCAGGGATGTGTAGAGCCTTTTTGCACTAGGTAATTTCTGCAGGTGAAATATATATATATATATATTACTAAATTATAAGATTATATATAAATAGTATATATATATATTACTTGAGTCATCTGTATAATTTCATTGTGTAAAGTAAAAGTTTTGAGAATGGCAGCCATGTTTGCATTTTTAAAATACGGGGCTGTGTTGGGTCTCAGTTGTGGCATGCAGGGTCTTCACTGCAGCATGCAGGCTTCTCTAGTCGTGGTCCGCGGGGCTCTCTCTAGTCGTGGTCCGCGGGCTTCTCTCTAGTCGTGGTCCGCGGGCTTCTCTCTAGTCGTGGTCCGAGGGCTTCTCTCTAGTCGTGGTCCGCGGGGCTCTCTCTAGTCGTGGTCCGCGGGGCTCTCTCTAGTCGTGGTCCGCGGGGCTCTCTCTAGTCGTGGTCCGCGGGGCTCTCTCTAGTCGTGGTCCGCGGGGCTCTCTCTAGTCGTGGTCCGCGGGCTTCTCTCTAGTCGTGGTCCGCGGGGCTCTCTCTAGTCGTGGTCCGCGGGGCTCTCTCTAGTCGTGGTCCGCGGGGCTCTCTCTAGTCGTGGTCCGCGGGCTTCTCTCTAGTCGTGGTCCGCGGGGCTCTCTCTAGTCGTGGTCCGCGGGGCTCTCTCTAGTCGTGGTCCGCGGGCTTCTCTCTAGTCGTGGTCTGCGGGCTTCTCTCTAGTCGTGGTACACCGGCTCCAGAGCACATGGGCTTTGTGGCTGTGGTGCTTGGACTAGTTGCCTTGAGGCATGTGACATCTTAGTTGCCCAACCAGGGATCAAACCCCTGTCTCCTGCATTAGAAGGTGAATTCCTAACCCATGAATGACCAGTGAAGTCCCAGCAGGTGACTAGTATTTTGCAAAGCAAAATAGCTAATTAATTTAAATGTTCGATATTTATAATTCTCCAGGCAAGAATACTGGATGGAGTGGGTAGCCATTCCCTTCTCCAGGGTATCTTCCCGACCCAGGGATCTAACCCAGGTCTCTTGCATTGCAGGCAGGTTCTTTACTGTCTGAGCCACAAGGGAGAGGTTGGCAACCTATAAACCTGGAAGCAAGCTCTCACCAGACATCACCATGCCAACACTTTGATCCCAGACTTCCAGCCTTCAGAATTTTGAGAAATATCTGTTGTTTATAAGACACTCAATCTATGGTATTTGGCTATAGCAACCCAAACTAAAGCACCAACTACAGAAGCAGTAGTAGTATTGGAAAGGCCATATCTGCATGCTCAAAATTGTAGTTTTTATATCCTCATGATTTTATAAAATGATTTTAATGGGTTAAACAACTTTAATCCATTAAAGTTGTGTTTTGTTCTGATGTAAAGAGTCTGCCTGCAACATGGGAGACCCAGGTTTGATCCCTGTGTCAGCAAGATCCCCTGGAGAATGAAATGGCTACCCACCCCAGTATTCTTGCCTGGAGAGTCCCATGGATGGAGGAGCCTGGCGGGTAACAGTCCATGGTGTCACAAAGAGTCAGACATGACTGGCAGACTAACACTTTTGTTCCATGAGGTGACTCTGGGCGGGTTCTTGGATGGTTTGGGGATGGAGGCTGGTCATCAGAAAAATCAAAGGAGCCGTGATCAATTATTAAATCCACTTGCAGCCTTTCATTCTTCTCTGGAGAATGGTGTTGGGGTGGAGTTGAAAATTTCAAGTTTCAAGCCATGATTAGAAAGCCATGATTAGAAACTTGAAAATTTCAACTCCACCCCATCCCCATTCTCCAGAGAAGAATGAAAGGCTGGAAGTGGCTTTAATAATTGATCATGCCTCCTTTGATCTCCTTTATTATATAACAAACCAGTAAATACACATAACTGTTTCTGGAGTTCTGTGAACCATTCTAGCAAATGACTGAGAAGCGGGGCGTGGAAACCCTGAATTATAGCCAGTAGGTCAGAAGTTTGGGTAGCTCTGGACTTGGAATTGGCATTTGAAATGGGGGTGGTTTTGTGGGACTGAGCCCTTAACCTGTGAGATCTGATGTTACTGCATCCAGATGGCTAACTCTAAAAATCAGGTACTGTCAAACTGTAGGGGTACCTAGCTTATATCAACCAAGAATGGGAGAATTGGTTGTGGTTGTTGGAAAACACCCCCTGGGTCTATCTATTTCTAAATCGGAAGGGCCATTGTAACAGTAACAGAAAACTTTACTGAGGATTTGGGCTCAGATGGCAAAGAGGCTGGTAAACGTTCAAGCTAAATTCAAGTAATTTAGTATTTCAAGCTCTAATTCTGTTAACATCCTGATTAAATGCTGTCATACAATGGAGGATTCCACGGACAGAGGAGCCTGGCAGACTACAGTCCATGGGGTCGTGGAGTCAGACACGACTGATGGACTAACACTTTCACTTAATTTTTCAACCTCTCACTATGTCCTTCTGTGGTGGAAGGGGCCAGGGCACTCTCTGGGGTTTCTTTCATAAGGACACTAATCCCATTCCTGAGAGCTCCATCTGCATGACCTAATCACCCCAAAGCCTCACCTCCTAATACCAACACATTGGGGGTTAGATTTCAGCATTTTTGGGGGACATGAATGTTAGTCTATGGCAGCTGATTTAGCTCCCAGTATCATGCCATGCTGCCCCTAGTTAATGGATCAACATTTGGTCTGAAACAAGCCCCCTTTGTGAGTCCATTAAGTCTGCACTGTGAGCTCAGAGCTTTCTCAGATTCCTTCTGGAATAAAGGGATCTCTAAGTGTCTCCCTGCCTGGGCTGCCAATGAAGAAAGGCACCAGATTGCTCACCCCAAACACACGCCTGTTTGAATGGGAGTGGGCACAGCTGATTCCCATGGGAGGGACAGGTCAGCTCCCCCCTCCAGGTGAAGGAGCCACCCTTTGTCAATTCATGAGGCCACCAGACTATAGGCAGGAGGCTGGTAGGATTTTAAAATCAAGCCATCCACAAAGACAGAAATATAGATCAATGGAACAAAATAGCCCAGAGATAAATCCACACACCTATGGTCACCTTATCTTCGGCAAAGGAGGCAAGAATATACAATGGAGAAAAGACAATCTCTTTAACAAGTGGTGCTGGGAAAACTGGTCAACGACTTGTAAAAAAATGAAACTAGAACACTTTCTAACACCATACACAAAAATAAACTCACAATGGATTAAAGATCTAAACGTAAGGCCAGAAACTATAAAACTCCTAGAGGAAGACCTAGGCAAAACACTCTCTGACATAAATCACAGCAGGATCCTCTATGACCCACCTCCCATAATATTGGAAATAAAAGCAAAAATAAACAAATGGGACCTAATTAAAATTAAAGCTTTTGCACAACAAAGGAAATTATAAGCAAGGTGAAAAGACAGCCTTCAGAATGGGAGAAAATAATAGCAAATTAAGCAACTGACAAAGAATTAATCTCAAAAATACACAAGCAGCTCATGCAGCTCAATACCAGAAAAATAAACGACCCAATCAAAAAATGGGCCAAAGAACTAAACAGACATTTCTCCAAAGAAGACATACAGATGGCTAACAAACACATGGAAAGATGCTCAACATCACTCATTATCAGAGAAATGCAAATCAAAACCACTATGAAGTACCATTTCACGCCAGTCAGAATGGCTGCTATCAAAAAGTCTACAAGCAATAAATGCTGGAGAGGATGTGGAGAAAAGGGAACCCTCTTACACTGTTGGTGGGAATGCAAACTAGTACAGCCACTATGGAGAACAGTGTGGAGATTCCTTAAAAAACTGGAAATAGAACTGCCATATGACCCAGCAATCCCACTGCTGGGCATACACACTGAGGAAACCAGAATTGAAAGAGACACATGTACCCCAATGTTCATCGCAGCACTGTTTATAATAGCCAGGACATGGAAGCAACCTAGATGTCCATCAGCAGATGAATGGATAAGAAAGCTGTGGTACATATATACACAATGGAGTATTACTCAGCCATTAAAAAGAATACATTTGAATCAGTTCTAATGAGGTGGATGAAACTGGAGCCTATTATACAGAGTGAAGTAAGCCAGAAAAAAAAACACCAATACAGTATACTAACGCATATATATGGAATTTAGAAAGATGGTACCAATAACCCTATATGTGAGGCAGCAAAAGAGATACAGATTTTATTGGAACAATCTTTTGGACTCTGTGGGAGAGGGCGAGGGTGGGATGATTTGGGAGAATGGCATTGAAACATATAAATTATCACATGTGAAGCAGATCGCCAGTCCAGGTTCGATGCATGAGACAGGGTGCTCAGGGCTGCTGCACTGGGATGACCCAGAGGGATGGGATGGGGAAGAAGGTGGGAGGGGGCTTCAGGATGGGGAACACGTGTACACCCATGGCGGATTCATGTCAATGTATGGCAAAACCAATACAATATTGTAAAGTAATTAGCCTCCAAAAATAAATATTTAAAAAATCCACAATTAAATAAACATCTTCAAAATTAAAAAAATAAACTCAAGCCATCACTTCTCCTGCACACTTATGATGAGGAGTGAGGAGACTCAGGAAACTCTCACGGCCACTCAGTTTCCTGGAACTAACGTTTGTCTTTCACTTCTTTTTTTTTGGCCATGCCATGCAGCGTGGAGGATCCTAGTTCCCTGACCAAGGATTGAACCCGTGCTCCTGCAGTGGAGGTGTGGAGTCCTAATCAGTACTTCCAGGGGAGTCCTGTCTTTCACTTCTTTCCCTTGCAAAGGAAAACATGCTTAGTGTTCAGATTTTAAGTCTTATACAAGTACATCCAGTTAAAACACCCCCACTTCTAATGATAACCACAGTTATCAGTTTACCGAGAGTTTTCTTCAGTCCTTTGGTGGTTTCCGACCTTAGAACTTGGGTGGTGGTGAGCTCCATTCCTGCCATGGGCAGGTATTTATTCCCTGGTGATTTTCAAGGCTTCTCTTAAAAGCAGTCTTACCTACACTGACCGTGAATGATGTTATGAACCACTTTATTTTTTTTTCTCTGCTGTCAATTCTCGTAACATCTTTGGAGGGTATCAATCACTGAGACAGCCCTTTTGGGCTGTTGCTGAGGTCATCAGGTGCTTCATTTTCCAAGTAACTGTGGTTTCTTGTGTGTTTTCTCGAAAGCAAGTATGGGCTCCCGCTTTCTTATACTGGACATGGTGTGATTTTATAATAACCTTCTTTCAGAAGCATTTGTCTCTTGAGTTTTGCAACTGCCTTGCGGTGGGCCGGCTCCTGGGGAGCTCAGGTCCTCGGACTGGGGAAAGCAGTCCCCCGTCTGGGACTCGCTGTATTCCAGGAGGGATGCTGAGCTCAGGCCTGGGGGCGACTGGCATGTATCCTGGGGCAAGGTCCCCAGATAGGGGCCAGGACTGTTCCAGCTTTGGCATGGCGAGTACACTCAGATCTACAAAGAGTTCACTCACCACAGGGGTGGGAAGACAAGCAGGGTGCTGATAGGCCCCTCAGCCCTGTGGTCTCCCTCCTTTGGTTGTGAGTGCCCCTGAGGCTCTGGCTTGGCCTCTCAGCTCTCCTTGGACCCAGGGGCCCATGGATGCCTTCTCCCAGAGGCCTGTCCAGCCCAGAATGCCCAGAGCCCGCTCACTCTTCTCGGTGCCCCCTGCTTCCACTGAGGAGCAAAGCCATCCCCTGTGCGGAGCCAGGCCAGGCCACTCGCCTCTCCTGCTCCTGCGCAGCTGGTGGTCAGCTGTCAGCCCAGGGTCTCCCCTGGGGCCCTTTCTTCCTCCTGGCCCCTCATCCTGGGCCCCCTTCTGGCCCTGCCATGTGGAGGACACCCTGGAGCTGTTTCCAGGGTCTGCATTTCTGAGCTTGGAGTCACAAAGGCCCTGTGGGCAGATGAAGGCCCCAGGAGGTCTCTGCAGGTCCTGCGGTCCTCACCTAGGCTGTCCTACCTGGCAGAGTCTCCTTCCCTTGTCATTCTAGCACATTCTTCTTCCCTGCTTAGCTCTGGCCTCAGCTCCTTCCTGACTCACCTCCTGCCCCTCCTTCCCTTCCCTTAGCTTCCAGCTGTAGGTTTAGCCTCTTGTGGCCAAAGGGAGGTGGTGGGCACACCAGGAACCAGCAGAGACTCAAGGAAGTGGGAGCCCCCACCTTTCGATTGATTTTTCCGTTTGAGTACCTACTTTATTTACTGACATTGTGGATACAGTTGCAGTTCACTTTTTAAACTGATGCGTAGCCCTCACTGCCCAACAGCACAGTCATTTCTTTATTTTAATATAGGTGGGCATTGAGGTTCTTCCCAAAGTTTCTCCATTAAAAGCAATTGTTGTTGTTTACAGCCACTCAGTTGTGTCCGACTCTTTTGCAGCCCCATAGACTCGTCTGCTAGGCTCCTCTGTCCATGGAGTTTTCCAGGCAGGAATACTGGAGTAGCTTGCCATTTCCTTTTCCAGGGGATCTTCCTGACTCAGGAATCAAACCTGCATCTCCTGCATTGGCAGGTGGGTTCTTTACCACTGAGCCACCAAAGAAGTCCCTGTTAAAAGCAATAGTATGATTTGAAAACCTTTATCTTCCCTGGTGGCTCAGATGGTAAAGCGTCTGTCTACAATCTGGAAGACCTGGGTTCGATCCCTGGGTCAGGAAGATTCCCTGGAGAAGGAAATGGCACCCCACTCCAGTACTCTTGCCTAGAAAATCCCATGGACGGAGGAACCTGGTGCAGGCTACTGCCCATGGGGTTGCAAAGAGTCGAACACGACTGAGCGACTTCACTTTATCTTATCTTTATCTACCTAAATACACGCAGAACTTTGGTCATCTGTCCTCAAACCTTCTGCCTTTGCATCCTCCCCACCCCCAATCCCCTACCCCGTCCCACCCCCCACCCACCTCTCCACCAAGGAATTTTTAACCATTTACATATGTTTTCAAAGCCAAACTGCAGACTTTATTTGGATTTCACCAGCTTTCCCATTAATGTCCCCTTTTTGTTCCAGGATGTTATGCAGGCTGTGGTGATGCATTGAGCTGTTACATCTCCCTGGTTTTACAGACTTTGTCGTTTATTCTCAGGAGAAACTTGGTTAAGCACGGTCAGTTGTATAAACCTAAACAAAGTTCTAGCTTCTCTGAGCCTCAGGTTTCTGCTGTAAAATTAAAAAAAAAAATTTTGGGGGGGGCAAGATCCAATAAACTCTTGATACGAAACACTAAGAAGTGTTATTATGTGTGTTTGTTTTCCATATGATGAGAGTTTGCATTTCCTTCATCTGTGTTATTCATAAGCTGATCAAACATCATAAATGTTTTCCCTTTAAAATGTTCAGAAGGGAAATAAAACCCTCTTTCTCCCCAGAATATACGACTTCCATCTTCACAACTGCACTGAAAGCACAGACTTTTGACATGATCACACAAGACTTGTACGTGGTAACATTGGAGACACCCGGGGGACCCACTTGGTTTCGCATTTATTCCTCTGCTCATGGGAATGTTGGTACCAGAGTCTCAGGCTAGCTGAAGAAGACAGGGTCCAGGATCCTTGAGGCATACGGTCCCTCCAGATCGATAGGTAGATGATTTAGTCAAAGAGGTCCTGGTGGGTGACAGTTATCCATTCTCTCTGCCAAAGATGATGAGGGTGACCGACGGGGGTTTCACGGGGTGCAACAAGTATGTGGATTGTTGAAAAATACATTGCTTGGGTGCTAGGCATCTTCCCTGCAGAGATGGAGAATACCCAGGAGAGAAGGCATCTTTCGAGTGCACAGCGGTGTATGGATCCGTTGATTGTAGCTGGTAACCAGGGACTTGTCTGCAAGCAGTGTGGAGTCAGGCTGGTCCTCAGAGCAGCTGAGGCATGGAGGTGGGTCACAGGACAGGGAGGAGGAGAGGGGGAGGAGGGTGAGCTGTGGAGGGCACAGGTAGGGAGGGGCACAGGTCTGGGTACAGAGGGCGTAGATGGGGCAAGGGCATGGATCCGACCCCAGGCTGCAGGTGCTGGGCAAGAGCATAATGCCTGGAGGAGGGTGAGCTGTGGAGGACCACAGGCAGGAGAGTATGAGAGTTGGGAAGACAGAGGGTGTGACGACTGGGGTTAGATGAAGTTAGCGGTGTGTCCCCACGGTGGGATTATTGCCCATATGAGAAGCAGAGATATCAGAACTCTCTCTGCCAAGTTGGGAGACAGAGAGAATGTGCCATCTGTTTACCAGAAAGAAAGGCTGTTAGTGAACATGGAATCTGCCAATACCTTCATGTTGAACTTGTAGCATCTAGAACCGTAAAATAAATGTTAAGTCCCCTAGTCTGTGATGATGGGCAGAGAGCAGCACCCCAGCCCTCCCCTGGTGGGTCAGCCTCTTCCCAGGAGAGGCCCCCGGACTTTTACCAGATCCCTGATTCCCAACCTCTCATTCTCCTAAAGGTAGCAAAACTGCTTTCTCTGGCTCTCCAGTAGACCCCTGCTAAGTGAAGCCCACCTTCTCACCTGGGTGGGCCCAGCATCCTGTTCACCCTTGACCCAGTGCCGGGGCCATGGGGATGGGGGGCAGCCATCCTGGGGTGTGAAGTGGCTTGTGTCATCCACACCCCCTGCCGCTGTCCTGTCTGCCCACCTCCCGGGGCTGGGTCCCTGGTCCCTGGGAAGTGAAGGTCACGGGATGGGATGTTAGGGACCCTCACTCCCATGTAAAGATGCCACGGACACCCAGCCAGGCCAGGCGTGGCCGGCAGGGACCAGGGTTAATCAACCCACCCCAGTCACATGTGTGGTTAGGGTGGAGCGGGGGCTGACCTTGGGCACCTGTGCTAGGCTCACAGCTGCTCATCTCAACCTAAAGGTTGCAGCATTCTCTGGTGAGTGGTCATCTTGGGGTGGCTCTGCTCCCCTCTGGGTGGTGGTCCTGGGTCCTCCTATGAGTGGTCCTGGATCCCCCTTTTTCTGTCCCTCCCTGCGCTCCCGGATGCTGGTCTGAGGGGTCCCCACAAGCAGGGGGCACACATCACGGGCACACACAGGCCCCCCTCCCCCAGCAGCCCTGAGCCTCTGCCCGCTGCCTCCCTGGGGCCAGGGGTGAGACCCAATCTGGGGCAGTGACTCCCGGGCTATTTTGGAGCTGGGCTGGGCTGGGCGGGCTGGGGGCGGGGTGGGGGCGGGCCCAGTCCTCTTTAGTGGATAGGATCTGCCTGTCCTTTTGCCCCTGTCCAGTTTGAGGACCGGCAGGCGTGCGGGCTGCTGGGTGGGAAACTTGTCGGTCCTGGGCCCCCAGAGGGAGGTGAGGCCCAGCAGCCCCTGCCGCACCATCTGAGCACCTCGCCTGGGTGCTGCCTCGTGCCCCCGGGAGAGACAGGTGAGGAGGCAGAGCGCAGGAGGGGTGGGGGGCCAGCCAGGGCCCCTGAGGACGGCGGAGCTGAAGGTCACGGCTCTGGGGGATGGAGGGACCTGGGGTAGAATTTCAGCCAGGCTGTGCTGCTCCTGGGGTTGGGGCTGTGGATTGCAGCCCCTGGTGCCTTGCAGAATGGAGCCAGACCCACATGTGGGGAGGCAGCAGCTGGGGCAGGTGGGGGGCGTCCGAAGCACCCACCTCCCCTCTGCCTAGTGCCCTGAGGGTCCGGCTGGCCCTGCCCCCAGCTCTGTTGAGATGGATGCCCGCTGACAGCTGGGGCTATTTTGGGCCTGTTGGCTCAGCGGAGGGGACAGCCAGAGGGGCAGTGACACCTGACTCCAGGAAAGAATTTCCCCTGGAGTTTGGGAAGCTGGAAGGCCCAGAGGTCTAGGGAGAAAGCACAGACTGCAGGAGCTGCCCTTTGAAGTCTTTTCTGGAAGGGTGTGGGGGCAACACAGCGGGGAGAGGAAAGCGGGGGAGACGGCCTCTGGGAGGGGGCCGGCCAAGGTTCTTCTGTGTGGCTGCGAACCACTTCTCACCCTGGGCTCATCTGGAAAATGGCCCAAGTCCCACCAGGACTCAAGAGTGGCCAAGTTCTGGAAAAGCGAAGGGCTGTAGGGGTGACATGGGTCAGCCGCAGGCTCCCTGGTAGGCTTGCAAGAGGGGAGGGTCTTGGCCTCAGGGGGAGGAGCCTGGCAGTGCCAAGATGGGGGCCCCAAGGGACTGAGGAGCCCAAGCAGGGTCCACAGGTGGGCATCAGAGGGAGGAAGGGGCTTCCCTAAGATGCTGGGGTTCAGGTCCTGGCTTGGTCTCTCCTCCTGAAACTCCCGATTCTGCCCTTGTGGCTGCAGCTCCCATGGCCCCAGCTCCCAACGTGGCAGGGGGAGGAGGAGGAGACTGTGGATGAATCTGGGCCCAGAGGGGCCTTGGGTGGTCCCCACCCCACACGCAGCTTGAAGCAGGGTGGCTCCAGAGTCCTCTGGCATACCTCGGGCTACCTTGGCCCTGCTGCCCAGTGAGGGTGCCTGCCTGGTGTGGGGGTGTCAAGGGGGGGTCTTGTTTTAGACTTCAGTGTTTCTGCTGCATTGGGAGTGGGGCATGCAGGCCCTGGACAGAGGATTCATCTCCATGCCTTTAGAGGATCTTGGAGTCTCTGCCCACTCTTGAGCACCTGCTGAGAGCTGGCTCCCCTAAGTATGTGCAGAGATGAGATTTCCTCATCCTTCTTTTCTAGGGTCCAAGGGGCTGCCAGCTGTGGAAGTGGCCCCCTGACCCTGCATAGACTTGCTCATGAGCTCAGAGCAGGTGTCTTCCGTCCCACACCTGCTCTGGGTGTAGTAGGGGCAGGGTGCCATGTCCTGCCTTGGGGAACCCACAGATTGACTGTATAATTCAGGAGGCAGTGGTGTGTTGGGAACAGATTGGAACTCAGGCCCCTGGGGAACTGGTGTCAAAGTAATTCTTCCACAGAGGGACGCTGAGGCCCAGGAGGTTGTTCATGGAGGTGGGTGGCCACCCGCCCAGGTCCTTCTCAGGCCAAGAGCCCAGCCAGGCCATGGGGGAGCAAATGAAGGGGGGGAAGTGGGCAGGGCAGAGGTGCTGACTGCACAGTGAGTCAGCAGGCTGGTCCCAGCTCATCTCCTTGAGGGGGATTAAGCGGATTAGGTCCCGAATCACAGGCTGGGGAGCTGGAGGGCCTGGGAACCTTGCCCTGTTTGTCCTACGGTGGGCAGCCCCATGCTGAAGGCCCAGCCCCCGGGGTGAAAAGAGTTAACCCACTTGGGGACAGCCCAGGGCCCATGGGCCCATCTGTGCTGGCTCTCTTACAGAAGCCCCTGTGTAGGCAAGGCCCAGTTTCACCTCACCCACTGGTGCTGGGGGCCAGCGGGATCCAGCCTGGAGTTGGCAGATGCCAGAATCAGTCAGAGGCGTTTGCATTGCTGGTGCCAAACCCACCCCTGCAAGGTGTCCAGTTGGCAGAGCCACAGCCAATGGAGCCTCAGCAAAGACCTGAAGTGGCTGGGTTACAGTCCCCCCACAGCCCCCTGGGTGGACCTGGCTAGCTGGCCCACCCATTCTCAGCCTTACTGGACTCTTGCAGCATTCTCCATTGTCCTCCACAGACACACCAGTGACCTTCCCCATTTCGACTTCTGATGAAAGGAGGCAGGCACTCATAGCAAGAGCTCGTGGGTAGCCCTATGTGCTGGAGGGGTGCCCAGCCCTCCAGCTGTAGAATTTCCATTCTTTCCTCATTGATGAGCACCCCCCTTCGGGGTCGAGGGGATGTGTGGCGGGACCCCAGGAGGGGTGAGATGTGACCCAGGACAGTGGCAGGAGGGACAGGCCCTGTGTACTGCACTCTCTGTTGGGCAGTGTCCAGTTAGGACGGCTGGACAGCCTGCAGGGCAGCCCAGTGCTTGAGTGGGGAAAGCCAGTGGAGAGAATGGGGAGCAAAGGGGGAAGGCCAAGCAGGGGGCTCAGAGGAGAGTCTGCTGGAGTAGAGAACACCTCTGGTGTGCCTTAGAGAGGACAGGCCAGCAGTGGGCACCTCATGAGCCTCCACGGCCAGGGCCTGTCAGGGTGCAGCGAGTTGCCTCTCTGTGACTGGGAGACACTAGGTAGATTGGAGTTTCAGGCCCCAGGAAGCACCAGTGTGTGGGGAGACAGGACACCCGATGGAACCTGGAGTGGCCAGGAGGGACGGGGAAGGTCCTGGTGGTGACATACAGCATGGCAGAGGCTGCACAGGGAGGAGGGCAAGCTTGCTGCTGGTGCAGTGTCTGGGGATAGGTGCTCAGCTGGATCTTGAGTTGGGGCAGCAGGCCTGGAGCTAGGACAAGAGGGAGGAGATGCTCCAGCCAATTAAAAAGAGCCCATTTTGGGGGTGGAGTTGGGGCCAAACTCCAAGGCCCAGAAAGAGGCAAACTGGCACTTCTGGACCACCATACCAGCTGGTGATGCCACCTGCAGGGACGGGGTATGTGGGAGGAGATGGGAGCAGAATGGGGAGACGTTCACCCTGTATTAAGCTGAATTTTCCAGGCGGCACTGGGCCGGTGAAGTAGCCAAGAGGGACACAGGCAAAGTAGCCAAGTGGGGCTCTGAGCACACCAGGGACTCATCCCCACCATTCCCTCCCCCACCCCACTCACAGGTTCTCCCGCCTCTCCCACCCACCATGGATCACTCCTGCTTCAGCGGTGCACCCCGCTTCCTAACCCGGCCCAAGGCCTTCGTGGTATCGGTGGGCAAAGATGCCACGCTGAGCTGCCAGATTGTGGGCAACCCCACGCCGCAAGTGAGCTGGGAGAAAGACCGGCAGCTGGTGGAGGCGGGTGGTCGCTTCCGCCTGGCCCAGGACGGCGACCTGTACCGCCTGACCATCCTGGACCTGGCGCTGGGTGATAGTGGGCAATATGTGTGCCGTGCGCGCAACGCCATCGGCGAGGCCTTCGCGGCGGTCGGCCTGCAGGTGGACGCCGACGCCGCGTGCGCCGAGCAGGCGCCTCACTTCCTGCTGCGGCCCACCTCCATCCGCGTGCGCGAGGGCGCCGAGGCCACCTTCCGCTGCCGCGTGCGCGGTTCGCCGCCCATGTCGGTGAGCTGGGCCAAGGACGGGCGGCGCCTGGGTGTGCTGGACGCCCCCCGAGTGCGAGTGGAGGAGAGCGGCGAGGCGAGCGCTCTGCGCATCCGGGCTGCACAGGCGAGAGACAGCGGCACCTATACGGTGCACGCGGAGAACCCGCTGGGCGCCGCCAGCGCCGCCGCCGGGCTTACGGTGGACGCGGAGGCAGAGGCAGCCAACCCGCCGGGGGCCTCCACCGCCATGCTCCTGGCGCACCTGCAGCGGCGGCGCGAGGCCATGCGCGCCGGGGGCGCCCCGGCCTCGCCGCCGAGCGCCGGCACGCGCACCTGCACGGTGACAGAGGGCAAACACGCGCGCCTCAGCTGCTTCGTGACGGGCGAGCCCAAGCCTGAGATCGTGTGGAAGAAGGATGGACAGCTGGTGGTGGAGGGCCGGCGGCACGTGGTGTATGAGGACGAGCAGGAGAACTTCGTGCTGAAGATCCTCTTCTGCAAGCAGTCAGACTGTGGCCTCTACACCTGCACGGCGTCCAACCTTGTGGGCCAGACCTACAGCTCGGTGCTGGTCGTTGTGAGAGGTGAGCTCCTGGTGGCTGGCACGAAGTCGCTGTGCGCAGTGAACACAGGCGGAGGTTCTTCCCCAGGCCGCCCATCCCTTCCTTCTAGCGGCTGCTGCTGCCGCCATTTCCCTATCGTGTAGAGAAATCCGTGGCTGGAGGTCTTGGCGGCTCTTGCTGTGGTGTTTCATTGTCTTTGTGAAAGTAACACGCGTGTACAACCAAGTGCTTATCACTAACACCCCCTCCCTCGGGAGGTGGTTGCCCAGTGGCGGAGCCTGCCCTGTCCAGGCTGAGGGTGACCCAGGCTCTCCCCCTCTCCTACAGGATGCTAGGTGGGGGGTCTCCCCAGCTGAGCCGGAGGGAGGCAGGATCAAGGACAGACCTCGTGCTGTCAGAGGCCTCAGGCTGGGACTGCCCCAGGGCGCAGCCTGAACCTGCTTCTGGGTCAGTTTGCAGGTTCTGTCCCCAGCGCACGGGGCAGCTGTGGACAACACCGTCAGAACTTGTTCCTTCTTGTTTCCTAAGACCAGCCTCGATGTGGTCGGAGTCCCGTCTCCACTTTTTGCCAGCTGTGGGATCTCCAGCAGGGCGCTTCAACCTTTGTGTGCGTGTGTCTGCTTCCTCGTTTTGTTTTTTTTTTTTGCAGGGAAGTGCGCTGGGGTTGAGCAGTTTTTCAGGCCAGTACTTGTCCAGTGGCCTCTCTGCTGTGTAATCCAGCCTCTCTTGGCTGTCCGGGACCACCAGCTTAGGGGGCTGCCCAGCCATGCTGCTTGCTAGGACTTCACCTGCGGCATTTCTCCTTTTTTGGTCCAGACTTCTCCCTGATTCTTGGGGGAAGGGACTCTTTCCTTTAAGTCCCTCTCCACTGTTCTCCTTCCTCTCCTTTCCCCCTACCTCCCTCTGTCCCCTCTCCCTGAAGCTCCTTACCCACCCTCCAACCCCTACCCTGGCTCCCTGCCCCCACCCCAGCCTTATATCTACCTTTCCCTGTCTCCTTCCTTTCTTTCACCTGCCTCCCTGCCCCTCTGCACTGCCCCCTCTTCCCCCAGCCTCTGGCACCCCTCCAACCTGCCCCTCTTCCCTCTCCCCGAACCCGCTCATCTGAGCCCTTCTTCCGCAGAGCCCACAGTGCCCTTCAGAAAGCGCCTGCAGGACCTGGAGGTGCCGGAGAAGGCATCAGCCACGTTCCAGTGTGAAGTACCGGTGCCAGCCATGGAGTCTGCCTGGTATAAGGAGGAAACGCGGCTGTGGGCCAGCGCCAAGTACCTCATCGAGGAGGCGGGCGCCGAGCGTCGGCTGACCGTGCTGAACGTCTCCTCCGACGACGACGCCGTGTACATCTGTGAGACGGCAGAGGGCAGTCGCACGGTGGCTGAGCTGGCAGTGCGAGGTGAGTGGGCAGCGGGCCAAGAGACTGGGCAGGGTATGGGTCTCCCAGGAACTGGGCAAGTGACTGAGGTCCTGGGCGGCGGGGCAGGCTGGATCCCAGGACAAGGGGTGGGTCAGGGAGGGGTGGAGTGGGAGCTCTGGGTGCAGGGGCAGGAAGGAGGTGTGGGTGGGGCAGCCCTATGGGGTCGCTCTGCCCAGCTCTACCCTCTTCCCCCTCACTCACTGCTCCTCTGCCCACCCCAGGCAACCTCCTTCGGAAGCTCCCAAGGAAGACAGCTGTACGAGTGGGAGACACCGCCATGTTCTGTGTGGAGCTGGCCAAGCCCGAGGGCCCCGTTCAGTGGCTGTGGAACCAGAAGGCGGTGGTGGCTGGGGGCCGGGTGGCCATCACTGCTGAGGGCACGTGCCACACGCTGACCATCTCCCAGTGCAGCCTGGAGGATGTGGGTGAGGTGGCCTTTGTGGCTGGGGACTGCCGGACGTCTACCCAGTTTTGCGTGTCAGGTAAGGGCCGTGAGAGCCCCTGTTGGACGGAGAGGGGGGGCCCCGTCCCTGCCCACTGTGCGTTGGGCCCTGCTCTGACTTTTCGCCTGCTGCGAGGAGCACTGTGCCTTGTAGACTGCCTAGGTTGTAGATCTGGTTCTGTGGGGGGCGTGATTTGTCTGACCCCCTCCTCCACGATGGTCACACTAGGCGTCCGCAAAGTGGGAGTCCTAGTGGCCCCCCGGACCTGTGAACCAACTTAAACAGTGCAGGTGGTTCTAGAAGCACAGCGTGTAGGGGAACATTGCGTGTGTCCTCCTTCTCAGCCTTTGGTGCTGAGACCAGCTGGCACAGGGTCAGCCCTTTGCTGGGGTCAGGGGTGTGCGGGTCTCAGCACCCTTGGAAGGGTCCTTGTGCCTTGCCTTAACCATCATCCAGCCCAGGATCCCAATGCACAGAGGGGGTCAGGCTGAGAACTGGAAGGAGCTCCTTTCCAGGCCCCGTGGACAGCTCATGGTGGCCCTGGGCCAAGTGTGGCCTCTGAGGCCCGGGTGCTCTTTCCACTGCAGACAGAGAAACGGCCACAGAGCTGAGACCGGGGTGCTGGCCCACAGCACACTCGGGCTGGCAGCCCCTTGGGCTGTGGCCATTCCAGACCACCAGGGCAGTGCCCCCGCCACGGAGGGCTGGGAATTCTGTCACAAGAACTTCTCCCTCCTGTGATATTGGATCCAGGCTTGGGGAGGGGGTTTCCAGTTGGTGACGTGGGCCCATGCTCTGCTCAGCCCCCAGGAGGCCGCCCCTGCATGCTCCTGAAGCCCCCGTGGTGAAGGCCCAGACAGAGAGCTCCGTAACTCTTGGCTGGTCCCCGCCACCTGCTGGGGACCGCCCTGCTGCCATCGAGGGCTACCTGGTGGAGAAGAAGAGGCTGGGTGCCTATACCTGGAGCCGGTGCCATGAAGATGAGTGGGTGACCACGCCGGAGCTGACTGTGGCTGGCGTGGCCGAGGAGGGAGAGTTCCAGTTCAGGGTGTCAGCTGTGAACAGCTTTGGCCAGAGCCCCTACCTCGAGTTCCCAGGAACTGTACACCTGGGTAAGTGCCGAAGGCTCTCGTCTCCACGGCACCCTGACAGCAGTCTGTGGGGCCATCTGCCTCTGAATCGCCCAGACCTAGAGTGTAGCCCAGTGCTGGAGAGGCCAGCATGGCTCCTGCGTCCTCTTTGTGGTAGGGGGGTGCCCAGGATCCTGATGCTCTTGAAGACTCTTTGGTGGGAAGGCCAGGTGACCCCAACACAGGACTCAAGCCCCCAGGAACTGTCTATACCCACCAACCCCAGGGCACTGGGCTACTTACTGGGTCTGTGGGAGCTGAAGGGGATCTTGCGTAGCTCCAACTTGTTCTCACTCCACCCTGGGTCTGGCTTTCACTCAGGGTCTCCATGTGCTTGCCCAGTGGACTTCCTAGAGGAGTGGTTATTTGGGGCTAGGCATTGGAGGAGAGGAGGGGAGGGGCCCAACTACTTCCTGAAGCTCTCACTCCACAGCTCCCCAGCTGGCTGTGAAAACACCTCTGAAGGCAGTGGAGGCAGTGGAAGGCGGCGAGGTGACCTTCTCTGTGGACCTCACTACGGCCTCATCAGGGGAGTGGTTCCTGGACGGGAGGGTCCTGAAGGCCAGCAGTGTGTATGTGATACAGCGGGATGGCACCCGCCATACTCTCACCATCCGCTCGGTGCCTGTCAGCCTACACGGGGCGGAGCTCAAGTTCGTGGCCAATGGCATCGAGAGCAGCATCCGCATGGAGGTCCGAGGTAGGGACCCTGTCTTGTGACCCCAGGGCTTCTCCAGGCCACGTTTCTTGAGGGATAGGGGTGGGACGGAGTCCCTGCAGTCGCAGGGATCCTGGGAAGTCTGTTGTGGCTCTCAGAGCAGCTGGATAATGTGGGGCCAGGTGGTGGGGTGTGCAAGGCCGTGCAAGGGTGTGAGTGGAGGAAGGTCTAAAGAGTCCGAGCTTCGGTTCTGTGTCTGTGCCCCGCCACTTGCCTCCCCTCTCCCCTCCTCCCTTCTTGCTGATTCCTTCTCCTCCTCCACTTCTTGTCCTGTGTCTTCTTTTCTTGCCTCTCGGAGTCTGTTGCATGATATCCGGCTCTTCCTCCTCTGTCCGCTGTCTCTTTGTAACCTCCAACCCCTTCCTCACATCCACACCCTGTTGTCCACACCTTCATCCCACTTCCCCACCCTCCTCCTCTGATCACTCTCCTCCTCTCGCTGCCCTCTTCACTTACCCCCCCTTTGTCACCTGTATGTGACTTCCAGCGCCCCTGGAGCTGACGGCCAAGCGTCCGGCACCAGCAGCGGCTGCTCGGGAGGTGCTGGCCCGGCTGCACGAGGAGGCCCAGCTCCTGGCCGAGCTGTCGGACCAGGCGGCAGCCGTGACATGGCTCAAGGACGGACACACGCTGTCTCCCGGCCCCAAGTATGAGGTGCAGGCTTCAGCTGGGCAGCGGGCACTGCTCGTGCGGGACGTGAAGCGAGAAGACGCGGGCCTGTATGAGTGCGTCAGCCGTGGGAGCCGCATCGCCTACCAGCTGCTGGTGCAAGGTGACACGAGTGTGTGTGTGTGTCCCTCTCCCCCCTCAATTCTGGATAAGCCCTGAGTGGCAGGAGCCGCTGTCTTCGGTCCCCGTGGGGAGGGGTGGGGGAGCAGCTCTGCCAAGCCTGTGGGGAGGGGGGTCAGATGGGCTCAGGTTACCCTGTGGGAGGTCAGAGATGTGTTGGGGGGTGCTCGGCTCACCCCGTGGCGGCAGCAGGGGATGGGATGGTGTTGGGTGAGCACGTGCAGAGGGCAGAGGTCTGGGCAGCTCTGCTGACCTCCTGAGTAGGCTAGGCCGTCAGGTCACCCCTGAGGGTAGGGTGGGGAACCAGGAGCCCGGCCCACCCTGGTGGGAGGGTGGGGGCAGGACCTCTGCTCAGCAGGGGAGGGCGGCACTTGGTGGTCGAAAGTCAGCCGCGGGGCTGCTCGTCTCCAGGTCTGGGCTAGGGCTGCTGTCTGCTGTGATTCTGAAGCAGGAGCACCTTCGTTTACTAGCTGCGTGGGCACGTGTGTGCTGAGGGCTCTGTCAGCTCCCTGAGCTGCCTGTGTGCCCTTGTAGGCCTCACACCCTCCTTGCACAAGGACACGGCTGTGGGTGCCGTGGCGGGGAGGCCAGCCCACTTGGAACTCGAGACCTCAGACGCCCGTGTGCATGTTCCCGGGTACAAGGATGGCGTGGAGCTCGGTTGCTCCTGCCAGCACTTCTCCCGGGAGGATGTAGACACACGGCACTGCTTGGTGGCCACCTCAGGCACTGTGCAGGGTGAGGGCACCTGTCGGTGCTGAGCGGGTGAGGACTCTGGACTCCTGATCGTGTGTCTGTGGTGAGTGCACTGCCTCCTAGGCTTGGTTTGTAGGGAGCAGTTCTGGCTGCTCCCATGTTGCACTTGCAAGGCCAAGCTCTCTCACTTCATTTCTTCTGAGAATGCTTGGGAGTAGGGGTAGTTACTCCTGGATTTGGGTAAAGAAACTGCCTACAAAACATATGTATGTATGTATGTGTGTGTGTGTGTGTGTGTGTGTGTATATATATTGAAAGAACACAGGTTTGTAATATAAAAAATAAGGAGGAAATTAAAAACCCATGTCTTCTTTGTAAAGATGAGGAAATGAGGCAGAGCAGACCTGGAAAGTGTTGGAAGTGTCCTTGGAAGGTTAGATTTGGACCTTGGTAAGTCGGAGCCCCTGGCTTTTTCTCGAAGCCGTTGAGGTCTCTTGTCAGATTCTCCAAGTCAGCTCTGCCCCATCCTGGCTTTCAGGAGGGTCTCTGCCTTGTCCCTGATGTGTCCTTACCTCTGAACACAGGCCCTAGGACCATCTGCCCATCAGGGGCACTGAGACTGCTTCCCATCACACCTAGGAGGGCTTGGAGTACCTGGACCACCTGTGCCCATCGAGGGTCCATATGCAGCCACTAATCACAAAGGATTTTCATGGTGGATCTGAGACTGCCAGGGTCTAGAGCACAGCTCTGTCATGACTCCAGGACTTGGAAGACCTCTCCTGGACAGAATCTCTGACTGTGTATCCCTCCCTGTCCCTGGAGTCCTCAGTGGTGTTTCCAGGGAGCAGCCAGCACTCAGGGAGGTACAGGCTGAGGCGGGGGCCAGTGCCACGCTGAGCTGTGAGGTGGCCAGGGCCAGATGGAGATGATGTGGTACAAGGATGGGAAGAAGCTGAGCACAAGCTCAAAAGTGTGCCTGGAGGCCAAAGGCTGCCCCTAGAGTCTGGTAGTGCAGCAGGTAGGGAAGAGAGATGCTGAGGAGTACAGCTGTGAGACCAGGGCCAGAAGGTCTCCTTCCACCTGGGCGTCCCAAGTCAGTTGATGAAGCAGACATCTAGCCATTGAACAGCAACAGGCCTGGAGGAACCATTTCAGTGTGGGTGATGGCAGTGCCCAGCAGACTCAGCAGGTCTGTGTCAGTCAGTTATACAGGTAGCCCTAGAATTTAGTGGCCCAGTGGAACAATCCATGGGCAGGAATTCAAGCAGTGTCAGTATGAGAGGCTCATCTCTGCTCCACATGGTGTTGGCCAGGACAGGAGGATCCAGTCTGGCTTCATCTGTGTGTCTGATGTCCCAGGGGGACTGGCTGGCATGGGGCCTCTCTCTTCTAGTAATGTCTGTCTGGGACCATGCTTTTCTCTCTCTCCTGAGGCCATGCTGTCCTTGTCACATCTCATTCTGAAGGCCTCTTTCTCCATGTGGGTGGCCTGAGCTCCTTCATATAGTGGCGGGGTTCCCGTCAGGGAATAGGAGATGCTGCAAGGTTTGTTAAGGGTGGTTTTCACCAGACCCAGAGTGTCACATTCTGCATGTTCTATTGCACAAAGCCAGACATAAGGTCAACCTAGTTCCGAGGGATTGGAAAAGAAGACTTTGCTGTTAATGAGGGGTCCCCGACTCATTCGGGACAGTTTCTTACAATCTACTACAGGAACATGGCTCTATCTGTCTAGATCTTTCTTGAGCATGGGATAAAGATCTTTCTAATGCTTATTACCTCATGCTCACAAGATGGCTTCCACAGCTCCAGCCATCACGTTCAAGGTGGGAAGAACATGTGAGGATTGTATGTGTTTTTTTTTTTTTTTTTTTACTTTTCACTACTATGTTGTAAATTATCACAAACTCAGCGGCTTAAATTCATGCCCATATGTTAGATCATAGTCCTATAAATCAGAATTCTATAGATCGGGATTCTCTTTTCAGGGTCTCAAGAGCTGGAATCCATGTGCCATCAGGCTGAATTCTCTCAGGGTCTTTTCCAAGCTCATCCAGGTTGCTAGCAGAATTCATTTCTTTGTGATTCTGGGCTGTTTTCTGGCTGGCTGGCCCCTAGGGGTTGTTTTTAGGTCCTTTCCCACATGGCATCTCATGTCCACTCACTCTTATGGTTCAAATCTCTTTGGCCAGGAAGAGCCCCCTCCCTTGTAAGGTCTCACCTGATTAGGCCAGTTCCAACCAGGAGGATCTCCTTGAGAGTGAGTGAACTCATAGTCAAATGATCTGGGACCTAACTTCCTTCTGCAGAGCTCCTTCACATTAGCACCTGGAGTGGTGTTTGGTGGAATAGCTTGGAGGGGACATGCACACTGAGGGGCAGGGATCTTGGAACAGTCCAGTCTAGCACAGGGTGTCACCTGCTCATTCCTTTCCTCAGAGAACAGATACTCTCTGAGGAACCCACAGCAGAGTTTCTCTATGTCTTCCAGTGTTGCCTGGGTCCGATAGCCATGCCTAGCTCAGGAGCCTGGGAAAGTGAGTCCCTAACCTTCCAGGTTCAGCAGTGTGACTCTGAGGGTGGTGTGGCTGGCCCGACTCTGCTGAGGGACCTGTCTTGCAGGACTGGCCCATGCCCACACCAGGGTGACTGTGCCTTGATTTTAGACACTGACTTCGAGGCAGGCTGTGGAGGGGTCAGGGTGTGGACAGGGTCAGACCTCACCCTGGCTTCTTAGGAGCCAAGTGACCTTAGGCAAGTTGTCAGTGTATATCCCCGTGAAGTTCATGTCATCCTAGAAACTCAGAATGGGGGCTTATCTGGAAATGGGGTCTATGCAGATGACATCAAAGAAGGCATCACAAGGTGAGATAACCGTGGATTAGGATGGGCCTTGAATCCAGTGACAGGTGTCCTTTGAGAGAAAGAAGAGGAATGTGTGCGATACAGAGACACGGAGAAATGGCCAGTGATAGTGAAGGCGGAGGTTGGGGTAATGCAGTCACAAACCCAGGGACGGCACCAGAAGCTGGAAGCACCTGGGGCCATCTGCCCATGTTGCCTCAGGAGGGAGCTCGGCCTGCCCACACCTTGATCTCAGACTTCTGGAGTCCAGAACTGAAGAGAACACATTCCTGTTGTCTTAAGCCCCCTTCTGTGGTCATTTGTTCTGGCCATTCTAGGACCTCCCACAGTTGCCTCCCGCCCCCTTTTTCTCATCTTTTCGGTCGGTTCAGTCACTCAGTCGTGTCCGACTCTTTGCGACCCCATGGACTGCAGCACGCCAGGCTTCCCTGTCCATCACCAACTCCTGAAGCTTGCTCAAACTCGTGTCTATCGAGTTGGTGATGCCATCCAACCATCTCATCCTCTGCCATCCTCTTCTCCTGCATTCAATCTTTGCCAGCGTCAGGGTCTCTTCCAGTGAGTCAGTTCTTCGCATCAGGTGGCCAAAGTATCTGCGGTGAGGGGCAGTAATAGAACTCCTGGAGCTGTCCTGAGGGCACCCTCGAGGAGTGCTGAGGGCTGGCTCCCTCCCGCACTGCTGGACTGAGATTCTGGGAGTGCGGTAGGTCAAGGGAGGAGGGTGGAGCTTTCATGGTGGGCCAGAGGCCCAGGCATCAGGGCCCCGGGTCTGGTACTGGAGGCGAACCCAAGCATGTCAGGCAGGGTGGCACTCCACCAAATGTGCATCAGGGCCTCCAGAAAGTTCTGGACAGTGATGCGGGAACGTCTGGGCATGTACTTGGCCCCTGATCCTGTTGAATAGTGTGTGCTCCTGTGCCTGGGTCCTGATGCTCTTGCCTGCAGTGGGGCCCCAGGGAAGCCACATCAGTACCTTGTGTGGTATCAGTTTTTCACCTGGGCAGAATGAGGCCCACCCAGTTTGAGGGCTGTCCAGGGAATTAGGTTGAGATGGTGCTTGTCAAGGGGTGCACGCGGCACCCAGTCTGCACTAATGCTCCGTCTGTTCTGCCTGTCCCCAAATTATTCCTCTGGGATGCCCTACGCTAAATGTGAGACAAAAGCTGTGTGTCCACAGGCTTGCATGGCTTTGTCACATTTGTCCACTTGAGTGATAAGCTGTGATGCCCTTTTGCATGGGCCATGGGGGTCTTTGTGGCTGTGCAGAGGAAGCAAGAGCCCTGTAGGCCTCCGGAGTTTTATCCCAAGTTGGTGGTCATTGCATAAGACTTCTTTAAATCGACTCCTTGAAAAAGTTAATGTTGCCCATCTAAGCCCTCCTTAGCAATGGCATCTGTGCAGTTTGGATTTGTTGTCCAGCAGCTCAGTTGTGTCTGACTCTTTGTGACCCCCATAGACTGCAGCACGCCAGGCTTTCTTGTCCTTCACCATCTCCCGAAACTTGCTCAAGCTCATGTCCATTGAGTCAGTGATGCCATTGAAACAGTGACAGATTTTATTTTCTTGGGCTCCAAAATCACTGCAGATATTGACTGGGGCCATGAAATTAAAAGACACTTGCTCCTTGAAGAAAAGCTATGACCAACCTAGATAGCATATTAAAAAGCAGAGACATTACTTTGCCAACAAAGGTCCGTCTAGTAAAGCTATGGTTTATCCAATAGTCGTGTATGGATGTGAGAGTTGGACTATAAAGAAAGCTGAGTGCCAAAGAATTGATGCTTTTGAACTGTGGTGTTGGAGAAGACTCTTGAGAGTCCCTTGGACTTCAAGGAGATCCAACCAGTCAAATCTAAAGAAAATCAGTCCTGAATATTCATTAGAAGGACTGATGCTGAAACTCCAATACTTTGGCCACCTGATGTAAAGAACTGACTCATTTGAAAAGACCCTGATGCTGGGAAAGATTGAAGGCAGGAGGAGAAGGTGATGACAGAGGATGAGATGACAGAGGATGACAGATGGTTGGATGGCATTACTAACTCACTGGACATGAGTTTGAGCAGTCTCCGGGGGCTGGTGATGGACAGGGAAGCCTGGAGTGCTGCAGTCCATAGGGTTGCAAAGAGTTAGACATGGCTGAGCGACCAAACTGAACTGACATTTGTCATAGCTTTCCTTCCAAAGAGCAAGTATCTTTTAATTTCATGGCTGCAGTCAACATCTGCAATGATTTTGGAGCCCAAGAAAATAAAATCTGTCACTGTTTCTGCTTCTTCTGCTTCTATTTGCCATGAAATGATGGGACTGGATGCCATGATCTTATTTGTTTTTGATGTTGTTTTTTTTTTCTTTTTTTTTTTTAATTGAAGGAAAATTGCTTTACAGAATTTTGTTGTTTTCTATCAAACCTCAACATAAATCAGCCATAGGTATACATGTGTCCCCTCCCTCTTGAACCTCCCTCCCATCTCCCTCCCCATCCCACCCCTCTAGGTTGATACAGAGCCCCTGTTTGAGTTTCCTGAGCCATATAGCAAATTCCCATTGGCTATCTATTTTACATATGGTAATGTAAGTTTCCATGTTACTCTTTCCATACATCTCACCCTTTCCTCATTCTCTCCCCATGTCCATCTATCTATTTTCTATGTCTGTCCTGTAAATAAGTTCTTCAGTACCATTTTTCTAGGTTCCATATATATGTGTTAGAATATGATATTTATCTTTCTCTTTCTGACTTACTTCACTCTGTATAATAGGTTCTAGGTTCACCCACCTCATTAGAACTGAGTCATATATGTTCCTTTTTATGGCTGAGTAATATTCTTCTTGAGAGTCCCATGGACTGCAAAGAGATCCAACCAGTCCATTCTAAAGGAGATCAGTCCTGGGTGTTCTTTGGAAGGAATGATGCTAAAGCTGAAACTCCAGTACTTTGGCTACCTCATGCAAAGAGTTGACTCATTGGAAAAGACTCTGATGCTGGGAGGGATTGGGGGCAGGAGGAGAAGGGGACGACAGAGGATGAGATGGCTGGATGGCATCACCGACTCGATGGACGTGAGTTTGAGTGAACTCCGGGAGTTGGTGATGGACAGGGAGACCTGGCATGCTGCGATTCATGGGGTCTCATAGAGTTGGACACGACTGAGCAACTGAACTGAACTGAACTGAATATTCCATTGTGTGTATGTACCACAACTTCTTTATCCATTCATCTGTCAATGGACATCTAGGTTGCTTCCATGTTCTAGCTATTGTAAACAGTGCTGCAATGAACAATGGGATACATGTGTCTCTTTCAATTTTGATTTCCTCATGGTATATGCCTAGGAGTGGGATGACTGGGTCATATGGTGGTTTTATTCCTAGTTTTTTAAGGGATCTCCATACCATTTTCCGTGGTATCAATTTACATTCCCACCAACAGTGCAAGAGGGCTCCCTTTTCTCCACACCCTCGCCAGCATTTATTGTTTGTAGACTTTTTGATGATGACCATTCTGACTGGTGTGAGGTGATATCTCATTGTGGTTTTGACTAGCATTTCTCTAATAATGAGCGATGTTGAGCATCTTTTCATGTGTTTGTTGGCCATCTGTATGTCTTCTTTGGAGGAATGTCTGTTTAGGTCTTTTTCCCACTTTTTGATTGGGTTGTTTGTTTTTCTGGCATTGAGTTGTATGAGTTGCTTGTATATTTTGGAAATTAATCCTTTGTCGGTTGTTTCATTTGCTATTTTTTCCCATCCTGAGGATTGTCTTTTCACCTTGCTTATAGTTTCCTTTGCTGTGCAAAAGCTGTTAAGTTTAATCAGGTCACACTTGTTTACTTTTATTTTCATTTCCATTTACTCTAGGAGGTGGGTCATAGAGGATCTTTCTTTGATTTATGTCATATAATATTCTGCCTGTGTTTTCCTCCAAGAGTTTTATAATTTCTGGTCTTACATTTAGGTCTTTAATCCATTTTGAGTTTATCTTTATGTATGGTGTTAGGAAGTGTTCTAATTTCATTCTTTTACATCTAGCTGTCCAGTTTTCCCATCACCCTTTAGAGAAGAGGCTGTCTTTGCCCCACTGTATATTGTTGCCTCCTTTGTCAAAAATAAGGTACCCATAGGTGCATGGGTTTATTAACATTGGGTTTTAAGTCAGCTTTTTCACTCTCCTCTTTTACTTTCATCAAGAGGCTCTTTAGTTCCTCTTCACTTACTGTGGTATCATCTGCATATCTGAGGTTGTTGATGTTTCTTTCAGCAATCTCTATTCCAGCTTGTGATTCATCCAGCCTGGCATTTCCCCTATGTACTCTGCATAGAAGTTAAATAAGCAGGGTGACAATATACAGCCTTGACATACTCCTTTCCCAATTTTGAACCAGTCCATTTTTTCATGTCCAGTTCTAACTGTTGCTTCTTGACCTGAATACAGGTTTCTCAGGAGGCAGGTCAGGTGGTCTGGTATTCCCATCTCTTTAAGAATTTTCCAGTTGTTGTGATCCACACAGTCAAAGGTTTCAGCACAATGAAGCAGAAGTAGATTTTTTTCTGAAATCCCCTTGGTTTCTCTGAGCCAATGAATTTTGGCAGTTTGATCTCTGGTTCCTCTGCCTTTTCTATATCCAGTGTGTACATCTGGAAGTCCTGTTCACATACTGCTAAAGCCTAGCTTGGAGGATTTTAAGTATAACCTTTCTAGCATGTGAAATGACTGCAGTTGTGTGGTAGTTTGAGCATTCTTTGGCATTGCCTTTCTTAGGGATTGGACTGAAAACTGACCTTTTCCAGTCCTGTGCCTACTGATTAGTTTTCCAATTTGCTGACATATTGAGTGCAGCACTTTCACAGCATCATCTTTTAGGATTTCAAATAGTTCAGCTGGAATTCCATCACCTTCATTAGCTTTGGTTATAGTGATGCTTCGTAAAGCCCCCTTGACTTCACATTCCAGGATGTCTGACTCTAGGCGAGTGATCACATCATCGGTTACCCAGGTCATTAAGACCTTTTTAATATAGTTCTTCTTGTGTTACTGCCACCTCTTGTTAATCTCGTCTGCTTCTGTTAAGTCCTTACCATTTTTGTTCTTTATCATGCCCATCCTTGCATGGAATGTTCCCTTGATATCTCCAGTTTTCAAGAAGAGATCTCTAATTTTTTACATTCTGTTGTTTTCCTCTGTTTCTTTGCATTGTTTGTTTGAGAAGTCCTTATCTCTCCTTGCTTTTCTCTCGAACTCTGCAATCAATGGATGTATCTTTTCCTTTCTACCTTGCCTTTCACGTCTCTTCTTTTCTAATAGCTTAGACAACCACTTTGCCTTCTAGCATTTCTTTTTCTTGGGGATGGTTTTGGTCACTGCCTCCTCTACAGTGTTAAGAACTTCTGTCCACAGTTCTTCAGGCACTCTGTCTACGAGATTTAATCCCTTGAATCTGTCACCTCCACTGTATAATCATAAGGGATTTGATTTAGGTCATACCTGAATGGCCTAGTGGTTTTCCTTACTTTCTTCTCCTGAATTTTGTAATAATGTACACAATGTCAAAATGTCAGTCTGAAAATCTCTACCCCTATCCTTTCTAAGGATGGAAGTCAACCAAGTATTTCCACTAAAGTTGCAGTTGCAACAGGAACAAGGAATGTTTAAAAGTCACACTGGCAGAGTGATTCAGATGAGAAGGGCCCCAGGGTTGGGTGGATGAATGGAAACATGGAATGTACTCCGGGAGCCAGCTCAACTCCGCTGCTTTTTCTTCTTGTGGGGAGTCTTTGCGTTCCAGTAGAAGAGTAGCTGAACAGCGATGAGGCTGTTACAGAGAGAAGAGACTACAAAGGTTCCAGACATGAAGGGGTTTCCAGTTTCCTGAATGGAGGTGAAGATTGGGGCCAGGGAATCCCTACAGAGCAGAAAGACTATGATGGCTGAGAGCTGTGCCCATGTGGTACTTCGTGGCTGCCTGGAGCAGCCCTCTCACCTCCACAGCAGGCATGTTGGAGGTCTGGAGCAGCGGAGCGACAGCCTGGGGCATAGGCGGTGCAAGCAGCAGCAGCAGGGCCAGGGTGTGGCTCGCTAGGAGAGCAGCGCCTCTCACGTCTGCACTCCGTAGCGCAGGCCCAGGACCAGGGCCAGTTGGTAAAGAATCTGCCTGCAATGCAGGAGACGTGGGTTCGATCCCTGGGTTGGGAAGATCCCCTGGAGGAGGGCATGGCAGCCGACTCCAGTATTTTTGCCTGGAGAATGTCATGGACAGAGGAGCCTGGCGGGCTGCAGTCCGTGGGCTCACAAAGAGTCAAACACAGCTGAGCAGCTAAGCACAGACCGTGGTCCCAGTCAGTGCCGCTGGCTCTAGCATTGCTGACCGAAGACTCACCTCTTTGACACTCTGCCCCCAAGATTTTAAACACTTGGAGCAGCTTTACCAGAAGTAGGCCAGCCACAGTGCCCAGCCCCGGGGCTTTGCTCAGGAGAATTCTGAGGCAGGCAACTTCCTTAACGTACAATGGGCCTCACCTGGAGACCACGTTTTTGGACACGCCCTTCCTGCTGCTCATATTTTTAAGCATGCTGAAGCTGTACGCATGCTGAGTCCCATCTCTCCTGCCTTTGTTTATGCTTTGGCAGCAGAGTTTACCCTCCCACCTTTGCGCTCCTCCTCCTTGACAGCATCTTGTTTTTTCTGGACTCTTAATGTTACTCTATTGATGTATATGTCTTCTACAGTCCAGATCATTGTAACTTTGTGGTGAGTTTTGAAATTGGGACATGTGAATCCTTTAAACTTTTTTTTTCCCCAGACAACATTGTTTTGGCTATTTGAGGTCTCTTGCATTTGCACATAAATTTTAGGATCATCTTTTTTAAATTTTGCAAAAAACAGCAGGTGGTATTTTGATTGGGATTGCATCCGGTGTATAGATCATTTTGGGGAATATTGACATCTTAACAGCATCAGTCTCCTAGTCTACAATATGAAATGACTTTCTATTTATTTTGGTGTTTAAACTTCCTTTCAATTATGGTACAGTTTTTAGTGTGCAGGAATTGTGCTTATTGTGTTAAGTTTGTTGCTAAATATTTTATTCTTTTTTATGTTGCTGTGAATGGAATTATTTTCTTAATTTCCTTTTGAATTACTCATTCCTAATACATAGAAATAGACTTGATCAAGAAGTAGAGTTGATCCAATACGTGCTTGAGCAATAGCAGTTGGTCTGCTGTCCTGCAGCCTTTCTGAATATTTACTGTTAGTTCTTTTGCGAATGCCGTAGGATTTTCCATGTGCAAATCATGTCACCTGCAGATAGTTTTACTTCGTTTCCAGTCTGGATGCCTCTCATTTTGCTTTCGAATCCTGATTAAATCTCTTTGCTTGTTATAGGTCCATTCAGAGTTTTTCTATTTATTCTTGTGTTGGTTTTGATAGTTTAATGTGTTTCTGGGAATTTCTCCATTTCATCGAGGTTATCTAGTTGGTATGCAGTAGTTTGTAGTATTCTGTTATAATCCTTCTAATTTTTACAAAGTCTTGATTGATGTCCCCTGTTTTTCCCCTGATTTTAATAATTTCAGTCTTCTGTGTTTTTCTTGATCAGCCTAGCTAATGTTTTGTCAATTTTGTTGATCTTTTCAGAAAACCACCTTTTGGTTTCCTCAGTTCTTTCTGTCGCTTTTGTATTCTCTATTTCGTTTATTTGTGCTCTAATCTTTATTTTTTTCATTCTTCTGAGCTTGGGTTTAATGCAGTCTTCTTTTTCTTGTTTCTTAAGGCATGAAGTTAGGTTATTGATTTGTAATTTTTTTTTAACATAGGCCTATAATTTATAGCTCTGGATGGCAGGAAACTCTGAACCCTGCTTTCACTGCATCTCGTGTGCTGTGCTTTATTTTCATTGGTCGCCAAATATTTTCTAATTTTCCTTGTAATTCTCTCTTGAGCGTATTGTTTAACTTTGACGTGTGATTGTGAATTTTCTAGTTTTCCTTCAATTACTGATTTTTAGTTTCATTCCATCGTAGTCAAAAAGACTTGCTATGCTTCCAGTCTTTTAAGATTTATTGAGACTTGTTTTATGGCTTAACATATATTAGAGAGTGTTCCATATACACTTGGGCAAAATATGTCTTTCATTGTTGGGTGGCGTGTCTGCTGTAATTCAGTTAGGTCTAGTTTCTTGGGTTGTGTTATTCATGTCGTATTTCTTTATCGACCTGTTGTTCTGTCCATTATTCAGAGTAGGTTACTGAAGTCTTCAGCTGTTCTTGGAGAACTGTTTATGTCTTTAATCCTCTAGTTTCCACTTCATATGTTTTGGAGCTCTCCTGCTGTGCTGCGGTTACTTGTGCTTATGTTTATAGCTGTGTTACTTCTTAATTAAGAGTCTTTTAATCAACATGTATCATCATTCATCTATGTGCTGTGCTGTGATTAGTTGCTCAGTCTTGTCAAACTCTTTGTGACCCCATGCACTGTAGCCCGCCAGGCTCCTCTGTCCATGGGATTCTTCAGGCAAGAATACCAGGGATCGTCCCACCCCAGAGACTGAACACAGGTCTCCCTCTTTGCAGGCGGATTCTGTACCTTCGGAGCTACCAGGGAAGCCCAGTCTAAAATTATATATATTATAATATAATGTCTTGTAATGTATTTTCTTTTTTTTTTGACAAGTATAGCCACCTCACATCTCTATTGACTGCTGTTTGCATGGAGTATCTTTTCACTTTCAACCTATTTGTTTGTATGTCTGGACCTAAAGTGAATCTCTCATAGACAGCACTTAAATTAATTTTGTGTTGTTAATTCTTAAAAAGAAGGGCTTACTTTTGCTATTTTGTTCTCTGTTTCTTGTCTGTCATATCTTTTTGCTGTTGCTTTCTGCATTAGTGTTATTAATGATTAATTGATTTTTTCTTGTGTGCCATTTTGTTCCTTTTTCATTTCTTTATGTATATATACATTCATTTTTTCTTAAGTGATTACCCTGGGGATTTGTCATTAGCATACAGCTTTATAATAATCAAGTTTGAAATTATATGATTTTAGTTTCAATAAAAACTCTGCATATTTACCGCTTGTGCCCCAAGCTGAATGTTCTTATTGTCACAACTTATGTCTTTATACATAGTGTATCCATTAACTTTGTAGTTTTATAATTTTTGTTTATACCTTTTTTAAAGTCATATAAAAAACAAGATGAATTACAGAATAAAAATGCTGCTGGCTTTTATAGTTACTTGTGTAGCTATGTTTACTGTCGTTCTTTGATTTTCATACGGTTTCAAGTTACTGTCTTGTATCTTCCTTTTGAGCTGAAAGATTACTTTAGAATTTTTTGTAGGATGTGGGCCGGCAAAGAGAGCCTTAGGTTTTGTTTATCTGGGACTGTATTAAGTTCTCTTTCACTTTTGAAGGACAGCTTTGGCAAATCTAAAACCATTGGTTGATGGTTTTTTAACAGTTTAAACACATCATCCCACAGCCTTCTGGCCTCTGTGGTTTCCGAGGAGAAATCAGCTATGTGTCTTATTGAGGAGCTCTGGTGTGTGACAGGTCACTTCTTGCAATTTTCAAGAGTCTCTCTTTTCTGACCTTTGACAATTTGACATACTTTGTCTCAATGTGAATCTCTTTTAGTTTATCTTCATGGAGTTTGAAGCTCAACAAACTTCTTAGGTGTATAGATTCATGTCTTGTATCAGTTTTGGAAGTTTTTGACCAGCTCTTCAAATGACCTCTTTGCCCCTTTCTCTCCCCTCCTGTGGACTCCCATTACGCATGTATTGGTACAATCTGTGTTGTCCCGCAGCTGTCTGAGGCTCTGTCCGTTTTCTTCATTGTTTTTTCTTTCTGATCCTCAGACTGGCCAATTTCAAGAGACCTGTCTTTAACTTGAACGATTCTTTCTTTTGCCTGCTTAAATTGGCTGTTGAATACCTCATTAGTGAACTTTTCATTTCAATTATTATACTTTTTAAATTTAAGATTTCTATTTTAAAATATATCTTTTAATGGACATTATTTATTTGCTGGGACATTGTCCTCATGTATTCCTTTATTTCATTGTAAATTGTTTCCTTTAATTTTTTAAAAGCATTCTTAAAATAGCTGATGTACAGACTTTTTCTAATAAGTCCAATATCTGGATTTCCTCAAGCACAGATTCTGTTGACTGTTTCTTTGCCTGCGTGTGGGCCATGCTTTCTTATTTCTTAGCATGGCATGTAATTCTTGGTTGATAACTGGAATATTACATGATAATCTGTGGAAACTCTGGAGTTCAGATTCTCCCATCCTCCCTGGTGTTTCTTGGTGTTGCTATTTGCTTTTGCTGCTGTTGTTTGGACGTTCAGTGACTTTCCTGAATGAATTCTGCAAAGTCTCTGTGTGTGTGTGTGTGTGTGTGTGTGTGTGTGTGTATAAGATACTGAAGTCTCTCTTCAGTTAGCTTATTGGTCAGCTAATGATTTCATAGTGATTTCCTTCGATGTCTGTAACCTGTAAGTCTCCCAGATTTTGCCAGGGGACTTTGCGTGGGAATTGTTAAATGCATATAACTCAAAGCCATATCCACCTTTGCCTTTACTTCGGGCTTTCATGAGGCAGATGTGTGAGTTTAGGACCTTCTCAGGTGTCTCCTGAGTATCATGGATGTATGGCCTTCTAGATGCCCAGGAAGAGGTCAGAGCTTTCCAGAGCCATCTACTAACATCTCATAATCCAGCTTTTCCTTTTAAGCCCATCGGTTAGCCTGTGGTCTGTCAGTTGGTATCCACAAACCCAGACAGCCATGTGTAGTAAGTGCCTGTAATTATTTTTTAACAAATACCCCTGGGGAAAAGCTGTTTTTACTTGGTGAACTTCTGTTCAGACTTGGATAATGAATAAATAAAGACAGCCTTGTGAGTGGGGTTTTGCAAGGAACCACTAGTCAGTTTAGTGAAGTGAAGTTGCTCAGTCGTGTCTGACTCCTTGCGACCCCGTGGACTATAGCCTACCAGGCTCCTCTGTCCATGGGATTTTCCAGGCAAGAGTACTGGAGTGGATTGTCATTTCCTTCTCCAGGGGATCTTCCCAACCCAGGGATTGAACCCGGGTTTCCTGCATTGTAGACAAATGCTTTACCATCTGAGCCACCAGGGAAGTCTACTAGTCAGCTTAAATAATGACTATTCCCTGGGAACGGAACTTTGAAAGAGCCCTCATTTCATTCTTTACCCTACCCAGTGGCTTCCAGGTTACTGGTTTTCATTGTGATAGTGGACTGTTGGTTTTCAGGGCTACGTCAGAACTGGGGAGAAGGGTATGAGGATTGGGCAACTTAAAATGCCACGCCTTGCTGTTCTTACCAAGATGTGGCTGTTTTTCTTGACTGTATGCTCCTCAGATTGCTAAGAAGCCTTTGGTTAATTTCCAGAGCTTTGAGAAAGTTTATCACAACAATTTTTGCAAATGTCTTAATTGATTTCATGGAAGAGAGTTTGTTTTTTTTTTTTAAATGGTTATTATTTTGCCATTTTGCTAACGTGTCTTGGGATGATTTTAAAATGTTGAAACCAGCCTTGCATTTATGGATTATGCCCATTTGGTTGTTTGTGGTGTGTTGTTCTTTTTATATGTTCCTGGATTCAGTTTGAAAATATTTGGTTGAGTACTTTCGTATTTACGTGCATGAGGAATTTTGGTTTGTAACTTTCTTACACTGTCTTTGTCTGGCTTTGGTATCAGGATAATGCTGGAATCACAAAATGTGTTGAAAAGTACTCTCTTTGCTTCTGTTTTCTGAAAGAGATTGTGTAGAATCTATGTTGTTTCTATTCCTTCTTTAATTTCTCTTTTAGTTATTTCACTGGGTAAACCAGTGAAGTCATCCTGGCCCAAGGTTTCTTTTTTGGAGGTCTAAATAATAAAATGGAGAAGGCAATGGCACCTCACTCCAGTACTCTTGCCTGGAGAATCCCATGGACGGAGGAGCCTGGTGGGATGCAGTCCATGGGGTCGCTAAGAGTCGGACATGACTGAGAGACTTCACTTTCACTTTTCACTTTCATGCATTGGAGGAGGAAATGGCAACCCACTCCAGTGTTCTTGCCTGGAGAATCACAGGGACGGGGGAGCCTGGTGGGCTGCCATCTATGGTTCAGTCTAAAATATTTACTAATTTTGCTTGAAACTTCTTCGACTTCTGTATTATTCAGAGGTGTGTTGTTTAATTTCCAAGTGCTTAGAGATTTTACTCTTACTCTCTGTTGTTGATTTCTAATCTATACTTGGAGAAGGCAATGGCACCCCACTCCACTGTTCTTGCCTGGAGAATCCCAGGGGCAGGAGAGCCTGGTGGGCTGCCGTTTACGGGGTCACACAGAGTCAGACACGACTGAAGTGACTTAGCAGCAGTCTATACTAGCACATACTTTATGTGTTTTAGATTTTAGAAATGTTGAGAGCTTTCTTAGTAAACCACAGTACGGTAGATGTTGGTGACTGTTCCGTGTATACTTGAGAGGGATGCCTAGTCTGCCCTTGGGTGGAGTGTCTTACACGTGTCCGATCTGCTGGTTACTGGCTCAGCATCTAACGGTGATCTGTCTGCAAGTTCTGCCAGGTATTGTGTGGAGAGTGCTGACGTCTCCAGCTCTAACGGTGGCATTTCTGGCTTTGCTCTCCGTTCTGTCCGTCTTGGTTTCATGTATTTTGAAGCTCTGCTATTTGGTGCTTACTCATTTAGAACTGTTATGTCTTCTTTGTACGTTGACTGGTTTATCTTTAGGTAATACTCCTCTTTATTGCTGGTAATTTTTTTTGGCTCAGAAGTCTATTCTATTTGGTATTAATGTAGATATGCACGATTTGTCTTGATTAATGTTTGCATTGTGTATATTGTTTCATTCTTTTATCTGTACATATTTGATGTGAGTTTCTTGCAGACAGCATAATATTGGATCATTTTTATACATCCCGACAATCTCTTTCTTATAATAGGTGTGTTTAGACTAGACTTGTTATTAATGCAGTAATTGTTTGAATTCTGGTCTACTGCCTTAATATTTATTTTTGTTTTTTCTCTTTTTACCTTTCCTATCTTTTTGGGTTATTTATGATGTTTTTAGTATTCCATTTTTTTTTCTAATTTTATTTTATTTTTAAACTTTACATAATTGTATTAGTTTTGCCAAATATCAAAATGAATCTGCCACAGGTATACATGTGTTCCCCATCCCGAACCCTCCTCCCTCCTCCCTCCCCATACCATCCCTCTGGGCCATGGATTGGAAGAATCAATATAGTGAAAATGAGTATACTACCCAAAGCGATTTATAGATTCAACACAATCCCTATCAAGCTACCAACAGTATTCTTCACAGAGCTAGAACAAATAATTTCACAATTTGTATGGAAATACAAAAAACCTTGAATAGCCAAAGCGATCTTGAGAAAGAAGAATGGATCTGGAGGAATCAACCTACCTGACTTCAGGCTCTACTACAAAGCCACAGTTATCAAGACAGTATGGGACTGGCACAAAGACAGTATTCCATTTTAATTTGTCTGTTGTGACACAGTAGTTAACCCTAGGGATTGCAATAAACATACTCTTCATCATCTGTTTAGAATCCCGAATTTTACTACTTCAGTTGACTTATAGAACTTATATATAAGTACTTTTGTCGTCTCTTCTTTATGTTACTAATTGTCTTATGCATCATCTGTGTGTACATTGTAAACTTATTCAGACAGTGTGATGATCTTTGGCTTTTAACTATCAAACATTTTAAAGAATTCAAGAGGAGAGGTATAGTGTATTTTATTTATCCAGTGTATTAGTCAGCTCAGGTTTTTATAGCAAAATACTACAGATTGTATGGCTTCAACAACAAAATATTTTTCCTTGCAGTTCTGGAGGTTGGAAGTCCAATATCAAGGTGCCATCATAATCAGTTCCTTGTGAGAGCTCTCTTCCTGTATATTCACGTGGCCTTTCCTTGTGGACAAAATGTAGCAAAGTTAGGTTAAGTTAATATCTGAACTGGCAGGGGAAAAAAAGGGAAATTTCTAGGCTGGAAGTGAAGACGGAATGAAAGACTAATGCAGTCAGTGATGAGCTGGTGCACTGATGTTGTTGTGGGGTTTTGGTTTCATGGATCTGGGTCTGACTTGCAAATACACAGAGGAACTTAGATCCAAGAGAGTTGGAGGAGTGGAACTGAGACAACTGTACGAATCTGAGAATCTTATAGAACCACGTATTTAAGGAAAAGTACTATTTTCTATTTTCCTTGGCTTGGGTGCGAAAATAAATGGATCGGAATGTGAATTTATCATATTTGGGACCCCAGAATAAGAAGTTAGGCTAAAAATGAAGCTTTAGGCCAAGGATACTCCTGGAACACCTGACAGGAGTAAATGTAAAGCATTCAGGAGGGATACCCTCCAGAATCAGGCCATACTTAATGAATCCCTGGGGAACTCCTTGGGGGACCAGTGGTTGGGACTCCCCACTTTCACTTCCAAGGGCCTGAGTTCAATCTCTGGTTGGGGAATTAAGATCCCATAAGCCACGTGGCATGGCCAAATAAATAAATAAAAGTCTTTAAAAAAGAATCCCTGATAAATACGCTCTCACAATAAAAATCTAAGTATCAGAGGTATGATCCAGTATAAATGAGAGTTGGAACTTACAAACATAAGCAAGATTAGACCACCGAGGAACTTCAGATGCTAGAACAACAGTCTGAAAGAGAATATAAGTCTATTTAAAATGATTAAAAAGATGTATGGAGGTCTTGAAAAACGTAAGAAAAAGTGTAATATTAGGGAAAAGAACAGGCAAATTTAAAGGAACAAATGAAATTTCTTGGAAAGGAAACATAAAATTTATAATGAACAATTTAGAAGAGGGATAAACAGCAAATTAAACATAGATGAACATAAAATTACTGAGTTAGAAGATAGATCTGAGAAAGTTACTCAGAATGAATCACAAAGAAGTAAAAAATAAGAGTTAGTAACAGAATAGAGATGGGAAGCAGGCCGCATGTATGTCTAAAAAGACTTCTAGGAGAGACTGGAAATAATGAGGAAGATGAAATAAAGAAATAATTGAAGACATTTTAGAAATGGTAAAAGACATGAATCCTAAACTGTAAGATTTGTAAGTAATAATGGAAATTGTAAAAACAGTCACAGCTAGACACATCATAGTGAACTGCAGAAGGTCGAAAACCAAGAGGAGATCTTCAGTTCAGTTCAGTCGCTCAGTCGTGTCCGATTCTGTGAGGCCCCATGGACTGCAACACACCAAGCCTCTCTGTCCCTCACCAACTCCCGGGGTTTACTCAAACTCACGTCCATCGAGTCGGTGATGCCATCCAACCATCTCATCCTCTGTCATCCCCTCCTCCTCCTGCCCTCAATCTTTCCCAGCATCAGCGTCTTTTCTGAGTCAGTTCTTCTCATCAGGTAGCCAAAGTATTGGAGTTTCAGCTTTAGCATCATTCCTTCCAAAGAAATCCCAGGGCTGATCTTCTTTAGGATGGACTGGTTGGATCTCCTTGTAGTCCAAGGGACTTTCAAGAGTCTTCTCCAACAGCACAGTTCAAAAGCATCAATTCTTCAGCACTCAGCTTTATTTATAGTCTAACTCTCACATCCATATATAACTACTGGAAAAACCATAGCCTTGACTAGATGGACCTTTGTTGGCATAGTAATGTCTCTGTTTTTTAATATGCTGTCTAGGTTGGTCATAACTTTCCTTCCAAGGAGTAAGCGTCTTTTAATTTCATGGCTGCAGTCACCATCTGCAGTGATTTTGGAGCCCAGGAAAATAAAATCTGACACTGTTTCCATTGTTTCTCCATCTGTTTCCAAAGAGAAAAAAGATTAATGGGATGATATTTATTCTTCTGTAGGTTTATCAACAGCAATGAAGAGCACAGAGTAAGTGGAGAGAATTTATCATTCACAAAATCTCACTGAAGGAATTACCAATGAATTTATTTTATAAAGAAGAAAATCAAATCTGGAGTAATAGAATGGGTTCTAGAGTAATGTGATATGAAACAAATACAATAAGTTAATAAAAAAAGAACATCTGATTACAAGGCCAAGGATTTGATTACACGATTTGATTACCCCAATGGTGGTTGGCCTGCTAGAAGCTGTAGACTGTATTAGCATATTAATGTTCCTATGACAAGAGTATCGCCTGTTTTGGGTTATATGGTATAAGAAACTCTCCCTGAGAATGCCAGTTCTTTGATGTGCCAGCCTCAAATTATGCCTCCCTTTGTTAGAGTAATCATGGGATCACAGGTGATGAGTAAACCTGGGTTGTAGCATATATCAACCTGAACAGGATTGAACTGGGAGCGTTCAGATTCCAAGACCTATCCTGTTCCCTGCTTTCTGCATCTTCTGCATGGGAAGTTCTCTGCATTGAGAGAGCTAGGAACAGGGCCAGCTTGGGGCCAAGGCATTCTAGTTTTGAGTGCCAGAAGGCGAGCCCTCATCCAGTTCTAGAAATTTGAGGTGGCGGCCGGCGCCACACTAAGCTGTAAGGTAGCCCAGACAGAGATTACATGATTCAGAGAGGGAAGAAGCTTGGAAGTGTATGTGGAGGCCAGGGTCTGCACCTGGAGCCTGGTGGTGCGGCAGGTGGGCAAGGCAGAGCCTGAGGAGTCTGATTGAAAAGTCAGGACTTGGAAGGTTTCCTTCCAACTCAGTGTCATAGGTTGGTTCCTTGAAGTCCTTCTCAATGTTCCTCAAGTTAACTATTAGGGAGTGAGGAGTGTGTGATCATGCCACCTAGAAGCCCCTCTCCTCACAAAACTTAGGACATGGCAGCTGACAAGTATTAATTACATGCCTAGGGCCGGATTTTATGAGTGCTTCTTTCTGTTTACTTGTGTAAGCTTCACAGCTGCTTCAGGAAGGGGAATTCCCATTTTAAGATAAGGCACAAAAAAGAAACTCCAGAACTTGCCAAAGTTCGTATAGCCAGAGAAATCAGAGCCAGAGTTCAGCCGAATATTCTGAGGGTTATTTTCTCTCAATATCAAATTACAGTTTAACAATCCACCCTCCAAACTATATTACTTTTATTTTTTAAGAAACTATTTCACCATCTTCCAGATTCCATGTATTTTTTGGCACATCAACTGTCAGATTTATCTTCCCTCAAGGTCCCATTGTTCTTTCCCTGTTGTTTTTAAGATACTGTTTTTGACTTTCAGCAGTTTATACTGATGCACCTAGGTATGGTTTTCTTAGTCTTCATCTTGGTTAGAATTCCAGAGCATTTTGAGTGCAGAGTTTTGTCTTTGCTCAGTCATGGAGTGAGTTTTTCTCATGTGTCTCTCATGTATCTCTCTTTCTCTCGACCTCATTTCTTTTTTTCTCTCTTTCCCTCTGCCTCAGTTCTTTTTCTCTCTCTACTTTAGTCGGGATATTTTCTTTAGCTCTGTCTTCTAGTTCACTAGTTTTCTGTTCCTTTGTATCTAATCTGTTGTCAAATCCATTTATAGTGTGTTACTTTCAGGTGTATTGTCCCATTTTATAATTTATGTTTGTTTCATTTCTTATAGAGTCTATAGATTCTAGAGTTGGTAGTAAAATGTTTGTATTTGATCTATTTTCTTTTCTTTCATATTAAAGACATATTATCACGCTTATACATCAGCTTCCCCGGTGCAGGAGACACAAGAGACATGGGTTCAATCCCTGGGTTGGCAAGATCCCTTGGAAGAGGAAATGGCAACCCACTCCAGGGTTATTGCCTGGGAGATCCTATGGATAGAGGAGCCTGGTGGGCTACAGTTCATGGAGTCGCTAAGAGTTGGACACAGCTTAGCAACTGAGCACGTGGACACATCATGGTTATATCCTGGTCTGATAGCCATAAAACTGATCGTCTAATATTGCCTTTTTAAAAATTCCTATTTACTCCTGTCCTTGGAATGCCAGTGAATTTTCAGTTGATGGTCAGATATTGGTTTTTTTGAACATGGATGATTTTATCTTACTTTATTTTATTTTTTAAATTTTATTTTATTATTTAACTTTACAATATTGTATTGGTTTTGCCATATATCAGCATGAATCCACCACAGGTATACATGTGTTCCCCATCCTGAACCCTCCTCCCTCCCTGTACCATCCCTCTGGGTCGTCCCAGTGCACCAGCCCCAAGCATCCAGTATCGTGCATTGAACCTGGACTGGTGACTTGTTTCATATATGATATTATACATGTTTCAATGCCATTCTCCCAAATCATCCCACCCTCTCCTTCTCCCACAGAGTCCAAAAGACTGTTCTACACATCAGTGTCTCTTTTGCTGTCTCGTATACAGGGTTATTGTTACCATCATTCTAAATTCCATATATATGTGTTAGTGTACTGTATTGGTGTTTTTCTTTCTGGCTTACTTCACTCTGTATAATAGGCTCCAGTTTCATCCACCTCATTAGAACTGATGCAAATGTATTCTTTTTAATGGCTGAGTAATACTCCATTGTGTGTATGTACCACAGCTTTCTTATCCATTCATCTGCTGATGGACATCTAGGTTGCTTCCATGTCCTGGCTATTATAAACAGCGCTGCGATGAACATTGGGGTACATGTGTCTCTTTCCCTTCTGGTTTCCTCAGTGTGTATGCCCAGCAGTGGGATTGCTGGGTCATAAGGCAGTTCTATTTCCAGTTTTTTAAGGAATCTCCACACCGTTCTCCATAGTGGCACCATGACCAAGTGGACTTTATCCCAGGGATGCAAGGATTCTTCAATATCTGCAAATCAATCAATGTAATACACCACATTAACAAATTGAAAAATAAAAACCATATGATTATCTCAGTAGATGCAGAGAAAGCCTTTGACAAAATTCAACATCCATTTATGATAAAAACTCTCCAGAAAGCAGGAATAGAAGGAACATACCTCAACATAATAAAAGTTATCTTACTTTAGAAAGAGGATCAGCATTTCTTTTGCTAGGGATAAAGGAAACAACTAAGAATTTTGGTCTGTCCCGGTACTGCACGGACTCAAAAGGCTGCATTGCAGTTTTGATCAGGGTCGTCTGCCTCTGGTTGGCTTCTAGTCCTGGGCATCCTCCAAGGATTCCTGCAGAGACTTGGGGCAGGGGTGAGGGTCTCTTTCGAAACAGAGGCTCAACCCTATCTTTGTCTCTCTGTTAATGCAAGGTGCTAACATGTCTGCTGTACTTTTCAGAGATCTTCTGCTTAGCTTCATAGCCCCCTGGGTCATGCAGCTGGGGAAATCATCAAACATCTTGGGGGAAATGTGACTGAGTGTGGGGCTCAATTCCTCAAAGTCTCTTTTCCCTGGAGGCTTGCCTCCTCAATCTCTAACTTCGTCTCTCTGTTCACACAAGGTGTCCACAGCATGGTCAGTATTCCTGTTTCATAGTAGAGACCCTGTGCCTTTTATTGTCATGCTGTACCAAGGAGCAGCAATGTCCACAGGAGAAAATCGGATGCCCAGTGTGGTTCTAAAGTGCAGTTCCCTTTTACCTTCCTCACTCATTCCATATCTTTCCCTTTAGGAGAGCCCTGGCTCTAGGTCTCATCTCTGTTATAATGACCCTCTCAGCTTTCTTCAAGGCTGCCTCCCTTCTATCATTAAGCCTTCACCTGAACATCACTCCTTAGCAAGGTTTGCTCTGACGGCCATATCTAAGCCACCAATCAGTCCCTTTTCTCTAGCGTATCACTTACTTCATCACAGCACTCAACTTAGCATTACATCATTGTCAGGTTTTTATGTTTGTCTTTCCTCAATAGAAAGTAGGATCTGTAGGAACAGAGGCTGTGTTGTACACATTTCCAGCTGTGTTGCAGCATCCCAAGCCACCACCATAGAGCCTGCAGATAACAGAGCCTTTATTGACATTAGTCTCATCAGTGATTGATGAATAGGTGAATGACTGCATCTATAGCATGGAATCTCTGAGATCCTCTCTGTATTTATTTAAATTTAAGGGCATATGCACAGTTACTAAAATTGGGGATAGAAGCTGTTGGTAAGGATGTGGAGAACTGGAACTCCACACACTTATGTTGGCAGCATACATTGGTAAAACCGTTTTGGTAAACTGGAAATATCCGCGAAAGCCAAAAGCAGATGCTTCTGTGTTCCAACAGTTGTGGTGCTCTAAAAGGTACATGAAAGAATGTTCACAGCAGCTTCACACATCATCTTGCCACATTGGAAGCAACCCAAATGAACCATAAGAGAAAACGGAGAAAATAAATTGTGGTGCCTCCCCATACAACAGATCCTATACATCGGTATGAAAGAACAGGCTGCTGCCACGTGCATAGCATAGATAGGTCTTACAGACATTATGTTGAGTGAAAGAAAACAGACCCAAAGCACATATAATGTTTAATTCCATTCATGTGAAATCACGGAGAAGGCAGTGGCACCCCACTCCAGTACTCTTGCCTGGAAAATCCCATGGACGGAGGAGCCTGGTAGGCTGCAGTCCATGGGGTCGCTCAGAGTCGGACACGACTGACCGACTTCACTTTCACATTTCACTTTCATGCATTGGAGGAGGACATGGCAACCCACTCCAGTGTTCTTGCCTAGAGAACCCCAGGGACTGCGGGGCCTGGTGGGCTGCCATCTCTGGGGTCGCACAGAGTCGGACATGACTGAAGCGACTTACCAGCAGCAGCAGCACCATGTGAAATCAAAGAAGAGATAAAAGTAGTTGATGGTGATAAAGGTCAAAAGGTGACTTTTGGGGAGTGGTCAGTAGTGAATGGGGAGCTGGAAGTGCTGTTTGTTGATGTGTTTTGGTCACATGGGATAGGTACACTCAAATTTGATTGAGCTGTAAATGAATTCGTGTACTTTACACGTGTGTTATACCTTGAAAAATGTGGACTAGCTTGTGGGGAATATACCATATGCCTGGTTCTGGGGATACAAGAGCACACAATTCAGTCTGTCCACCAGAGGTGACTGTCATGTGGGAAGGACAATGAACTAGCTGTGACAGATGCTGGGATAACCTTGGCCACCTTCTCCCAGCCTCAGGAATTACTTTTGAGTTAGAACATGACTATAATACACGTGAGGTTCTGACATAGGAGACGTATCAGACTTGTTACCTGTGCACCCTTCCGGGCTTAGGGCATCACTGGCTCCAGGGAGAAACTTTCCTGAACTCTGAGGTTTCGGTCTCATAAGCTGGTTTGAGCTTCCCAGGTGGCGCTAGAGGAAAAGAATCTGCCTGCCCATGCAGGAGACACCAGAGATGTGTATTCTATCCCTGGGTCGAGAAGATCCCCTGGAATAGGGTCCCATTTGTGTCTCTGACCTTGTGTATCCCTCTCTGTGCCCAGAGTCCTCTGCAGTGTTTATCAAGGGGCAGCCAATGCATAAGGAGGTAAAGGCCGTGGCGGGGGCGAGTGCCACGCTGAGCTGCGAGGTGGCCCAGGCCCAGACGGAGGTGACGTGGTACAAGGACGGGAAGAAGCTGAGTTCGAGCTCGAAAGTGCATGTGGAGGCCAAGGGCTGCACCCGGCAGCTGGTGGTGCAGCAGGCGGGCAAGGCGGACGCCGGGGAGTACAGCTGCGAGGCCGGGGGCCAGAAGGTCTCCTTCCACCTGGACGTCACAGGTCAGTTTGGAGGTAGTAAGTTAGCCTCATGTGGAGGTGATGGGACGGGCTTGCACCCCTGACAGACCCGATGATCTTTCCACTAGACTTCATCTCTTTTGGTCTTCTGTCCTCCCACCACCATTTTTACACCCAAGGCTGGGCAAAGGGAGCTGGATGGGAGGGTGTGAGCAGAGGGGAGAAAGGCGTTCTGTAAACCCAGAGTGGTGTTTCCACACAGTGATGCATGGTCATCAGTTCCCAGCATCTGCCCAGGGTCGTCTGGGTGTTCCCTGGTGTCTGGGCCTCTGGTTCTGTCTTGCACTTGGAGTCTGATGTAAACCAGATGTCTTTCAACTGTGGGTATGTGAATTTGCTCCTCTTGGCTGTCCTGACAGCTCCTAGATGCCCCACCCAGCAATCCATGTGGGTTCACACTAGGAGAGATGTTTGAATTTCGTTAAACCAGGACCAGGGGAAATTTTTGCTGCACAGGCTTGGACTTATCTCAAGAGCAAACTATAGATTACCAGAGTTTTAAGAGTTTTGGACACTCTTTCTTCCTTGCACACGGATATTGAAGTTAACTGTGCATCTGTAGGACTTCTGAGGTGGCTCAGTGCGTAAAGAATCTGCCTGCAATGCAGGAGACGCAGGTTCTATCCCTGAGTCGGGAATACCTGCTGGGGGAGGGAATGGCAACCCACTCCAGTGTTCTTGCCTGGAGAATCCCATGGGCAGAGGAGCCCAGCGAGCTGCAGTCCATAGTTTTGCAAAGAGTCAGACATGGCTGAAGCGACTGAGCATGCATGCATGTGTATCTACATGTAACAAAATCTAGATCTATTTTTTTTGCAATGTGTGTGCAAAGTAAATAGAGCAGAGAATTGGTCAGTATGTGCCTGAAGTATGCACATGTGAAGTCTGGGGAATTCTCTTTTCAAAGCAAATATTGATTTCCTTTTTTCTTCTATTAGAACATTCTATGTCAGAATTCCGCTTGGAGTCTGATTTTTAGATTTAGACTTGGAAAGGAATAGTTGCTTCTCCTATATCAGCATGTATGTATCTTTTAAAAATTGTATTTTAGGAGAATTATAGCCATTTTTTTCATGGCAATCAATATGAAAGCTTATGAGAAATTGATTAGATTTTTAGGAAACTGTCTTAAGAGTGATACAAGAAACATTCAACTCAAATAGTCCTGTAATCTTTTAAGTCATTAGAGCCTTATGCAGTGAAAAATCTGCATAGGAAATGATCTAATCCTGGTAGTTTACACTGGTGAATTATATGAAATACTTTGGAAAAATCCATGTTCGGGGAAATTTTTCTTGAGAATAGAAAAAAGACTACAGTCTCTGATTTGTTTCATGTAGATAGTGTAACATTGATACTGATATCTGACAAGGCAAGTAGTAAGAATTAAAATTACAGACCTATCTGTTGTGGATATCAAGGCTAAAATATGAAACAAAATACTATCAAAATAAATTCAGCAGTATATTAAGAGGAAAATTGCAAATGCATTGTGATGAAAGCAACAGCCAGAAATGCCAGGTTGTTGAAACACTAGAGACATCACAAATCAATCTGTATACGACACGCAGGACAAAGCGTTTGGTGAGGTTTGGCAATATAAATGCAGAAGAAATGTTTAATAAAATTAGCATCAATTCATGCCATAAAATTCTTAACAAATTATAACGAAAACTGTTTTTTCTTAATTTGACAAGTGATGTTGTAGACAAGCAAGCTAATTGCACACAGAAAAGTGAAAGTTTGAAAGCTTTGCTTACGAGATGGGGAGCCAGACAAGGCAACCAGCTGTTACTGTTTTTATCTGACATTCTACAATACAGTTAGGACAAAAACAAAGCAACAGAGTGAACAAATAAAAGTGGAATTCATGGATAATACAATTTATCCAAAAGATAAATTATGATACCTAATAAGATAATTAAGAATGATAATTTTTGGAGGCTTTGTCAAGTGTATGAAGCCAATTAAAAAAAAAAATCAACATGAAGTAGACACTTCTGTGTCTACCTGGTAGCAACAAACATCTAAAAATGAAATTTTAAAAGAGTTACAATAGCATAAAAAGAATCATTTTCTAATTCCAGGTCTAATAAAAAGTGGTAAGAGATGCTTGGGGAAGATTATTAAAATTTTTTTGAGAGAGAGATGGGAAGTTCTAAAGAGGTAGAAATCTGTGGAAGAATAAACAATTTTCAATACCAATTAAAATTCAAAAAATGTTTCTTTAGTGCGGATTTTGAAAATTGACAAGTTGCAAAGACCATGTACAGTCAATTCACTCTTGAGGACGAGCAAAAGATGAGTTATTTGCTACGCCAAGTATCAACTGATATGAAGCTACAGTAATGAATAGAATAGGGTCTGGTTGAAAGGATCGATGACCAAAGGGCCAGAACAGTGATCTCATACACAGACCTGTGCTTGAATGGATGACCACATTCCCCTTCTCCTCTTTAAAAAATGTGGACTAGCGAGAGGGGTAGAGACAGCGTGGTTTTAATAAATGTTACTTGAACCATTTAACCATATAGAAAAAAGATTTCCTGATGGCTCAGAGGGTAAAATGTCTGCAATGCAGGAGACCCAGGTGCAATCCCTGGGTCGGGAAGATCCCCTGGAGAAGGAAATGGCAACCCACTCCAGTACTGTTGCCTGGAAAATATCCCATGAATGGAGGAGCCTGGTAGGCTACAGTCCATGGGGTTGCGAAGAGTCGGACACGACTGAGCGACTTCACTTCACTTTCACATACCACACATAGTCAGCTCCTGTTGAGTTAGAGACCATGGAATTAAAGGGAAAAATCATAGATGACAAGATAGATGGTTTTGATTAATTTAGGATAAAGGTGATTTCTTAGAATACAAATGCACTAACCATAATGAAAGAAATTTAACATACTTGAGTACGTTAAAACTAAACATGACGATTCATCAGAAGACAGCATGAGTTAGTAAAAGGCATGCCACACAGATATGAAAGATGTTTAGAACACACATTCTTGTCAGTGCCTAGCATTTGAATGGAGAAGGCAATGGCACCCCACTCCAGTACTCTTGACTGGAGAATCACATGGATGGAGGGGCCTGGTGGGCTGCAGTCCATGGGGTCGCTGAGGGTTGGACACGACTGAGCGACTTCACTTTCACTTTTCACTTTCATGCATTGGAGAAGGAAATGGCAACCCATTCCAGTGTTCTTGCCTAGAGAATCCCAGGGACGGGGGAGCCTGGTGGGCTGCCGTCTATGGGATCGCACAGAGTCGGACACGACTGAAGTAACTTAGCAGCAGCAGCAGCAGCATTTAAATACGAAAAAGTTCCTTAAAGTGAACAAACATATGAGTGACAGTCAATGCTACTGAAAATAGGGCAGAAACTTTGAACAATGACAACACAGAAGAGCAAACACTGATGAGCAAAACATCAGAAAAGGTTCTTGAGTTTGAGTCATCAGAAAAAATGTGTAAGACAGAGGAGGTAACACTCACTCCCACCAGTTTGCCAGCAGTGAGAACAGGTGAAGGTGGAGCCTCAGGTAATCTCATTTGTTGCAAACGAGAACATGGGCTGCACATTCCTGTGGAAAAGATTCTAGCCTTATACAGGAAGTCTCGGAATGTACATAGCATAACCCTACAATTCCCATCCTGTTGGTAAGCGGGCAGGAGATTTGAATAGTGTCACCAGAAAGAAGAAATGGCAAACCCAGTCCTAAGGGGAAGGTTGCTTAGCTTCTTCATTCCTCAGACAGTGACAAAGAAAGCAACAGGGAGGTGCAGAAGCTCCCCCAGGTTGCATCGTTGACAATAGTAAAAGTAGGCAAGGGCACAGAGCCTCAGCCATCTCCACGGACTGCAGCTGAAAAGTTCCTGCCTGCACTTCATGGAGAAGACTGTGGGTGCATCTAAAAAGTTGGGGGAATACTTGCCTTGTGACCCCACTGATGCCAGTCGTAGCGGATGAGGCTGATCCAAAGGCCACCACATCCTGAACCAGCTCGCAAGGACAGCTCACATGTAGGAGAATGCATAAATTATGTCACTTGTTGCTGAGAAAGTTTGGGGGACCTCTGCAGGGCACAAGACTGGTGCAGATCCCTGAGAAATCTCCAGCTCCATTTTCTCCTCCTTCTACTCCCAACTCCTCATCCCTATTCTTTGCCCGGGGCTGCCGTCCTGACTGAGATGGGGTCTCTGAGATGGTGTCTCTGACCCTGTGTATCCCTCTGTCCCCAGAGCCCTCCGTGGTGTTCGCCAAGGAGCAGCCGGCACGCAGTGAAGTGCAGGCCGTGGCGGGAACCAGTGCCACACTGAGCTGCGAGGTGGCCCAGGCCCAGACGGAGGTGACGTGGTACAAGGACGGGAAGAAGCTGAGTTCCAGCTCGAAAGTGCGTGTGGAAGCCAAGGGCTGCACCAGGCGGCTGGTGGTGCAGCAGGCGGGCAAGGCGGACGCCGGGGAATACAGCTGCGAGGCCGGGGGCCAGAAGGTCTCCTTCCACCTGGACGTCACAGGTCAGTCCTGGAGGAGGACGCTGAGCTAGCCTGCATGCAGGTGATGAGGGGACCCGCTTCCAGCCTCACCAGACTTGTGTGCCTGTGACCTTCAATTCTTCAAGCCTCCCTGTCTTCCATGTCCTGCACGGATACCCATGTGGGCCTGGGGGGGATGATTGGGAAGGGTGTGCCTGGAGAAGTGGGGCTGTGTTTTTCCACTTGTTTGCATTCAGTAAGGCTCGGTCGCAGTGACTTAGCATATGCCCTGAACCTTCCTGTTGTTCCTAGTGTCGAGACCCCAACTCTCCGTGATAATTTGGGACTGATGTAGACCTAGAGATATGTGACTTTCCTCCCATCATATGTCTTTCTTGACAGCCACCACATGCCCTAATCTGATACCTCGTATAGATTCTTGGTTTGCCTGAGGTGATACAATTTCATTGTTCTCGGATTAGGGGGGATATTGGTCACACAGTCCTGCTTGAAATTCTTCAGGAGTGAGCATTCGATGATCAATTTTTAAGTTTCTGGGTGGTCCTTCCTTCCTTTTCCCGGATATAGAGGCCCAGTTGCCTGTAGGTACCAAGAAATTGGTCCACGTTTTTCTTGTCACCCTTGCAAAGAGAAGAAAGGAAGGATTGGTGGAGAGTTACCGGTGCCATTTAGGGTGGTCTTCTTATATCAGATGTGATTTTGCATTTGTCTGCAAATGATTTGGACGTTCTGAGTCAGTATTCCCCTTGGCATTACATTGATGAATTTAGGAGTGGAAAGGAAAAATTTGCTTCTGCTATATTAGTAGGCTTTGCTAATGAGGAGTTACTGTCCTAGCAGCCTCTGACCAGCAAAGCAGTCTTTTATTTCATTCCATTTTCCTAATGGTGTTTTGCTGAAAGTTTTAGTTTTTGTTTCAGGTTTTAAGGATTTGTTAACAAAAGAAACCACTTGTTGTACACACATACACAATTTCGATATTTAATAGAGAATTATCTATTTTACTTTCAATAAGAAGAAGTGAAGTCGCTCAGTCGTGTCTGACTCTTTGAGACCCAATGGTTCCTCCATCCGTGGGATTTTCTAGGCAAGAGTACTGGAGTGGGTTGCCATTTCCTTCTCCAGGGGATCTTCCCAACCCAGATATCGAACCTGGATCTCCCGCACTGCAGGCAGACTCTTTACCATCTGAGTCACCAGGAAAGCTCAATAAACAACTTTCAATAAACAACCATTACAATAAAAGAGAAATAGAACAGTAAAGGAGGGTAACAGTACATACATCACCAAACTGTGTTTTTACTGACATCCAGATTCAAACAGTGCTAGGAAGTCCCATTTAACAGCGCTCTGGAGTCTCAGTTGGGAACATGTCTCAGGCAGCTCATCTGCTCCATGGGTGAGGCTTCAGATTACAGTTTGGGGGTTCCTGTTTATAATGCCTGGCTGCAAAGGAGTAAATTGCAGCTTTGGTTTTATGTTAATCGTGTTTTACAAAGCTGTTTGCTTTGCAAAGCTTGGAAAGTTGTTAAGCCTCAGGTATGGTTGGCCCGACACCCTCCAGGGCTCAAGAATCCCTCGATCTGCCCTCTTTCTTATCTATGGTGCTGCTGGGCTTGCACTCACATCTGGCACATAGTCAGGCCTATGTCTGGGCAGGTCAGAAGCAAGGTCAGAGGTCTACTTTGCTTTCTTGTCTTTGAAGCCTGAACTAAATTACTTTCATTTAATTTCCCTAACAGATGGTCAGTGAGTATCCCTGCTTCATGGCTGAAACATAGGGCTGTCTAAGAATTGGAAGAGAGCCTTCATGCCGAATAGGGGTGGGCTGCCATCCTCCATTGACTTGTAGGTCCGAACATCTAACACTTTGTGACCATGCCAGATAGGAGGATTTATGGGTGTGTGTATATACCCCAGATCCCACCATGCATCCTTGGAAGATGTGGTTTTCAGAGCATGTTAGAGTATTCTAAGGTAAAACCATTGAGAAGCTGTGAAATGTGGCTAAATCCTAGTAAACTATGAAAATAGGCGCAAGAAGATAGAGAAGAGTTGAAGAGTTGCATGGCTTGTCAATCAGTGGGACCAATACTGATAAGTTTTCTCAGCCCCATAGTTCTCTGGTAAACTATACAAAATGGGAAAAGTATTCTTCCTAGAGAGAGATAAAGGAGATATACTCTGTAACTCTCTCCGTGAACATAACATCAGTACCAAAATCACACAAGAAAGGCAGGAAGAATGAAATTTGAGACCAGTGTGGTATGAGTAACAAGGCCAAAATTGTAAATTAAATGTTAGCAGAAGGAGTTCAGCAATGTATCCAAGGGTTAGAGATCGCTGATGGAAGTCCAAGTCCAGGATTGCACTTTGGAGTTAACCTTGACAACATTAATAGATAGAAAGCTTGACTTTAAGAGATTGAATGCAGAACGACGTGATCGTCTCCATGAGTACAGAGTCAGTCTTGGGAGATTGTTCCTGTCTAAGAATTTGTCCATCTGTTCCAAGCTGTTCATTTTATTGGCATACAGTTGCTTGTAGTAATCCCTTATGATCCTTTACATTTCTGTGGTGTCTGATGTAACTTCTTCATTTTCATTCTGATTTTATTGATGAGTTATCTCCCTTTTTTTCCTTGATGAATTCGGCTAAAGGTTTATCAATTTTCTTTATCTTTTCAAAGAACTAGGCTTTAGTTTCATTGATCTTTGCCATAATTTTCTTTGTCTCTGTTTCATTTATTTCTACTCTAATCTTTAGGACTGATTTCTTCTTTACTAAATTTAGATTTTGTTTGTTCTTCTTTCTCTAATTGTTTTAGGTATAGGGTTAGGTTGTTTATTTGAGATTTTTCTTGTTTCTTGAGGTAATATTGTATTGCTATAGACTTCCCTCTTAGAACTGCTTTTGCTGCACGCTTTAGGCTTTGGATCATTGTGCTTTCATTTTCATCTGTCTCTAGATATTTTTCGATTTCCTCTTTGATCTCTTTACTGATTCATTGGCTGTTCAGTAGCATATTGTTTAGCCTCCGTGTGTTTGTATTTTTTATAGTTTTTTTTTTCCCTTGTAGTTTATTTCTAATCTCATAGCATCGCTATTGGAAAAGGTGCTTTCAGTTTTGAAATGCTTTCATTGAAAAGATTATTTCCGTTTTCTTAAATTCCCAAGGCTCATCTTGTGCCCCAGCGTGTGGTCAATCCTGGAGAAAGTTCTGAGTGCACTTGAGAAGAATGTGTAGTTTGAGAAGAATGTGTAGCTGTATTGCTACGCAGCTTTTGGATGAAATGCTCTGTAAATATCAATTAAGTCCATGTGGTCTAACGTGTGATTTAAGGCCCGTGTTTCCTATTAATTTTCTGCCTGGATGATCTGCCCATTGACAAAAGAGGTGTCTTAAGTCCCCCATTATTATTATGTTACTGTTGATTTCTCCCTTTATGGTTGTTAGTATTTGCCTTATATATTGATGTGCTCCTATGTTGGATGCATATATATTTACAATTGTTATATCTTCTTTTTAGATTGATCCTTTGATCACTAGATTAGATGAGATGGTTGGATGGCATCACTGACTTGATGGACATGAGTTTGAGTAAGCTCCGGGAGTTGGTGATGGACAGGGAAGCCTGGTGTGCTGCAGTCCATGGGGTTGCAAAGAGTCAAACACGACTGAGCGACTGAACTGAACTTTAATCATTATGTAGTTCCTTCTTTATCTCTTATAACAGTCTTTGTTTTAAAATCTGTTTTGTCTGAGCATTACCACTCCAGCTTTGTTATGATTTCCGTTTGCATGGAATATCTTTCTCCATCCCCTCACTTTCAGTCTGAGGTGGGTCTCTTGACAGCATATACATGGTCTTGTTTCTATATCCACTCAGCCAGTGTATGTCTTTTGGCTGATGCATTTATTCCATGTACATTTAAGGCGTTTATCAATATGTATGCTCCTGTTACCATTTTCTTAATTGTTTTTATTTGTTTTGTAGGTCTTTTCCTTCTTTTGCATTTCCTGCCTAGAGAAGTTCCTTTAGCATTTACTATAAGGCTGATTTGGTGGTGCTGAATTCCCTTAACTTTTTCTTGACTGTAAAGCTTTTGATTTCTCCATGAAATCAGAAGTAGAGCCTCGCTGTGTAGAGTATTTTTGGTTATAGTTTCTTCTCTTCCATCACGTTAAGAATATTGTGCTTCTGCTGTCTACCCTCTGGTGGATGAGGCTATCTAAGAGGCTTGTGCAAACTTCCTGATGGTAGAGACTGACGGTGGGTAGAATTGGGTCTTGCTCTGGTTTGCAGGGCAGCGTTCAGTAACTTCAGTCTGCTTGTTTGCTGATGGGTGGGTCTGCACTCCCTGTTAGTTTTTTGACCTGAGGTGATTCTTGCCTGGTATCCATGGGCTCTAGGGTAAGGCTAATGGCAAAGACCTCCAGGAGGGCTCACGCCTACAGATACTTCCTTGGACAGCTGCTGTCAGTACTGTTATCTCTGTGATGAACCACTGCCAACCCACACCTCTGCAGGGGACCCTCTAATGCTAGCAGGCAGGTCTGGTTCAGTCTCCTGTGGGGTCACTGCTCCTTTCCCCCCGGGTCCTGATGTGCCCAGGATTTTGTGTGTGCCCTCCAGGAGTGGGGCTTCTGTTTCCCCAGGGCCTGTGGAAATCTGCAGTCACATCCTTCAGGTTCGATTCCCTGGGGATTACTAGTCTCTTTGGCAGATCCCAAGGGTGGGAAGCCTGATGTGGGGCTCAGCACCTTCACAACAGTGGGAGAACCTCTGTGGTATAATTGTTTTCTAGACCGTGGGTTGCCCTCCTGGTGGGTATGGGATTTTCTTTTATCATGACTGCACCCCTCCTGCCATCTTCTTGTGGCTTCTCCTTTGTCTTTGGACTTGGGGTATCTTTATTGGTGGGTTCAAGCCTAGTCCTGCTGATGGTTGTTCAACAGTTAGTTGTGATTTTGGTACTCTTCCAGGAGGAGGTGAGTGCACATCCACTCTGCTATTTTGACCTAATCTCCGTGAGTACAAATCAAATGGTTGATTAAACTTGAATGTTATACACTAAGAAAAAAATGTTGATAATACTGATCACCAGTTCCTGCCATAAAATTCTTAGCTTCCCTGGTGGCTCAGAGGTTAAAGCCTCTGCCTGTAATGCCGGAGACCTGGGTTCGATCCCTGGGTTGGGAAGATCCCTGGAGAAGGAAATGGTAACCCACTCCAGTATTCTTGCCTGGAGAATCCCATGGATGGAGAAGCCTGGTAGGCTGCAGTCCACGGGGTTGCAAAGAGTCAGACATGACTGAGCGACTTCACTTCACTTTCACATACCACACATAGTCAACTTTTAAAAATTAACATTATATAATTCATTCAACAACAACAAAAACAGCAAGGTGTGTCTGGAAATATTTGATGTGAGAGATGATAAATGTAGGGCTCTCCAACCACTGAGTTGAGTAACGAGGAAATAAAATCAACAGCAAACAGTTCTGAAAAACTCAAAGTGAAATTTGCTGATGACGTGATGATCAACTCAGACAATCTCAGAGATAAATTATTAGACTGTGTATAATTCTAGAGTAGAATTAGTATGTAAAAAATCAATATGCAGAAAACATTTCTACATACAAGTCCTGGCAAAGAATGCTTGGCAAGTGAAATTTGTGTGAAAGAGAGTAGTATAATTGTATCGTGAGTCTGATTTCAGGTCTGATAGAAGTTGCTAAGAGGATGTGTGTGGGGAAATTATTCAAGATTCTTGAGAGGCAGAGGTTGAAATAGATGGGTAGAAGTCTGAGGGAGAAATAAAAAATTATTATTAAAAATCAAGATGGAACAAAATATGTTTCTAATTGTCAGACGAAAGAATAGCAGGCAGATTCCAATGGTATGGTACAGTCAATATGCTGTTTTCTCAAAGAATGTTCAGAGGGAGCATTTACTGGTACCCAATGTTAGAAAATTATCATAAGGCTGCAGTTTTCAAGATAAGGGGATGCCAGTGCAGAGGAGCAGAATAGTGAGCTCAGAAACAGTTCCTTGCATGAATGGATTCCTGCACCAGCCATCCACCTTCTCGACCTTCCTCATGTTCCATTTGCTACTCTGTTGTCTATCAGAGAAGTTGAGAAAGGATATGGTCTTCAAATATTGTGGTTGCATCACTGAAAACTGTACAGAAAACTTAAATTGTAATAGCAATTCACACCACACACAAAAGTAAACTTGTAGTAAATTAGAAACCTCAGCATAAAAGGTAAAACCCCCAAAACCCTGATGATGATGATATTTTTAAAGATGATGATATTTTTAAATCTTTTTAAAGATGATGATAAAGATGATATTTTTAAAGATTTAAGGTAAGGAAAGATTTCTTAAATAGAACACAGTGCTCTACAATGAAAGAGATGAGAAGATGCGAAAACTATTGAAAAGGTGTGATTTATCAGAGGAATCGATCAAAGAGTAAAAATGGTAGTCACATAGTTGTAAAGATCCTTAAATCCTATGTCATTCTCTGGTGTTTCAATGGATAAAGAGCGGCCACAGGTGAAGCAAGAAAAGAGAGAGCCTACTATCGGTAGTTGTAAAAAGCTTTGAATAGTGTTGCTAGGAAGGAGAACACAGTCACAGTGAGTGAACCCAGTGCTAAGGGAAAAGGAGTTCAGCTTCCTCAGTTCTCATGCAGTGTAAAAAGAGCCACTAGGAGGTGTAAGCACTCCCAGCAGATTGCCATCAGCTGACAACAGTAAGAACAGGAAGGGATGCTGAACCAATTCCATGGACTGCAGGCGAAAAGTCCCTGCATAATAGTGGGGAGAAGACTGTGGGTCCATCTAGGAAGGTTAGGGAACAGTTGCCTCATGACCCTGCTGATGCCAGGAGCAGGGGATCTTTTGCAATGGCACCCCCTGGACCAGATCAAAAGGACCCATGGGAGAATGCTTAAATTGTAAGTCTTTTGGTGAGAAACTCATGGGTCCTCTTCAGGGCACAGGGCTGGAGCCAAGTCAGCAGAAGTCTCCAGCCCCATTGCCCCTTCTCATCACCCCACACCCCTACCTCCCATTCAGGTCTTCTTTGCCCGGGGCTGCCGTCCTGACTGAGATGGGGTCTCTGACCCTGTGTATCCCTCTGTCCCCAGAGCCCTCGGTGGTGTTCGCCAAGGAGCAGCCGGCACGCAGTGAAGTGCAGGCCGTGGCGGGAACCAGTGCCACACTGAGCTGCGAGGTGGCCCAGGCCCAGACGGAGGTGATGTGGTACAAGGACGGCAAGAAGCTGAGTTCGAGCTCGAAAGTGCGTGTGGAGGCCACGGGCCGCGGGCGGCGGCTGGTGGTGCAGCAGGCGGGCAAGGCGGACGCAGGGGAGTACAGCTGCGAGGCCGGGGGCCAGAAGGTCTCCTTCCGCCTGGACGTCACAGGTCAGTCCTGGAGGAGGACGCTGAGCTAGCCTGTGTGCAGGTGATGAGGGCACTGGCTTCCAGCCTCACCAGATGTATGTGCGCTTGCCTGGTGCTTTTATCTCTTCATATCTCCCTGTCTCCCATGCCCCACCTGGACACCTGTCTGGGCTCAGGGGTGGGTGGATGGAGAGGAGGGTGGGGGTTGAAAGAAGAGGGGTTGTTTCTGTCTACCTGTTTCCAGGCAGTGGGGCTCAGTCACACGGTCTTAGCATCTGCCCAGAATGATCCTGTTGTTCCTGGTATCGGGACCCTGACTCTCCCTAGGCTTGGGGCTGAAGTAGATGTGGGGATGTGTGACTTTCTTCTCATTGGATGTCTTTTCTGACAGCCACCACTTGCCCTCACCCAGGACCTCGTGTAGATTTTTGGTTGGTCTGAGCTGTTTCAATTTGATGAATCCCAGATTCATCAAAAATTCATCATTTTGGGGGGGGGGTGGTGGAAATATTGGCCACATGATCTTGGAATTATCTCAGGAGTGAACTTTGAATGATCAAATATTAGGTTTCTGGGAGGCCTTTCCTTCCTTTTGCTGGATGTGGAGGCTCTTATTGGCTGTAGGTAGCAAGAAATTGGCCCATGTTTTCTTGTCACGTCCTTGAAAAGGGAATTAGAAAGGGTGATGTGTATAGTCATCAGTACTATTCAGGGTGATCATCATAGATGAAATATGGTTTTTCCACTGGCTTCAGAAGGTTGGATGACCCAGGTCAGTATTCCCTTGGTGTTACTGATGGGTTTAGGAATGGAAAGCATAAAGGCACTCTTACTGCTCGTGAGGAGTCACTGTCCTCGCAGCCTCTGACTGGCAAAGCAGTCTTTATATATTTATTTTACTTTTTAAACGTTTTTTCCCCTCCAGTTTTATTTTTGTTCCATTTTCCAAATGGTCAGTGATCGTGTGTTCCTTGTGGCTACAACATGGGCCAGTCTAAGAAATCAGGTTATTCTTCTTCTGGAAAAAATGTCTTCATGGGAAATAGAGATGGGCTGCGATCCCACACTGACTCCTAGGTGCCAGCACACACCAGTTTGGGACCATGCCAGTGCAAAGTTTGTATATTCGTGGATTTGTACAGATACTTGTGATCTCACATGGTTAGTTGTTTTCAGAAAATGTCAGTGACTATTCTAAGATAAAAGTATTGGAATATTGTAAAATGTGGCTAGATCCCAGGAAACTTTGTGGAAGTGGACAAAAGAAGATCAAGAAAAGTCAAAGAGTTGTATAACTTGTCAGTCATTAAGACCGATAATGAACAGTCTTCTCAGCCTGTAGTTCTCTGGTACACTGTAAATAATTACCTGGAAAGCTGTTACTCCATTCTTGTGAAGATGGTCCTAGAAGGGAAAAAGAAAGTACTCTCTTCATGGACAAGAAAGCAACTGTCTTCATTTACAGGACATAACATCAATGAAAATCACACAGCGGAAGAAGAGAGAATGAAATTTCTGACCAGTGTACTGTGACTATTCTGGCCCAAATCATAAATTAAATGTCATCAAAATGGATTCAGTATTGAATCTGAGGGTAGAGATCAGCGATCCTAGTCCAGGGTTGCATTATGGGTTTAACTTTGGCCATGGTAATAGACAGAAAGCTTGACATTAAGAGATTGAATGAAAAAGATGTCATCATTTCCATGAATACAGAATCAAGTGGTTGATTCAATTGGAGAGATAAAACATTTGATAATATTGAACAAATAAATTCCTGCTTTAAAGTTCTTAGTGAGCTATGTAAAAGTGCTCTTTTTTTAATGTTGAAAACTTCCTACAAAACGACAACAGCGACAGCAACATCCCCCTTAGGACGTCCCGGGAGAGCTTTGGAGTGAGGGATGGAACGCTTAGGCCACTCTAACCGCCGAGTTCAGGAAGGAGGGGAATAAAGTCACTGGCAAACAGTTTTCAAAAATCAAAATCAAGGTGGAATTTGCTGATGACATGATAATCAGCTCAGATAATCTCCATGATAAACTACTAGACTGTGTATGATTCTTGAGTAGGATTAGTGTGTAAAAAAGTCAATATGCAGAAAACATGCCTACATCTGAGTCCTGGCAAGGAATGCTTGGAATAAGAAATTTGTGTGAAAGAGTTAGACGAGCACAGTTGTACCACATTTCTATTTTCGGGTCTGATAAAAGTTAGTAAGAGGCAGTATCTGGGGAAATTACGTAAGATTCTTGAGAGACGGGATAGCAAGAATTGGATAGAAATCTGAGGGGAAAAATCAAAGATGTTTATTAACAATTAGAATCAAACCAAATGTGTTTTTAGGGTGTTCTGAAGGAAGAATAACAGGCAGATTGCAAACGCACTGTCCAGCCAATGCTTTGTTTTCTTGAAGAAATGCACAGTTGAGCATTTACTGTACCTAATGTCAGGGATTACCATAAGGCTGCGGTTTTAAAGATCGGGGATCCCAGTACAGGAATAGGTACCACATCAGAGGAACAGAACAGTGAGCTCAGAAAGAGCTCCTCACGAACGGACTCCTGTGCCACCCCTCCCTACGCCTGTGTCTTCCGTTGGTTACTGTGTTGTCTATAGGAGAGGTCGAGAAGGATGTTGTGTTAGTAAACGGTGCTTGGACCACTGAATCATATGGAAGATTAAATTATACTAGCAGTTCACATAACACACAAAGGTCAACTCATAGTGAGTTAGAAACCTTAGTGTAAAAGGTAAAAGCCCCCAAACCCTCAGATGATAACATGGTCTTCTTTGAAGACTTCGGGTAAGGAGAGATTTCTTAAATAGAACACAAATGATCTACGCTCCAAGGCCTATTGGACATTATGACACTGTTGGAAGGAATAGCTCTGGTTTATCAGAGGCCTGGATCAGAGAGTAAAAATGCCAACCACGCAGTTGGGAATATCCTTAAAACCTACCTGTCTCGTCATTCTGTTGTTTTTAAATGGAAAGGAGTGGCCAGAGCTGAATGGAGAAAAGAGAGAGCCTACTACAGGCAAGTGGGCAAAAGGCTTGACTGGTGTCACCAACAAGAAGAGAACAGTGATGGCAAAGCCAGCGCTAAGGGGAAGGGCGAGCCGCTTCTTTATTCCTCAGACAGTGACCCAGACGGCCACTGGAGGGTACAGGCGCTCCCAGCGGATTGCCACAAGTTAACAATAGTAAGAGTAGTGCCAAGCCTGAGACATCCTCTTTGTTGAGTGCAGGTGAAAACTTCCCTGCGTAACCACGTGGAGATCGCAGGGCACCATATAGGAAGGTTGGGGAACACTTGCTTCATGACTCTACACATGCCATAAGCAGAGGAGAAGTATTTTCCAGCAGTGCCCCCACCCTTAGACTAGCTTACAGGAATCCATGGGAGAACGTGTAAATTGTGCCACTCATTGCTGAAAAAGGCAGGGCGTCCTCTTCAGGGCATCAGGCTGGTGCAGAACCTGGAGAAGTCTCCAGTTCTGTGCTTCCTTCCCACCCGACCACCAGCTCCCCATCCAGGTCGTCTTTGCCCGGGGCTGCTGTCCTGACTGAGATGGTGTCTGTGACCCTGTGTATCCCTCTATCCTCAGAGCCCTCGGTGTTTGCCAAGGAGCAGCCAGCACGCAGTGAAGTGCAGGCCGTGGCGGGAACCAGTGCCACGCTGAGCTGCGAGGTGGCCCAGGCCCAGACGGAGGTGACGTGGTACAAGGATGGGAAGAAGCTGAGTTCGAGCTCGAAAGTGCGTGTGGAAGCCAAGGGCTGCACCCGGAAGCTGGTGGTGCAGCAGGCAGGCAAGGCGGATGCCGGGGAGTACAGCTGCGAGGCCGGGGGCCAGAAGGTCTCCTTCCGCCTGGACGTCACAGGTCAGTTTGGAGGCAGTAAGTTAGCCTCATGTGGAGGTGATGGGACGGGCTTGCACCCCTGACAGAGCTGATGATCTTTCCACTAGACTTCATCTCTTTTGGTCTTCTGTCCCCCCACCCCCATTTTCATACCCAAGGCTGGGCAAAGGGAGCTGGATGGGAGGGTGTGAGCAGAAGGGAGAACGGCGTCCTGTAAACCCAGAGTGGCATTTCCACACAGTGATGCACGGTCGTCAGTTCCCAGCATCTGCCCAGGGTTGTCTGGGTGTTCCCTGATGTCTGGGCCTCTGGTTCTGTCTTGCACTTGGAGTCTGCTGTAAACCAGATGTCTTTCAACTGTGAGTATGTGACTTTGCTCCTCTTGGCTGTCCTGACAGCTCCTAGATGCCCCACCCAGCAATGCGTGTGGGTTCACACTAAGAGAGATGGTTGAATTTCATTAAAGTAGGTGCAACACTGTCGTACTTGATTTATCTCAATACTGAACTATGGATTACCAAAATTTTAGGTGTTCTGGATACTCTTTTTTCCTTATACATGGGATTAGAAGTTATCTGTGCAGCTACATATAACAAAATCTAGGTACATTTTCAAAGCAAATACTGATTTTATTATGTCTTCTGTAAGAACATTCTGAGTCAGAATTCTGCTTGAAGTCTGATTTATATATTTAGATTTGGACAGGAATGGTAGCTTCTCCTATACCAGCATGCATATATTTTTTTAAATGGTATTTTAGAAGAATAGACAATTTTTTCATGACGATGAATATGAACGGTTTTACAAATTGATTAGTTTCTTGGAAAACTCTACGAAAAGTGGTTCAGGAAATATTCAACTACTTAAATAGTCCTAAAACCTTTAAAGTAATTGAAACCATAATGAAAAATCTTCTCATAGATCTAGTCCTAGTAGTTCCACTGGCATATTATATGGAATACTTTGGAAATAAAGTCTTGTTCATGGAGAATTTTTTAGAAAACAGTAAAAGATATAGGCTCTGTTTCTTGTTGATGATGTAACATTGATACTAGTATCTGACAGGGAAAGTAGTAAGAAATTAAAATTGTAGACCGATCTATTATGGATATCAAAGCCAAAATCTGGAACAAAATATCAAAATTAAAAATATAATAAGAGGAAAATTGGTAATATGCTGTGATGAAAGTCATACTCCAGAAATACAAAGTTCTTTACACGCTACAAATGTTGGCAAGCAATCTCGTCATGATATGCAGAATAAAATATTTGATAAGATTTGGCATTTTAAATACAGAAGAAATGTTTTATAAAGTTAGCATCAAATCATGCCATAAAGTTCGTTATGAATTATACAGAAAACAATTCTTTCTTAATTTGATAAACAATGCCGCAGGCAAATCAGCTGTCTGTACACAAAAAAAGTGAGTTTTAAAGCTTTGCCTATGAGATAGGAAACCAGACAAGGAAGCCAACTGTTACTGCTTTTGTCCAACATTCTAAAACACAGGACAAAAATAAAGTGAAAGATATAAAAGTGTGACAAAGCAAAAGTGGAATTCATGAATAATATGATTTATCCAAAAGATAAAACATGTGACATAATAAGATAGTTAAAAATAATTACCATGTAAAAAATCAGTATGGAAAAAAAAACATTTCCATGTCTAAGAGTAGCAGCAGACATCTCGAAAATGAAATTTTGAAAGTTACAATGGCATGAAAAGGATCAATATCTAATTCCAAGTCTAATAAATGTGCTGAGAGGCTCTGTAAGGGCAGGGAGAAGTTAAAAAAAAATTTAAGAGACAGTCAAGAAGTTCTAAGATGTTGGGTAGAAATCGATTGAAGAATAAAACATGTTCAATACCCATTAAAATTCAAATAAATGTTTGTTTAGTGGGACTTTGAAAATTGACACATAAATTTCAAAGACCATGTACAGTGAATTCACTCTTGAAGAACAAAAGGAGAGTTATCTGCTATACTAGATATCAATACTGTTAGAAAGCTACAGTAATGAACACAGTAGTGTCGTGTTCCAAGGACAGGTATTGAGACCCAAGGACCAGAATAGGGAGCTCAGACACAGACCGATGAGTGGATGACCACGTTCCCCTTCTTCTTAAAAGAAAACTGTGGAATAGTGCAAGGGGAAAGGCAGCATGTTCTTAATAAATGGTACTTAAACATTCAACTGTAGTAAATCAATAGAAAAAAAAAAGATCAGACTTGTAACTCATCCTACACATAGTCAACTCCCTTTTGGAGTTGAAGGGAATAGAAGGGAAAATCATACAATTCTTTTTTAAAAAATTATTTGGTTTTGGTTGGGTTGGGTCTTTGTTGCTAGATGTGGACTTTGTCTGTGGTCAGCAGGGGCCATTCTTCACTGCTGGGCACAGGCTTCTCATTGAGTCACTTTTCTTGTTGTAGAGCCCAGGCTCTGGGCACACAGGCTCCAGTAGATGCAGGAGGCGGGCGCGGAAGTTGCAGCTCTCAGGCTCGGTAGTTGCAGCTCGGGGGCCCTAGAGTGCACATGTTTCCGTGGTCGTGGCCCACGGGCTCGGTAGTTGCAGCTTCTGGGCCCTAGAGTTTGAGCTCAGTAGTTGTGGCACATGGGCTTGGTTGCTCTTAGAGCTCACATGTGAACTCTTCCTGTGTCCCCTGCGTTGGCAGGCAGATTCCTCTCCACTGTGCCACAAAGGAAGTCCTCATAAAACTCTTAGATGAAAACATAGATGATTTTAATTATTTAAAGGTAGAGAATGATTTCTCAGACTGTTCACCAACCATAATGAGTGGGGTGCCCTTTCCTTCTCCAGAGGATCTTCCCGACCCAGGTACTGAACCCCGGTCTCTTGCATCTCCTGCATTGGCAGGCGGATACCTTGTCACTTGCACCACTTGGAAGCTCTCAACCATACTGAAACAAATTTAAAATACTTGACTACATTAAAACTAAACATGAAGATTCACCAGAAGATAGCATAAGTTCGTAAAAGGCAAACCACACAGATATGGAAGATACTTAGAACACACAGACTTGTCAGTGCCTAGCATTTAAATATATATAAATAAACAGGTCCTTCAAATGAACAAATAATCGACAGACGCCGCTATTGAAAATAAGGCAAAACCTTTGAACAGGGACAATACAGAAGAGCAAACACTGTTGAGCGAAAACATCAGAAAGGGTTTTTTACTTTGACTCATCAGAAAAAATGCAAAAGAGCGTCACAGGAGGTGCACTCAATCCCATCATTTTGCCAACAGTGAGAGTAGGTGAGGGTGGAGCCTCAGCAAGTCTCACTCACTGCAGATGAGAACATGGCTTACACAGTACTGTGGGGAAGGCTCTGGCCTCATAGAGGAAGGCTAGGAATGCACCCATGACGACCCATCTGTTTCGGTTTGAATAGTGTCACCAGGAAGAAAACAGTAATGGTGAACCCAGTCCTAATGGTAAAGGTGGTCAGTATCTCCACTCCTCAGACAGTGAAAGGGAAGACCATGGGGAGGTGCAAGCGTGCACGTTGGCAATAGAACTTATAGGCGTGGGTGCTGAGCCTAAGGCATCTCTGTGGACTGCAGGTGAAACGTTCCCTGCATAACCATATGGGGAAGACTGGGGCACCATCTAGGAAGGTTGGGGAACACTTGCCTCGTGAACCTGTGGATGCCATGCACAACAGACCAGTCTTTTCCAACGGCCCCCCTGACAACTGAGCCAGCTTACATGGAGAATGCATAAATTGTGTGACTTTTGCTGAGAGAGGCAGGGGACCTCTGCAGAGCACAGGGCTGGTGCAGAGCCTGAGAAGTCTCAAGCTGTGTGCCTCCTTCCCACCACCCCAAATCCCAGCTCCCCATCCAGGTCTTCTTTGCCCGGGGCTGCCGTCCTGACTGAGCTTGGGTCTCTGACCCCATGTATCCTCCTCTGTCCCCAGAGCCCTCGGTGGTGTTCGCCAAGGAGCAGCCGGCACACAGTGAAGTGCAGGCCGTGGCGGGGGCGAGTGCCACGCTGAGCTGCGAGGTGGCCCAGGCCCAGACGGAGGTGACGTGGTACAAGGATGGCAAGAAGCTGAGTTCGAGCTCGAAAGTGCGTGTGGAGGCCACGGGCCGCGGGCGGCGGCTGGTGGTGCAGCAGGCGGGCAAGGCGGACGCAGGGGAGTACAGCTGCGAGGCCGGGGGCCAGAAGGTCTCCTTCCGCCTGGACGTCACAGGTCAGTCCTGGAGGAGGACGCTGAGCTAGCCTGTGTGCAGGTGTGAGGGAACTGGCTTTTGGTCTCATCACACTATGTGTGCATTCGCCTATAACCTTCATCTCTTCTTGCCTCTCAGTCTTCGTGTCCCATCTTGATACCCATTTTGGCCTGGAGGAGGATGAATGGCAAGCGTGCATTGGAAAGAGGCGCAGCCGTTTCCGCCACCTGTTTCCAGGCGGTTAGGCTCAGTCCCACTGTCTTCTCACCTGCCCAGAAGCTTTTTGTTTTCCCTGGTGTCAAAACCCATTTTACCAAAAGTTTTACTTTCAGTTCCGGTTCAAAGAATTTGTTTTCAAAAGAAACAGCTCATTACACACAAATAAGCAATTTAAATATTTAATAGAGGTTTATTTAACTTAATTTCAATATAATCATTAAAAGAAACAAACAATAGAAAAGAGTAACAGAGTGTTGGTGGGAATGCAAACTGGTACAGCCTCTAGGAGTACAGTGAAAATTCCTTAAAAAATTGGAAATAGAACTGCGATATAACCCAGCAATGCCACTGCTGGGCATACACACCAAGGAAACCAGAATTGAAAGAGACACATGTACCCCAGTGTTCATTGCTGCACTGTTTATGATAGCTAGGACATGGAAGCAACCTGGATGTCCATCAGCAGATGAATGGATAAGGAGTTGGAATACAATGGAGTATTTAGTTCAGCTCAGTCATGTCCGACTCTTTGTGACCGCATGGACTGAAGCATGCCAGGCTTTCCTGTCCATCACCAACTCTTGGAGCTTGCTCAAACTCATGTCCATCGAGTCAGTGATGACATCCAACCATTTCATCCTCTGTCATCACCTTCTCCTCCTGCCTTCAATCTTTCCCAGCATCAGGGTCTCTTCTAGTGAGTCAGTTCTTCACATTATGTGGCCAAAGTACTGGAGTTTCAGCTTTAGTATCAGTCCTTCCAATGAACATTCAGGACTGATTTCCTTTAGGATTGTTTGGTTGGATCTCCTTGCAGTCCAAGGGATTCTCAAGAGTCTTATCCATGTCCACAGTTCAAAAGCACCAGTTCTTCAACACTCAGCTTTCTTTATGGTCCAGTGCTCACATCCGTACATGACTACTGGAAAAACCATAGCTTTGACTAAGATGGACCTTTGGTCAGCAAAGTAATGTCTCTGCTTTTTAATATGCTGTCTAGGTTGGTCATAGCTTTTCTTCCAAGGAGCAAGCACCTTTTAATTTCATGGCTGCAGTCACCATCTGCAATGATTTTGGAGCCCAAGAAAATAAGTCTCTGCTGTTTCCACTGTTTCCCCATCTGTTTGCCATGAAGTGATGGGACTGGATGCCATGATCTTAGTTTTCTGAATGTTGAGTTTTAAGCCAGCTTTTTCACTCTCCTCTTTCACTTTCATCAAGAAGCTCTTTAGTTCTTCGCTTTTTGCCTAAGGGTGGTGTCATCTGCATAACTGAGGTTATTGATATTTCTCCCTGCAAGCTTGATTCCAGCTTGTGCTTCATCCAGTCCAGCATTTTGCATGATGTATTCTGCATGTAAGTTAAATAAGCAGTGTGACAATATACAGCCTTGACACACACCTTTCTCAATTTAGAACCAGTATGTTGTTCCATGTTCAGTTCTAACTGCTGCTTCTTGACCTGCATAGAGATTTCTCAGGAGGCAGTTAAGGTGGACTGGTATTCCCATCTCTTTAATAATTTTCCACAGTTTGTTGTGATCCATATAGTCAAAGGCTTTGGCATAGTCAATAAAGCAGAAGAAGATGTTTTTCTGGAACTCTCTTGCTTTTTTGATGATCCAACAGATGTTGGCAATTTGATCTCTGGTTCCTCTACCTTTTCTAAATCCAGCTTGAACATCTGGAAGTTCACGGTTCACGTACTGTTGAAGCCTGGCTTGGAGGATTTTGAACATTACTTTTCTAGCGTGTGAGATGAGTGCAATTGTGCGGTAGTTTGAACATTCTTTGGCATTGCCTTTCTTTGGGATTAGAATGAAAACGGACCTTTTCCAGTCCTGTGGCTACTGCTAAGTTTTCCAAATTTGCTGGCATATTAAGTGCACACTTTCACAGCATCATCATCATTCTGATTTGAAATAGCTCAACTGGAATTCCATCATCTTCACTAGCTTTGTTCATAGTGATGTTTCCTAAGGCCCACTTGACTTTGCATTCCAGGATATCTGGCTCTAGGTGAGTGATCACACCATTGTGGTTATCTGAGTCATGAATATCATTTTGTATCGTTCTTCTGTGTATTCTTGCCACCTCTTCTTAATATCTTCTGCTTCTGTTAGATCCATACCATTTCTGTCCTTTATTGTGCCCATCTTTGCATGAAATATTCCCTTGGTATCTCTAGTTTTCTTGAAGAGATCTCTAGTCTTTCCCATTCTATTGTTTTCCTCTATTTCTTTGCACTGATCACTGAGGAAGGCTTTCTTATCTCTCTTTGCTATTTTTTTTGGAACTCTGCATTCAATTGGGTATATCCTTCCTTTTCTCCTTTGCCTTTAGCCTATTTTCTTTTGTCAGCTATTTGTAAAACCTCCTCAGACAACCATTTTGCCTTTTTGCACTTCTTCTTGGGGATGGTCTTTATTCCTGCCTTCTGTACAGTCTCATGAACCTCCATCCATAGTTCTTCAGGCACTCTGTCTATCAAATCTAGTCCCTTAAATCTATTTCTCACTTCTACTGTATAACTGTAAGGGATTTGATTTACGTCATACCTGGATGGTCTAGTGGTTTTCCCTACTTTCTCCAATTTAAGTCTGAATTTTGCCATAAGGGGTTCATGATCTGAGCCACAGTCAGCTCCCAGTCTTGTTTTTGCTGACTGTATAGAGCTTCTCCATCTTTGGCTGAAAAGAATATAATCAATCTGATTTCAGGATTGACCATCTGGTGATGTCCATGTGTAAAGTCTTCTCTTGTGTTGTTGGAAGAGGTAAGCTAAAAAAAATCCAGGCTTAAACAGGACGCTGTGAAGTCTTTCGTTAACAGCAATCTGGAGTCCCAATTGGGAAGAGGGCCTCAGCGGCAGTGCACTCCACAGATGAGACTTCAAATTGCAGTTTGAAGTTTACCTCTTCCAACAACACAAGAGAAGACATATACACAATGGAGTATTACTCAGCTGTAGAAAGGAACGCATTTGAATCCGTTCTAATGAGGTGGATGAAACTAGAGCCTATTATACAGAGTGAAGTAAGTCAGAAAAAAAAACACCAATACAGTATATTAATGTGTATATAGATGGAATTTAGAAAGATGGTATCAATGATCCTATATGCAAGGCAGCATAAGAGACACAGATGTAAAGAACAGACTTTTGGACTCTGTGGGAAAAGGCAAGGGTGGGAAATTGTGAGAGAATAGCATTGAAGCATGTATATTACCGTATGTAAAATAGATGACCAGTGCAAGTTTGATGCATGAAGCAGGGCACTCAGAGCTAGTGCTCTGGGACAACCCAAAGGGATAGGGTGGGGAGGGAGGTGGAAGCGGGCTTCAGATGGGGGGACACATGTGTACCTGTGGTTTATTTGTGTTAATGTATGGCAAAAGCCACCACAATCTTGTAAAGTAATTATCCTCCAATGAAAATGATTAAGCAAAAGCAAAGAGTAACAGCACATATATCACCAAATTGGGCTGACCAACATCCAGACTTAAACATCATGCTGAGAAGTCTCTTGTTAACAGCAATCTGGAGTCCCAGTTGGGAAGAGGGCCTCAGCGGCAGTCCACTCCACTGATGAGACTTCGGATTGCAGTTTGGGGGGCCCCCGTAACCCCAGGCTGCATCAGTTTGCATGCAAAAATGCAGCTGTGATTTTAGTTTAACATTTTTATGGTGCTGTTTGCTTTATCTTGTGAGTCATAGGATTTCATTAAACTCAGGCATGAATCCAGGGGCTCAAGAATTCCAAGACCCACTCCCTTTCTTGTCTAAAGTGCCACCTAACTTGCTGTGCTTGCAGACAGGCAGGAAATGCGGGCAGTGTCCTAGCAGGTCAGAAGGAAGGTCAAGGGCCTGCTCTCCTGCTTCTGAAGCCTGAACAATACTTCCTCCATTGTAATATCCCTAAGGGGACCCTGGCACTCCCTGATGCTTGGAGGGCTAAGGCAGGCCTGTGGATACCTGACTTTCCTCCCATCATATGTCTTACCTGAGAGCAATCGCATGCCCTCATCTGAAACCTAGTACTGGTTCTTGGTTGGCTAGAGGTGTTTCAATATGATAGATCCCAGATTAGGGTACATGTTGGCCACAAAATCTTACTTAGAGTTTTTTCAGGAGTGAACTTTGGGTGATGAAATTTGAGATTTCTGGGAGGCCTTCCTTCCTTTTCCTGGATTTAAACGCTCGGGTTGCCCAAAGGTAGCAAAAAATAGAGCTGTGTTATGTTGTCATGTCCTGGCAAAGGGAAGAAAGAATGATTAGTGGAGAAACACCTGTGCTGTTTAGGGAGATCTTCTTAGATCAAATATGAGTTTGTTTTCGTCTTCAAAGAGTTTGGATGTTGTAGGTAAGTATTCCCCTTGGCATTACATTGTTGAATTTAGAAGTGGAAAGGAAAAAGTGGCTTCTGTCACACCATTGCTGCTGCTGCTACTAAGTCACTTCAGTCGTGTCCGACTCTGTGCGACCCCATAGAGGGCAGCCCACCAGGCTCCCCCGTCCCTGGGATTCTCCAGGCAAGAACACTGGAGTGGGTTGCCATTTCCTCCTCCAATGCATGAAAGTGAAAAGTGAAAGTGAAGTCGCTCAGTCGTGTCCGACTCCTAGCGACCCCATGGACTGCAGCCTACTAGGCTCCTCCGTCCATGGGATTTTCCAGGCAAGAGTACTGGAGTGGGGTGCCATTGCCTTCTCCAGTCACACCATTAGGCATGGCTAATGAAGAGCTACTGTCCTAGCAGCCTCTAACTGGGGAAGCAATCTTTTAAAAAAATTTTTTTAATTGGTGGAAAATTGCTTTACAGTTTTGTATTGGTTTATGCCATAATACAACATGAATCAATCAGTACTCTTTCCTAGAAAATCCCATGGACAGAGGAGCCTGGTGTCCACGGGGTTGCAAACAGTTGGACACGACTGAGCGACTTCACGTTCACGTTAAGTCTTTAATCCATTTTGAGTTTATTTTTGTGTCTGGTTTTAGGAAGTATTCTAGTTTCACTCTTTTACATGTAGCAATCCAGTTTTCTCAGCACCACTTACTGAAGAGGCTGTCTTTTCTCGTTGTATATTCTTGCCTCCTTTGTCAAAGATAAGGTGCTCATAGGTGTGTGGGTTTATCTCTTCGCTTTATATCTTGTCCCATTGATCTATATTTCTGTTTCTGATCCAGTACGGTACTGTCTTGATGACTATTAGCTTTGTAGTATAGTCTGAAGTCAAGAAAGTTGAATTTTCCAGCTCTGTTTTTCTTTCTCAAGATTGCTTAGGGATTTTGTGTTTCCATACAAATAATGAAACTTTTTTGTTCTGGTTCTATGGGTGTACCATTGGTAGCTTGATAGAGATTACATTGAATCTGTAGCTGGCTTTGGGTGGTATGGTAACTTTCAAAATATCGATTCTTCTAATCTAAGAACATAGTATATCTCTCCATCTGTTTATGTTGTCTTTGATTTCCTTGATCTGTGTCTTATAGTTTTCAGCATACAGGTCTTATGTTTCTTTAAATAGGTTTATTCCTAGATATTTTATTCTTTTTGTTGCAATGATGAATGGAACTGTTTCCTTAATTTCTCTTTCTGAATTTTCATTGTTAGTATATAGTAATGCAAGGAATTTCTGTGTATTAATTTTATATCCTGTGACTTTACTAAATTCATTGATTAGCTCTGGTAGATTTTTAGTGGTCCTCTTAGGGTTTTATATGTATAGTATCATGCCATCTGCAAACAGTGAGTTTTACTTCTTCTTTTCCAATCTGCATTTCTTTTATTTCTTTTTCTTCTTTGTTGCCATGGCTAGGACTTCCAAAACTATATTGAATAATAGTGGTGAGAGTGGGCACCCTTGTCTTGTTCCCAATCTTAAAGGAAAAGCGTTCAGTTTCTCATCATTGAGAATAATGTTTGCTGTGGGTTTGTCATATATGGCCTTTATTATGTTGAGGTGTATTCCTTCTATGCCAATTTCCTGGATGGTTTTTTTTTCCTATCATAAATGGATGGTGAATTTTGTCAAAAGTTTTCTCTGCATCTATTGAGATGATCATGTTTTTTCTTTCAATTTGTTAACATGGTGTATCACACTGATTGATTTGCATATATTGAAGAATCTTTGTATCTCTGGGATAAATCTCACTTGATCATGATGTATAATTCTTTTAATGTGTTGCTGGATTCTGTTTGCTAGAACTTTGTTGATGACTTTTGCATCTATGCTCATTAGTGATATTGGCCTTTAATTTCCCTTTTTTGTGATATCTTTGTCTGGCTTTGGTATCAAGCTGATGGTGGCCTCATAGAATCAGTTCAGGAGTTTTTGTCCCTCAAGCAGTCTTTATTTTGTTGCATTTTCTTAACGGTCTGTTTCTTGTGGCTGGAACTTAAGGCAGCCCAAGAAATCAGGTTATTCTTCTGGGAAGAGAGTCTTCACGCCAAATAGGGCTGGGCTACCATGCCATTGACTCCTAGGTGGCAATACCTATCAGGGTAGGATGATTTATGGGTGTGTATAGACATCCCAGGTCTCACCATGCATCTCTGTAGAATGTGGTTTTCTGAGAATAGGAGAGAGTGTTCTAAGATAAAACCATTGAAAAATCGTGAAATTTGGCTAAATTCTAGTAAACTATATGAAAGAGGACAGAAAAAAGTAGAAGTCAGAGTTGTATGACTTGTCAATCAGTAGGACTAATAATGAAAAGTCAGCCCTGTAGGTCTCTGGTACGGTATACAAAATTTCCTGAAAAACTCTTCTTCCTTATTTGTGGAGATGATCTTAGAGACAGAAAAAGGAGATACCATCCATAACTCTCTTCATGTACAGAACATAGCATCAACACCATAATCACACAAGAAAGGCAGGGAGAATGAAATCCAGACAAATCTACTGCAAATATCAAGGTCAAAATAATAAATTATAACATTTGCTAACAAAATGAATTCAGCAATGTATCCACAGTTAGAGACCTGTGATGAAATTCCAGGATTGCACGTTGAATTTAATGTTGGCAGTGTGAATAAATAGAAAGCTGGACAGTAAGAGATTGAGTACAGAAAGATGTGACCATCTTCATGAGTTCAGAATCAAATGGTTGATTAAACTTGAAGGTCATACATTGAGACAAAAAGTTTTCTAAATTGAGTATCAGTTCCTGCCATAAAACTATTGGCGAACTGTATAAAAGTGTTCTTAATTATTAACGTAAAATTCCTGCAGAATTACAGCAACGTCTCACTTGAGATGGGCAAGGAAATCTTTGACATGAGGCACAATACAGATTGGCGACTAACCCCTGAGTTGCATAAGGAGGAAAATAAAATTACTTGCCAACAGTTTTGGCAAAAACCAAAGGTAGAATTTGCTGATGATGGGATGATCAACTCAGACAATCGCAAAGATAAATGATTAGACTGAATAGGATTCTTGAATAGGATCAGTGTGCAAAAAAATTAACACGCAGAAAACATTTCTATGTCTTAAGGGGGCAAGGAATGCTTGGAAAATGAAATACGTGTGAAAGAGTTAGACCAGCGAAAGTTGTTTTTTTTTTTTTTTTTTTGTAATTTCAATCTGATAAAAGTTGCTAAGAGACTGTGAGTGGGGAAAGGATTCAAATTCTTGAGAGACAGTCAGAGGTTGCAATAAAGGGGTAGAAATCTGGGGGGAAAAATCAAAGGTGTTTTATTAGCAATCAAAATGGAACCAAATTTGTTTTGTGAGTGGTCAGATGGACGAATAGAGAAGGAAATGGCAACCCACTCCAGAACTCTTGCCTGGAAAATCCCATGGACGGAGGAGCCTGGTAGGCTACTGTCCATGGGGTCGCAAAGAGTCAGACACGACTGAGCGACTTCACTTTTCAAAGGCAAGATGCAGCCAATACACTGCTTTCTTCAAGAAAATCATGGTGGGGGTATATACTGGGACCTGATGTCAGGGATTATCATAAGGCTGCAGTTTTCAAGATAAGGGGATCCCAGTGCAGGAATAGTTACCACATCAGAGGAATAGAAGACTGAGTTCAGAAGGAGTTCATGGCATAAATGGGTTCTCACCACCCATTCCCTCTCAAGCCCCTGTGTCCTCCTTTTGTTATTGTGTTGTGTGTCAGAAAAGTCAAGGAAGGATGTTGTCTTCATAAATGGTGCTTGGACCATTGAACCATAGGGAAAAAATAAATTGTAACAGTTCACACCACACACAGAAGTAAACATGTAGTAGGTTAGAAACCTCAGTGTAAAAAGTAAAACCCCCAAAAACTCTCAGATAAGAGTGTGGTTTCTTTAAAGACGAAGGTTAAAAAAAAATTTCTTAAATAGAACAGAAATACTTTACATTCAAAGGGATGGAAGGACAATGTGACCCTGTTGAAAGGAAAAACTTTGATTTATCACAGGTTTTGATCAGAAAGTGAAACTGCGAGTCACACAGTTGGTAATATCCTTAAAACTTACCTATGTGTCATTCTTTGGTATTTAAACCATAAAGAGTGGCCAGAGGTGAATCAAGAAAAGAGAGAGTCTACCAAGGGTAAGTGGGCAAAAGATTTGAATAGTGTTACTGGGAAGAAGAAAACCGTAATAATGAACCCAGTCCTGAGGAAAGGTGCTCAGCTTCTCCATTCCTCAAACAATGACAAAGAAAGCCATGGGGAGGTGCAGGCACTCCCAGCAGATTGCCACAAGTTGACGAGAGTAAGAGTAGGCATGGGTGCTGAGCCTAAGACATCTCCATTGATTGCAGATGAAAAGTTACTTGCATAACCATATGGAGAAGACTGGGGCACTATCTCAGAAGGTTGGCAGACATTTGCATTGTGAACCTGCAGATGTCATGAGCAGGGGTGATGTCTTTTTCAAAAGCCCCTTTCCCAGGCCAGTTGACATGGATCTGTGGGAGAATGCATGTCTTGTGTGACTTGCTGCTGAGAAAGAGTTTTCCTCTGCAGGGCACAGGGCTGGTGCAGAACCTGAAGAAGTCTCCAGCTCCATCACTCTTTCCCACCACCCTGCTTCCCAGCTCCCCATCCAGGTCTTCTTTGCCCGGGGCTGCCATCCTGACTGAGATGGGGTCTCTGACCCTGTGTATCCCTCTATCCTCAGAGCCCTCAGTGGTGTTCGCCAAGGAGCAGCCAGCACGCAGTGAAGTGCAGGCCGTGGCGGGGGCGAGTGCCACGCTGAACTGCGAGGTGGCCCAGGCCCAGACGGAGGTGACGTGGTACAAAGACGGGAAGAAGCTGAGTTCAAGCTCGAAAGTGCGTTTGGAAGCCAAAGGCTGCACCCGGCAGCTGGTGGTGCAGCAGGCGGGCAAGGCGGACGCCGGGGAGTACAGCTGCGAGGCCGGGGGCCAGAAGGTCTCCTTCCACCTGGACGTCACAGGTCAGTTTGGAGGTAGTAAGTTAGCCTCATGTGGAGGTGATGGGATGGGCTTGCACCCCTGACAGACCCGATGATCTTTCCACTAGACTTCATCTCTTTTGGTGTTCTGTCCTCCCACCCCCATTTTCATACCCAAGGCTGGGCAAAGGGAGCTGGATGGGAGGGTATGAACAGAAGGGAGAAAGGCATGCTGTAAACCCAGAGTGGCGTTTCCACACAGTGATGCACGGTCGTCAGTTCCCAGCATCTGCCCAGGGTCGTCTGGGTGTTCCCTGGTGTCTGGGCCTCTGGTTCTGTCTTGCACTTGGAGTCTGCTGTAAACCAGATGCCTTTCAACTGTGGGTATGTGAATTTGCTCCTCTTGGCTGTCCTGACAGCTCCTAGATGCCCCACCCAGCAATCCATGTGGGTTCACACTAGGAGAGAGGTTTGGATTTCATTAAACCAGGTCCAGGGGGAGTTTCTACCACACTGTTGTGCTTGCTTTATCTCAGGAACGAGCTGTGGATTTACCAGAGTTTCAGTTGTTCTGGACACTCTTTCTCCTTGCACTGGATATTGAAAATATCTGTGTATCTACATGGCTTCTGAGGTGGCTTAGTGGGTAAAGAATCTGCCTGCAATGCAGGAGACGCAGGTTCCATCCCTGGGTCAGGAGGAGGGCATGGCAACCCACTCCAGTGTTCTTGCCTGGAGAATCCCAGGGGCAGAGGAGCTTGACGGGTTATAGTCCATGGTGTCACAAAGAGGCGGCTGAAGGGACTGAGCCCACACGCACATACACACATCTAGGTCTGTTTTTCTTGAAATATGTGTGCAAAGTAAACAGGGAGCAGAGGATTGGTTGATGTGTGCCTGAAATATGCACATGTGAGATCTGGAATTCTCTTTTCAGAGCAAATATTGATTTCCTTTGTCTTCTGTTGGAACATTCCATGTCAGAATTCTAATTGGACTCTGATTTATTGATTTAGACTTGAAGAGGAATAGTCACTTCTCCTATACCGATATGCATGTATCTTTAAAAAATGATATTTTAGGAGAATATGGCAATTTTTTTCATTGCAATACATATGAAAGGCTTGACAAATTAATCAAGTTCTTAGAAAATTATATACCAAGTGACACAGAAACACTGGACAACTCAAATAGTCTTAAAACCTTTTAAGTAATTGGAATCACAATGAAAACTCTTCCCATAGAGAAATATTTAATTCCTGTAGTTCCACTGGTAAATTATATGAGCTACTTTAAAAAGAAAAACCGTGTTCGTGGAGGTTATTCTGGAGAATAGAAAAATGAGATACAGTCTCTGATTTGTTTCACGTAGATAGTGTAACACTGATACCAGTATCTGACAAGGAAAGGGGTAAGGATTGAAATTATTATCCATCTATTATGGATAGCAAGGCCAAAATCTGAAAGAAAACATTATCAGAATAAGTTTAATAATATATTAAGAGGATAACTGGTGATATGCTGTGATGAAAGTCATAGTCCAGAAGTGCAAGCTTGTTGAAATACTAGAAATGTTAGCAAAACATTCTGTTCATGACATGCAGAGTAAAGTATTGGATGAGATTTGGCATTATAAATAAAGAAAAAATGTTTAATGAAGTTTGCATCAGTTTTTGCCATAAAATTCTTAATGATTTATAAATAAAACAATTCTTTCTTAATTTGATCAACAACTCTGCAGGCAATTCAGCTAATTGCACACAAAAAAGTGAAAGTTTGAAAGCATTGCTGTGAGATAGAGAACCAGACAAGGAAACCCACTGTTACTGCTTTTATCCAACATTTTACAGCACAGTTAGGGAAAAAATAAAGTAATATAAAAGTGTGAATAAACAAAAGTGGAATTTACAGATAATATGATTTACCCAAAGATAAGTTATGAGACAATAGGATAGTTAAGAATGATTACCATGGAAAAAGTTAGTAGGAAGAAAACAAACTTCTGTGTCTAATAGTAGCAACACACGTGTTGAAAATGAAATTTTAAAAGAGTTAAAATAGCATCAAAGCAATCATTTTTTAATTATAAGTCTAATAAAAGGTTCTGAGAGGCTCTGTGGTGGGGAGGATTATTGGAATTTTTTTGAGAGACAGTCAAGAATTTCTAAATAGTTTGGTAGAAATCTACAGAAGAATCAGAAATGTTCAATACAAATTAAAATCCAAAAAAAAGTTCGTTTAGAGGGGACTTTGAAAATTGACAAGTAAATTGCAAAGACCATATACACAGTCAGTGCACTCTTGAAGAGAGCAAATATTTGGTGGTATTACCAAATATCAAGACTACTATAAAGCTACAGTAATGAATACAATAGTGTCTTGTCGCAAAGATAGACACACAGGCCAAAGCATCTGAAGAGTGATTTCAGACACAGACCTGAATGACATTTCCCTTCTGCTTTTTAGGAATTATGCAATGGTGCAAGGCATAGAGGCAGTGTAGTTTTCATAGATGATACTTGAACCATTCAACCACGTAGAGAAGAGATTAGACCAGTAAGTCATACCACACACAGTCAACTCCTGTTGGGAAGAGACCGCAGAATAGAAGGGAAAATCATAGACGTAAATTACTGTAGGATAAAGAATGACTTCTTAGAATACAAGTGTTCAAGCGACGGAGCAGGAGCAGGAGCCATAATGAAACAAATTTGAAATACTTAACTAAAACGAACCATGAAAATTCATCAGAAGTTAGTATAAGTGACTAAAGGGCAAGCCACACAGACGTGGAAGACATTTAGAACACACATACTTGTCCGCACCTTGCATTTAAATATATAAAAATGTCCTCAATATGACAGAAGATGCTATTGAAAACAGGGCAAAATCTTTGAACAATGACGATGCAGAAGAGCAAATACCAGTGAGCAAAAATATCACAAAGGTTCTTTCCTTTGTGTCATGAGAAAAATGGCGAAGAACGCCACAGGAGGCACGCTCACTGCCACCAGATGCCCAACGTGAGAGTGGGCAGGAGTGGAGCCTCAGCAAGTCCTGGTCACTGAGATGAGAACATGCACATTTCTGTGGGGAAGATGGGGCTTCATCTAGGAACGCCCCCGTCATGACCCCACAGTTCCCATCCTATTAGTAAGTGGGTAAAAGATCTGAATAGTGTCACCAGGAAGAAAAAACAGTAATGCTGACCCCAGTGCTCAGGGGAAAAGGTGCTTGCTTACTCGTTCCTCAGACAATGACAGAGAAAGCCGCAGGGAGGTGTAAGCACTCTCCCCAGACTGCCACCAGTTGGCAATGGTAAAAGTAGGCAAAGGTGCCAGCCTCAGACATCTAAACAGATTGCAGGTGAAAAGTTCCAGGGATAATGTTATGGAAAGGACTGACACCATCTGGGAGGGTTGGGGAACACATGCCAGGCATGAGCAGGGAACAAGTCTGTTCCAGTGGCCACCCCTTCCTCCAATAGCTCACATGGATGGACCCAGAGGAGAATTCATAAATCATGCTACTTGCTGCTGAGAAACTTGGGTGACCTGGGCAGAACACAGGGCTGGTGTAGAGCCTGAGAAGTCTCTAGCTCTGTTGCTCCTTCTTACCCCACCCACAACTAACTCCCCATCCTATTCTTTGCCCAGGGCTGCCGTCCTGACAGAGATGGTATCTCTGACCCTGTGTATCCCTCTGTCCCCAGAGCCCTCGGTGGTGTTCGCCAAGGAGCAGCCGGCACGCAGTGAAGTGCAGGCCGTGGCGGGGGCGAGTGCCACGCTGAGCTGTGAGGTGGCCCAGGCCCAGACGGAGGTGACGTGGTACAAGGACGGGAAGAAGCTGAGTTCCAGCTCAAAAGTGCGTGTGGAGGCCACGGGCCGCGGGCGGCGGCTGGTGGTGCAGCAGGCGGGCAAGGCGGATGCTGGGGAGTACATCTGTGAGGCCGGGGGCCAGAAGGTCTCCTTCCGCCTGGACGTCACAGGTCAGTCCTGGAGTAGGACGCTGAGCTAGCCTGTGTGCAGGTGATGAGGGCACTGGCTTCCAGCCTCACCAGACTTGTGTAGTCGCCTGTAACCTTTAGGACTTCACACCTTCCAATCATCTATGTCCCATCTTGATACCCATTTTGGCTCCAGGGAAGGCTGCATGGGGAGGGTTCTCGTGGAAAGAGGAGGGCCTGTTTGTGTCCCTCTGTTTCCTGCCGATGAGGCTCAGTCACACTGTCTTATTAGCACCTGCCCAGAACCTTCCTGTTGTTCCTGGTGTTAGGACCCTGGCTCTCCCTGATGTTTGAGGGCTGAGGTGGGCCTGGGGTATGATTGTCTCCTCCCATCATATGTCTTTCCTGAAAACTAGTACTCACCCTCATCTATAACCTCATGCTGGTCTCAGCTGGCGAGGGGTGTTTCAGTTTGGTCAATCCTGGATTAAGGAAAATCTGGGCCACACAATCCCACTTGGAATTCTCTTAGGAGTAAACTTTGGATGATGAAATTTGAGGTTTCTGGGAGCCCTGCATTCCTTTTCCTCTGTAGAGACGGTCTGGTTGCTGGTAGGTACCAAGAAATAGGCTGCTTTTAGTTGTCACTGCCTTGTGAAAGGAAGAAAGAAATGATGATGGTAGAGAGTCACCTGTGCTATTTAGGGTGATCTTCTTAGGTAAAATATCATTTTCCCTTGTTTTGAAAAAGGTTGGATGTTTCAGGTCAGTATTCCTCTTGGCATGACATTGAAGAATTTAGGAATGGAAAGGAAAAAGTCATTTCTACCTCTCATCAGTGTGGACGGTTAAGAAGTTACTGTCCTGCAAGCCTCTGACTGGCAAAGCAGTGTTTATTTCCTTGCATTTTCCTCGTGGTCACTGAGTGTCTCTTTCTCATGGCGAAACATCGGGCAGTCTAAGAAATCAGGTTATTCTTCTTCTGGGAAGAAAGTCTTCATGCAGAATAGGGGTGGGCTTCCGTGCCACATTGACCCCTAGGTGGCAACCCCTAAGGGTTTGAGACTGTGCCAGTGCAGCAGGATGTGTGGGAGTGTATATACCCCAGACTCCACCATGCATCTTTGTAGATTGTGGTTTTTGAAGCACATTGAAGAGTACTTTAAGGTAAAAGCTTTTGAAAAATTGTAAAATGTGTCTGCTGCTGCTGCTGCTAAGTTGCTTCAGTCGTGTCTGACTGTGCGACCCCATAGACGGCAGCCCACCAGGCTTTCCCATCCCTGGGATTCTCCAGACAAGAATACTGGAATGGGTTGCCATTTCCTTCACCAGTGCATGAATCTAAAACCTAGTAAAATATCTAAAAATCAGACATGCAAAGATAGAGAAAACTCAAAGAGGTGGAGGACTTGTAATCAATAGGACAAATAATGAAAGGCTTGTCAGCCTTGTAGTTCTCTGGTAAACTGTATAAAATATTCAGGAAATTGTTATTCCATACTTGGAGATGGTCCTAGAGAGAGAAGAATGAGATACCCTCCATAAATGTTCGGTACAGAAGATAACATTGATACCGAAATCACTCCAGAAAGCCAAAGGGAGGATGACATACCAGACCAATCTACTAAGAGTATCAAAATAATGAATTACATGTTAACAAAATGAACTCACCAGTGTATCCAGGGGTAGAGATTAGTGCTGAAAGTCTTAGTTCAGGATTGCATGTTGTATTACTGTTGACAGTGTTGATAGAAAGCTTGACGTTGGATTGAATGCACAAAGATCATCTCGTGAGTACAGAATCAAATGGTTGATTACACTTGCATGTCTTACACTGAGACAAAATGTTTGATAAAATTGAGCATCAGTTTCTGTCGTAAAATTCTTAGTAGACTATATAAAAGATATCTTCTTTTTAATGTTATTGCATTCTGGCAAAAACAACAACAACATCCCACTTATGGTATACCTGGCAATCTTTGATGTGAGGGACGGCACACTCAGGCCACTCTACCCACTGAGTTCAGTAAGGAGGAGAATAAAATCATTGGCAAGGAGTTTTGAAAAAGTAAAGATGGGATTTGGTGTGATGATCAACTCAGACAATCCCAGAGATAAGTGATTAGGTTGCATCTGTTTCTTGTTTTTAATATGAATTTATTTATTTTAATTGGAGGCTAATTCCAATATTGTGTTGGTTTTGCCATACATTGACATGAATCTGCCACGGGTGTACATGTGTTCCCCATCTTGAACCCCCCTCCCACATCCCTCCCCATCCCCTCTGTTTCTTGAGTAAGCTAAGTGTGTAACAAAATCAGTATGCAGAAATTGTTTCTACATCTGAGTCCTGGCAGGGACCACTTGGAAAATGAAATGTGTGTGAAAGAGTTAGACTAGCACAGTTGTATCATGTTTCCAATTCCCAGGCCTGACGAGAGTTGCTAAGGGTCTGTGTGTGAGACATGATTCAAGATTCTTGAGAGGCAGTGAGAGGTTGAAATCGATGGATAGAAATTCAAGGGGAAAAAATCAAAGATGTTTATTAACAATCAAAATCGAAACCGGTTTTTTGGGGGTTGGGTCAGATGACAGAAAAACAGGCAGATTCGAAGGTAAGGCACAGCCAATGTGTTGTTTTCTTGCAGAAAATCAGAGTGGGAGTCTTTACTGGGACGTGATGTCAAGAATTATCATAAGGCTGCAGTTCTCAAGACAAGGGGGTCCCAGTGCGTGGATGGTTACCACATTGGAGGAACAGAAAACTGAGTTCAGAAACAGTTCATAAATGACTTCCCGGCACCACCGTCCCTCCCTTGCTCAACACCTTTTGATTGTTCCTGTGTTGTATGTTCAGGAAGTCCAGGGCGAATGTTGTAGAAAGAAAGGGTAGCTGGATCACTGAACCACATAGAACACTTAAATTGTACCAACAATTCACACCATACACAGAAGTCAACTCAGGGTGGGTTAGAAACCTCAGAGTAAAGGGTAGAACCAAAAAAAACCCTCAGATAATATCATGGTTTCTTCAAAGACTTAGGGTAAGGAAAGATTTCTTAAGTAGAACACAAATGCTCTAAACTCAAAGGGAAGAAATGGAGATTGTCACACTATTGGAAGAATAAACTTTGACTTAACAGAGGACTGGATCAGAGAGTGAATATACGAGTCACACGGTTGGGAATATCCTTAAAGTTTACCTGTTTGTCATTCTCTGGCACATAAATGTGTAAAAATTGGCCAGAGTTGAAGCAACAAAAGAGAGCGCCTCCTCTTGGCAAGTGGGCAAAAGATTTGACTCATGGCACCAGGAAGAAGAAAACAGTAATGGCAAGCCCAGTCCTAAGGGGAAGGTGCTCCGCTTCTTCATTCCTCAGACAGTGACAGAGAGAGCCACAGGGAGGTGCGAGCACCCTCCAGATTGCCACCTGCTGACAGTACTAAGAGTAGGCAAGGGTGCGAGCCTCAGCCATCTCCACGGACTGTGGGTGAAAAGTTCCCGCATAATCGTATGGAGAGGACTGGGGCACCATCTAGAAAGGTTGGGGAGTCGTAGCCTTGAGACTTGCAGATGTCATGAGCAGAGAACAAGTCCATTGTCAGGACCTCCCACCCGGGACCTGCTCTCAGGGACCTGTGGAAGAAGGTGTGAATTGTGTCACTTGCTGAGAAAGGCAGGGAGACCTCTGCAGGGCACAGGGCTGGTGCAGAGCCTGAGAAGTCTCCAGCTCCACCATCCTCCTGCCTAGCCCCCTCCTACCTCCCCATCCAGGTCTTCTTTGCCCGGGGCTGCCGTCCTGACTGGAGAAGGCAATGGCACCCCACTCCAGTACTCTTGCCTGGAAAGTCCCATGGATGGAGGAGCCTGGTAGGCTGCAGTCCATGGTGTCATGAAGAGTCAGACACGACTGAGAGACTTCACTTTCACTTTTCACTTTCATGCATGGGAGAAGGAAATGGCAACCCACTCCAGCATTCTTGCCTGGAGAATCCCAAGGACGGAGAAGCCTGGTACGCTGCCATCTACGGGGTTACACAGAGTTGGACACAACTGAAGCGATTTAGCAGCAGCAGCAGCAGCTGTCCTGACTGAGATGGGGTCTCTGACCCTGTGTATCCCCCTCTGTCCCCAGAGCCCTCGGTGGTGTTCGCCAAGGAGCAGCCGGCACACAGTGAAGTGCAGGCCATGGCGGGGGCAAGTGCCATGCTGAGCTGTGAGGTGGCCCAGGCCCAGACGGAGGTGACGTGGTACAAGGACGGCAAGAAGCTGAGTTCCAGCTCGAAAGTGCGTGTGGAGGCCAAGGGCCGCACCCGGCAGCTGGTGGTGCAGCAGGCGGGCAAGGCGGACGCCGGGGAGTACAGCTGCGAGGCCGGGGGCCAGAAGGTCTCCTTCCGCCTGGACGTCACAGGTCAGTCCTGGAGGAGGACGCTGAGCTAGCCTCTGTGCAGGTGATGAGGGGACTCGCTTCCAGCCTCACCAGACTTGTGTGCCCTTGCCTGGACCCTCCATCTCTTCAATCCTCCCTGTCTTTCGTGTCCCAGCGTGGTCCCCATTTTGGCTGGGGAAGCATGTAAAGGGAGGGTGCACTTGCAGAGAGGAGGGATTGTCTCTGTCCACCTGTTTCCAGGCAGTGAGGCTCAATCGCAGTGTCTTAGCACCTGCCTGGAACCTTTCTCGTGTTCCTGCTGTTGGGACCCTGCCTTTCCCTGATGCCTGGGGGCTGAGGTAGGCCTGGAGATGACTTACTTTCCTCCCATCATCTGTCTTTTCTGAGAACTAGCACATGCCCTCATCCAGCCCCGCATGCTGGGCCCGGTTGAGCAGTGGGGTTTCAGTTTGAAGGATCTTGGATCGGGGAAAGATTGGCCACACAATCCTCGTTGGCCTTCTCCCAGAAGTGAACTTTGAATTATGAAATTTGAGGTTTCTGGGAGCCCCTTCCTTCCTTTTCCTGGGTGTAGAAGCTCCAGTTGGCCATAGATAAGAAAAAAAATAGACATGTTTTAGTGTCCCTTCCTTGCAAAGGGAAGAAATGGGGGATGATTGATAGAAGTCGCTTGTGCTACGATGGGTGATCTTCTTAGATCAAAGATGATGTTGCCTTTGTCTCCCAGCAGACTCTGTTCCATGTCAGTATTCCTGTCGGTGTTACATAGATGAATTTAGAAATGGAAAGGAAAAAGTCACAGCTGCCACGTCAGTTGGCATCGCTAACGAGGAGTTAGTGCCCTAGCAGCCTCTGACTGGCAAAGCAGTCCTTACTCTGTTGCATTTTCGCAGTGGTCAGGAAGAGCCTCTCCCTGTCCCTTTAGACAGGACAGTCTAAAAAATCAGGTTACTCTTCTGGGAAGAGGGTCTCCCTGCTAATATAGAGATGGCCTGCCATCCCACATTTTTTTTTCCTTTTTAAAAAAAATGTTAATTTTTAATGGAAAGATAATTGCTTTATAGAGTTTCATTGTTTTCTGTCAGACATCAACATGAATCAGCCATAGGTATACATGTGTCGCCTCCCTCCTGAACCTCCCTCCTATCTCCCGCCCCATCCCACCCCTCTAGGTTGATACAGAGCCCCTGTTTGAGTTCCCTGAGACACAGAAAATTCCCGTTGGCTATGTATTTTACATATGGTGATGTAAGTTTCCGTGTTACTCTCTCCATACATCTCACACTCTCCTCCCCTCTCCCTGTGCCCATAAGTCTGTTTTCTGTCTGTGTCTCCATTGTTACCCTGCAAATAGGTTCATCAGCACCATCTTTCTAGATTCCATATATATACATTAGTGTACAATATTTATCTTTCTCTTTCTGACTTACTTTACTCTATAGTAGGCTCTAGGTTCATTCACCTCATTAGAACTGACTCAAATGCGTTTCTTTCTATGGCTGAGTAGTATTCCATTGTGTGTATGTACCACAACTTCTTTATCCATTCATCTGTCAATGGACATCTAGGTTGCTTCCATGTTCTAGCAATTGTAAATGGTGCTGCAATGAACACTGGAGTATATGTGTCTTTTTCAGTTTTGGTTTTCTCAGGGTATATGCCTAAGATTGCTGGGTCATATGGTGATTTTTTTTATTCCTAGTTTTTTTAAGGACTCTCTATTACCATCCTCCATAGTGGCTATATCAATTTACATTCCCACCAACAGTGCAAGAGCATTCCCTTTTCTCCACACCTTCTCCAGCATTTATTGTTTGTAGACTTTTTGATGATGGCCATTCTGATTGGTGTGAGGTGATATCTTACTGTAGTTTTTATTTGATTTCTCTAAGAATGAGCGATGTTGAGCATCTTTTCATGTGTTTGTTAGCCATCTGTATGTCTCCTTTGGAGAAATGTCTGTTTAGGTCTTTTCCCCACTTTTTGATTGGGTTGGTTGTTTTTCTGGCATTGAGTTGTATGAGCTGCTTGTATATTTTGGAAATTAACCCTTTGTCAGTTGTTTCATTTGCTGTTATTTTCTCCTATTCTGAGGGATGTCTTTTCTCCTTGCTTATAATTTCCTTTGCTGTGCAAGAGCTTTTAAGTTTAACACGGTCACACTTGTTTACTTTTGTTTTTATTTCCATTACTCCAGGAGGTGGGTCATAGAAGATCTTGCTTTGATTTATGTCATCGAGTGTTCTGCCTATGCTTTCCTCTAAGAGTTTTATAGTTTCTGATATTGCATTTAGGTCTTTAATCCATTTTGAGTTTATTTTTGTGTATGGTGTTAGAAAGTGTTCTAATTTCATTCTTTTACACGTAACTGTCCGGTTTCCCAGCACTACTTACTGAAAGAACTGCTACATTTGTACCATTGTATATTGTTGCCTCCTTTGTCAAAAATAAGGTACCCGTAGGTGCATGGGTTTATTTATGGGCTTTCTTCTTCCATTGGTCTATATTTCTGTTTTTGTGCCAGTACCGTACTGTCTTGATGACTGTAGCTTTGTAGTATAATCTGAAGTCAGGAAGGTTGATTCCTCCAGCTCCATTCATCTTTCTCAAGACTGTTTTGGCTGTTTGGGGTCTTTTGTGTTTCCATATGAATTGTGAAATATTTTGTTCTAGTTCTGTGAAAAAATGCCATTGGTATGACAGGGATCCCATTGAATCTGTAGATTGCATTTGGTAGTATAGTCATTTTCACAATACTGATTCTTTCTATCCAGGAACATGGACTGTCTCCCCATCTGTTTATGTTGTCTTTGATTTCTTTCATCAGTGTCTTATGATTTTCTCTATATAGTTCTTTTGTCGCCTTAGGTAGGTTTATTCCTAGATATTTTATAATTTTTGTTGCAATGGTGAATGGGATTGATTCCTTAATTTCTCTTTCTGATTTTTAATTGTTAGTATATATGAATGCACGTGATTTCTGTATATTGAGTTTGTATCCTACGACTTTGCTAAATTCACTGATTGGCTTTAGTAATTTTCTGATAGTATCTTTAGAGTTTTCTATGTGTAGTATCATGTCATCTGCAAACAGTGACAGATTTACTTCTTTTTTTCTGATTTGAATTCCTTTTATTTCTTTTTCTTCTCTGATTTTATAGCTAGGACTTCCAGAACTATGTTGAGTAATAGGGGTGAAAGTGGACACCCTTGCCTTGTTCCTGATCTTAGGGGGATGCTTTTAGTTTTTCACCTTTGAAAATAATGTTTGCTGTAGGCTTATCATATATGGCCTTTACTGTGGTGAGGTAGGTTCCTTCTATGCCCTTTTTTTGAAGAGTTCTAACCATAAATGGGTGCTGAATTTTGTCAAAGGCTTTTTCTGCATCTATTGAGATTTTCATGTGGTTTTTATCTTTCAGTTTGTTAATATGGTGTATCACATTGATTTGTGTGTACTGAAGAATCCTTGCATCCCTGGAATAAACCCAGCTTGATCATGGTTATGAGCTTTTTAATGTGTTGTTGAATTTTGTTTGCTAGAATTTGTTGAGGATTTTTAAATCTATTTTCATCAGTGATATTGGCCTGTATTTTCTTTGTCTGGTTTTGGTATCAGGGTGATGGTGGCCTCATAGAATGAGTTTGGAAGTGTTCCTTCCTCTGCAGTTTTTTGAAAGAGTTTTAGAAGAATAGGTATTAGTTCTTCTCTATGTGTTTGATTAGAATTCACCTGTGAAGCCATCTGGTCCTGGGCTTTGTTTTTTGGGAGATTTTTGATTACCGTTTTGATTTCAGTGCTTGTAATTGGGTTGTTCGTTATTTCTATTTCTTCCTGGTTCAGTCTTGAAAGACAACTTTTCTAAGAATCTGTCCATTTCTTCCAGTTTATCCATTTTATTGCCATAAAGTTGCTCATAACAGTCTCATAATCCTTTGTATTTCTGCATTGTTGGAACCTCTCCTTTTTCATTTCTAATTTTGTTGATTTGTCTCTTCTCTCTTTTTTCTTGATGAGTCTGGTGAAGGGTTTATCAATTTTGTTTATCTCCTCAAAGAATGAGCTTTTAGTGTTATTAATTTTTACTATTGTTCCTTTCATTTCTTTTTCATTTATTTCTGCTCTGATCTTTGTGATTTCTTTCCTCCTGCTAATTTGGGAGTTTTTTTGTTCTTCTTTTCCCAGTTGTTTTAGGTTGTCTATTCAAAGTTTTTCTTGTTTCTTGAGGTAGGATTGTCTTGCTATAAACTTCCCTCTTAGAACTGCTTTTGCTACATGCCTTAGGTTTTGAGTTGTCATGTTTTCATTGTTATTTATTTCTAGGAATTTTTTGATTTCCCTTTTGATTTCTTCCGTAACCTGTTCATTATTTAGAAGCATATTGTTTAATCTCCATGTGTTTGTGTTTTTTGCAGTCTTTTTCTTATAATTGATATCTAGTCTCATAGAGTTGTGCTCAGAAAAGATGCTTGATATGATTTCAATTTTCTTAAATTCCTGAGGTTTGATTTGTGACCCAAGATGTGGTCTGTCCTGGAGAATGTTCCATGGACACTTGAGAAGAAGGTGTATTCTTCTGAATTTGGATGGACTGTCCTGAAGACATCAGTGAGATCCATCGCATCTAATGTATTGTGTTTCCTTATTAATTTTCTGTTTTGATGATCTGTCCGTTGGTGTAAGTGGGGGTGTTAGAGTCTCCTGCTATTATTGTGTTACTGTCAGTTTCTTCTTTTATGTCTGTTAGTGTTTGTCTTGTGTATTGAGGTGTTCCTGGAGCATAGATATTTATCATTGTTATATCTTCCTCTTGGATTGATCACTTGATCATAATGTAGCATGCTTCCTTATCTCTTGTAATATTCTTTATTTCAAGGTCTATTTTGTCTGATATGAAGATTGCTATTCCAGCTTTCTTTTGCTTCCCATTTGCATGGAATATATTTTTCCATCCTCTCACTTTCAGTCTATATGTCTTTAGATGTGAAGTGGGTTTCTTATAGACAGCATATGTTTGGTTCTTGATTTTGTATCCATTCAGCCAGTCTGTGTCTTTTAGTTGGACCATTTAATCCATTTACATTTAAAGTAATTATTGATATATGTGTTCCTATTTCCATTTTCTTAATTATTTGTGGTTTGTTTCTGCAGATCTTTTTCTTATTTTGTGTTTCCTGACTATTTAAGTCCCTTTAACATTTCTTGTAAAGCTGATTTAGTGGTGCTGAATTCTCTTAACTTTTGCTTGTCTGTAAAGCTTTTGATTTCTCCATCAATTTTGAATGAAATTCTTGCCAGGCAGAATAATCTTGGTTGTAGATTTTTCCCTTTTAGTACTTTAAATATATCCTGCCATTCCCTTTTGGCCTGCAGAGTTTCTGCTGAAAGATCAACTCTTAAACGTATGGGGTTTCCCTTGTATGTTACTTGTTGCTTTTCCCTTGCTGCTTTTAATATTCTTCCTTTGTGTTTAGTCTTTGATTAGTATGTGTCCTGGCATGTTTCTCTCTGGGTTTATCCTGTATGGGAGTCTTTGTACCTCTTGGACTTGATTGACTATTTCCTTTTCAATGTTGCGGAAATTTTCAACTATAATCTCTTAAAAATTTTTCTCATACTCTTTCTTTTTCTCTTCTTCTTCTGGGATCCCTATAATTCAAATTTTGATGCATTTAACATTGTCCCAGAGATCTCTGAGACTGTCCTCAGTTCTTTTCATTCTTTTTACTTTATTCTGCTCTTCAGCAGTTATTTCCACCATTTTATGTTCCAGCTCACTGATCCATTCTTCTGTTTCAGATATTCTGCTATTGATTCCTTCTAGAGTATTTCTAATTTCAAGAATTGTGTTGTTTGTGTCTGTACGTTTATTCTTTAATTCCTCTAGGTCTTTGTTAACTGATTCTTGCATTTGCTCCATTTTATTTTCAAGGTTTTGTATTATCTTTATGATCAATATTCTGAATTCTTTTTCAGGTAGTTTGCTTATTTCCTCTTCATTTATTTGGACTTGTGTGTTTCTGGTTTGTTCCTTCATTTGTGCACTACTTCTGTCTTTTTATTATTGTTTTAAACTTACTACGTTTGAGGTCTCCTTTTTCCAGGCTTCAGGGTTGAACTCTTTGTTTCTTTTGGTTTCTGCCCTCTTAAGGTTGGTCCAGTGGTTTGTGTCAGCTTTGTGTAGAGTGTGACTCGTGCTTGCATTTGGTGGGAGGCAGTGAGTTTTTTTTTTTTCCTTCCTCTGATGGGCAGGACTGAGTAAGGTGGTAATCCTGTCTGCTGACGATTGGTTTGTATTTTTGTCTTGTTTGTTGTTGGGGTGAGGCACCCCGCACAGGGTGCTACTGGTGGTTGGGTGATGTCGGGTCTTGTATACAAGTGGTTGCCTTTGTGGGAGTTCTCGCTACTGGATACTCCCTAGGGCTAGTTCTCTGGCAGTCTAGCCTCTCGGAGTCAGCACTCCCACTCCAAAGGCTTGGGGCTTGATCTCTGGCCAGGAACTGAGATTCTACAGGTGGGTGGTTATGGCATTAAATGGGATTAAAACAAATACCCCAAAAGGAGAAAACAAAGATGAACCCCAGACAAATGGCAATTACAAAATCAGGCAAATAATAATTAAAATAATGGACAATACACACATACATAAACACCCATGAGCAAAATCAAAACAGTCCAACAAAAATAGAGCACAGCAGACTGGCCCAGTGAACAGAGGAAACCAAAAATGATACCCACCAGCTGAGAACAAAACGAACTGAAGCACAAACCGGAAAACAGAACTAAAGCAAGGTACAACTGGGGGATAAAGCAATGAAAACAAACATAACAAATATGGTGAGAAAAAGAAAAGAAAGAAAGAATAGAAATGCAAAGTTAAATAGCGGTAGATACAGATTTATATATATTAAAGATTAACTGCAAGGGGGAAAGAACAGGAGGAAAAGCAAACAAATAAATGTAGAAAAAATCATAAGTTTAAAAAAATTTAAAAATTGAAATTGAAGAGAAAAAAAAAGAAAACTGCAGAACCGCAAAAGGCCAAAGTTCTGCAAAAGGCAGTTTATAACAGAAATAAAAAGGGTGGTTGAAAAAGAAAATCTCATAAGCTTAAATAGATTTCATAGTGCTAATAAAATGGACAACTACAGCAAGGTGGGGGAGGTAGGGAAAATAAGAGAAAAAAAAAATCCAGAAGCAACTATAGAGCAAGTCAAAATATAAGAATAATAAATGTTTTTCTTGAGGCCCTGCTGCCAGCATTCTTTCCCTCACTGTGAGTCACAGTCCACATTGCCTCCCGAGGATGCTCTCTAATACGAGGCTGGTCTCTGGACCTGCTGTGGGGGCAGCTCAGACTCTAATCTGGTCCTACTCCTGTATGTTCTTACCTCCAATGTCCACAGCTGTCAGAACTAGTGGGTTTTCTTTTGTGGGAGCTCTCAGTGTCCTTTTATATATATTCCATAGAGACAGAGTCTGCCTAGTTGATCATGTGGATTTAATCTGCAGCTTGTACAGCTGGTGGGAAGGTTTTGGGTCTTCTTCTTTAGCCACACTGCCCCTGGGTTTCAGCTGTGGCTTTATTTCCACCTCTGCATGTGGGTCGTTCACTGGGGTTTGCTCTTGAGGCTGCCCTGGAGGGCTTGGGTTTGCCCCAGTGAGGGCCAGGAGTGGAAGTGGTGCAGCTGCTTGGGTCGCAGGGAATCTGACAGTACCAGGTATTCAGGGGAGTTGGTGGCTAGGGCAGCAGGAAATATAGTGCTCTAAAAGGATATAGTGCTCTAGAAGAAAAATAAATGCAAAAAGCCAAAATGGTTGTCTAAGGAGGCCTTACAAATAGCTGAGAAAAAACCACTACAATATTGTAAAGTAATTAGCCTCCAATTAAAATAAGTAATTTAAAAAAATCCAAAGAAAAGAGAAGAAAAGCCAAAGGCAAAGGAGAAAAGGAAAGATATACCCACCTGAAGAAAAGTTCCAAAGAAAAGCAAGGAGAGATAAGAAAGCCTTCCTCAGTGATCAGTGCAAAGAAATACGGGAAAACAAAGAATGGGAAAGACTGGAGATCCCTTCAAGAAAATTAGAGATACCAAGGGAACATTTCATGCGAAGATGGGCACAATAAAGGACAGAAGTGGTAGGGACCTAACAGAAGCAGAAGATATTAGGAAGAGGTGGCAGGAGCACACAGAGGACCTGTACAAAAAAGATCTTCATGACCAAGATAACCACGATGGTGTGATCACTCACCTAGAGCCAGACACCCTGGAGTGTGAAGTCAAGTGGGCCTTAGGAAGCAGCACTACGAACAAAGCTAGTGGAGGTGATGGAATTCCAACTGAGCTATTTCAAATCCTAAAAGATGATGCTGTGAAAGTGCTGCACTCAATATGCCAACAAATTTGGAAAACAGCAATGGCCACACGACTGGAAACGGTCAGTTTTCATTTCAATCCCAAGAAAGGCAATGGCAAAGAATGTTCAAACTACAACACAATTGCACTCATCTAACACGCTAGCAAAGTAATACTCAAAATTCTTTTGAAGAAATCTTCAACAGTATGTGAACACTGAACTTCCAGATGTTCAAGCTGGATTTAGAAAAGGCAGAGGAACCAGAGATCAAATTGCCAACATCCGTTGGATCATAAAAAAGTAAGAGAATTCCAGAAAAACATCTACTTCTGCTTTGTTGACTACACCAAAGCCTTTGACTGTGTGGATCACAACAAACTGTGGAACATTCTGAAAGAGATGGGAATACCAGACCACCTGACCTGCCTCCTGAGAAATCTGCATGCAGGTCAAGAAGCAACAGTTAGAACTGGACATGGAACAACAGACTGGTTCCAAACAGGAAAAAGAGTACCTCAAGGCTATATACTGTCATCCTGCTTATTTAACTTATATGCAGAGTACATCATGCGAAATGCCTGGCTGGATGAAGCACAAGCTGGAATCAAGATTGCCAGGAGAAATATCAATAACCTCAGATATGCAGATGACACCATCCTTATGGCAGAAAGCAAAGAGGAACTGAAGAGCCTCTTGATGAAAGTGAAAGAGGAGAGTGAAAAAGCTGGCTTGAAATTAAACATTCAAAAAATTAAGATCATGGCATCTGGTCCAATCACTTCATGGCAAATAGATGGGGAAACAATGAAAACAGTGACAGACTTTATTTTCTTGGGTTCAAAAACCACTGCAGATGGTGCCTGCAGTCATGAAATTAAGACACTTGCTCCTTGGAAGAAAAGCTGTGACAAACCTAGACAGCATATTAAAAAGCAGAGACATTACTTTGCTGACAAAGGTCCATTTGGTCAAGGCTATGGTTTTTCCAGTAGTCATGTATGGATGTGAGCGTTGGACCATAAAGAATTGATGCTTTTGAACTGTGGTGTTGGAGAAGACTCTTGAGAGTCCCTTGGACAGCAAGGAGATCCAACCAGTCAGTCCTAAAGGAAATCAGCCCTGAATATTCATTGGAAGGACTGATGCTGAAACTGAAGCTCCAGTACTTTGGCCACCTGATCCAAAGTCGTGACTCACTGGAAAAGGCCCTGATGCTGGGAAAGATTAAAGGCAGGAGGAGAAGGGGACGACAGAGGAGACAGTTGGATATCATCACCGACTTGATGGACATGAGTTTGAGCAAATTCTAGCAGTTGTTGATAGACAGGGAAGTCTGGCGTGCTGCAGTCCATGGGGTCACAAAGAGTTGAACACAACTCAGCAACTGAACTGAACTGAGAAGGGTCTGGCAGCCCACTCCAGCTTTCTTGCCTGGAGAACCCCTGTGACAGAGAAGCCTGCCAGGCCACAGTCCACAGGGTTGCAGAACTGGACAGGACTGAAGCACTCTGTGTGCATAGATGCAAGCCTTTTTTTTTTTTTTTGCCTGTGGCAGTTCTGCCCCAGTGGGGTTGAGCGTGAAGGTGGCGCAGCTGCTTGGGTCCTGAGGACCCTGGCAGCGCCAAATGCACAGGGACATGGACTGTGTTGGCCATAGGAGTTATGGCCCTATCGGTGTTTTTCTAGCCCCAAATGGCAACCCACTCCAGTGTTCTTGCCTGGAGAATCCCAGAGACGGGGGAGCCTGGTGGGCTGCCATCTATGGGGTCGCACAGAGTGGGACACGACTGAAGCGACGCAGCAGCAGCAGCAGCAGCTGGCAATCAAAAGACCTCTTTGTCTAGTCTTTCTGCACTGCTATGCCCATTCGGGGTCCTCCTCTAGATGGGTACATCAGGCACATAAAGGGGCACCCTCGGTGGGGTCCTACTCTGTAACTTGGTGCGTCAGGCGTTTGATGGGCCAGCCTCTCTATTGTTCAGCTGCCAGTGCTTGCGTGTGGGGGGAGAGAGGTTGTGGTGATGACTCCACCCCCTATGCATGACTCAGTAGTGTCACCTTGCTTCCGTGGCTGCCCGGCTTTCCTCCACAGGCATTTCCCACAGTCTCCTCCCTCACATGCCCTCGGTCCGTCTCTCTCTGCAGTCCACAGCTGCCCTCGACCTGGGATTGCGCCACAAGCCCTGCTCTCCAGTTCCCAGCTGCTGCGCCTTCCAGGAGACGCGTGTCCCTGTCCAGGGTCTGTATGGCTGCAGCAGGGACTGTCTGATTCTCATTCCATTTAGGCTGTCACAGATCAGCTGTTTCACTCTTAGCCTCAAATGTTTCTCCTCTGGCTCAGACAGTTGCTCCGATGTGGGGATCGGACCCCGCTTCAGTTCTCCCACCCGCTGAGGGCAGGTCCACTCCTTCTAATGCTCCTGTTTTTCCCTAGTTCCTTCCTCCTACTGAGTTTTGTGTGTTCCATGTATTCTTTCCCGGTGGTCAGGCACTCGTGCCTGCTCTCAGCTGGTGTTCCGCATGCACTTCTGTGTCTGTTGGTGCATTTCTGATGTATCTGTGGAGGAAGATGCACTCCACATCCACCTGCTCCTCTGCCACCCCACATCAACCACCAGGTGCCAACCTCTGACATTCTGTGATCATGCCAGGGCAGGCTGGTTTGTGGGTGTGTGTGTTCCCCAGATCCCACCACGCAACTTTGTTAAATGTGGTGTTTGGAGCATGTTAGTGAGTATTCTAAGGTAAAACCATTTAAAAATAGTGAAATGTGGCTAAATCTTAGTAATCTCTATGAAAATCAGATACAGGAAGATAAAGAAAATCAGAGATATGACATGTGAATCAGCAGGCCTACTGATGAAAATCTTCTCAGCCCGGTAGTTCTCTGGTACACTGTACAAAATATCTGGAAACTGCTATTCCGCTGGACACGGTTTCAAAAAACTAAAGGTGGATTTGCTGATAATAGGATGATCAACTCGGACCATCCTAAAGATAAACTATTAGAATGCATATGATTCTTGCATAGGATCAGTGTGTAAAAAATTAACACGGAAAAACACATTTCTATGTCTAAGTCCCGGCAAGGTGTGCTCAGAAAACGAAATTTGTGTGAAAGAGTTAGACTAGGTCAGTTGTATCATGTCTCTAACTCCAGGTCTGATCAATGTTGCCAAAAGACTGTGCGTGGGGAATTATTCTGGATTCTTGAGAGACAGTTAAAGGTTGCAAGAGATGGATAGAAATCCCACAGGGAAAAAATCAAAAGATGTTTATTAACAATCAAAATGGGAGAAAATTTGGTTTTTGAGTGGTGTGATGGAAGAATGACAGGCAGATCGCAAAGGCAAGATACAGCCAGGACGTCATTTTCATAAAGAGCATGGTAGGAGCATTTACTGTTACCCAATGTCAAAAATTATTACAAGGCTACAGTTTTCAAGATAAGGGGATCCCAGTGCTGGGGTGGTTACCACATCCAAAGAACAGAATGGTGAACTCAGAAACGGTTCTTGCAGAAGTGGAATCTTGCATCACCCATTCCTGCCGACCCTCCGCATCTTCCGTTTGTTTCTGTGTTGTCTATTGAGAACTAGGGGAAGGATGTTGTCCTCAAAAAACGGTGGGTGGACCACTGCACCATACAGAAAAATTAACTCGTACTCGCAGTTCACACCGCACTCATAAGTCAGCTTGAGGCGGGTTAGACACCTCAGTGTCAAAGATAAAATCCCAAAATCCACAGATGCTAATGTGGTTTCTTCAAGACTTAAGGTAAAAAGATTTCTTAAATAGAACACATATGCTCTATGCTTTAAGCGGGACAAAGTGGCTGTTGTGACACTATTGGAGGAAAAACTATTGCAGACCTGGATCAGAGTGAAAATGTCAGTCACACAATTGAGAATGTCCTTAAATCCTACCTATGTGTCTTTCTCTGGTATTTAAATTGACAAAGAGTGGCCAGATGTGAATTGAGAGAAGACAGAACCTGTTGGTAAGTGGGCAAGGGATTTGATTGAGTACTGTCATCAATGAGGAAAAAACAGTAATGGCAAGCCCAGTCCTAAGGGGAAGGTGCTCCGCTTCTTCATTCCTCAGGCAGTGACAAAGATAGCCACGGGGAGGTGCGAGCACTCCTGCAGATTGCCACCAGCTGACAATACTGAGAGTAGGCAAGGGCGCCGAGCCTCAGCCATCTCTGTGGACTGCAGGTGAAAACTTCCTGCATAGTAGTGTGGAGAAGACGGGGGCACCATCTGGGAATGTTGGGGAACAGTTGCCTTGAGACCTTGCAGATGTCATGAGCAGGGGACAAATCTGTTCCAGTGACCGCCCACCCCAAGGTGTACTCCCAAGGACCCATGCGAGAATGCATAAATTGTGTCCCTGTTGCTGAGAAAGGCAGGGGAACCTCTGCAGGGCACAGGGCTGGTGCAGAGCCTGAGAAGTCTCCAGCTCCACCATCCCCTTTCCTGACTGCCCCCCCACCACCTCCCCATCCAGGTTGTCTTTGCGCAGGGCTGCCGTCCTGACTGAGATGCGGTCTCTGATCCTGTGTATCCCCCTCTGTGCCCAGAGCCCTCGGTGGTGTTCGCCAAGGAGCAGCCGGCACGCAGTGAAGTGCAGGCCGTGGTGGGGGCGAGTGCCACGCTGAACTGCGAGGTGGCCCAGGCCCAGACGGAGGTGACATGGTACAAGGACGGCAAGAAGCTGAGTTCGAGCTCGAAAGTGCGTGTGGAAGCCAAGGGCTGCACCAGGCAGCTGGTGGTGCAGCAGGCGGGCAAGGCGGACGCCGGGGAGTACAGCTGCGAGGCCGGGGGCCAGAAGGTCTCCTTCCGCCTGGACGTCACAGGTCAGTCCTTGAGGAGGATGCTGAGCTAGGCCACGCAGGCGATCAGAGGCCGGCTATCTGCCTCCCCAAACTTGTGTGCCTTTGCCTGTGTCCTTCATCTCTTCAAGCCTCCCTGTCTTTCATGTCCCATCTTAGTCCCTGCGGGAGGGTGATTGGGGAAGGTGTGCTTGCAGCGAAGAGGGGCTGTTTCTGTCCACATCTTTTCCTGGCCGTGAGGCTCAATCACACTGGCTTAGCACCTGCCCAGAACCTGCTGGTTATTCCTGGTGTTGAGACCCTGGGTCTCTTTGGGGTTGGGGGCTGAGGTAGACCTGGAGATACGTGACTCTCCTCCCATCATAAGTCTGTCCTCAACACCCAGCACATTCCCTCGTATTGCCCCTCATGCCAGTTCTCAGTTGTCAAGAGGTGTTTCAGTTTGGTGGATCCCTGATCATGAGAAATATTGGCCACACAATCCTACTTGAAATTCTCTTAGTGGTGAACTTTGGATGATGAAATGTGAGGTTTCTGGGAGGCCTTTTCTTCCTTTTCCTGGATATAGAAGCTCCAGTTGCCTAGAGGTGGCAGGAAATATGCCCATGTTTGTTGTCACATATTCAAAGAGAAGAAAAAAGGCTGGTTGGTAGAGAGTCATCTGTGCTATTTAGGCTGATCTTAGATAAAAGATGCTTTTGCCTCTGTCTTCAAACAGGTTGGATTTTCCCGTCATTGCTCCTTTTTGTGCTCTGCTGAGGGAGTTAGGAACAGAAAGGAACACGCTCACTTCTGCCACGTCAGTAGTCTTTCCTAAGGAGGAGTTGCTGTCCTAGCGACCTCTGACTGCAAAGCGCTGCTTATTTCCTTGTAGTTTCCTGATGGTCAGTGAGTGTCTCTGTCTTTCTAAGACAGGGCAGTCTTAGAAATCAGCTTATTCTTCTTCCAGGAAGAGAGTCTCGTGCCAAAGAGGCATGGGCTGCCGTGTCACATTGACTCCTGGGTGCTGACACGTGATTGGCGACTGTGCCGATCTAGAATGATTTGTGGGTGTGAAGAGACACCTCAGATCCCACAGTTCATCTTTATAGAATGTGTTTTTTGGAGCACATTAGAGAGTACTTGAAAGTAAAACTTTTAAAACCTTGTGAAATGTGGCTAAATCATTGTAAGCTCTATGAACACAAGAAGAGAGAAGTCAACGTGCTGTAAGACTTGCCAATCAGTAGGACCAATGATGAAAGTCTTCTCGGCCCTGTAGTTCTCTGATTGTTTTTGTTTATTGGCAAGTCACGTCTAACTCTTTGGTGACCCTGTGGACTGTAGTCTGCCCCGCTTCTCTGTCCATGGGATTTCCCAGGTAAGAATACTACAGTGGGTTGCCATTTCCTTCTCTAGGGGATCTTCCTGGCCCAGGGATCAAACTTGCATCTCCTGCATTGAAGGCAGATTCTTTATTGCCCAACCACCAGGGAAACCAGTTCTCTGGTACACTGTGCAAAATGTCCTGGAAAACTGTTACTCTGTGCTTGTGGAGATGATCCTAGAGAGAGAAAAAGGAGATAGACTCTGTAACTTTCTTCATATACAAAACATAGCATCGATACCAAAATGACCTAGAAATGGCAGGGAGAATCAAACTTCAGGCCACTCTACTGCGAATATCAAGGCCAAAATAAAAAATCATAATAATTGTTACCAAAATGAATTAATCAATGTATCCAAGAGTAGGGATCCATGATAAAAGTCATATTCTAGGGTTGCACAATGAGCTTAACATTGGATATGTTAATAGATAGAAAGTAGAAAGCTGGATATTAAGAAATAGAGTGCAAGGACTTCCCTGGTGGTCCAGAATGCCAGTGCCAGGGACAAGGGTTTGATCCTTGTTCTATGAAGATCCCAAATGTGATTATCTCCATGAGTACAGAATCAAATGGTTAATTAAATTCAAACATCATACATCAAGACAAAATATTTGATAACATCAAGCATCTGTCCCTGCCATAAAATACTTGGGAAACTATATAAGATATTTTTTCTTTTAACATAGCAAAATTCCTGCGAAAAGAACAACAGTGATAACATCATCCCGCTTAAGGTGTACCTGCAAATCTTTAAGTGAGGGATAACAGACTGGTTCCAAATAGGAAAAGGAGTACGTCAAGGCTGTATATTGTCACCCTACTTATTTAACTTCTATGCAGAGTACATCATGAGAAACGCTGGGCTGGAGGAAGCACAAGCTGGAATCAAGATTGCCGGGAGAAATATCAATAACCTCAGATATGCAGATGACACCACCCTTATGGCAGAAAATGAAGAGGAAATAAAGAGCCTCTTGATGAAAGTGAAAGAGGAGAGTGAAAAAGTTGGCTTAAAGCTCAACATTCAGAAAACTAAAATCATGGCGTCTGGTCCCATCACTTCATGGCAAATATATGGGGAAACAGTGGAAACAGTGGCTGACTTTATTTTTCTGGGCTCCAAAATCACTGCAGATGGTGACTGCAGCCATAAAATTAAAAGACGCTTACTCCTTGGAAGGAAAGTTATGACCAATCTAGACAGCATATTGAAAAGCAGAGACATTACTTTGTCAACAAAGGTCTGTCTAGTCAAGGCAATGGTTTTTCCAGTGGTCATGTATGGATGTGAGAGTTGGACTGTGAAGAAAGCTGACTGCTGAAGAATTGATGCTTTTGAACTGTGGTGTTGGAGAAGACTCTTGAGAGTTCCTTGGACTGCAAGGAGATTCAACCAGTCCATCCTAAAGGAGATCAGTCCTGGGTGTTCATTGGAAGGACGGATGCTAAAGCTGAAACTCCAATACTTTGGCCACCTGATGCGAAGAGCTGACTCATTTGAAAAGACTCTGATGCTGGGAAAGGTTGAGGGCAGGAGGAGAAGGGGATGACAGGATGAGATGTTAGATGGCATCACCGACTTGATGGACATGGTTTGGGTGGACTCCAGGAGTTGGTGATGGACAGGGAGGCCTGGCGTGCTGCAGTTCATGGGGTCGCAAAGGGTTAGACATGACTGAGTGACTGAACTGACTGAATACATGGAGGCCACTGCAACCCATGAGTCAAGCAAAGAGGAGAATAAAATCACCAGCAGATGGTTTTGAAAAACTAGAGGTGAAATTTGCTGATGATGTGATTATCAACTCAGAAAATCTGAAGATAAATTATTAGACTGTGAATGATTTTTGAGGAAAAAAAATCAACAAGTAAATCAACAATAATTCCTACATCTAAGTCCTGGTTAGGAATGCTTGAAGAATGAAATTTGTGTTAAGAGTTTGACTAGCACAATTATCATGTTTCTAATTCCAGGTGTGATCAAAGTCACCAAGAGGCTGTGCATGGGCAAATTATATTCAAGATTCTTGAGAGACAGTGGGAGGTTGCATTAGATGGAGTAATCTGAGAAAAAAAGTCAAAGATGTTTATTAACAATCAAAATGGAATTTTCTTTTTGGGGTGGTCTAATAGAAGAATAGTAGTCCGATTTCAAAGGCAAGGTACAGCCAATACACTGTTTTCTTGAAGAAAAGCATGGTGGGGACATTTACTGGGACCTGTGTTAGGCTAAGTCGCTTCAGTAGTGTCAGACTCTTTGCAACCTTGTGGACTATAGCTTACCAGGCAGGCTTCTCTGTCCATGGGATTCTCCAGGCAAGAATACTGGAGTGGGTTGCCCTTTCCTCCTCCAGCGGATCTTCCCAACCCAGGGATCAAACCCATATTTCTTATGTCTCCTGAGTTGGCAGGTGGACTTTTTACCACTAACGCCACCTGGGAAGCCCTCTGAAACCACAGAGTATCTACAAAAGCAGGCTCCAGCTCAGGACACTCTTGGCTGCAGAAGCAGACACACACGCAGGCGCACCAGCTCTGCACACGGCTGCAAGGCCACACGTGTGGGCGCGTGATCCCTGTTCCGTGGGGGACCAGCCTGACCGGTACTCATGTACCAGGAATGATCCTAAAGCTGTAGTTTTCGAGACAAGGGGATCCCGGTGCAGTGATAGTTTCCACATCAGGGGAGCCGAATGGTGAGCTCAGAAGCAGTTGCTTGCATAAATGGCTTCCCGCACCACCCATCCCCTGTCCCCCTACACCTTTCCACTGTTACTGTGTTGTCTATTGAGAACTCAAGGAAGGATGTTGTCTAATAAATGGAGTTGGACCACTGAACCCTACGGAAAAATTAAATTGTGCTAGCTGTTCACACCACACACAAAAGTCAGCCCAGCGTGGGTTAGAAAACTCAGGGTAAAAGGCAAAACCCCAAAAAACCCTCAGATGATAATGTGGTTTCTTTAAAGACAACATAAGGAGAAATTTCTTAAATGGAACACAAATGATCTATGCCTGAAAGGGCTGAAATGGACATTGTGAAACTATTGGAAGGAAAATCTTTGATATACCAAAGAACTGGATCTGAGAGTGAAAAAGCCAGTCATGCAGTTGGAAATATCCTTAAATCCTAAGTATGTGTCATTCCCTGGTATATAAATGTATAAAGAGTGGCCAAAATTGAATTGAAAAAAGAGCCTACTATTTGTAGATGGGCAAAAGATTTGAGTTGTGTCACCATGAAGAAGAAAATAGGAATGGTGAACCCAGTGCTAAGAGGAAAGGTGCTCAGCTTCTTTATTGCTCAATGACAAAGAAAGCCATGGAGAGGGGTGGGAGCGCTCCTCCCAGATGGCCGCCAGCCGACAGCAGTTAACAGTCACAAGGGCACTGAGCCTCAGCCATCTCCATGGACTTTAGGTGAAAAGTTCCTGCATAACCACATGGAGAAGACTAGGGCACCGTCTAGCAAGTGTCGGGGACATTGCCTCGTGACCCTGCAGATGCCGTGAGCACGGGAGAAGTCTTTCCCAGTGGCCACCCTGCCACCTGGCCCAGCTCACGTGGACTCAGACGAGAATGCACAAACTGTGTGACTTGTTGCTGAGAAAGGCCGGGGACCTCTGCAGAGCACAGGGCTGGTGCAGAGCCTGAGAAGTCTCCAGCTCCACCATCCTCCTGCCCAGCCCCCTCCCACCTCCCCATCCAGGTCTTCTTTGTCTGGGGCTGCCGTCCTGACTGAGTTGGTGTCTCTGACCCCATGTATCCCCCTCTATCCCCAGAGCCCTCGGTGGTGTTTGCCAAGGAGCAGCCGGCACGCAGTGAAGTGCAGGCCGTGGCGGGGGCGAGTGCCACGCTGAGCTGCGAGGTGGCCCAGGCCCAGACGGAGGTGACGTGGTACAAGGACGGGAAGAAGCTGAGTTCGAGCTCAAAAGTGCGTGTGGAGGCCACGGGCCGCGGGCGGCGGCTGGTGGTGCAGCAGGCGGGCAAGGCGGACGCCGGGGAGTACAGCTGCGAGGCCGGGGGCCAGAAGGTCTCCTTCCGCCTGGACGTCACAGGTCAGTCCTGCAGGAGGACGCTGAGCTAGGCTGTGTGCAGAGGATGAAGGGATTGGCTTTTGGTCTCAACAGATGTGTGTACTCACCTGTAGCTTTATTTCTCCGCATCTCCATGTCTCATCTTCATATCATCTTGGCCCTAAGGAAGGGTGGATGGGGAGGATGCACCTTCAGTGAAGAAGGCCCATTTTTGTCCGCCTCATTGGAGGCAGTGAGACTCAGTCACACTGTCTTACTACCTGCCCAGAACCTTCCTTGTGTTCTTGGTGTCGGGACCCTGACTCTCCCTGATGCTTGGGGGCTGAGGTAGACTTGGGAATATGTGACTTTCCTCCCATCATCTGTCTTTCCTGAGAGTTAGCACATGCCCTCATCTGGTACCTCATGCAAGTTCTTGGGTGTTTCAATTTGATGGATTCCAGGTTAGGGGAAATACTGGTCACACAATCCTACTTGGAATTCTTGCAGGAGTGAGCTTCGGATGATTGAATTCGAGGTTTCTTGGATGCCACTCCTTCCTTTCTCAGGATATAGAAGCTTTATAGCCTGTACATTGCAAGAAAAAAAAAACCATGTTTTGCTGTCAGGTCCTTACAAAGTGGGGCTTCCCTGGTGGCTCAGCAGTGAAGAATCTGCTTGCACTGTAGGAGTCACAGGAGACACGGGTTTGATCCCTGGGTTGGGAAGATCCCCCAGAGGAGGACATGGCAGCTCACTCCAGTATTCTTGCCTGGAGAATCCCATGGACAGAGGAGCCTGATGCGCTACAGTCCAAAGGGTCACAGAGAGTTAGACACCAGTGAAGCGGCTTAGCATGCACACACGCCTTACAAAGGGAGGGAAGAAAGGATGATTGATAGTCACCTGTGCTATTTAGGGTGATCTTCTTAGATCAAATATGATTTTGCGTTTGTCTTCGAACAAGTTTGTATGTTGCAGGTCAGTATTCCCCTTGGCATTGGTTGATGAATTTAGAAATGGAAAGGAAAAAATCTCTTCTGCCACATCAGTAGGTGTTGCTAATAAGCAGTTACTGTCCTAGCAGCCTCTGACTGGCAAAGCAGCCTTTATTTCCTTGCATTTTCCTCATGGTCATCGAGTGTCTCTTTCTCGTGGCTGAAATGTCAGGCAGTCTAAGGAATCAGGTTATGCTTTTTCTGGGAAGAGAGTCTTCATGCTGAATAGGGGTGGCTACCATGCCACCTTGACTCCTAGGTGCCAGCATGTGAGGGTTTGAGACCATGCCAGTGTAGCAGGATATGTGGGTGTATATATACTCCAGATCCCACCGTGCATCTCTTAGAGTGTGTTTTTTTGGGAGCACATTAGAAAGTATTTTATGGTAAAACCTTTGAAAAATTATGATATATGGCTAAATCCTAGGAGATTGTGAGATAATCAGACACATGAAGACAGAGTAAATTTAGTGTGTGACTTGTGAATCAGTAGGACCAATAATGAAAAATCTTCTCGGCCCTGTAGTTTTGTAGTGAGGTATGGAAAATATTTGGAAAATTGTTATTCCATGTTTATGGAGATGGTCCTAGAGAGAGAAGAATGAGATATCCTCCATAACTCCTTCATGTCCAGAATATACCATCAATACCAAAATCGCACTAGAAAGGCAGGGAGATGAAATTCCAGAAAATCTACTGCAAGTGTCAAGGTCAAAATCACATATTAAAGGTTAATAGAAAGAATTCAGCAGTGTATCCACGGGTAGAGATGAGTGGTGGAAGTCGTACTTCAGGATTGCACGTTGTGTCAACGTTGGCATCGTTGATAGGTAGAAAGCTTGACATGGGATTGAATGCAGAAAGATGTGATCGTCTCCATGAGTACAGAATCAAATAGTTGACTGAACTTGAAGGTCATACATTGGCCCAAAATGTTTGATAAGATTGAGCATCAGTTTGTGCCATAAAATTCTTAGCCAACTATATTAAAGAGTTCTTTTTAATGGTATCACACTCCTGCAAAAACAAGAACAACCCCAACAACAGCATCCCACTTAAGGAGTACAAGGAGATCTTTGACATGAGGAACAGCACTCAGGCCAACTCTAACCTCTGAGTTCAGTAAAGAGGAGAATAAAATCACTGGAAAACTAAAGGTGGAATTTGCTGATGATGGAATGATCAACTCAGACAATCCCGGAGATAAATGGTTAGATTGCATCCGATTCTTGAGTAAGATTAGTGTGTAAAAAAAATTAATATGCAGAAATTATTTCTACATCTAAGTCCTGGCAAGGAATGCTTGCAAAATGAAATTTGTGTGAAGAGTTAGACTGGCAAAATTGTATCATGTTTCTAATTCCAGAACTGATAAAAGTTACTCAGAGGCTGTGTGGGGGACATTATTCAAGATTCTTGAAATATAGTTAGAGTTTGCAGTATGTGGATAGAAATTTGAGGGAAAAATCAAAGATGTTTATTAACAATCAAAATCGAAACCCAATTTCTTTTTTGGGTGGTAGATGGAGGAATAACAGGCAGATCAAAGGCAAGGTACAGGCAATATGTTGTTTTCTTGAAGGAAACACAGTGGGAGCGTTTACTGGGACCTGAAGTCAGGAATTATTGTAAGGCTACAGCTTTTTCAAGATAGTGGGGTCCCAGTGCAGGATAGTTATCACGTCAGAGGAACAGAATAGTGAGCTCAGAAACAGTTCTTGCATAAAAGGATTCCTGCACCCACCATCCCCACAGATCCTCTTTATCTTCTGTTTGTTATTGTGTTGTCTGTTTGAGAAGTCGAGGAAGGATGTTCTAGTCAAAAATAGTTGCTGAACCAGTGAACCATGTGGAAAACTTAGAATGTCCTAGCAATTCACACCACACACAAAAGTCAACTCATGTTGGGTTAGAAACCTCAGGGTATAAAAGACCTCAGATGAGAAAGTGGTTTCTTTAAAAACTCAAGATAAGGAAATATTTCTTAAATTGAATGCAAATGCTCTAAACTCACAGGGCAGAGATGGGCCTTGTGAGACTATTGGAAGGAGAGAGTTTGGTTTATCAGAGGCCTGGACCTGAGAGTGAAAATGCAGTCACACAGTTGGGAATATCCTTCAAACCTCCGTGTTTATCATTCTCTAAATGTTTGGAGAGTGGCCAGAGTTGCAAGAAAAGTCTGAGCCTACTGTTGATAAGTGGGCAAAAGATTTGACTAGTGTCACCAGGAAGAAGAAAACAGTAACGGTGAGCCCAGTCCTAAGGGGAAAGGCGCTCGGATTCTTCGTTCCTCAGACACTGATGAAGAAAGCCGCAGGGAGGTGCGAGCACTCCCCCAGATTGCCGTCAGCTGGCGATGCTAAGAGTGGACTAGGGCACTGAGCCTCAGGCATCTCCACAGACCACAGATGAAAACTTCCCTGCTGTTAAACAGTACGGAGAAGACTAGGACACCACTGAGGAAGGATGGGGACATTTGCCTCGAGATCTGGCAGTTGTCATGAGCAGGGGGCAAGTCTGTTCCATTTGTCCTGCGCCATGGACCTGCTCGCAGGGACCTGAGGGAGAATGCATAAATTGTGTCACTTGCTGAGAAAGGCAGGGGACCGCCGCAGAGCACAGGGCTGGTGCAGAGTCTTGAGAAGTCTCCAGCTCTACTGCCCCAAGCCCCTGTCCAGGTCGTCTTTGTGCAGGGCTGCCCTCCTGACTGAGATGGTGTCTCTGACCCTGTGTATCCCTCTGTCCCCAGAGCCCTCGGTGGTGTTCGCCAAGGAGCAGCCGGCACGCAGTGAAGTGCAGGCCGTGGCGGGGGCGAGTGCCACGCTGAGCTGCGAGGTGGCCCAGGCCCAGACAGAGGTGACGTGGTACAAGGACGGGAAGAAGCTGAGTTCGAGCTCAAAAGTGCATGTGGAGGCCACGGGCCGCGGGCGGCGGCTGGTGGTGCAGCAGGCGGGCAAGGCGGACGCAGGGGAGTACAGCTGCGAGGCCGGGGGCCAGAAGGTCTCCTTCCGCCTGGACGTCACAGGTCAGTCCTGGAGGAGGACGCTGAGCTAGCCTGCGTGCAGGTGATGAGGAGACCCGCTTCCAGCCTTGCCAGACTATGCATGCCCTTGCCGGTGACCTTCATCTCTTCATGCCTTCCAGTCTTCCGTGTCCCACCTTGGTACCCATTTTGGCTGGGGGAGCATGCGTGGGGCGGGTGTCCATGGAGAGAAGAGGGGCTTTTTGGTCCATGTGTTTTCAGGCAGTGAGGCTCAGTCACACTGTCTCAGCACCTGCTCACAATCTGCCTGTTGTTCCTGGTGTGGAGACCCCGCCTCTCCTGATGCTTGGGGGCCAAGGTAGGCCTGGGAATAACTGACCTTCCTCCCATCATCTCTTTCCTGAGAGCTACCATAGGCCTTCACCCAGTACCTCTTGCTGGTCTCGGTTGGCCAGAAGTGTTTGAATTTGATGGATCCCAGTTTAGGAGACATATTGACCACACAGTCCTACTTGGAATTCTCTTCGGAATGAAGTTTGGATGGTGAAATTTGAGGCTTCTGGGATGCCCTTCCTTCCTGTTCCTGCTCTGGTTGTCTGTAGGTAGCCAGAATAGGCCCATGTTATGTTTCAGGTCCTTAAGGATGATTGGTAGAGCATCACGTGTACCATTTAGGGTGATCTTAGATTGCAAAGTATGATTTTTGCCTTTGTCTTCAAACAGGTTGGATGTACAGGTTGTATTCCCCTTGGTGTGCTGCTGGTGAATTTAGGAATTGAAAGGAAAAAGTCACTTCTGCCATGTCACTAGGCTTTGCTAATGAGGAGTTGCTGTCCTACTGGCCTCTGACTGGCAAAGCAGTCTTTATTTCATTGTGTTTTCCTGATGGTGAAAGAGTCTCTGCCTTGTGCCTGGAACACAGGACATTCTAAGAAACCAGATTATTCTTCTTCTGGCAGGAAGTCTTCATGCTGAATGGAGTTGGGCTGCCATCCTACCTTGGCTTCTAGGTGCTGACACCTAACAGGTTTTGACTGTACTAATAACGTGGGATGATTTGTGGATGTGTACAGATATCCCAGATCTCAACGTGCATCTTTCTGGAATGTTTTTTGTCTTTGAGAATGTTAGAGTGTGTTCTAAGAAATATCATAGGAAAGTTGGGAAATGTGGCTAAATAGTTGTTGTTCAGTCATGTCTGACTCCTTGAGACCCCATGGACTGCAGTACCCCAGGCTTCCCTGTCTTGTACTATCTCTTGGAGTTTGCTCCAATTGATGGCCATTGAGTCATCCACCCATCTCATCGTCTGTCGACCCCTTCTCCTCCTGCCCTCAATGTTTCCCAGCATCAGGGTGTTTTCCAGTGAGTCAGTACTTCACGTCGGTTGCCAAAGTATTGGAGCTTCAGTTTCAGCATCAGTCCGTCCAATGAATATTCAGAGTTGAGTTCTTTTAGGATTGACTGGTTTAATCTCCTTGCTACCAAGGGACTCTTAAGAGTCTTCTCCAGCACCACAGTTCAAAAGCATCAATTGTTTGGTGCTCAGCCTTCTTTATGGTACAACTCTCACATCCATAAATGACTGCTGGAAAAACCATAGCTGTGACTAGATTGAACTTTGTTGGCAAAGTGATGTCTGCTTTTAAATATGCTGATATGCTGTCTACGTTTGTCATAGCTTTTCTTCCAAGGAGCAAACATCTTTTAAAAAATTTCATGGCTGCAGTCACTGTCTGCAGTGATTTTGGAGCCCAAGAAAGTAAAGTCTGTCACTGTATCCATTGTTTCCCCATCTATTTGCCATGAACTAATGGGACCGGATGCCATGATCTTAATTTTTTAAATGTTGAGTTTTAACCCAGCTTTTTCACTCTCCTCTTTCACCTTCATCAAGAAGCTCTTGTGTTGCTCTTCACTTTCTGCCTTTAGGGTGTAGTCATCTGCATATCTGAAGGTATTGATATTTCTCCCTGTGATCTTGATTCCAGCTGGAGCTTCCTCCAGCCCGGCATTTCACATGGTGTACTCTGCATAGAAGTTAAATAAGCAGGGTGACAGTATACAGCCTTGATATACTCCTTTTCCAATTTGGACCAGTACACTCTTCCTTGTCTTATTCTAACTGTTGCTTCTTGACCTGCCTACAGGTTTCGCAAAAGGCGGGCAAGGTGGTCTGGTGTTCCCATCTTTTTAAGAGTTTTCCACAGTTTGTTGCAATCCACACAGTCAAAGACTTTAGCATAGTCAGTGAAGCAGTAGAACTTTTTTGGAATTCCCTTGGATTTCCTATGATCCAACGGATGTTGGCAGTTTGATCTCTGGTTCCTCTGCCTTTTATAAATCCAGCTTGTACATCTGGAAGTTCTCAGTTCATGTACTGTTGGAGCCTAGCTTGAAGGATTTTGAGCATTACCTTGCTAGCATTTGAAATGAGTGCAAATGTGTGGCAGTTTGAACTTTCTTTGGCATTGCCCTTCTTTGGGATTGGAATGAAAACTGACCTTTCCCAGTCCTGTGGCCTTGGCTGAGTTTTCCAAATTTGCTAGCATATTGAGTGCAGCACTTTCACAGCATCATCTTTTGGGATTTGAAATAGCTCAGCTGGAATTCCATCACCTCTACTAGCTTTATTAGTAGTAATGCTTCTTAAGGCCCACTTGACTTCACACTCCAAGATATCTGGCTCTAGGTGAGTGATCACACTATTGGGTTGTCCAGGTCATTAAGACCTTTTTTTGTACAGTTCTGTGTATTCCTGCCACTTCTTAATATCTTCTGCTTCTGTTAGGTCCATTCCATTTCTGTCCTTTATTGTGCCCATTTTTGCATGAAATGTTCCCTTGATTTCTCTAATTTTCTTGAAGAGATCTCTAGTCTTCCCCATTCTATTGTTTTCCTCTTTTTCTTTGCACTGTTCACTTAGGAATGCTTTCTTACCTCTCTTTGCTATTTTCTGGAACTCTGCATTCCAATGGGTATATCCTTTCCTTTTCTCCCTTGCCTTTTGCTTCTAAACTACATGAAAATGGAAAAAAGAATATAGAAGTTAAAGATTGTATAATTGTCATCAGTAGGAGCAATAATGAAAAGTCTTCTCAGGGCTTGTAGTTCTCTGGTACATTATGCAAAATACCCAGAAACAGATATTGCAAGCTCATGGAAATAGTCCTAGAGAGAGAAGAATGAGATACATTGCATAACTCTCTTCACATACAGAACATAACATCAGTACCAGAATCGCACTAGAAATTTAGGGAGGATGAAATTCCAGACCAATCTTCTCTGAGTATCAAGGCCAAAATCATAAATTAAATGTTAGCAAAATGAGTTCACCAGTGTATCTATTGTTAGAGATTAGTGATGAAAGTCATAGTCCAGAATTGCACATTGTTTTTAAAGTTAGCATGTTAATAGGTAGAAAGCTTAACAGTAAGTGATTGCACATATATAAGCAAGAGAGTGAAGAAGTGTAATCCCCCCATTTGCCCAAAACTAACTAACTGAACACTTACAACAACCCTAATGAGAACCAGACCAACCTCAGTGAACCTTCTGGTTGGACTGAATAAGTGAAAGGCCCCAGTGTGGAATGAAGTGATTCGGGAGCCTCTAACAGGCCAAACTACCCCTTATGACATCTTGAAATTTGTGTTTGTTGTGCCTAGAACTGCACTTCTGAAGACATTATGTGTTTTGGGAAATTTTTTTCTTCCTAAATATCGCTTAAGACCTCTGCTCTGAAAACCGTTGTTGTTTCTTGCAACATATGATTCAAGACGGTTTTTGGAGGTGAGTTGCTGACTATAAACAAAGCATCTTGTCTTGTGCAAGAAGGATCCTAACGCGGGCTGCATTGTGCATGCCCAGATTTACCCACCACCTTTCTTCTGCTCTATAACCTGCTGTCAGATTATTGGGTAGTGATGGCTTGTTGAACATGTTCAAGCTCTGGCTATACGCCTTTCATCGGCTTTTACAACCCCATGTCCTGCTGGATTTCTTTCTACCTACCTGAATATTTTTTCTTGGCATCATTTGCTGGCTTAAGGCCCTCCTTCATTCTCATTCCACACCCTGTCCTTAGTAGATCAGGAACCTAGGAGTTTTAACTTCTACCCACATCCAACTAAGTGCTAACTTCTGGCAGTTCTACCTTAGCTTTAAACATCTGTTTATTTTGCTGTCTACCTGAAGTGTCCTGTACCAGGGCCCCACCATCTTCCCTGGGAGGCATAACAACATACTATCTGGATTCCTTATTCTGCTTTGTACCCAGCATCCTTCCAAACACCCCGTACATCAGACAGCATGAACATCTGAAAGTACAACATGGATAATGTCAAACACCCCATTTCTCTGGCTGGTCCCACTCTAACAGATGACAATCTTTTCAGTTATCCTTACAGTAGTTAGGACTGCCAGTGTCTGCCACATTCCACTCTTGCTAATCTCACCACCCTTATCTTCTCCCACTTGCCCTCTTTTTCTCCAACTTCAGTCACTGTGGCTTTTTTTCAGTCACCCGCCCAGGAACCAGCTCTCCTCTTCCCTTGCACAGACTGTGTTCTCTGTCAGCAGTGGTCTCCCCCACCACCCTCTTTTCTCTTCAACTGGTGCTTCATAACATAGCTCGCATCTCATCTCCTCATGAAAAACTTTTTGACCCTCAGGCTAAGGTGGGCCCCTTGTAATATGCCTCTTTCCCAGGAGACTTGTCACAAATTATAATTGAATATTAATTGAATTAACCCTTGAAGAGCTGTCTGTCCCTCTTAAATGTCCAGCTGAACATCTCCCATTCCCTTCCTTTGTATTCCCAGCATCTAATAGTACCTTGTACGAAACAGAGCCTTAATATCTATTTGTCGAATGTTTTAATACAAGACATGATTAATTAACAATTAATAAAGGAGGTGTGAATGGCTATTACAGTGGTCAAGAGTCCTGGACAAAGAGAGCTCTAGGAACAGAAGTATTCAAGGAGAGATAATGGACCTAGAGTTTGGGGGGCTCAGGACTCAAATGTGTGTTGGTAAAGGTATGTACCCAAGCTTGGTAGACAGGCAGGAAGCAGGTCTCCCAATCCTCTCCCACCCCTACCTGCTGAGTCAAAGTAGAGGGAACAACATAACGTGAGTGAGAACAGGGGCTCAACTCCTCCCTGCTAGCCAGCAGCATGGGAGGAGGTCCATCATGGACAGGAAGACCACGTTGGGAACAAGACAAAGCACTGAAGCGCCCAATACACTGGAAAGAAGGAATTGAAAATACTTGAAAGAGAAAGCTAGACGTGGCTGGGGATAGACTTAATTTTATTTTTCTTCTGTTAGAATCAGTCTTTGTCAAAAGGAAAATGTTTTTCATGAAGAGGACAAGGAGAAGCAGAACTACTCTGCAATACTCTTTTTCTAATAAGTTCAAAGTAAGCTAGAAACTTACTTATTAAGTCTAATTAGAAGATCAGTTGGAGTTTATCTCAAGCTCATTTTTAGAATACTGTTTTACCTTCAGTGCTTTTGTTTTATTTATATTAACAATTTTAGTCTATATTAACTAGGCCAGCAACTCGATTGCTAAAACCCTTGGTTTATCAGTATGGCGCACGAGCCCCAGATGAACAATTATGACAAATTCCTGTTTATTGGCACTGGTTTTTTTGGTAGTTTTATATTTTAATTAGTTAATTTTAATTGGAGGATACTTACTTTACAGTGTTGAGGTGGTTTTGCCATGCACTGACATGAATCAGCCACGGGTGCACATGTGTCCCCCATCCTGAGCCCCCTCCCCCCTCCCTCCCCACCCCATCCCTCTGGGTTGTCCCAGAGCACCAGCTTTGGGTGCCCTGCTTCAGGCATCAGACTCGCACTGGTCATCTATTTTATATATAGTAATATACATGTTTCAGTGCTGTTCTCTCAAATCACCCCACGCTCACCTTCTCCCACAGAGTCCGAAAGTCTGTTCTTTACATCTGTGTCTCTTTTGCTGCCTTGCATATAGGGTCATCGTTACCATCTTTATAAATTCCATATATATGCCTTAATATACTGTAATGGTATTTCTCTTTCTGATTGACTTCACTCTGTATAATGGGCTCCAGTTTCATCCACCTCATTAGAATTGACTGAAATGCATTCCTTTTTATAGCTGAGTAATATTCCATTGTGTGTATGGATCACAGCTTCCTTACAGCTTCCATCCGTCTGCCAGTGGACATCTAGGTTGCTTCCATGTCCTGGGATGTTGTAAACAGTGCAAATAAATGTACTTTTATTACTTTTTGGAATATTAAAAAACACAAACTGCAAAAGGATGTCATCATTTCCAAGAGTACAGTATCAAATGGTTGATTAAATTTGAATATCATACATCAAGACAAAAAGTTTGATAACATCAGTTCCTGCCATAAAGTTCTTGGCAAACAGTATAAAAGTGTTCTTTTTAAAAAATATTATAAAATGTCTGCAATAGCGTCAACAACAGCAACATCCCACCTAAGGTGAACCTGGAAATCTTGACCTGAGGGACAGCACACTTAGGCCACCCTGAGCACTGAGTCAGGTAGAGAGGAGAATAAAATCACCGGCAAACAATTTTAGAAAAACAAAAAACAAACCTCGAGGTAGAATTTACTAATGATAGGATGATCAACTCAGACAATCTCAAAGATAAATTATTAGAATGTGTAGATTCTTGAGTAGGATTAGTGTGTAAAAAAAATTATACAGAAAGCATTTCTTTGCCTATGTCTTGGCAAAGAATACTTGGAAAATGAAATTTTATGTTAAAGTTCAGTTCAGTTCAGTCACTCAGTCATGTCCAGCTCTTTGTGACCCATGGCAGCACGCCAGGCCTCCCTGTCCATCATCAACTCCCGGAGTTCACTCAAACTCATGTCCATCGAGTCGGTGATGCCATCCAGCCATCTCATCCTCTGTCGTCCCCTTCTCCTCTTGCCCCCAGTCCCTCCCAACATCAGAGTCTTTTCCAATGAGTCAACTCTTTGCATGAGGTGGCCAAAGTACTGGAGTTTCAGCTTTAGCATCATTCCTTTCAAAGAACACCCAGGACTGATCTCCTTTAGAATGGACTGGTTGAATCTCCTTGCAGTCCAAGGGACTCTCGAGAGTCTTCTCCAACACCACAGTTCAAAAGCATCAATTCTTCGGTGCTCAGCTTTCTTCACAGTCCAACTCTCACATCCATACATGACTACTGGAAAAACCATAGCCTTGATAAGACAGACCTTTGTTGGCAAAGTAATGTCTCTGCTTTTGAATATGCTATCTACGTTGGTCATAACTTTCCTTCCAAGGAGTAAGTGTCTTTTAATTTCATGGCTGCAATCACCATCTACAGTGATTTTGGAGCTCCCCCCAAAAAAGTCTGACATTGTTTTCACTGTTTCCCCATCTATTTGCCATGAAGTGATGGGACCAGATGCCATAATCTTTGTTTTCTGAATGTTGAGCTTTAAGCCAAGTTTTTCACTCTCGTCTTTCACTTTCATCAAGAGGCTTTTTAGTTCCTCTTCACTTTCTGCCATAGGGTGGTGTCATCTGCATATCTGAGGTTATTGGTATTTCTCCCGGCAATCTTGATTCTAGCTTGTTCTTCCAGCCCAGCGTTTCTCATGATGTACTCTGCATAGAAGTTAAATAAGCAGGGTGACAATATACAGGCTTGATGTACTCCTTTTCCTATTTGGAACCAGTCTGTTGTTCCAGGTCCAATTCTAACTATTGCTTCCTGACCTGCATACAGATTTCTCAAGAGGCAGGTCAGGTGGTCTGGTATTCCCATCTTTTTAAGAATGTTCCACAGTTTGTTGTGATCCACACAGTCAAAAGGCTTTGGCATAGTCAATAAAGCAGTAGATGTTTTTCTGGAACTCTCTTGGTTTTTTGATGATCTAGTGGATGTTGAGAATTTGATCTCTGGTTCCTCTCTCTTTTCTAAATCCAGCTTGAACATCTGGAAGTTCACGGTTCACATACTGCTGAAGCCTGGCTTGGAGAATTTTGAGCATCACTTTACTAGCATGTGAGATGAGTGCAATTGTGCGGTAGTTTGAGCATTCTTTGGCATTGCCTTTCTTTGGGATTGGAATGAAAACTGACCTTTTCCAGTCCTGTGGCCACTGCTGAGTTTTCCAAATTTGGTGGCATATTGAGTGCAGCACTTTCACAGCGTCATCTTTCAGGATTTGGAATAGCTCAACTGGAATTCCATCACCTCCACTAGCTTTGTTCGTAGTGATGCTTCCTAAGGCCCACTTGACTTCACATTTCAGGATGTCTGGTTCTAGGTGAATGATCACACCATCGTGATTATCTTGGTCATGAAGATCTTTTTTGTACAGTTCTTCTGTGTATTCTTGCCAGCTCTTCTTAAACTCTTCTGCTTCTGTTAGGTCCATAGCATTTCTGTCCTTTATCGAGCCCATCTTTGCATGAAATGTTCCCTTGGTATCTAATTTTCTTGAAGAGATCTCTAGTCTTTCCCATTCTGTTGTTTTCCTCTCTTTCTTTGCATTGATCACTGAAGAAGGCTTTCTTATCTCTTCTTGCTATTCTTTGGAACGCTGCATTCAGATGTTTATATCTTTCCTTTTCTCCTTTGCTTTTCACTTCTCTTCTTTTCACAGCTATTTGTAAGTCCTCCCCAGACAGCCATTTTGCATTTTTGCATTTCTTTTCCATGGGGATGGTCTTGATCCCTGTCTCCTGTACAATGTCACGAACCTCCATCCATAGTTCATCAGGCACTCTATCTATCAGATCTAGTCCCTTAAATCTATTTCTCACTTCCACTGTATAATCATAAGGGATTTGATTTAGGTCATACCTGAATGGTATAGTGGTTTTCCCTACTTTCTTCAATTTAAGTCTGAATTTTGCAATAAGGAGTTTATGATCTGAGCCACAGTCAGCTCCTGGTCTTGTTTTTGCTGACTGTATAGAGCTTCTCCATCTTTGGCTGCAAAGAGTATAATCATTCTGATTTTGATGTTGAACATCTGGTGATGTCCATGTGTAGAGTCTTCTCCTGTGTTGCTGGAAGAGGGTGTTTGCTATGACCAGTGCGTTCTCTTGGCAAAACTCTATTAGCCTTTGCCCTGCTTCATTCCTTACTCCAAGTCCAAATTTGCTTGTTACTCCAGGTGTTTCTTGACTTCCTATTTTTGCATTCCAGTCCCCTTTAATGAAAAGGACGTCTTTTTGGGGTGTTAGTTATAAAAGGTCTTGTAGGTCTTCATAGAGCCATTCAACTTCAGCTGCTTCAGCGTTACTGGTTGGGGCATAGACTTGGATTACTGTGATATTGAATGGTTTGCCTTGGAAACGAACAGAAATCATTTTGTCGTTTAGAGTTAGACTAGCACAATTATAGTATGTTTCTAATTCCAGGTCTGATAAAAATTGCTAGGTGGCTGTGTGTGGGAAAATTATTCAAGATTCTTGAGAGACAGTAAGAATTTGGAATAGAGAGAAAGGAATCAGAGAGAAAAAAATCAAAGATTAGCAATCAGAATTGAAACCAAATTTCTGTTTGGGTGGTCTGATGGAAGAATAACAGACAGATTCCAAAGGCCAGGTGCCATCAATACACTGTTTTCTTGAAGGAAAGCATGGTGGGAGCATTCACTGGGACCTGATGTCACAAAGCTACAATTTTGAAGATAAGAGGATCCCAGTGCAGGGATAGTTACCACATCAGAGGGACAGAAGTGAGCTCAGAAATAGTTCCTTGCATAAATGGATTTTTGCACCAGTCATTTACCCACCCTCACCTTCCACTTGATACTGTGGCATCTATTGGAGAAGTTGAGCAAAGTGCTGTCTTCATAAATGGTGCTTGGACTGTTTGACCATTCTGAAAACTTAAATTGTACCAGCAGTTCACACCACACACAAAAGTCAACTCAGGATGGGTTAGAACCTCAGTGTAAATGGTAAAACCCAAAATTCCCTTGGATGATAACATGATTTCTTTAAAGACTTAAGTAAGGAAACATTTCTTAAGTACAAACACAAATGCTCCAAACTCAAGGGGCTTTGAAATGGACATTTGACACTATTGGAAGGAAAAAGTTTGATTTAACAGAGGACTCAATCAGAGAGTGAAAATGCAAGTCACATAGTTGGGAACATCCTTAAAACCTACCTATGTGTCATTCTCTGGTATTTAAATGGATAAAGAGTGGCCAGAGGTGAATCGTGAGAACAGAGAGCCTACTATTAGTAGGTGGAGAAAAGATTGGAATGGTTTCACTAGAAAGAAGAAAACAGTAATGGGGAACCCAGTTCTAAGGGGGAAGCTACTTCTTCATTCCTCAGATGATGACAAAGAAAGCCACAGGGAGGTGGAAATACTCCTCCCAGATTGCTACCAGTTGACAATAGTGAGAGTAGGCAAGGGCACCGAGCCTCAGCCATCTCCATGGACTTCAGGTGAAAAGTTCCCTGCATAAGCCCGGGAAGCCTGGAGAAGACTGGGGCATCATGTAGGAAGGTTGGGGGACACTTGCCTTGTTATCCTGCAGATGTCACAAACAGGGAGATGTCTTCTCCAACGACCTCCAAAGGTCTTCTCTAAAGGTCCAATGACCCTTCCCGTGTGGGACCAGCTCAAACAGGTGGACCTGTGGGAAAATGCATAGACTGTGTCACTTGTTCCTGAGAATGTCTGAAGGACCTCTGTAGGGCACAGGACTGGTGCAGAGCCTGGAAAAGTCTCCAGCTTCACTACCTGCATCTGGACCCTCCCAGCTCCCCATCCGGGTCTTCTTTGCCCGTAGCTGCCCTCCTGACTGAGATGGTGTCTCTGACCATGTGTATCCCTCTGTCCCCAGAGCCCTCGGTGGTGTTTGCCAAGGAGCAGCCGGCACGCAGTGAAGTGCAGGCCGTGGCGGGGGCAAGTGCCACGCTGAGCTGCGAGGTGGCCCAGGCCCAGACGGAGGTGACGTGGTACAAGGACGGCAAGAAGCTGAGTTCCAGCTCGAAAGTGCGTGTGGAGGCCACAGGCCGCGGACGGCGGCTGGTGGTGCAGCAGGCGGGCAAGGCGGATGCCGGGGAGTACAGCTGTGAGGCCGGGGGCCAGAAGGTCTCCTTCCACCTGGACGTCACAGGTCAGTCCTGGAGGAGGACGCTGAGCTAGCCTGTTTGTATGTGATGAGGGGACTGGCTTTCAGACATGAGTGCCTTGAACCTTCATCTCTTCAGCCTCCCTGCCTTCTGCATCCCATATGGAGGCCCATTTTGAGCTGGAAGAGGATGGATGGGGAGAGTGCATGTGGAAAGAAGAGGGGTTGTTTCTGTCCCCTGTTGCCAGGCAGTGGGGCCCAGTCACACTGTCTTAGCACCTGCCCAGAGCCTTCCTCTTTTTCCTGGTGTCAGGACCCTGGCTCTCCCTGATGCCTGGGGGCTGAGGTAGGCCTGGGGATGTGTGATTTTCCTCCCACCATGCGTTCTTCCGGAGAGCCAGCACATGTCCTCATCAGGCACCTTATGCGAGTTCCCAGTGGGTCAGCTGTTTCAGTTTGGTGTATCCCTGACAATCTTCTTTCGCATTCTCTCAGGAGTAAAGTTTGAATGCTCAAACTTGAGGTTTCTGGGAGGTCTTCCGTCCATTTTCCTAGATACAGGAGGTCAGTGGGAGAATGTTGCTTGCTACTGAGATGGGCAGAGGGAGCTCTGCAGCACAGAGGGCTGGTAGAACGCCTGTAGAAGTTCCCTTTCCCTGGCACCATCCCGGCCTTGTGCTCATTGCCTGTCTCAGTCTCATGGTGTCTTTTGTCCTGTGTATCAGTCCTCTGGCTTAGTCCTCAGTGGTGTTCGAGGAGCATCTGGCATATAGAGTGCTGTGGGTCAAAGTGGTGCTTTTTCCTGCTGAAATGTGGGGTAGTGCATAACTAGGTTGAGTGGGTGGTATAAGGATGGGAAGAAGCTGAGTCGAGTTTGAAAGTGTGTATGGAGTTAAGGCCTTTGGGATGTAGCTGTCTGTACATCACTTTGGCAAGATTGACATCAGGTAATACTCTGTTTTTTCCTAGGACCTGAATGTATTTTTTCATCTATCTAAGTGAGTTTTCTGGGGATACAAATTATCATAGTTTGCAATGAGGATCGGACAGCTGTATAGCCAAGAGATTCTGTGCTCTTTTTTTTTTTTTTTAATTGATTTCCTGAATTCTCTTATCCTGTATTCTTCCATCTTTAGTGTCAATGTTGAGCCAAGAAAGCATGGGTGAGTGAGTGTATTCTGGAGGGAGAAAGGCAGTTCTTTTATACCATCCATGTAATAATGCTCAGTCACATTTTCCCAACAAGTGTTCAGACTCCATTGGTGATCCTGGGTGTCTATTACTCGGGCTCTACCTGATCTACAGGGCTGAGATAGACAAGATATCTTTCCCCTGGGGTTTTCCTGGCAGATTCTTACCCAGAACACTTGAGAGTTCCTGTTAGCAAGAGATAGCTGAATTCACTGAACCAGAATAAGAGAAAATTTTGGCCACACAGTAATGCATGGAATTATTTTATGGCAGAATTTTGGCTTATAAATCTTTAGATATTCTGGGTTAGCAATTTTCACATGGATAAGTAAACTTCCTGAACACAGATGTAGCAAAATCTAGTCCATGTTTTGTTGTAATGTGTGCACAAAATTTATGAAAATAGAGAAGATTGCAAATTGATCAGTTCCTAGAAAACTATGTCAAAACTCACAAAATGGAAAACAAGCAAGTTGTAAAGACCCCAGAATTTTAAATAAATGGAACCATAATAAACAATCTTCTCACAGCAGAATGTCTAATCCTACTTGCTCTGTTGTTAAATTGTACTGAGTATTCTGGTAAGAAATTATCCCATGTTCACAGAGATTCTTCTGTAGTATTGAAAAATGGAATGCATTCTCTAATTTATCTTACATAGAGAACATATCATTGATACCAAAATCTGACAAGGTAACTATGAAGAAGTAACACAGTTTAATCTGTTGATGATATTAAGGCTAATATCTTCCACAAAATAATAGTAAACTGAATTCAGCAGTTTATTAAGAGGAAAATACAGTACAGCAACAGCTATATTCCAGGAGTGCGAGGTTGGTTTAAAACAAGAATCAGTAGAAAATTTGATGGAAAGCTTAATGCCAATAAAATAAAAGAAAAATGATATGATTTCCCCAATAAATGGAGAATAAAAATACTCAGTAAAGTATAGCTACATATATCCAAGAGAAATACTTGATAAAATTGAGCATTAATTCCTGCCATAAAATTCTTACCAAAGTATAAGGATTCTTCTTTTATTTAATAATTGGCAGTATAGAGAAAAACTGGCTATCCTCATCCATAAAGTGAAACCTTGAAGGCACTGCCTTTGCAGTAGGAAACAAGATAAGAAAGCCAGTTGTCACCACTTTGATGCTGCATTCATAACACACTAAGGAGGGAAATAAAAGATTAAAAGTTAGAAAAATAAAAATGAAACATGCAGATGATATGATTAGCAATTTAGAAAATCTAGAAACGTTGATTACTATACTTAGTAAGAGAATTGGTAAACATCACTGCATACAAAAACAATTTACAGAAAACAATTCTATATCTATATATCAGAGACAAACAACTGGAAAATGAAATTTAAAAGAATGGCAATAAAAGGTCTTGAGGACTTTGTGAAAGTATTAATATTAAGCATTGCATAGAGGCAGGAAACAGATATAAATAAATGTATACCAATCTATGGAACTCAGAGACATTCACTTCCCATTAAATGCCAAATCACAGTTCTTTGGGGTATTAGAATATTGACAACTTGATTGCAACGGCCAAAGAGAACCAAGTGAGTTTTAACAAAATGAGGATATTTGCTCCAACCTAATCATGACTTAAAAAAAAAAAGTTACAGCAATTTAGACAAGTGGGTCTCAATGCAGATAAATAGCCCAAAGGAATGGAATGGTGAACTCACACTGAAGTGTAGAGAAGGCAGGATCTTATCATCATTGATGGTAAGGCCAATAACCATATGGAAAAATAAAATAACATTGGAATCTACCTCCTACCACACAAAGAACTAACTCCAGGCAGGTTAGAGACCTCTGTGTGAAAGGTAAAACAAGTTTTTATCTGATAATAAAGATTATTTAATGACCGCGGGATAATGAAAGATTTTTAAACAGATCATATATGCAGAAACCACCAAGGACAAACTGATATATTTGCCTTAATTAAATAACTTAATCTCACCAGAAACATTATTAAAAAATGAAAAAAATAGAGCACAAAAGTGGGAGGACAGATAAACACAACAACACGTTTTCACTCTCCTCTTTCACTTTCATCAAGAGGCTCTTTAGTTCCTCTTCACTTTCTGCCATAAGGGTGGTGTCATCTGCATATCTGAGGTTATTGATATTTCTCCCAGCAATCTTGATTCCAGCTTGTACTTCATCTAGCCCAGAGTTTCTCATGATGTACTCTGCGGGGTGACAATATACAGCCTTGACGTACTCCTTTTCTTGTTTGGAATCAATCTGAGATTCCATGTCCAATTCTAACTGTTGCTTCCTGACCTGCATACAGATTTCTCAAGAGGCAGGTCAAGTGGTCTAGAATTCCCATGTCTTTCAGAATTTTCCACAGTTTATTGTGATCCACACAGTCAAAGGTTTTGGCATAGTCAATAAAGCAGAAATAGATGTTTTACTGGAACTCTCTTGCTTTTGCGATGATCCAGCGGATGTTGGCAATTTAATCTCTGGTTCCTCTGCCTTTTCTAACACCAGCTTGAACATCTGGAAGTTCACGGTTCACATACTGCTGAAGCCTGGCTTGGAGAATTTTGAGCATTACTTTACTAGCGTGTGCGATGAGTGCAATTGTGCGGTAGTTTGAGCATTCTTTGGCATTGCCTTTCTTTGGGATTGGAATGAAAAGTGACCTCTTCCAGTCCTGTGGCCACTGCTGAGTTTTCCAAATTTGCTGGCATATTGAGTGCAGCACTTTCACAGCATCATCTTTCAGGATTTGAAATAGCTCAACTGGAATTCCATCACCTCCACTAGCTTTGTTCGTAGTGATGCTTTCTAAGGCCCACTTGACTTCACATTGCAGGATGTCTGGCTCTAGGTGAGTGATCACACCACCGTGATTATTTTGGTCGTGAAGATCTTTTTTGTACAGTTCTTCTGTATATTCTTGCCACCTCTTCTTAAGCTCTTCTGCTTCTGTTATGTCCATACCATTTCTGTCCTTTATTGAGCCCATCTGCGTGAAATATTTCTTTGGTATCTCTAATTTTCTTGAAGAGCTCTCTTGTCTTTCCCATTCTATTGTTTTCCTCTATTTCTTTGCACTGATCACTGAGGTAGGTTTTCTTAACTCTCCTTGCTATTCTTTGGAACTCTGCATTCAGTTGCTTATATCTTTCCTTTTCTCCTTAGCTTTTCACTTCTCTTTTCACAGCTATTTGTAAGGCCTCCTCAGACAGCCATTTTGCTTTTTTGCGTTTATTTTCCATGGGGATAGTCTTGATCCCTGTCTCCTGTACAATGTCATGAACCTCCATCTGTAGTTCATCAGGCACTCTGTCTATCAGATCTAGTTCTTTAAATCTATTTCTCACTTCTACTGTATAATTTTACGGGATTTGATTTAGGTCATACCTGAATGGTCTAGTGGTTTTCCCTACTTTCTTTAAGTCTGAATTTTGCAATAATGAGTTCATGATCTGAGCCACAGTCAGCTCCCAGTCTTATTTTTGCTGACTGTATAGAGCTAATTCATCTTTGGCTGCAAACAATATAATCAGTCTGATTTCGGTGTTGACCATCTGGTGATGTCCATGTGTAGTCTTCTCTTAAAGAGGAGAGCCAAAAAGTTGGCTTAAAGCTCAACATTCAGAAAACTAAGATCATGGCATCTGGTCCCATCACTTCATGGCAAATAGATGGGGAAACAGTGGAAATAGTGGCTGACTTTATTTTGAGGGGCTCCAAAATCACTGCAGATGCTGACTGTAGCCATGAAATTAAAAGACGCTTACTCCTTGGAAGAAAAGTTATGACCAACCTAGACAGCATATTAAAAAGCAGAGACATTACTTTGCCAACAAAGGTCTGTCTAGTCAGAGCTATGGTTTTTCCAGTACTCATGCATGGATGTGAGAATTGGACTATAAAGAAAGCTGAGCACCAAAGAATTGATGCTTTTGAACTGTGGTGTTGGAGAAGACTCTTGAGAGTCCCTTGGACCACAAGGAGATCCAACCAGTCCATCCTAAAGGAAATCAGTCCTAAGTGTTCATTGGAAGGACTGATATTGAAGCTGAAACTCCAGTACTTTGGCCACCTGATGTGAAGAGCTGATTCATTTGAAAAGACCCTGATGCTGGGAATAAGATTGAAGGCAGGAATAGGGGATGACAGAGGATGAGATGGTTGGATGGCATCACTGACTCAATGGACATGAGTTTGGGTAAACTCCAGGAGTTGATGATGGACAGGGAGGCCTGGCGTGCTGCAGTCCATGGGGTCACAAAGAGTTGGACATGACTGAGCAACTGAACTGAACTGCACTGAACCATCAACACAATATAACATTTAATTATATAAAGAGCTCCTAAATGAATCTGGAAAAAACAGACTGCAAATTTTGAAAATTGTACAAAACTTGAACCACAGAAGGTTAAACTACAGAATAACTGTAAAACTCATATTCTTCAGTTTGTGAATCATTAGGACCATGCAACAGATAGCCACAGTGGTGTAGCTTCACTCCCATCAGGTTGCTAACAGCTGACAGCACTGAGAGTGTGGTTAGGGTGGAGCCTCAGGAGCTCTCATTCACTGCAGATGAGAACGTGCCCTGTACAGCTGTATGGGAAGGACTCTGGCCTCCCATAGGAAGGTTGAGGACTCTGCAGTTCTTCTTCTAGAAGATTTGCGTGAGAGAATTCTTTCGCAGCTTCTCAATGGAACAGCCTCCACAGATCAGGGGTGGAATATAGAAATAAATTGTGTTGCTTGTTGCTGAGAAGGTGGTGGAGTTTCTCTAGGTCACAGAACTGGTGCAAAGCCTGGAGAAGTTTCCTGTCTTCTTGCCCCCTGTTTAATCATTCTTTCCTTAGTGTTGCATCTTGACATAGATGGGGTCTCTGACCTTGTGTATCCGCCTCTGTCCCCAGAGCCCTCGGTGGTGTTCGCCAAGGAGCAGCCGGCATGCAGTGAAGTGCAGGCCGTGGCGGGGGCGAGTGCCACGCTGAACTGTGAGGTGGCCCAGGCCCAGATGGAGGTGACGTGGTACAAGGACGGCAAGAAGCTGAGTTCCAGCTCGAAAGTGCGTGTGGAAGCCAAGGGCTGCACCAGGCGGCTGGTGGTGCAACAGGCAGGCAAGGCGGACGCTGGGGAGTACAGCTGCGAGGCCGGGGGTCAGAAGGTCTCCTTCCGCCTGGACGTCACAGGTCAGTCCTTTGTGGTACTTAGTCTTGTTCGGAGATGGTGGTTGAATTGCATTAGGCCCTGATGCTGTCTCATTAGACGTCATCTCTTCAGACCTCCCATCCTCCTCCCTCCTATTTTCATGCCCGTGACTGGGCCAAGGAAGACAAAGTAGAAAGGGTGTGTATGACAAGAAGAGGGCTGTTCTTGAACACCTTGTGGTGTTTCCATAGAGTCGTGTTTAATCACACATCCTGAGCGTGATTAAACCTGCCCAAAACCCCTGTCATGTTTCTTGGTGTCCAGGACTGTGGCTCTGTTGGATGCTTGAATTCTGAAATAGACTAGTCATCTCACACCTGAGTTATGTGACTGCTTTTTTGGATGTCTGGGTATGCCCTCTCTTAGAACCATACTGGGGTTCTCACTAGTCAGAGACACTTGCATCTCTTTGTATAAGGTTGACTAAACTTTGGGTTATTCATATTTTCTTTAAGACCCTCATGTACATTTATGTATAGGAATGCCTAGGAGATATTGTGGATTTGGTTCCAGGTCACTGTAATAAAGTGAACATGCAACCCACTCCAGTATTCTTGCCAGGAGAACCCCATGGACAGAGGAGCCTGGTGGGCTGCTGTCCATGGGGGTTGCACAGAGTCGGACACCACTGAAGCGACTTAGCATGCATGCATGATTGCAATAAAGTGACCTAACAGATTTTTTGTTTTTCCAGTGCATATAAAAGTTATATTTACGCTATACTGTAGTCTGTTAAGTGTGCAATAGAATAATGTTTAAAAATGTACATACTTGAGGCAAAAAATGCTTTATTGCTAAAAATTGTTAACCATCATATGAGCCTTCAGTGAGTAGTAGTAACATCAGAGACCATTGATCAAAGATTACCATAGCATATATCTGTTCAGTTCAGTTTCTCAGTCATGTCCGACTCTGCAGCCCCATGGACTGCAGCACACCAGGCTTCCCTGTCCATCACCAACTCCTGGAGCTTACTCAGACTCATATCCGTAGAATCGGTAATGCATCCAACCATCTCATCCTCTGTTGTCCCCTTCTCCTCCTGCCTTCAGTCTTTCCCAGCATCAGAGTCTTTTCAAATGAGTCAGTTCTTTGCATCAGGTGGCCAAAGTATTGGAGTTTCAGCTTCAGCATCAGTCCTTCCAATGAATATTCAGGACTGGTTTCCTTTAAGATGGTAATGAAAAAGGTTGAAATATTGCAAAGATTACCAAAATATGCCACACAGACATGAAGTGAATAGATGCTGTTGGGAAAATGGCAGTGAAAGCTTTGTTTGATGCAGGGTTGTCAAAAACCTTTGATTTGTACAAAATGCAAGAATATCTGCCAACCTCAACAAAGTGCAATAAAACAAGGTGTGGCTGTAGAAGTTGTCTGTGCTCCCATTTGTAACAAAATCTAGATATGTTTTCCTGCAGTGTTTGTGGGAAATAAAAAAGACCAGAGAACTGGTAGGTATGTATCTGAGACATGCACATGTGAGGTCTGGAATTCATATCTTGTTGTTAGACCATTCTGTGTCAGAATTCTTCTTGGAGTTTGATTTATAAATTTAGAAATGGAAAGAAATAAGTAGCCTAAGCTATATCAGTACACTTTGTTAAAGATGAGTCCTTATAGTAGCAGCCATTTACTGATAAGTTGGCATTTATTCTACAGCACATCCTGAGGAGTGTGTGTCTGTACCACTCTGGCAGGTTCATGGAGAAGTCTGATAACAATTTATTTCCTTTTGTTAAGTGGATGTCAACATTAGAGAGATGTGGGTGATGGTATTATATTACGTACATGTAACAGTTTGGTTGTATGCTGGTATATTAATGATTTGTGGGTGAGTACAGATAACTAAAATATTTATGTATCTTCCTAAAATGGTTTTTAAGAGACTAAGTTATTTTATGGTAATAATTCTGAAATTTTCAACAACTTGATCAAATGTTAGAAAACCATATGAAAAAGTCACACAAGAAGAAATAGATAATTGAAATAGTCCTATGGAAATTTTAAAATTGGGTTATAACTGCTTTACAGTGTTGTCTTGGTTTCTGCCATTCCAGTTCAGTTCAGTTGCCAGTCATGTCCGACTCTTTGCAACTCCATGGACTGCTGCACACCAGGCTTCCCTGTCCATCACCAACTTCTGGAGCTCGCTCAAACTCATGTTCATTCAGTCAGTGATGCCATCCAACCATCTCATCCTCTGTCATCCCCTTTTCTTCCTGGCTTCAATCTTTCCCAGCATGAGGGCCTTTTCCAATGAGTCAGCTCTTCACATCAGGTGGCCAAAGTATTGGAGCTTCAACTTCAGCATCAGTCCTTCCAATGAATATTCAGGACTAATCTCCTTTAGGATGGACTGGCTGGATCTCCTTGCAGTCCAAGGGACTCTCAAGAGTCTTCTCCAACACCACAGTTCAAAAGCATCAATTCTTGGGTGCTCAGCTTTCTTTATAGTCCAACTCTCATATCCATATATGACTACTGGAAAACCATAGCTTTGACTAGATGGACCTTTGTTGGCAAAGTAATGTCTCTGCTTTTTAGTATGCTGTCTGGGTTGGTCATAGCTTTTCTTCCAGGGTCATGGAAGCTTTTCTTCCTTAGCATTTCTGCCATAAAACAGTGCAAATCAGCCATAAGCGTGTGTATATATATCCCCTTCCTCTTGAGACTGCCTCCCACTGCCCCCTCCCATTGCTCCCCTTAGATCATCACAGAGCACCAAGCTGGCTCCCTGTACTGGACAGCAGCTTCCTGCCAGCTCTCTATCTCACACATGCTAGGGCATATACATTGGTGTTACTCTCTCAGTTAGCCCCTCTCCTCCCCCTCACCCCCCCACAAGTCCATTCTCTGTGTCTGCATCTCTGTTCCTGCCATGCAAATAGGTTCATCACTATCATTTGTCTAGAGTCCATAGATGTGTTACTATATAATATTTGTTTTTCTCTTTTTGACTGACTTCATGCTGTATGTCAGGCTCTAGGTTCACCCACGTTACTACAAATGACTCAATTTTATTCCTTTTTATGCCTAAGTAATATTCCATTGTGTATATGTACCACATCTTCTTTATCCAGTCATCCGTCTATGGATATCTAGGTTGCTTCCATGTTTTGGGTATTGTATACAGTACTGCAGTGAACACTGTGGTATATATGTCTTTTTAAGTTATGGTTTTCTCAGGTATATGCCCAGAGAAGGCAATGGCAACCCACTCCAGTACTCTTGCCTGGAACATCCCATGGGTGGAGGAGCCTGGTGGGCTGCAGTCCATGGGGTCGCAAAGAGTTGGACACGACTGAGTGACTTCACTTTCACTTTTCACTTTCATGCATTGGAGAAGGAAATGGCAACCCACTCCAGTGTTCTTGCCTGGAGAATCCCAGGCACGGGGGAGCCTGGTGGGCTGCCGTCTATGGGGTCGCAGAGAGTCAGACACGACTGAAGCGACTTAGCAGCAGCAGCAGGTATATGCTCAGTAGTGGGATTGCTGGGTCATATGGTAGTTTAATATTTAGTTTTTAATGAACCTCCATACTGTTCTTCAAAGTGGTTGTATCAATTTATATTCCCACCAGTAGTGTAAGAGGCTTCCCTTTTCCCCACACCCTTTCCAGCATTTATTGATGTGGAGAATTTTTTTGATGCTGGCCATTCTGACTGGTGTGAGATGATACCTCATTGTAGTTTTAATTTGCATTTTTCTAATAGTGATGTTGAGCATCTTTTCATATGCCTCTTGGCCATCTGTATGTCTTTTTTGAAGAGATGTCTATTTAGGTCTTCTGCCCATGTTTTGCTTAGGTGGTTTGTTTTTTGAGCTCCGTGAGTTGCCTGTATATTTTGGAAATTAATCCTTTGTCTGTTGCTTTGTTTGCAAATATTTTCTCCCATTCTGAGGGTTGTCTTTTTGTCTTATTTATGACTTCCTTTGGTGTACAAAAGCTTTTAAGTTTAATTATATAGCATTTGATTTTTTTTTCTTTTTCTTTTCATTGCTCTAGGAGGTGTGTCAAAAAAGATCTTGCTGTGGCTTATGTCAAAGAGTGTTTCTCCTGTGTTTTCCTCTAAGAATTTTTTTTTTTTTGCAGTTTTATTTTATTTTATTTTTTTAATTAATTTTATTTTATTTTTAAACTTTACATAATTGTATTAGTTTTGCCAAATATCAAAATGAATCCACCACAGGTATACATGTGTTCCCCATTCTGAACCCTCCTCCCTCCTCCCTCCCCATACCATCCCTCTGGGTCGTCCCAGTGCACCAGCCCCAAGCATCCAGTATCGTGCATTGAACCTGGACTTTTATAGTGTCCAGTCTTACATTTAGGTCTTTAATTCATTTTGAGTTTATTTTTGTGCATGGTGTTAGGGATTGTTCTGATTTCATTCTTTTACATGTAGCTTTCCCAGCACCACTTATTGAAGAAGCTGTGTTTTCTCCATATTCTCAATATCTCCCAGGTATATTCTTGCCTCCTTTGTCAAAGATGAGGTGCCCATATCTTACCTCTGGGATTTGTATCTTGTCCTGTTGGTCTATATTTCTGTTTTTGTGTCAGTACCATGCTGTCTTGGTGACGGTAGCTTTGTATTATAGTTTGAAGTCAGAGAGCCAGCTCCATTTTCCTGTCTCAAGATTGCTTTGACTCTTTGGGGTCTTTTGTGTTTCCATACAAATTATACAATTTTTTGTTCTAATTCAGTAAAGAATGCCATTAGTAATTTGATAGGAATTGCACTGCAGTTGTAGATTGCTTTGCATAATGTGGTCATTTTCACTGTAAATTGATTCTTCCACTCCAAGAACATGGTCTGTTTCTTCATCTGTTTGTGTCCTCTTGGATCTCTTTCATCAGTGTTTTATAGTTTTGTGAGTACAGATCTTCTGCTCCTTAGGTAGGTTTATTCCTGGATATTTTATTCTTTTTGTCTTGATGGTAACCAGGATTGTTTTCTTAATTTCTCTTTCTGCTCTTTCATTGTTAGTATAAAGGAATGCAAGAGATTTCTGTGTATTAATTTTGTATCCTGCAACTTTACTAAATTCATTGATCAGGTCCAGCAGTTTTTCTAGTGGCATCTTTCAAATTTTCTGTTTGTGATAACCTGTCGTCTGCGTACACTGACACTTTTACTTCTTTTCCAATTTGGATTTCTTTTGTTTCTTCTACTTCTGTGATTGCCATAGTGAGGACTTCCAAACCTATGTTGAATAAGAGTGGTGAGAGTGGGCATCCTTGTCTTGTTCCTAATCTTAAGGGAAGTGCTTTCAGTTTTTCACCATTGAAAATGATGGCTTGCTGTGGGTTTGTTGTATACGGCCTTTATTATGTTGAGGTAGGTTCCCTCTATGCCAATTTTCTGGAGAATTTTTATCATAAATGGTTATTGCATTTTGTCACAAGCTTTTTCTGCCTCTATTGAGATGATCGTATGGTTTTTATTCTTTAATTTGTTAATATGGACATTGATTGATTTGCATATATTGAAGAATCCTTGCATCCCTGGGATAACCGCTTGATCATGATGTATAATTCTTTTAATATATTGTTGGCTTCTGTTCGTTAGTAGTTTGTTAAGGATATTTGTGTCTTTGTTCATCAGTGATATTGGTCTGTAATTTTCTTTTTTTGTGTGATATCTTTTCTGGTTTTGGTATCAGGGTGATAGTGGCCTTATAGAATGAATTTATAAGTGTTTGTGATTCTGAGATTTTTGGGGAAGAGTTTGAGAAGGATAGATGTTATCTCTTCTCTAAAAGTTGGTTCAAATTGCCTGGGAAGCTGTCTGGTCCTCGACTTTTGTTTGTTGGAATATTTTTAATCACATTTTCAATTTCACTACTTGTGATTGGCCTGTTTATATTTTCTAATTCTTCCTGGTTCAGTCTTGAAAGCATGTATCTTTCCAAGAATATATCTATTTTTTCCAGGTTGTCTTTTTATTAGATTACAGTTGTTTATAGCAGTCTCTATGATCCTCTGTATATCTGTGGTGTCAATGCTAATGTCTTCTTTTTCATTTCTAATTTTACTGAGTCCTCGCTCTTTTTTCTTGAGGAGTCTGGTTGAAGGTTTATCAGTTTTGTTTACCTTCTCAAGGAACCAACTTTTACTTTTATTGACCTTTGCTCTTGTTGTCTTGTTTCCTATTTCATTTATTTCTGGTCTGATCTTTGTGATTTCGTTTCTTCTATTGACTTTGGGTTTTCTTTCTCCTCTTTCTCCCGTAGGTTAGATTGTTAGTTCCAGACTTTTTCTTGTTTCTTGAGGTGAGAGTGCGCTGCTGTGCGCTTCCCTTTCAGAACTGCTTTTACTGTGTCTGATAGGTTTTGTGCTGTCATTTCAGCATCGTTTCTTTCTGTGCATTTTTAAATTTCCTCTTTAATTTCTTCAGTGATCTCTTGGTTATTTAGCAGTGCACTGTTTAGCTTCCATGTATTTGTGTGTGTGTGTGTGTGTGTGTGTGTGTTTTGCATTTTTACCCCTGTAATTGATTTCTAATCTCATAGCATTGTGGTAGGAAAAAATGCTGATACGATTTCAATTTTCTCAAATTTTCCGAGGCTTGATATATGATCCAAGATGTGGTTTATCCTGGAGAATGTTCCATGTGCGCTTGAGAAAAAAAAATTGTTCTCCTGCTTTCAGGTGGAATGTCGTATAAATATCAATTAACTTTTTGGTCTGTTGTGTCCTTGAAAGCTTGTGTTTGCTTAGTTATGTTCTGTTTGGATGATGTTTCCACTGGTATAAGTAGGGAGCTGAAGTCCCCCAATACTAATTGTGTTATGGTTGATTTCCCCTTTTATGGTTGTTAGTGTTTGCCTTATGTATTGAGGTACTCCTATTTCTATGCATAACTATTTGTAATTGTTTTATCTTCTTCCTGGATTGAGTCTTTGATTATTATGTAGTGTCCTTCCTTACCTCTTTAACAGTTTGTGTTTTAAAGTCTATTTTATCTGATATGAGTATTGCTACTCCAGCTTTCTTTTGATTTCCATTTGCATGGAATATCTTTTTCCATCTCTCACTTGCAGTCTGCATGTGTCCTTAGGTCTGAAATGGATCTCTCGTAGGCAGCAGATACACGGGTCTTGTTTTTGTATCCATTCAGTGTGTCTTTTGGTTGAGGCATTTAATCCACTTACATTTATGTATGATTCATATTTCCTATTACCATTTTCTCTACTGTTTTCTTAATTGGTGTTGAATTCTCTTTGCTTTTCTTATCTGTAAAGCTTTTTATTTATCTGCCAAATCTGAATAAGATCTTTGCTCTATAGTCTTGGCTGTGGGCTTTTTTCCTTTCATCACTTTACGTATATCCTGTCACTCCATTCTGGCTGGCAGAGTTTCTGCTGAAAAATCAGCTGATGGCCATATGGGGACTCCCTTGTATGTTATTTTTTGCTTTTCCACTGCTGCTTTTCATAGTTTTTCTTTGTATTTAATTTTTATTAGTTTGATTATTATGTGTCTTGGTATGTTTCTCTTATCCTATATGGGACTCTCTACACTTCCTGGATTCTGGTTGAGTCTTTCCTTTCCTATGTTAAGGAAGTTCTCAACTATAATCTCTTCAAATATTTTCTCAGACTCTTTTTCTTTCTCTTTTGCTGGGACCCCTATAATTCAAATGTTGGTACATTTAATATAATATTGTCCCAGAGAACTCTGAGACTATCTTCAGTTCTCTTCATTTTTTCCTTTATGCTGCTCCTTGGAAGTTATTTCCATCATTTTATCTTCAGTTCACTTATTTGTTTTTCTGCCTCAGTTATTCTGCTATTGATTCCTTCTAGCATATTTTTAATTTTAGTTACTGCATTTTTCATCACCGTTTGTTCATTCTTTTGTTCTTCTAGGTGTTTGTTTAATACATTTTCTTCTATTTCTGCGATTTTGGATCATCTTTACTATCACTACTCTGAATTATTTTTCAGATAGTTACATATTTCCTCCTCATTTATTTGATCTTGTAGGTTTTTACCTTGCTCCTTTGTCTGTAACATATATTTTTGTCATCCTATTTTTTTTTTTTTTTTTTTTATGAGTAGGAATGTGTTCCTATCTACTGTTTGTTTGGCCTGAGGTTTCTGGCAGTGGAGTTTGCAGGCAGTTGGGTCGAGCTGGGTCTTGGTGTTGAGATGTGGACCTCTGGGAGACCTTACTCTGATTAGTATTCCCTGGGGTCTGAGGTTCTCTATTGGTTCAGTGGTTCAGACTCGGTACTCCCACCACTAGAGCTCATTTCTAATCTCGCCCATGAACTGAGATCCCACAAGCCACAGAACACGGCAAAAAAAAAAAAAAAAGAGCAGAACAAAAACAAAGAATAAAAATTACAATTTAGAAAACCAGCAGATATATTAGAAAAAATAAGAATATATATGAAACAAACACCAGAAGGTAAAACAGAACTCCAGTAGCAAAGGAGAAAACCAAAAAGCAAACCAAACCAAAACAAAAAGGACCCGAAAAAGCCTTGGCTGTGGAAGGCAGGGCTTAGGCAGGGCAGCCTTAGGCAGGGTGGGGTTTAGGCGTAGGACCCAGGCCAGGAAAGGCCCTAGGTGGGTGTCAGGGTGGCGCCCGGGCTCAGCCTGGCCGGTAGGGGCCCTCTGGAGAGCCTCTGGCCTCACGGTTTAGAGGCCCAGGGCCTCAGCAAGCTCCCTGGAGCTGAGTGACCAGGGATGGAGAATGCTAGATGTGTTTCCCCAGTCCTCCAACCCCTCAGGTCCCTCCTAGTCCCTGCTGATCCCCAGAAGGTAAATGTGTCTCTTAAGGTGTGTAAACCCCTCCCTTTACCCAGCCGCCCCGCGGGTATACCTGCCACGTCCAGCCTCCACTTCTCCTCCCCCATCGCTACCCACCCCCACCATCCTACCCAGTTGCTCAGGGGTTCCTCTGGTCTTCCTGGGTGTCCAAGGTCCTCCACCAGCATCTGGTAAATATCCTGTTGGTGAGGAGACATGGACTCTGCATCTTCTCTCCCCATCATCTGGGCCCCACTTCCCCTAAAACTTAAATAAATGGGACCAGTAATAAAAAAAAAATCATAAAGATCTAAGCCCATTGGTTTGTCGATGAAGTGAAAATGTTAGTCATTCAGCCGTTTCCAACTTTTTGTGACCCCCCTGGACTGTAGCCTGCCTGGCTCCTTTGGCCATGGAATTCTCTTGGCAAAAATACCGGAATGGGTAGCCATTCCCTTCTCCAGGGGATAGTCCTGACCCACGGATTGAGCCCAGGTCTCCTGCATTGCAGGCAGATTCTTTACCATCTAAGTCACCAGGGGAACCCTGTTCTATTGATAAAATTATGCCAAATTTCTGTTAAGTAATTATTCCATGTTCACAGAGATTCTAGAGAATAAAACAAGGAGATATACCCTCTAGTTTGATTCGTGTAACTATGGGATAACATAGATACCAAAATATGACAAGGAATGTAAGGAGAATTAAAATTATGGGCCAATATCTTGTGGAGGAAAAGGCGGCAACAGGATGAGATGGGTGGCTGGCATCACTGACTCAATGAACATGAGTTTGTGCAAACTCCGGAAGATAGTGAAGGACAGGGAAGTCTCGTGTGCTGCAGTCTATGGGTCACAAAAACTTGGACACGACTGAGCAACTGAGCAGTAACAACAAATCCTGTGGATGTTGAGGCCCGTATCTTCAACAAAATACTGGCAAAGTCACTGAACAATATATGAAGGTGAGAACGGATTAGGATGAAACACATGGTCCAGGCGTGCAACATTGATTTAAAATTCTGACCATTAGAAAACCAGTATAATGCATGACATTAACTGATTGGAAGTGAGAAATGATGTGATTTTTCTCAGTAAATGCAGAATAAAAGTTTGATCAATTTTAACACCATAATTTTGTCATCAACTTAGGCCATAAAATTCTATCAATAAACAGATTTTCCCTTACCTTGATAAATGGCACTCTAGAAAACACCAGGCGATGTCACAGTTAAAGTAAAACCTTGAAGGTTTTAATTTGAGTTCACAAACAAGAGAAGGAGGCCAACTGTCACCACTTCTGTCCAACGCTGCACAAAACAGAAGGGAGGCCAATGAAGTGCAGAAATGCAAAAACATGGTGGGATTCAAAGATGACATGGTTATGGATATCGAAATTTCAAGGATAAGTGATTTGACTTAGAGCATTTGGAAATATAAATGCACACAAATATTAACATGCAGAAAACACTACTATATTTATATACTAATTACAAACAGTTATTTTAAAACAGAATTTTAAAACATTAATAATAGCATCAGAGGTATCATGTTTCTAATTCCGAATATAATGCAAGGTGCTTAATGGCTGTGGGGGAGGGGCGCAGTGGGAATAACATTTTTGAGAGATGATAAAGAAGGTCCTAAATAAATGGATAGAAATCCATGAAAGAATCTAGGATGTTCAATAACAGTCTATATCCAAGCAGATGTTCTTTGGGAGGGGAGTACTGAGAATTGACAGTCAAATTCAGTGTGAGCATTTGCTCTATCAATATTAAAAACTATTATAAAACTACAGTAATGTAGAAAGATGGGTCAGTGAAGGGACAGTTATCAGACCAGAGGAACAGAAGAGAGAGTTTAGCGAAAGACCTGTCCACAGACAGACCTTTGTTCCACCCCCACTTTTTTTTTTTAAGTATGGTGGCTGTGCAAGGAGTGGGAAATGATGGTCTTTTTGTAAGAATTTGTTTTTCCATTTGACCATGTAAGGAAAAAAAGTTCATCTGATAACACAAACCACACGGAACCAACTCCAGGTTGGTAAGAGACCTCAGGGTAAGAGATAAAACCATGAAAACTCATAGATGATGACTTAGATTGCCTTGTGGCTTTTGGGTAAGGGGAGATTCCTGACATGGAACAAGAATGACACATTTGACTGCATTAAAGCTAAAAGCTTTACAATAATAATAAATAAAAAAAAAACTAAAAGCTTTCAGTAGATTCATTTGGTTCAGTTCAGTCACTCAGTCATGTCCAGCTCTTTGTGACCCCATGGACTGCAGCACGCCAGGCCTCCCTGTCCTTCACCATCTCCCAGAGCATGCTCAAACTCATGTCCATTGAGTCAGTGATGCCATCCAACCATCTCGATTCATCAGAAGACACCATAAAAGAGTGGCATGCAAGTCACACAGATATGGGAGAGGAAAGCTTTAACATGCAAATAGAAGTCCTAAAAATGAATATGAAAAAGGCAGACAGTGCTGTTGAAAGTCAGGCAAGTTCTTTAACTGTGACACCACAAAAGAGCAAATGATGAAAAAAATGACCATAATGACAAAAAAGATTAATAAAGCTGCTCCACTTTGTGGGTCACCAGAACCATACAGGAGACAGCCACAAGAAGTACCACCTCACTTCCACCAGATTGGCAGCAGTTGACATGCTGAGAATAGGCAAGAGGGTGGAGCATCAGTAATTTTCATGCACTGTGGGTAGGACCGCTCTCCACACAGTTGAGTGGGAGAGACTGGCTTCATCTAGGAAGGGTGAGGCTTTATCTAGGAAGGAGAGTCTGGCTTCATCTAGAAAGGTTGCATAGATCATGACTCCGCCCCCCTCCCGCCCCCCACAGATCCTATATACAGAGAAGTCTTTTGCAATGTTCTTACTTAGAACTGCCCACTTGGAGCTGTGGCCAAATGGATAGATAAATTGTGTCACCACTGCTGATAGGGTATGGGGCCTCTTGGGCACATATCTAGTGCAGAGCTTAGAGAAGTTTCTAGCCCTCCTACTTCCCTATTTAGTCCCTTCCCCCCCACCTCGCCCCCACCACTGTTGCCTTCCTGCCTTAGATGATCGCGTCTTTGACTTTGTACTTCCCTCCTTGTCCCCAGAGTCCATGGCTGTACATCATTTGCCAGGGAACAGCCAGTGTTGAGTGAAGGGCATACTGATTGGGGGGACAGCCATGCTGAGCTGCAAGGTGGCCCAGACCCAGAAGGAGGTGAGATGGTTCAAGGATGAGAAGAAGCTGAGTGCCAGCTCAGAAGTGCAGGAAGAGACCCAGGGCCATGCCCAGCGGCTGGTGGTGCAGCAGGCGGGGAAAGCAGACACTGGGAAGTACAGCTCTGAGGCTGGAGGCCGGAAGGTCTCCTTGTGTGTGGATATCACAGGCGGTTCTAACTGAGAGCATTTGGAGGAGACGATGGGACTGACTAATAGACTCATTGCACCCTAGTGCTCTCTACATTAGACTTCTTCTCTTCAAGTCTTCCGTCCCTCCACGTCCTAGTATTATGCCCATGGCTGAGCCAAGGGAATTTAAATTGGAGGGGCATGTATATGGAAGGGAGTTTGGCCATTCTTGTAAACTTCAAGTACTGTTTGATGTAACACTTACTCACATGTCCCAGCAGCTGTGTAGAATCTTCCCCATATTGAGGACTCTGGAATCCACCTGGTACTTGAGGTTTGAAGTAGATGAGATGTCTCTTACCTGGGAATATGTGCATATCCTTCTGCCGAATGTTTTGGCTGTTCTCACATCCCTCATCTAACATCACATGAGAGTTCTTACTAGTGAGACCTGTTTGAATTTCACTGAACCAAAATTAAGGGGATTTTTTTTTTCAGCACATAATCATGCTTGGAATTTTCTCAAAACTAAAATTTGGTTCATGATAGTTTAGGTGTTCTGGGAGGCTCTTTTCTCTTTCACTTCGTGTACCAAATTCTAGATCCAGGTTTTGTCTCAGTGCCTGTGAACAGTGAAAAAGGAGCTGACTGTTGGTAGGTATGCACCTGTGATATACGCCTGAGGTTTAGAGTGCTCTTTTCAAACAGCATATTGTTTTCCTTTGTCTTCAGTTAGAACATTTGTGTCAGTATTCTTGGAGTTTGATTTGTAAGCTTAGAAATGGAAACGAATAAATAGCTAATACTATACTACTACACTAAAAGATGAGTTTTTATAGTAGCAGCAGCCATGGTCTCATAAACCAGTATTTACTTTATAGAATTTCCCTCATGGTTAGTGTGTTTGTGCCTCCCTGGCTGGTTCATAGAGAAGTCTGAGATCTAAATTTCTTTTCCTTTCATTAGGAGTTTGTTACAGGTAGATAACTGATTGGGAATGTATTAGTTCTTGAGTGGGTAGTGGATTCAGTGTTTATTATACTATTAAAAGCGTAAGCACTTTAAAAAAAGAGGGTGTTAATATCAAATAACTAAGGCTGTGATCCTACACTGGCCTCTGGTTGCCAATCCCTAACAGTGTCGGACTGTACCTGTACATAATACTTTGTGGGTATGTATAGATACCAGAAACCTCAAAGGTCTGTCTAGTCAAGGCTATGGTTTTTCCAGTGGTCATGTATGGATGTGAGAGTTGGACTGTGAAGAAAGCTGAGCGCCGAAGAATTGATGCTTTTGAACTGTGGTGTTGGAGAAGACTCTTGAGAGTCCCTTGGACTGCAAGGAGATCCAACCAGTGCATTCTGAAGGAGATCAGCCCTGGGTGTTCTTTGGAAGGAATGATGCTAAAGCTGAAACTCCAGTACTTTGGCCACCTCATGCGAAGAGTTGACTCATTGGAAAAGGCTCTGATGCTGGGAGGGATTGGGGGCAGGAGGAGAAAGGGACGACAGAGGATGAGATGGCTGGATGGCATCACTGACTCGATGGACATGAGTCTGAGTGAACTCCGGGAGTTGGTGATGGACAGGGAGGCCTGGCATACTGCAATTCATGGGGTCGCAAAGAGTCGGACACGACTGAGCGACTGAACTGAACTGACAGATACCAGAAACCTCACTCTGTACCTTTGTCAAATGTTATTAATATTTTAAGAGAATATGACACATTACTTTATGGTAGTCAATTTGAAAAATTTTGACAATTTGGCCAGTTCCTAGAAAACTATTATCAAAAGTAACACAGGAGAATTAGACAACTCCAACAGTTCTAAACCTTTTAAGTAAGTTGAACCGCAGTAAATCATTTTTCTCAGAAAGATCTAAGCCCAGTGACTTTCCTGGTAAATTATATTAAATATTTTAGAAATAAATTAATCCATGTTCATGGAGATTCTTCTAGAGAATAGAAGGAGAAACACTCTGCAGATGGTTTTCTGTAGGTAACATATCATGGACACCAAAATATGACAAGGACTGTACCAAGAATTAAAATTACAGGTCAGTTTATTATAGCTGTCAAAGGAAAACCCTAGACAAAATATTAGCAAACTGAATTTAGCAATATATCCAGAAGATAATACACTGTGATAAGGTTGTACTCCCGTATTGCAGGGCTTATGTAGCTTCAGAAACAAAGCAGATCAATGCAAAGCATGAAACGTAAGAAGGAATAACAGATTACGTGGATATCAACTCAGAAAATCTAAAAGATCAATTAGACTTAGTATAAGAATTGAGAAAATTGCCATGTAAAAAGTCAATATGTGAAAAACATATATTTCCATATAGTAGCAGCATAGTTGGAAAATGAAATTATAAAAGATTTACAGCATTGTTAAAAGTATGATCTTTCCATTTCCAAGTAAAATAAAGATGTTTAAGACATTAGTGGGGGGAAATGGTTAAACATTTTTGAGAGAGAGAGTAAAACATGCCTAAAGAAATAGATGGAAATCTATGGAAGACTCAGATATATTCACATCCAGTCAAAATCTAACAAATGTTTTTCTTTGGATAGTTGAAAATTGAGCAGCAGATTCCAAAGGTCAAGTAGAGCCAACATGCTCTTGAAAAAGAATTATCATAAAGATACTGGGGTTACAATACAGGGATAGTTATCAGATCAAAGGAACAGAATAGTGAACTCACAGTCAGACCTGTGAATAAATGAACTTCCAACTCTGCCGCCATCCCCACCACTTTTGTTTTTAATCCGGTGAGCTTGTATAGGCAATGGAGAAAGGATGGTCTTTTTAATATGTTTTCAACATTTAATCATAAAAAAAAATTGCATAGGTAACTGGAACAGCACTTAAAAAGAAACTCCAGGTAGGTTAGAGACCAGAGTATGAAAGGAAAACCATAAAACCTCAGATGATGACATAGATTATCTAATGGCTTCAGGGTAAAGGAAGTCTTAAACGGAACAACGGAACAATATCCTGTATTCGACTGCATTAAAACTAAATTTGGGGGCTTCCCTGGCGGTCCAGTGGTTAAGAATCTGTGCTTCCACTGCAAGGGGCACAGGTTTGACCCGTTGTTGGGGAACTAAGATCCTACAAGCTGTGTGGTGAAACCAAATAAACAAACAGATTTAAAACAAAAACTTGAGTGAAAAGGCAAGTGACGCAGATGGGAACAGTATTCGCAAGCTGCATCATTTGTCAGATTTCTAGCACTCGAGCACATAAAGAGATCTGGGTAATAAATAAAGGGCAGACAGAAAACGCTATTGAAAATCAGCTGAAACACTTGAGAGTACCACCACAGGAGTGCAAACAGTAATGGCCCAAAGACTGAAAATGCTGCTCCACTTTCTGAGTCCTGAGTGCCATGCAAGAGGGAGCCAAGGGGATACGACTTCCCTCCCACCCGACTGGCCACAGTTGGCACGCTGGGCATAGACCAGAGGGTGGAGGCTCAAGATTGCTTCTGCACTGCAGGTGGGAGGGCACCCCTCCCCGAGCGGGCCTGTGGAGAGCGTTAATGTCAGATAACTGTGGCTGGGGTCCTGCACTGCCCTTTGGGTGCCCACCTAGACAGGCTGAGGAACCAATGCCTCAGGACCCTGAAGTTCTCCCAGAGTAGTGTGTACACTGAAGTCTCTGGCAATGTCTTCTCCTGGAACAACAGGCATGGATCAGTGGGAGAATATATAGGTAAACTGCGGTCACTCGGTGAGAAGGAGGTAGGGTTTTCCAGGCCACATAGCTAGCCAGGATCTAGAGAAATTTCCAGTTCTCTTGCTTCACCATTTAGTCCTTCCTCCCCAGTGCTGCATCTTGACTTAGATAGCATCTCTGACCCTGTGTATCCCCCTCTGTCCCCAGAGCCCTCGGTGGTGTTCGCCAAGGAGCAGCCGGCACGCAGTGAAGTGCAGGCCGTGGCAGGGTCGAGTGCCACGCTGAGCTGCGAGGTGGCCCAGGCCCAGACGGAGGTGACATGGTACAAGGATGGGAAGAAGCTGAGTTCGAGCTCGAAAGTGCGTGTGGAAGCCAAGGGCTGCACCCGGAAGCTGGTGGTGCAGCAGGCGGGCAAGGCGGACGCCGGGGAGTACAGCTGCGAGGCCGGGGGCCAGAAGGTCTCCTTCCGCCTGGACGTCGCAGGTCAGTTATTTGAGAGGATCTTTTGGAGACGATGTGACTGACTTACAGCCATGACAAGATCTTTTCATTGCATTTAACCTCTTCATATCTCCCACTTCCCACCTCCCATTCTCGTGCTCATGGCTGATCCCAGGGACGCTGGGTGGGAATGGTGTGTGTGTGAGGAGGGGGGGCCTCTCTTGTGCACCCCAAGTGGTGTTTCCATGTTGTAATGTTCCAGCTGATCTTTGGTGCCCAGGACCCTGGCTCCATCTGGCCCTTGGGGTCTCAAGTGGGCCACATGTCTCTCACCTTGGGAAATGTGAAAGTACTTTTTGGATGTTTTAGCAATGTCCAAATTCTCTCACCCAGCGTTGTATGAGGATTCTCCCTAATCAGAGATGTGTGTAGTTTTTTGAACCTGATAAGAGGATTTCAGCCACATAATCATGCTTGGCATTACCTCAAGTCTGAATTTATGTTAGTTGTTATGGGACACTCTTTCTTTCTTGCACATTGTTGTAGAAGTTATCTGTCCATCTAAATGTTGCAAAATCTAGGTTTCTGTTCTGTTGCAACGTCTGTGCAAAGTAAACCAAGAGAAGAGGATTGGTGCCTTTGACATGCGCCTCTGAGATATGGTACATTCTTTTAAAAGCAAATTTTGGTTTTCTTTTGCCTCCAGTTAGTACATTCTGTGTCAGGATTCCCTTTGGAGCTTGATTTATAAATTTAGAAATGGAGAGTAGTAAGGAGCTTTCGCTACACCAATAGGCCTTCCTAAAGATGAGGCACTGTAGTAGCAGTACTGACTGGTAGAGCAGCATTTGTTTCATAGCATTTCCTAAGGACGCGTGTCTTTCTGTACCTTCTGAGCTGGTTCACAGAGATGTCTGCAGACTACCTTTAGTTTCCTTTTGTTAAGAGAGGTTAACTTCAAACAGAGGTGGGCTGTGGCCCTGCCTTGACTCCTAAGTGCCACCACGTAACAGTTTGATATTGTATTAGTATATACTGATTCATAGGTATATTATCAGTTCAGTTAGTATAAATTCAGTCACTCAGTTGTGTCCGACTCTTTGCGACCCCATGAATCGCAGCACGCCAGGCCTCCCTGTCCATCACCAACTCCTGGAGTTCACTCAAACTCACGTCCATTGAGTCGGTAATGCCATCCAGCCATCTCATCCTCTGTCGTCCCCTTCTCCTCTGCCCCCAATCCCTCCCAGTATCAGAGTCTTTTCCAATGAGTCAACTTAGATACCAAGAAATCCACTGTGAATCATTTTGACATTATTATAATCAAAACCTGATATTATTTCACACAAGTAAACTTGAAAAGTTTTGAAATATTGGCCAATTCTTAGAAAACTATATCAAAACTTACACAAGAAGAAATAAACGTGAACAGTCTTATAATGTTTTAGATAAATGGAACCATAATAAAATAATCTCATAGAACAAGATTAAGCTCAGTGGCTGTACTGGCAAATTATATGAAATATTCTGGAAAACTATTTCCTATTCACGGAGATTCTTTAAGAAAATGGAAAAGGGATATATATGTGTGTGTGTCTATTTATATGTGTGTGTGTGTGTGTATAACACTCTTTAACTCATTTTATGTAGCTACCATAGTATTGATACCCAAATCTGACAAAGTATAAAGAATTGAAATTACAGGTCAATCTTTTATCGATGTCAATGTCAAAATCCTATACAAAATATTGGCAAAGTGAATGGAGCAATACGTGAAGATCTTAATCCAGGAATGCAATTGTTCAACATCAGAACATTAGAAAAATCAATCTATAACATTAAGAAGCTAAAAGAGAAAAAGCATATTCCTGCCTTTAAAAGTACAGAATAAAAGTACTTGAAAAAATGTTTACATCCTATCTAGATTGAGTTTTATAAAATACAGCATACATTCATTTTGATAACTTCTTACTGAACTAGTAATAAACGGATAGATCCTTAATTTGATACAGAGTACTAAAGAAAACGACATCAAACATCACACTTGCAGAGAAACCTTGAAAGCTTTCCTTTTCACTGGAGCATTTCAAGGGGCTCCACTATCACAACTTATGTCCAATATTGTAGAGACTGTCAGGAAAAATATAAAGTAAAATTTAGGTAAAGCAAAAAGTGGAGTTCCTAGATGATAACATTATTAATGCAGAGAGTAGAAAGAATTTTTAAAGTTAGTAAGAAAGTTAAGAATAATCGCCACATACAAAATACACAGAAAACGCCTCTAAGTTGATGTACTAGCAACTGAGAGTCAGAAAATAATATTTTAAGACAGTTACCATAGCATCAAAAGCATCATGCTTCTAATTCCATGTCTAATAAAATTTGTTTAAGGCTTCCAAGAGAGGATATTAAACATTTTAGGGAGGCAGTGAAGATCTAAATGAATGGTGAGCTATGCATGGAAGGCATGAAGGTGTCCATTCCTACTCAAAACCCTGGAGGAGGAAATGGCATCCCAGTCCAGGCATTCTTGCCTGGAGAACTCCATGGGCAGAGGAGCCTGGCCAGCTACAGTCCTTGGGGTTGCAAGAGTTGGACACAACTGAACACGTACCACCAATCAAAATCCAAAGGGAAGTTCTTCTGTGTGTCTGTCAAAACTGACAAGTTGATTCCGAGGGCCAGGTGGAACGGAAGCACTCGTAAAATGAGAGCCTTTGATCTGCAAGATATCAAACATTATAAAATTACAGTAGTGAACAGCTGGGTTTCAGTGCAGGAATAAATACAAAGAAATAGAATAGTGAGCTCTGAAACAGCCCTGCATTTAACCAAACTCTCCCATCCCTTTTCTGTTTTCTATGTAGTGCTAGTGTGTAGTGTAGAGAGAGAGAGTAATTTTTTCATAAACTGTGCAAATGCCATATAACCATATATATATATGTGTGTGTATATATATTTATATCTGTTCCTCTATAATAAAAATTGACGTCTCTCTCACAGCACACATGGACACCAACTCCCGGTGGGTTAGAGACTCCAATATAAAAGTTTGGAGAAGGCAATGGCACCCCACTCCAGTACTCTTGCCTGGAAAATCCCATGGATGGAGGAGCCTGGTGGGCTGCAGTCCATGGGGTCGCTAGAGTCGGACACAACTGAGCGACTTCACTTTCACTTTTCACTTTCCTGCATTGGAGAAGGAAATGGCAACCCATTCCAGTGTTCTTGCCTGGAGAATCCCAGGAACAGGGCAGCCTGGTGGGCTGCCATCTATGGGGTCGCACAGAGTCGGACACAACTGAAGTGACTTAGCAGCAATGACCTGATGGTAATAAAAGATTTAAGCAGTATATAAATGTATTAATCACAAAGGATACATTTTTTAAAATTAATTAGTTTTAATTGGAGTATACTTCCTTTACAATATTGTGGTGGTTTTGCCATACATCGACATGAATCAGCCACGGGTGCACATGTGTCTCCCCATCCTGAACCACACTCCCACCTCCCTCCCCACCCCATCTCTCTGGGTTGTCCCAGAGCCGTCGGCTTTGAGTGCCCTGCTTCATGCATCGAACTTGCACTGGTTATCTGTTTTACATATGGTAATGTACGTGTTTCAATGCTGTTCTCTCAAATCTTCCCACCCTCACCTTCTCCCACTGAGTCCAAAAGTCTTTACTTTACATCCGTGTCTTTTGCTGCCTTGCATATAGGATCGTTGTTATCATCTTTCTAAATTCCACATACATGCATCAATATACTGTATTGGTGTTTCTCTTTCTGACTTACTTCCACTCTGTGTAACAGGCTCCAGTTTCATCCACCTAATTAGAACTGACTCAAATGCGTTCCTTTTTATAGCTGAATAATATTCCACTGTGTGTATGTACCACATCTTCCTTATCTGTTCATCTGCCAGTGGAGATCTAGGTTGCTTCCATGTCCTCGGATCAGTTCAGTCACTCAGCTGTGTCCAACTCTTTGTGACCCCATGGACTGCAGCACTCCAGGCTTCCCTGTCCATCACCAATTCCCAGACCTTGCTCAATCTCATGTCCATCGAGTCGGTGATGCCATCCAACCATCTCATCCTCTGTCGTCCCCTTCTCATCCTGGCTTCAATCTTTCCCAGCATCAGGGTCTTTTCCAGTGAGTCAGTTCTTTGCATCAGGTGTCCTGGCTGTTGTAAACAGTGCTTCAGTGAACACTGGGGTACACATATCTCTTTCAGTTCTGGTTTCCTCAGTGTGTATGCCCAGCAGTGGGATTGCTAGGTCATATGGCAGTTCTATTCCCAGTTTTTTAAGGAATCTTCATACTTTTCTCCATAGTGGCTGTACTAGTTTGCATTCCCACCAACAGTGTAAGAGGGTTCCACAAAGGACATTTGACGTACTTGCCTGTGTTAAAACTGAGAACTTTATGTCAACAGAAGACACACAAAAGATAAGGAAGCAAGTGACAAAGATGGAGAAAATATTTACACAGCCATAACTGTGAAGGTTCTAATATAAATATATGAAGAGCTCCTGAAAATGAAGAAGGAAAAGACAGACAATGCTACTGATAACTCGGTAAACGTCTGGCAGTGATCCTGAAGAAGGGCAGACTCCAAAAGCCAAAAAGATGAGAAATGGTGCTTCACTTTGTAAGCCGTTAGGACTGTGCAAAGGAAAGCTCAGGAAGTACAACCATGCTCCCTACTGGCTTGCCACCAGTTGATGACACTGAGAGGATGGAGCCTCAGGAACGCTCATGCACTGTGGGTAGGAGAGTTCTCTGTGTGAGAAAGACTGCATTATCTAGGAAGGTTGAAGGGCATGTGCATCCTGATCCCACATTTCCTTTCCTAGAGGAATCTGTGCAGGGAAGAAATCTTTCCCAGAGCCCCCAGTTGGAGCAGGACGCACGGAATGTATAGATCAATTGTGGGCACTTATGGGACAACACAGAGCCTGGAGCAGGGCCCAGCCCCCTTCCTACCTGCCCAGCCCTTCTTTCCATACTGCTGCATTCCTGACTTAGATGGCGTCTCTGAGCCTGTGCATCCTTCCTTGTCTGCAGAGCCTATGGTGGTGTTTGCCAAGGAGCAGCCGGCACGCAGTGAAGTGCAGGCCAAGGCAGGCGCCCGCACCACACTGAGCTGCGAGGTGGCCCAGGCCCAGATGGAGGTGACGTGGTACAAGGATGGGAAGAAGCTGAGTTCGAGCTCGAAAGTGCATGTGGAGGCCAAGGGCTGCACCCGGCAGCTGGTGGTGCAGCAGGCGGGCAAGGCAGACGCCGGGGAGTACAGCTGCGAGGCCGGGGGCCAGAAGGTCTCCTTCCACCTGGATGTCACAGGTGGGTGCCAAGGCTGGGTGGGGGGGTGTGAGTGCGGGGGATGCTGGGTCCTCTGCTGGGTTCTCCACGGATGCAGTCAGCTCCAGGGCTCTGTCTCCCCGCAAGGCCCTTGAGTGGCAGGACGCCTGCCAGAGCCCCGAGTCCAGGACACTCTTGACATCTGCTCCCCCAGATTCCCGCTTCTCTCCGCCACATCCATACCTTTCCCAGTGTGAAACCTGCCACAGAGGCTTTCTCAGCCATCTGCAGGCTGCTGAAATGGCCATTCTCTGTCTGTGGTCAGCAGGGGGCACTATTCCCATATTAAGTCTTCCTGGGCAGCTGTGGAGCCCTGCTCTGGGGCACTTCTGGCCTTGAACACCCCTGCCTTCACTGGGTCTGGCGCCCCGTCTCGGCTCGGGCCCCTGACGGTCCAGCTGTATTTAGGTCAGCCTGTTGTGTTGGCCTCTGCTCAGATGCCCATTCTGTCCTGGGCCTGAGCCAAGCCGGTATATTGCCTGCTTGCTCCTGTCCCTCCTGCTCCTGGTGACATCACTGGGTTTCGGAGTCCTGAGCTCAGTGACCCTGTCTCTGTCCCCAGCTGTGGTCCTGGCATCTGATCCTGCAGCCAGCATGGTCTTTTCAGGCGGTCCCCTGGATCAGGCCTCACAGGAACCCTCTTAGGCCCCCTCCCAGGGCCTCCCTCTCCCCCTTCTCGGCCCTGGCCTTTCCCCTGCTGCTGGAGGCACTCAGGCTATTTCACAGTCTCAGTCTTTGCCTGGCCTCTCCCCTCCCCACAGGGGGTTCCTCTACTGAGCTTGTCCTCCTCTGCTGCCCTTCCTGGCCCCGCTCCACCCTGCCCTTCTGGAATGCTGGCCGAGCCCCAGGCTGCATCAGGGTCATTATGTGCCCCGCTTTCCCTGCCTTAGCTGCTCGTGGGGCCCAGCGCCCCTTGGGGTGGGGCAGGGATCCTGGACTCTGAGCTCTTGGTGGACAGAGCTTGTGGCCCCCAGGCCTGTGGTCCCAGGTGGCTCCTCCTCACTGCCCTGTGCTGCCCCTGGGAGCCTGGATGGTGCCTGGCAGGCGGAGTGTGGCCCTGAGGCGTTCCTCGCTGGCTTGCTCAGAAGAGAGGCCGGGGTGGAGAGGTGGACAGCCTAGGCAGTTTAATTTCAAGTCTCCCACGGCGTGGCCTGGAGGGGGCTGGTATTCAGGTCAAGGGTGAGAGGGTCCCCTGTCTAATGCTCCTGTGTTATCCCCCTGCCCAGAGCCGGAGTTTGAGCCCCCGGCCCCAGAGAAACCCAGACGCAGGGAACCGCTGGTGGTCAGGGAACACGAGGACATCATCCTGACAGCCACTCTGGCCACGCCGTCTGTGGCCACGGTGACGTGGTTCAAAGATGGTGTGGAGATTCGCCGCAGCAAGCGGCACGAGATGGCCAGCCTAGGGGACACCCACACCCTGACCATGCGTGGGGCACAGACCCTGGACAGCGCTGTCTACAGCTGCCGCGTGGGCACAGAGGGGCAGGACTTCCCGGTACAGGTGGAAGGTGAGCAGCTCCATGGGGTGGTCCTCTGGGAACCCCTTGTTGGCAGCATCCTGGAGTGGAGACTGGGTGCGGCTCCGGGCGTGCAACCAGGCGGCTCGGAGCTGGTCCCGCGGCCTGAACCCTGCCAGGCTGACGTCCCCTCCCCTCCCCTAGAGGTGGCTGCCAAGTTTTGCCGCCCCCTGGAGCCCGTGAGCGGGGATCTGGGCGGCACGGTGACGCTGGTCTGTGAGCTGAGCCCTGCGCAGGCTGAGGTGGTGTGGCGCCGCGGAAGCACGCAACTCCGGGCCGGCAAACGCTTCCAGATGGCGGCTGCGGGGCCTCGGCGCTCGCTCACGGTGTCGGGCCTGCGGGCAGAGGATGCAGGGGAGTACGTGTGTGAGAGCCGCGACGACCACACCAGCGCCATGCTCACTGTTATCGGTATGCGTGTGCCAGGTCTGCGGGCTGAGTCTCCGGGGAGGGTGGGTAGCTCGGCAGAGCATTCTTGGGAGGCTTCCTGGAAGAGGTGTCCTTCCGCGGAGTCTGCAAGAGGGGGAGGCCCCGCCTATCCTGTCTGTATCTCAAGTGGAGCCCCTGTCCACAGTACCCCGTGTGGTCAAGTTCACGTCTGGGCTGAGTGCGGTGGTTGCGGAGGAGGGGAGCGAGGCCACTTTCCAGTGCGTGGTGACCCCCAGCGACGTGGCGGTCACATGGTTCCGAGACGGTGTCCAACTACAGTCCAGCGAGAAGTTTCTCATCTCGCAGAAGGGTGCCAGCCACAGCCTGACCATCTTAAGCCTGGCCCTGGAGGATGCCGGCCAGGTCACTGCGCAGGCTGAGGGCATCCAGTCCACGGCTGCCCTCCGGGTCCGAGGTGAGCTTGTGGAGCGGCAGGGAGGGCGCCACAGCTTCTTATACCAGCTTCTCCTAGTGAGCTGGTTCCCAGGTGGCTGTACTGATACACCCTGCTGCCAGCCTGGATCCAGAGCCTTGGGCTGACTTCAGAGGATGTGGGTTTATCAGCTGCAGAGTGGGACCATGGGGCCAGGCACCTGCTCTGAAGGGGAGATGGTAAACTCTTGCAGTGCACACCTGGAGGGAGAGTGGGCAGAGGTCGTGATCCAGGGGGTCTTCCTAGGGAAAGGACACTTGCTGAGCCCAGAGGTGGGAGAGATGGCAAGGTGGGCAAGCATATGCAGGGGATGGGGATGCGCTTGGCTCACTGAAGCCAGGTTGTGTGGGGAGAACCAGAACTTTACCCCAGGGGAGCCAAGCCATCTCATGCGGAAGGGAGTTAAATGGGCAGATTCACTTCTGCCCATGGCACAACCTGAGTCTGGGAGGAGGACTCAAAACATTTCTCTTCTTTAATGTGGTGCACCCAGGGCCTAGTTGAACAGGGTGCAGCTGGTCTGGGGGCTCGGAGTCTGCCTGTCTCAAGAGCTCTCTGTGTCCCTATGCTTCTGCTCACCAGCCGCACTGAGGAGTTTCAGGCTCTTGTGGGCATGGCAGGAGGGTGTTCAGAAGAGGGGAGCAGTATGTGGGAGGGGGACTGGGCAAGAAGAAGCCCTCCTGAAGTGTGGTTGTGGTGCTCAGTCGCTCAGTCGTGTCCGACTCCCTGTGACCCCGTGGACGGTAGCCTGTCAGGCTTCTTTGTCCATGGGATTCTCCAGGCAAAAATACTGGAGTGGGTTGCCATGCCTTCCTCCAGCTGAAGTGCTGTTATTCACCCATAAAATCATACCTGCGCACACGTGCAGCTGAGCGCTGAGAATGGCCAAGGTCTTCCCTAGCTCGGAGTCAGAATGTGGTGGAGGGCAGGTCTGCTGGCTAGGGGTCAGGGGCCGGGTCCCTCTGCCTTGCTTTTCCGAGAGTAAACAGTGGCTCTGGTGATCTCCTTCTCTCATGACTGCAGAGGCTCCAGTGTTGTTCAGAAAGAAGCTGGAGCCACAGACCGTGGAGGAGCGGAGCTCAGTGACCATGGAGGTGGAGCTGACTCGGCCGTGGCCGGAGGTCAAGTGGACACGCAATGCTGTAGCACTCGCGTCGGGCGAGAAAGTGGAGATCCACGCCGAGGGTGCACGCCACCGTCTGGTTCTCCACGGTGTGGGTTTCGCTGACCGTGGCTTCTACGGCTGCGAGACACCAGACGACAAGACACAGGCCAAGCTGACTGTGGAAAGTGAGCAGCTAGGCGAGCTTGGTCCAAGGGTTGAGCATTGAGGAGGTAGAGAGGGTAGGAGGAGAGGGACCTCCGTCTGGGGGCAGAGCCTTGGGAAAGGGGGAAAAGGGAAGAAGACCCTGCACTTGGCAGGGGCCGGGGAGGAGGGGAAGGGAGTGAGGGGCGGGGAGGCCTCCCCCACAGGGCACCGTGAGGCTCCCTGGGGTCATGACAAGGGCTGGCCCGAGGGTCAGGGTCTTGCTGCAGTGGCTCATCCTTCCCCTTATTTGTCCCGTAGTGCGCCAGGTCCGGCTCGTGCGGGGCCTGCAGGCCGTGGAGGCGCAGGAGCAGGGCACGGCCACTATGGAAGTAGAGCTGTCCCACGCTGACGTGGAGGGCAACTGGACTCGAGATGGTCTTCGGCTCCAGCCAGGACCCAACTGCCAGCTGGCGGTGCACGGCCCCACACACACCCTCACGCTGTCACGGCTGCAGCGGCAGGACGGTGGCTTGGTGGCCTTCAGGGCGGAGGGCGTGCACACCTCTGCTCATCTGGTGGTCACTGGTGGGTGCTTATGGGTGGGGCAGCACTCACTCCAAGGTGCCTGCCCCTGTCCCTACGGTGCCAGGGAGGCAGGTGGGGCATCGTAGGGGAGGGGACTCGTTCCTAAAACCAGCTGAGTGACTCCAGCCAGTTCAGACTCTGCCCCGCACGGAGGCCCTGCTTCTCAGCACTTCCCTCCTGTCTTCCCAGAGCTGCCTGTGAAGTTCGTCCGCCCTCTGCAGGACGTGGTGGCCACAGAGAAGGAAAAGGTGGCCCTGGACTGTGAGCTCTCACGCCCCAATGTGGATGTGCGCTGGTTGAAGGTGCCCGCAAACTCCTCTGCCCCCTCTTGCCTCTCACCAGGGGTGGGCAAGTGTCAGACCGCTCTGCTGGGCAGTACCAGCCCTTGACTCGGCCTCGTTCCTTCACAGGACAACGTGGAGCTGCGGGTAAGCAAGACCATGGGCATGATGGCCCAGGGGGCCTGCAGGAGTCTCGTCATTTACCGATGTGAGCTCGGAGACCAGGGCGTGTATGTGTGCGATGCCCACGATGCTCAGAGCTCGGCCTCCCTGAAGGTGCAAGGTGAGGGCTGGGCGGGTGGCTGCAAGGACCTTCTGGCCCCCTACTGCGACCCCCAGCAAGTGCTTGGCCCTCTAGTTCTGCCCTTGTGCCCAGCCTGTACCCCGTCAGCAAGCTGGGCCAGGGGTGGCGGTCAGATAGGACGCCTGTGCCTCGGGGTGTAGCAGGGCCTGCTCTGTGCCCCAGGCCGGAATGTGCAGATCGTGAGGCCTCTGGAGGATGTGGAAGTGGTGGAGAAAGAGGGCGCCACCTTCTCCTGTGAGGTCTCCCACGATGAGGTGCCTGCGCAGTGGTTCTGGGAGGGCAGTAAGCTGCGGCCCAGTGACAACGTGAGGATCCGCCAGGAAGGTGAGACGGGGACAGTGGGGGGCCAAAGCAGGGGTCCTCCCCACTTCCTGCCCCCAGGCCACCCCTCCCCATCCCCGGGCCACCCTGCCCTTTAGTCCTGAGTGGGCTTTGTCCCCAGGAAGGACATACACTCTCATCTATCGGAGAGTCCTGGTGGAAGATGCAGGGGAAATCAAGTTTGTAGCGGAAAATGCAGAATCGCGAGCCCAGCTCCTAGTAAAAGGTAATGGGAGCCCCGAACAAGGCATGGGCTGGACAGTGTCTGTGTGGACAAGTACATGTGCTGAGTCTTACGGGGCTGGAAGGCCCGCTGTCTTTGTCCTGGGGTCCCTCCCGGAATGAGGTTAGAAATGACCCAGGAGGAGGGAAATGGGTATTCCCTCCTCAGCAGGAAGAAAGTGGACTAGAGGAGGCAGTCTTGCGGTCTCCTTCTTTGTTGAACATGTAGTTACCAGTAAATTCTCCCTCCTGGGACCTCAGCAAATGCTGGAGAGAAAGGGTGTGAGGCCCGGCAGGAGGTGAGCGTACAAGCCTTTTGTCTGGTGAACTTGGTGACAGTCAAGGTGACGGTGGGGCAGGAGGGAGAAAGGGCCTGGGAACAGGCTGCAGGTAGGGGCCCGGGTATTGGATACGTATGGAGGGGACAGGGTGCAGAGGATTCGGGGTGTGCAGGGTGAGGGTAAGGCCGTGTGGCGAGGGGATGGATGGGATGTCTGGGTGGGGCAGGCACGCACATGCCAAGGGCCCCCTGGATAAGTCCTTGTGGTCAGAGGTGAGCAGCACGTCCCAGGCCAGCCTGAGGGTGAGACTCTGCTGCGCTGCCCGCTGGCTCTGGCGGGCGGGTCGCTGGGCTCTTTTTAGCCTGAGCATGGGGTCCCAGGTTGGCTGGTGGGAAGATGCACAGCCCAAGCACCCCGTCCTGGGGGTTTGGGCTCACTGTGCCCACTCTGACCCCGCGGGCTATACTCCCAGAGCTGCCTGTGTCCATCCTCCGCCCGCTGCGGGATAAGATCGCCATGGAGAAGCACCGCGGCGTGCTTGAGTGCCAGATGTCCAGGGCCAGTGCCCAGGTGCGGTGGTTCAAGGGTAGCGTGGAGCTCCATCCCGGAGCCAAGTACGAGATGGTCAGTGACGGCCTCTACCGCAAGCTGGTCATCAACGCCGTCCAGCCCGAGGACGAGGACACCTACACGTGTGATGCCGGCGATGTGAAGACCAGTGCACAGTTCTTCGTAGAAGGTTTGGGCGGGGCCGGGTGGAAGCTGTTCCTTTTTTCCCCAGGAGAAGGGTTGTGGCCTTTGGCACTTGGAGGCTCGGGCTTCCCAGGTAGCGCTAGTGGTAAAGAACCGCCTGCCAGTGCAGGAGACATAAGAGGCCTGGGTTCGGTCCCTGGGTGGGGAAGATCCCCTGGAGGAGGGCAGGGCAACCCACTCCAGTATTCCTGCCTGGAGAATACCATGGACGGAGGAGCCTGGTAGGCTACAGTCCATAGGGTTGCATAAAGCTGAACACAACTCTGAGAAGGGCCTGATTGGTGGCCTCAGGGTGCTCCCAAGAGGATGTGACTGTGCTCGAGAGAGTCTGTTCCCAGGAGCAGGGCCTGCAGAGGTGCAGGGGCGGGGCTCACGACCCTCCCGTGGGACTGCCCCACTGACTGGCCCTCATCCACAGAGCAGTCCATCGTGGTCGTGCGGGGCCTGCAGGATGTGACGGTGATGGAGCCGGCGCCCGCCTGGTTCGAGTGTGAGACCTCCATCCCCTCAGTGCGGCCCGCCAAGTGGCTCCTGGGGAAGACGGTGCTGCAGGCGGGGCCTGACGTGGGGATAGAGCAGGAGGGCACGGTGCATCGGCTGACGCTGCGGCGCACCTACTCCACCATGACGGGGCCGGTGCACTTCACCATCGGCAAATCGCGCTCCACCGCCTCCCTGGTGGTCTCTGGTGAGAGGGTGCTGCCCAGTGGCTCGGCTGAGGGTGGACAGGGCCTGGGGGGCGGGGGTTCCGGCCTCGTGGTCTGGCCCACTTTATGCCTGCTTCCCTCTTTGCTTTCCCACGGCAGACATTCCTGTGGTGCTCACACGGCCCCTGGAGCCCAAGGTGGGGCGGGAGATGCAGTCCGTCGTCCTGTCCTGTGACTTCAAGCCTCCCCCCAAGGCTGTGCAGTGGTACAAGGAGGAGACGCCCCTGGCGCCATCCAGCAAGTTCAAGATGAGGCTGGAGGGCCACATGGCGGAGCTGCGTGTCCTGCGGCTCACCCCTGACGACGCTGGGGTCTACCGGTGCCAGGCTGGCAGCGCCCAGAGCAGCGCGGAGGTCACTGTGGAAGGTAGAGAGAGGGGGCGTGGGCCCCAGAGGGTCTCTAGGAGGTCACTGTGGAAGGTAGAGAGAGAGGGGCGTGGGCCCCAGAGGGTCTCTAGGAGGTCACTGTGGAAGGTAGAGAGAGAGGGGCGTGGGCCCCGGGGGGTCTCTAGGAGGTCACTGTGGAAGGTAGAGAGAGAGGGGCGTGGGCCCCAGGGGGTCTCTAGAGGAAGCAGCAGAGGCGATCATGCTGACGCCACCTCATGCTCCCGGCAGAACGGAAGGTGACGGTGACGCAGCCGCTGGAGGACGTGGAGGTCGCGGAGGAGGGCCGTGCCTGCTTCTCCTGCGAGCTGTCCCACGAGGACGAAGAAGTGGACTGGTTGCTCAACGGGACACCGGTCTTTAACGACAGCTTCCATGAGATCACCCACGAGGGCCGCCGCCACACACTGGTGCTGAAGCGGGTCCGGCAGGCTGACAGGGGCACCGTGAGCATCTCCTCCCCCAAGGTTGCGGCCTCCGCCCACCTGGCGGTCAGAGGTGAGGTGGCTGTGTGTGGTCCGTGGGGACCCTTGGGACACGCACCCTTTACCCAGGGGGCCAGAGGCGGCAGTTGGTCCCCTGAGTCGCCCACGCTCTTCCTGCAGGGAAGCCGGTGGTGTTCCTGAAGGCGTTGGACGATGTGTCTGCAGAGGAGCGGGGCAGACTGACCTTGCAGTGCGAGGTTTCTGACCACCAAGCCCACGTGGTGTGGCGGAAGGACGGTGTGGAGTTGGGTCCCAGTGACAAGTACGACTTCCTACACACGGCGGGCACGCGAGGCCTCGTGGTGCACAGCCTGACTCGGGAGGATGCTGGCCTGTACACCTGCGACGTGGGCACTGATGAGACCCGTGCCCGTGTCAGCGTGCATGGTGCGTGCTGCGGCCAGCTGCAGATGTGGGGCCAGGGCACCGGGGCGTGGCTCTGGGCGTGCCTGTGCTCAGGGCACCCACCCACTTCAGAGGCCAGGGTCTGCTCTGCTGAACCTGGGGAGATCAGGGCAGACTCCTGAAGGAGTGGCCTCGACAGAAGGCCCAGGTGCAGGCAGGTGGTCCATGGATAACAGACAACAGAGCAAAGCCTGGGAGATAGACTGGCCCTGCTTGATCAAGTCCCAGGGGCTAAAGGATTCAGCGGAGGCTGGAAGCTTCCCTCTGCACCTGGGGATGTGTGGGCAGGCACAGGAGCCCCAGAGGGAGGCGTCAGGAGGGTGGTGCATGGGAGAGGCTGTGATGTCAGGCAGGGGATGCCCCCGGAGGACGCCCAGGCCATGGCACCGCCTGGTGAAGGTGGCTGTGGGCAGGTCACCTTTCTCTTCCCAGGCTCCTTCCTGTCTGGGCATGGTTCTGGCGGGTCCCCGAGGTCCCGTGTATGTCTGTCCTGACTCCACTCCCTGAGTCCTTTCCCCTCTCATGTGTTTGGCAGGCGTGTTGCCCAGTGACCCCCTGGCTGGTCCCTGATGGTCTGGCCAGTTTGTGATGAGACAGGAAGGGGAAGGGTGGTGTGGTGGGTTTGTCTTAGAGCTGGATTCCCCTGCATTTGGGGGAGCTGTTCTTTTTAATGGAGCGTGTAAGCTGGTGGCAACTGGGTGGTGCTTATTCTCGCCACGTTATTCTCTAGCAAATGTGAAGGGAGTCATCCTGGTCGCCACTCACAGCCATCAGCCATCTGACTTCCAGGGTGTGGCCAGCGGGAGGCCGAGAGAACCCTTGCTGAGAGAGGCAGGAGGCCTCCTGGGAGCGGGGCTGGAGAGGGGGGTATGCGGGTCACCCAGGGGCGTGCCCCCTCCTGGGGTCTGCCTGAGGCTGCTGTCGGTTGATGGTGCCTGTCTCGTGGGGCGTGACAGCTGTCTCCCGTGGCCCGCAGAGCTGCACGTGGGCATCACCAAGAGGCTGAAGACAGTGGAGGTGCTGGAGGGCGAGAGCTGCAGCTTCGAGTGCATCCTGTCCCGTGAGGACACTGGCGACGTGGCTGAGTGGACAGTGAGCGGGAAAACAGTGGGCAGCTCTGGCCGCTTCTGTGCCACGCGCCAGGGCCGCAAGTACACTCTAGCTATCCGAGATGCCGTGCCAAGTGACGCTGGGGAGGTGGTCTTCTCTGTGCGGGGCCTCACCTCCAAGGCCTCGCTCATCGTCAAAGGTGGGTGAGTGATGGCAGCAGGGACTGACAGGCTGGGGCAGGTCAAGGGGGTGTGTCCAGGGGCTGCTTTGCGAGCTCCTGAGCCTGGGCTCTTCCCAGGAAGCCTGGAGCCGGGGTCCTGGGCTTGGAAGCTGCAAGGGTTTGTGTCTAGGCACTGCCTCCCCAGCCCCTGCTGAGCACCTAGAGGCATCTGTTGGAGTACTGGGGGGTTCTGGTCATCCAGAACTGCGTGGACGACCAGGATTACCCTTTAGGATGAGGTTCTGGAGCCTTTGGGCAGGAGCAGGGTTTGTAATCTTCAGTCCGTGGTTCAAATGCTGTGGTAGCTTCCAAGGTGTATGGCTCATGTTGGTAGTGAAATTGCCATTGAAATTTATGAGCTGCTACTTCCAGCATAAATACTTGGTGCCAGTGGGTGAAGCTCAGCTCATGGCCATGCTTTGAGTTACAGAGCTCTGAACAGTGATGATTCTATAGTCTAACAGCTCTTTCTCCCAGGGTCCTCCCCTGGCATTCCAGGACTCTGAGGTCCCTGGGCCTGAGGTTCCAGAGTTGGAAGTTTTAGAGCTGTGGGTTTTGTGGTCTCAACCTCCAGAGCTTGGTAGCTCTTGAACGCTTGCTTTGTCTTAACCCCAGGCATGGCTAGGGCCATGGTCATGGGTGGAGCTATGGCCAGGCCTTATCAGGCACCATATCTGTTCTTTTCAGAGAGGTCAGTTGACATCATGAAGCCACTGGAAGACCAGCAGGCCATGCTGGGTGAGGATGTGGTGCTGAGGTGTGAGCTGTCACGGGAGGGGACCCCGGTGCGCTGGTTGAAGGATGGGAAGGCCATCCGCAAGAGTCAGAAGTATGACCTGCTCACTGAAGGCACTCGGGCCTCGCTGGTCATCCATGCAGCCACACTCAAAGACTCGGGCAAATACACATGTGAGACGGAGTCTTCCAAAAGCACAGCCAGTCTCCAAGTGGAAGGTAAACCCCGTGAGAGCCTGGGGCTGCCCCCTGGGAGCCGTTCTGTCCCAGTTAGGAAGGGAGAGGCACCCAGCAGATAAGGGACTCACCCAGGTCCCTGAGGGTCTGTGGGTGGGCCAGGAGAACCACCTGTGATGGGAATGATTTCCCATCCTGAGGGCCTGCATGGCATCTGCACAGGCCTCACCCTCACATTCATTCTTGCCCCTCCACCAGAAAAGGCAAACCGGTTCACGGAGCCATTGGCTGACCTGCACGTGGAGGAGAAGGGCACAGCCACATTCACCTGCAAGACGGAGCGCCCCGCGGTCTCCGTGGCCTGGCGCAAGGGCCTCACGGAGCTGCAGGCCTCGGGGAAGCATGCGCCCAGCCAGGAGGGCCTGACCTTGCGGCTCACCATCAGTGCCCTGGAGAAGGCAGACAGTGACACCTACACCTGCGACATTGGCCAGGCCCAGTCCCAGGCGCGGCTCCTGGTGAAAGGTTAGGCCTGGGCACCGTGCTGTTGCTCGCATTTGCCCACTGATTTCAAGGCCTATGGTGTGCCCAGGTGTAAGCTTTGTCTAAAGTAGATTTGTAGGTGGGCAGTCAATGGCACCCCACTCCAGTACTGTTGCCTGGAAAATCCCACGGATGGAGGAGCCTGGTGGGATGCAGTCCATGGGGTCGCTAAGAGTCGGACATGACTGAGCGACTTCACTTTCACTTTTCACTTTCATGCATGGGAGAAGGAAATGGCAACCCACTCCAGTGTTCTTGCCTGGAGAATCCCAGGGACGGGGGAGCCTGTTGGGCTGCCGTCTATGGGGTCGCACAGAGTCGGACACGACTGAAGCACCTTAGCAGCAGCAGCAGCAGAGATCAGAGCTCTGCCTGGCCCTGGACTAACTCAGCCTCGGTTTCCCCTCTCCAGGAGGCTTGCCCTGGGTGGTCTTGTCGCTGGGCCTGGTATCAGTGAGCTGGCAGCCCTCGTCTACTTGTGCATTTGTTTGCCGGGTGAATGTTTCTGGAGCCCTTCCGGCATGTGTTCACACATGGGCTCTGCATGTACTTACACATGAATGTACCTCCTCCACCCCTGTGGAGAGTCACTGGCTCAGGGATGTCTTCAGGTTTGAACAGCAGTTTTCACCGGGCCGGCAGGATGAGGGTTGTCATTCTCCTACTTCACTGATAAGGAAACCAGGGCTTCACTGCGGCTTATTGGCTGCTCCAGGGTTGCAGGGCAAGTAGGTGTCAGGGCCAGGTTGAGCCTAGCCCTGCTGATCCCAGGGCTGGCGTCAGGGTGAAGTCAGCTGTAGGTCCTTCCTGGGATCTGTCCATAGAAAATAACAAAGAAGCCCCACTCTGGAATTTTTTCCTCTTTTTCAGTGAAATACAGTGAATCCACTGAGCTCAGTGAAAACATTTCATTGGTGCAATGGAATCACAGCTGTCTAATCTAAAGGGAATGTTAATGCTTAAAAAGGGCAATTAAAGCAAGTGTCCAGACTTCCTTGGTGGTACAGTGGTTGAGAATCTGCCTTGCAGTGCAGGGAATGTGGGTTCAATCCCTGCTCAGGGAACTAAAATCCCACATGCCTTGGAGCAGCTAAGTCTGCCTGCCACAATTACTGAAGCCCCCATGCTAACACCTAATGTAGCTAAATAGATGGTAAATAAATAAACATATGCGTTATAAAAGTGGGGCTTCCCTGGTAGCTCAGTCTGTAAAGAATCTGCCTGCAGTATAGGAGACCTGGGTTTGATCCCTGGGTTAGGAAGATCCCCTTGAGAGGGAAATGGCAACCCATTCCAGTATCCTTGCTTGGAAAGTCCCATGGACAGAGAAGCCTGCCTGGCGGGCTACGGTCCTTGGGGTTGCAAAGAGTAGGGCACAACTGAGCGACTAACACAGTTATACAAGTGAGTGTACCGTAATAGCAACATATAGTCTTTGGACAAATCCAGAACACAGGCTGTGCCAGGCTGATGCTTCCTGCCAAAGCCTCCTCCTTGTGTGTCAGTTCATGAATCACAACTGACACACAAAGATAAGGAGGTCAGTGCCTGTCTCCTTTTGAATAAATCACCCTCCTGATGCGCCATCTCATGTTGCCAAAGTGCTATGCTCAGTAGGCCAGCAAATTTGGAAAACTCAGCAGTGGGCACAAGACTAGAAAAGATCAGTTTTCATTCCAATCCCAAAGAAGAGCAATGCCAAAGAATGTTCAAACTACTATACAGTTGCCCTCATTTCACACTGGGCTCCCCTGGTGCCTCAATGGTAAAGAATCTGCCTGCAATGCAGGAGACCTGGGTTCGATCCCTGGGTCACAAAGATCCCCTGGAGGAGGGCAAGGCAACCCTCTCTAGTACTCTTGCCTGGAGAATCCCCATAGACAGAGGAGCCTGGCGGGATGCAGTCCATAGAGTCGCACAGAGTCAGACACAACTGAAGCGACTAAACAGCAGAAGCAGTAAGGTTATGCTCAAAGTCCTTCAAGCCAGGCTTCAGCAGTATGTGAACTAAGAACTTCCAGATGTACAATCTGGGTTTAGAAAAGGCACAGGAACCAGAGATCAAATTGCCAACATTTCCTGAATCATAGAGAAAGCAAGAAAATTACAGAAAAACATCTACTTCTGCTTCATTGACTACGCTAAAGCCTTTGATTATGTGGATCACAACAAACTGTGGAAAATTCTTTAAGAGATGGGAATACCAGACAACCATACCTGTCTCCTGAGAAACCTGTATGCAGGTCAAGAAGCTGCAGTTAAAACGGGACATGGAACAATGAACTGGTTCAAAATTGGGAAAGGAGTGCATTAGATATTGTCACCCTGCTTATTTAGCTTATATGCGGAGTACATCATGTGCAATTCCAGGCTGGAAGAAGCACAAGCTGGAATCAAGATTGCTGGGAGAAGTATCGATAAGCTCAGATATGCAGATGACACCCCTCTAATGGCAGAAAGGGAAGAGGAACTAAAGAGCCTCTTGATAAGGGTGAAAGAGGAGTTTGAAAAATCTGGCTTAGAACTCAACATTCAAAACTAAGATCATGGCATCAGGTCCCATCACTTCATGGCAAATAATAGAAGGGGGAAAAGTGATCGATTTTCTTTTCTTGGGCTCCAAAACCACTGTGGACAGCGACTTCAGCCGTGAGATTAAAAGACGCTTGCTCCTTGGAAGGAAAGCTATGAGAAACCTGTTGCTGCTACTGCTGCTAAGTCGCTTCAGTCGTGTCCAACTCTGTGCGACCCCATAGACGGCAGCCCACCAGGCTCCCGTCCCTGGGATTCTCTAGGCAAGAACACTGGAGTGGGTTGCCATTGCCTTCTCCAATGACAAACCTAGACAGCATATTAAAGAGCAGAGACATCACTTTGCTGCCAAAGTCCACACAGTCAGAGCTATGTTTCTCCAGTGGACATGTACGGATGTGAGAGCTGGACCATTAAGATGGGTGAGCGCTGGAGAATGGTGCTTTTTAATTGTGCTGAAGAAGACTCCTGAGAGTCCCTTGGACCGCAGGAAGATCAAACCAATCCATCCTAAAGGAAATCAACTCTAAATATTCATTGGAAGGACTGATGCTGAAGCCAAAGCTCTAGTATTTGGCCACTTGATGTGAAGAGCTGACTCACTGGAAAAGACCCTGATGCTGAGAAAGATTGAAGGCTAAAGGAGAAGGCGGTGGCAGAAGATGAAATGGTTAGATAGCGTCACTGACTCAATGGATGTGAATTTGAGCAAACTCAGGAAGACGGTGGAGGACAGAGGAGCCTGCTGTGCTGCGGTCCACGGGGTCACAAAGAGTCAGACGTGACTTAGGGACTGAACAACAGCAAGAACAGATGTGCCATCTATGGTTTCTGGTATGCAATAGCTTCAAGACACCTGTGAATGCAGAAGGAATCTGGCAGCCAATCAGTACTTAGGACTTCTTAAGTTTTCACTATACCTAAGACAGCAGCAAAAGAAATTTTTTTTTCTAGAAATTCATGTTGTCAGTTCTCCAAATCATTCAATTTAAATGTTATCATAGCCGCATGGCTCTTTTTTCCCCCCACACATCTGTTAATACAAAATTGAATGGCATTAAGTGATTTCTGTGGCAGGGACCACGGGTGTAGACGTTACGGAGCACAGCTTGATGGAGGGGCCGTGCTGTGGGTCAGCGTGTGTGCTCTGCAGAAAGCCCCAAAAGGTGGATTAAGGGCTCACTGCTGGGCCTAAAACAAATGCTTTTGGGCCGTTCAGCTCAGACCCACTTAATGTTTTTTTTGTTAGAGTCATTTGCTCGCTCCCTGCTGAGAGCCTACCCCAGATCTGGCCTTGGGGAGCACCCCGTTTCCCTTGGCAGTGATCCAGGGGTCCCTGACATGCCTGTCTGTGTCTCTGCAGGCCAGAAAGTGCTCATCATAGAGGACTTGGAGGACGCGGAGGTGCAGGAGGGCTCCTCAGCCACCTTCTGCTGCCGTATCTCCCCTGCTGACTACAAGCCTGTCCACTGGTTCTTGGACAAAACGCCCCTGTCTGCCAATGAACTCAATGAGATTGAGGCTCAGCCCGGTGGATACCATGTGCTCACCCTGCGGCAGCTGGCGCTCAAGGACTCGGGCACCGTCCATTTTGAGGCAGGTGACCAGCGAACCTCAGCTGCCTTGCAGGTCACAGGTAGGTTGCAGGGCCAGGCCCAGTGCATGGTGGGGACCAGTCCGTACGGCTGAGCGTGCAACCTCAGGGCCGTGGCTTGGCCATCTCCTGGGTGAGGCCCTGGGGCTCCCAGAGAAGGAAGGCACCGTAGGCTTCCCTTGGGCTGGAGCCTTGGATCCCAGGGCTGAGTGGTGCTGTCTGAAGACATGTTGTTGTCCATGGTATGCAGAGGTGAACCCAAGGTCAGTGTGGGGGCGGGGCCACACAGAGCCCATCCTGTTCTCCCAGCAGTCCTGTCTGCAGCCCAGAATGGGGGCGTAGGGGCGGGTGGGCACTGACTAGGAGTGTTGCTGGTGTGTAGCAAGACCTGGGGCTTCTCCTGCAGGAGCCCCCAACAGTCTTACGCATCCCTCTCTCTCTGCAGAGAAGCCAAGTGTTTTCTCCCAGGGGCTCACGGATGCCACAGTCACGGAGGGGGAGGATCTGACCCTGGTCTGTGAGACTTCCGTCTCAGACAGCCCTGTGTGCTGGACCAAGGATGGGAAGCCCCTGCGGCCATCGGCCCGGTGCTGGCTGACCTATGAGGGCCGCCGGGCCCAGCTGGTCATCACTGAGACCACCCTGCAGGACAGCGGGCGCTACAAGTGTGAGGCTGCGGGCGCCTGGAGCAGCTCCATTGTCAGGGTCCACGGTGAGCCCCGGGAGAGGGGCGCTGGGCTCGGGGCAAGGGGGACTCCAGGACATGCTCTGTCCTCTTTGTGTGGGTGCGGGGTGTCCTAAGGCTCCTTCCATCCACCTGTATCTTCAGCAGTTCATCCATCTCACTCTGCCCACTGTCTGCCCTGTCTCTGGGTTTCTTCTGCTCCTGAAAGTCTCTCTCACCCTCTCTTGGTCTTCTGACCAGCAGTCTTTTTTTCTCTTTTTTTTAACTTCATTGCTGACTCTCTTGTGTGCTTACACTGCTGTGTCTGCCTTCTCTTGACTTGGCTCATCTCCATCTCAGTTGGCTTGGCCTGGCTACCAAATATCACAGACTGGGTGGCTTAAAAGACAGACATTTGTTGTCTCCTAGGTTTGGAGACCAGAAGTCTGAGATCAAGGTGTTGCAGGCCTGGTTTCCCTCAAGGCCTTTCTGCTTGGTGTATCGATGGCCATCTTTTCCCTGTGTCTTCACCTGGTCATCCCTCTATGTGTGTCTCTGTGCTAATTTCCATTGCTTGTAAGGACACCGATAATATGGGAGTAAGACCCATTCTACTGACCTCATTTAACTCAATCATCTCTTTCAAGACCCCTATCTCCAAATATGGCTCCATTCTTTGGTCCTGAGGGTTAGGGCGCCAACAGGTGAATTCGGGGCATTAAATGTACCCCATAATGCCCCACCCTTCTCTGCTCCATGCTGTTCGGCTCACCCTCCTGGACAGGTAGCATTCTCGGGGCCCCATCCCCAGCCCCCAGTGCAGACAGCGAGGTGGGCCTGCCTGCCTCTGCCGGTTGCTGCCCTCCACCATCCTCAGCTGTGCGGGCTGTGCTGACGGAGCTCATGCCCGTCCGCAGCTCGGCCAGTGCAATTCCGAGAGGGCCTGAAGGACGTGGAGGTGCTGGAGGGGGGCGCTGCCACGCTGCGCTGCGTGCTGTCGTCTGTGGTCAGGCCTGTGGAGTGGCGGCGTGGGGATGAGCTCCTGCAGCCTGGAGGCAAGTACAGCTTGCGGCAGGACGGGACCGTGCTGGAGCTGGTGGTCCGAGACCTGCGGCCTCAGGACAGCGGGCAGTACTTCTGCAGTTTCGGGGACCAGAGGACGTCGGCCAGGCTCACCGTCAAGGGTAAGCATCTCAGCCACCCTGCCCACGTGACACTCCGCAGTCCCACACCACCCCTTTCATCCTTCCGGGGGAGGATGAAGGTGATGTGTCCATTGGACCTTGTTGCAGCTCTGCCTGCTGAGTTCATAGGAAGACTGAGAAGCAAGGAGGTCACGGAAGGGACCACAGCCACATTCCGCTGTGAGCTCAGCAAGGAAGCCCCCGTAGAGTGGAAGAAGGGGCCCGAAACCCTCAGAGCCGGGGACAGAGTGAGCCTGAGGCAGGACGGGGCCGTGTGTGAGCTGGAGATCCGTGAGCTGACCGCCGAGGATGCTGGAGAATATTCATGTGTGTGTGGGCAGGAGAAGACCTCAGCCACGCTCACCGTCAGGGGTAAAGACCGCATGTGGCCAGGCGGAGCTGGGTTTGGTGTCGTCACTGACTTCGTGTCGTCTCCCTGCACTCATCCCACCTTCCCTCCTCGTCTCAGCGTCACCCTCTTCCCATAACTCCCCAGAACTCCTTCCTCCTCCCTGGGCTGTTGTATGGACCACAAGAAACCAGCCTCTGAGCTGCTTCCCACCTCTCGGGTCACTGCAGGTTCTGTCCTGTGTCCTGTGGGAGCTTATGCCTTTTTCTCTGTCTTGTCACATCCTGCCTTCAGAGTTCTCCCAAGACTCTGATATTCGTGTCTCTCTGTCCTCAGCTTTGCCTGCTGAGTTCACAAGAAGACTGAGAAGCAAGGAGGCCACAGAAGGGACCACAGTCACGCTGCACTGTGAGCTGAGCAAGGCGGCCCCCTGTGGAGTGGAGGAAGGGGCCCGAGACCCTCAGAGCCGGGGCCAGAGTGAGCCTGAGGCAGGAGGGAGCCGTGTGTGAGCTGGAGATCCGTGACCTGACCGCGGAGGATGCTGGGGAGTACTTGTGTGTGTGCGGGCAGGAGAGGACCTCGGCCACACTCACCATCAGGGGTAAGGACCATGTGTGGCCAAGCAGTGCTGAGTTTTGGTGTCCAGTTATTAACTTCATGACATCTCCCTGCATTCATCCCACCTTCCCTCCTCATCTCAGCCTTACCCTCTTCCCATAACTTCGTGGATTTCCTTCCTCCTTTCTGGGCTGTTGTGTGAACCACGAGAAACACGCCTCTGAGCTGCTTCCCACCCCTCGTGTCACTGCCGGTTCTGTCCTGTGTCCCGTTGGCGTCTGCATCTTCCAGTCCATCCTGTCACGTCCTGTCCCCCAGTGACCTCGGGAGGATTGAATGTCCTCCAACCTTCTAACCTCTCCTGCCCTGCCACCAGATGCGCAGACGTGAGGCCTGAGGAGTCTGTGGAAGGGGTCCCAGGCATGCTGAACGGACTGGGCTGAGGGGCCACAGTCCAGTGTGTGAGCCTGGGGCACCAGCCTGTGACCTGTGTCCAGTTGGGTGTTGCGTCTTCTCTGTGATGTCCAGGACCTATCTAACCTGTGGGTTCAGAGAGCATTATAGTGTTTGTGTCTTTCTATTTCCAGCCCTGCCTGCCAAGTTCACAAAGGGTCTGAAGAAGGAAGAGGCCGTGGAAGGCGCCACAGCCATACTGCGCTGTGAGCTGAGCAAGGCGGCCCCCGTGGAGTGGAAGAAGGGGCCCGAGACTCTCAGAGCCGGGGCCAGAGTGAGCCTGAGGCAGGAGGGAGCCGTGTGTGAGCTGGAGATCCGTGACCTGACCGTGGAGGATGCTGGAGAATATTCATGTGTGTGCAGGCAGGAGAGGACCTCAGCCACGCTGGCCGTCAGGGGTAAAGACCATGTGTGACCACATGGACTGGCATTTGGCGGCTGCCCTTCATCTCTCTGGCTCTCAGTTCCCTTTCCTACGTTGCTGACTCACTATCCTGCTCCTTTTCTTTCCATGATTATTCCGTTCTCCCTGTCATGTCCCGTGTCTGTTCCGTGGCACATGTACCGCTGGACCTTTTAAGGTCACAGTCGCAGTGTGTGCTGGCACCCCAGCAGGTGGGCCAAGTCCAGTTGGGTTTTATGTCTTCTGTGCACTGTTCACATCCTGTTGCTTCTGTGTGTTCAGAAAGTGTGATAGTGTTTGTGTCTTTCTGACCATCTCCAGCCCTGCCTGCCAGCTTCAAAAAAGGTCTGAAGAAGGAAGAGGCCACGGAAGGGGCCACAGTCACGCTGTGCTGTGAGCTGAGCAAGGCGGCCCCCGTGGAGTGGAGGAAGGGGCCTGAGACCCTCAGAGCCGGGGACAGAGTGAGCCTGAGGCAGGAGGGAGCCGTGTGTGAGCTGGAGATCCGTGGCCTGACCGTGGAGGATGCTGGGGAGTACTCGTGCATGTGTGGGCAGGAGAGGACCTCAGCCACGCTCACCGTCAGGGGTAAAGACCGCGTGTGGCCTGTGGAGCAGCGGCTTCGTGTCTGCGGGCTTTAGCGTGTCCTCCAGCTCTGCCCTGTCTGTCTGCAGTCCTTCATGTCTCTGCACATCTCCCGCATTCTTGCGGCAGGAGTCTCCACAGTCTCCCTCCCTTCTCTGAGGCCCACCTCAGATAACGAGCAGAGGTTGAGGTCCTCACTCTCCTCAGGGGCTCGTGTCTGAGAAAGAGGAGGCAGACAGCCACATAGGGAGAGAACAGAATTATAGTCCCCTCTCGAGGGAGCGTGACAGGAGAGAAGCTGGGAAGTAGATGAGAGCATGGCCCTTGAGGGTGGGATGTTGAAGGGGTGGTGAGAGGGTAGTCTGTGAGCGAGCGTGATGGGAGGGCCTCGGGGCTTCCGTCCAGCGTCTGGTTGTTATGGGAAGTGAGCTTGGGGTGTGGGGGAGGTGGAGACGTGCTGGAGGTGGTGTGGAGGTGGTGTGGAGGTGGTGTGGAGGTGACACCTCGGTGTGGAGGTGCGGCGGCGTTTGAAGCAAAAGTGAAGTGAGTGTGAAGTGGCTGCTGTGGAGGGTGAGGTGGAGGTAAGCCAGGAGGTGAGGTCTGGGTGGAGAGTGGAGTGGAGGAGAACTAGGTGTGGACAGTGCTTGACCACGGCGGGCAGAGGAAGCAGGGACGGGAAGCTACACTGGGGAGCAGAGCCAGGTCCAGGAGGGCAGCTGGGCACCCATGCTGGACTGGGGTCAGTGTCTGGCATCTGTGGTGGGTGAGCTGACTGTAGACAGCGGCCACAGGAGGGGTTCTGTCAAGGTGTGACGTGCCCTTCCAGAGCTCTGCAGGTGCTCAGAGGCCTCACATCCTGGGCCCTGTTGGGCTGTACTCATGAGACAAGGTGGGACAGTAAAGAAGAGGATCCAGAGGCTGGCAGGGCCGTTGTGAACACACATGCTCAGATCTCTGGGGAGAGGTCAGGCCACGATGCCATCTTCATGGATGAACTTCGTGAGTGAAGCATAGCATTTCTAGCACAGAGACGCTGGTACCCACGCTGTTCAGACTCACCAGGAGACCACAAGGGGTGTGGGCTCGGAGGCTGTCACAGTCAGGAGCAGCTTCCACTGCAGGGAGGAAGCATCGCCAAGGGCCGAGGACCAGAGAGCCCAATGGCGCTCGTGGTAAAGAATCTGCCTGCCAGTGCTGGAGACATGAGACTCAGGTTTGATCCCACCCACTCCAGTATTCTTCCCTTGGAAATGCCACGGACAAGGAGCCCAGCGGGCCATAGTCCATGGGGTCGCAAACAGTCGGACACGACTGAAGCGACTGGGCACGCCTGCAGAGCGCTCAAGCTGACCAGCTACAAGCAGTCCAAGAGAGCGGCTTCTCAGAACGTGCAGATCCCAGGGACACCTACTCCAGGGCGACAGGGCAGGAGTGGGGTGGCTTGTGCTCCCCTTCTGGCCGTGGTGCTCCAGGCCCTGTCAGCCCCGGGCTCTGGCCCCAGCAGCAGTAGGAGCTGACAAGGCGGGTATCCTGGGGTAGACACGTGGGATAGTTTAGATAGCTCTCTTTGTGTCTCCGTTCCCAGCTATACCCCTCAAGATCATAAAGTCACTAAAGAATGAAGCCTGGAGGGGGCCATGGCCATGGTGTGGTGTAAGCTGGGCCATGGAAGATGCTGGAGGACATCCGTTCCAATTTATCATCACTTTCTGCGGGCACTGTGGCCATTTCCACGTTCTGTCCATGGCGTGAGGTCCTCCCTGAGGACTCTGTTTCCTTGCTGGTTTGTCTGTGCTCTGCACACACTGCCCCTCCCCAAGCACTGCTATCTGCCCATGTGTCTACGGGTCTAGGCTTTTATTCCTCATTTGCTCCAACGTGTGACTGTTGCATTGTCAAGTGTCCACATTCTGACCCCTCTACATTTTCCAGAGAGTCTGATGTTTCCCTTGTCACTCTGACCCTGCCCAGCCCTGCCCGCCAAGTTCGCAAAGGGCCTGAGGAAGGAGGAGGCCACAGAAGGGACCACGGTCACGCTGCGCTGTGAGCTGAGCAAGGCGGCCCCCGTGGAGTGGAGGAAGGGGCCCGAGACCCTCAGAGCCGGGGCCAGAGTGAGCCTGAAGCAGGATGGAGCCGTGTGTGAGCTGGAGATCCGTGAGCTGACCGTGGAGGATGCTGGGGAGTACTCCTGCGTGTGCGGGCAGGAGAGGACCTCAGCCACGCTCACCGTCAGGGGTAAAGACCGTGAGAGGCCCCAGGGACCTGTGGCTTCGTGTTTGCGTGTGGTCTCTGTGTCACTGGCTCCACTGTAGGATTCTGTGCCTTTTTGAATCTTTGCACCTGGGTCCCTGCAGATGTCTGTTGGCTCCGGGTTCCTCGTTCAGTAGATGTCAGTGTCCAGCGCTGTGTCTGCTGTTCCCTCCGGGACATTTGCCTCCATCACCATCTGTGCATCTCTTTACTTGTTCGTGCTGTGGTCTTTTGCAGTTTGTGGGGTTTTGTGTCCTGGAGAGAGTTACCCTGAGAGTCTGATGTTCTCAGGGACTTCGTAGCCCTCCTCAGCCCTGCCTGCCAAGCTCACAAAGGGTCTGAACCATGCAGAGCCCGTGGAAGGGAGCACGGCCATACTGTGCTGTGAGCAGAGCAAGGTGGTCCACGAGGACTGGAGGATTGGACCGAAGCCCTTGAGATGGAAATAAGACTGCCTGGGGCAGGACGGGGCAGCGTGTGAGCTGGAGATCATGGCTCGCCTATAATGGTTGCAGGGGAGAGTGTGGGGGCAGGAGAGGTCTTTGGCCAGGCTCGTTGTCAGGAGTGAGGACTGCATGTGACCACATGGACTGGTGTTTGGTGGCTGCCCATCTGAGGCTCCAGCACTTTGGCCACCTGATGCAAAGAGCGGACTCGTTGGAAAAGACCCTGATGCGGGAAATATGAAAGGCAGGAGGAGAGAGGGATGACAGAGGATGAGATGGTTGGATGGCCTCACCCACTCAATGGACATGAATTTGAGAAAACTCCAGGAGATGGGGAAGGACAGGGAAGCCTGGCGTGCTGCAGTCCACGCGAGTGCAAAGAGTTGGACACAATTTAATCACTGAACAACAACATAAGCATCTCTCTGCTCTCAGTTCCCGTTTCTACCTTGCTGACTCACTAGTCTGCTCCTTATCTTTCCATGATTATTCCGTTCTCCCTGTCATGTCCCGTGTCTGTTCCGTGTCTGTTCCGTGGCACATGTACAGCTGGACCTTTTAAAGTCACAGTCACAGTGTGTGCTGGCACCCCAGCAGGTGGGCCAGGTCCAGTTGGGTTTTGTGTCTCTGTGTACTCTCTGTATCCTGTTGCTTCTGTGAGTTCAGGACGCGTGATATGCTTGTGTCTTTCTGACCACCTCCAGCCCTGCCTGCCAAGTTCATGAAGGGTCTAAAGAAGGAAGAGGCCGTAGAAGGGGCCATAGCCAAGCTGCGCTGTGAGCTGAGCAAGGCGGCCCCCGTGGAGTGGAAGAAGGGGCCCGAGACCCTCAGAGCCGGGGCCAGAGTGAGCCTGAGGCAGGACGGGGCAGTGTGTGAGCTGGAGATCCGTGACCTGACCGTGGAGGATGCTGGGGAGTACTCCTGCGTGTGCGGGCAGGAGAAGACCTCAGCCACGCTCGCCGTCAGGGGTAAAGACCACGTGTGACCACATGGACTGGCATTTGGCGTCTGCCCTTTGTCTCTGCTCTCAGTTCCCTTTCCTACCTTGCTGACTCACTAGTCTGCTCCTTTTCCTCCCATAATTGTTCTGTTCTCCCATGTCCTGTGTCTGTTCCGTGGCACATGTACAGCTGGACCTTTTAAAGTCACAGTCGCTGTGTGTGCTGGCACCCCAGCAGGTGGGCCAGGTCCAGTTGGGTTTTATGTCTTCTGTGCACTGTTCACATCCTGTTGACTCTGTGTGTTCAGAAAGTGTGATAGTGTTTGTGTCTTTCTGACCACCTCCAGCCCTGCCTGCTAAGTTCATCAAGGGTCTAAAGAAGGAAGAGGCCGTGGAGCGGGCCATAGCCAAGCTGCGCTGTGAGCTGAGCAAGGCAGCCACCGTGGAGTGGAGGAAGGGGCCTGAGACCCTCAGAGCCGGGGCCAGAGTGAGCCTGAGGCAGGAGGGAGTTGTGTGTGAGCTGGAGATCCGTGAGCTGACCATGGAGGATGCTGGGGAGTACTCCTGCGTGTGCGGGCAGGAGAGGACCTCAGCCACGCTCACCGTCAGGGGTAAAGACCGTGAGAGGCCCCAGGGACCTGTGGCTTCGTGTTTGCGTGTGGTCTCTGTGTCACTGGCTCCACTGTAGGATTCTGTGCCTTTTTGAATCTTTGCACCTGGGTCCCTGCAGATGTCTGTTGGCTCCGGGTTCCTCGTTCAGTAGATGTCAGTGTCCAGCGCTGTGTCTGCTGTTCCCTCCGGGACATTTGCCTCCATCACCATCTGTGCATCTCTTTACTTGTTCGTGCTGTGGTCTTTTGCAGTTTGTGGGGTTTTGTGTCCTGGAGAGAGTTACCCTGAGAGTCTGATGTTCTCAGGGACTTCGTAGCCCTCCTCAGCCCTGCCTGCCAAGCTCACAAAGGGTCTGAACCATGCAGAGCCCGTGGAAGGGAGCACGGCCATACTGTGCTGTGAGCAGAGCAAGGTGGTCCACGAGGACTGGAGGATTGGACCGAAGCCCTTGAGATGGAAATAAGACTGCCTGGGGCAGGACGGGGCAGCGTGTGAGCTGGAGATCATGGCTCGCCTATAATGGTTGCAGGGGAGAGTGTGGGGGCAGGAGAGGTCTTTGGCCAGGCTCGTTGTCAGGAGTGAGGACTGCATGTGACCACATGGACTGGCGTTTGGTGGCTGCCCATCTGAGGCTCCAGCACTTTGGCCACCTGATGCAAAGAGCGGACTCGTTGGAAAAGACCCTGATGTGGGAAATATGAAAGGCAGGAGGAGAGAGGGATGACAGAGGATGAGATGGTTGGATGGCCTCACCCACTCAATGGACATGAATTTGAGAAAACTCCAGGAGATGGGGAAGGACAGGGCTGCCTGGCGTGCTGCAGTCCACGCGAGTGCAAAGAGTTGGACACAATTTAATCACTGAACAACAACATAAGCATCTCTCTGCTCTCAATTCCCGTTTCTACCTTGATGACTCACTAGTCTGCTCCTTATCTTTCCGTGATTATTCCGTTCTCCCTGTCATGTCCCGTGTCTGTCCCATGTCTGTCCCATGGCACATGTACCGCTGGACCTTTTAAAGTCACAGTCACAGTGTGTGCTGGCACCCCAGCAGGTGGGCCAGGTCCTGTTGGGTTTTGTGTCCCTGTGTACTCTCTGTATCCTGTTGCTTCTGTGAGTTCAGGACGCGTGATATGCTTGTGTCTTTCTGACCACCTCCAGCCCTGCCTGCCAAGTTCATGAAGGGTCTAAAGAAGGAAGAGGCCGTGGAAGGGGCCACAGCCAAGCTGCGCTGTGAGCTGAGCAAGGCGGCCCCCGTGGAGTGGAGGAAGGGGCCCGAGACCCTCAGAGCCGGGGCCAGAGTGAGCCTGAGGCAGGAGGGAGTTGTGTGTGAGCTGGAGATCCGTGAGCTGACCATGGAGGATGCTGGGGAGTACTCCTGCGTGTGCGGGCAGGAGAGGACCTCAGCCACGCTCACCGTCAGGGGTAAAGACCGTGAGAGGCCCCAGGGACCTGTGGCTTCGTGTTTGCGTGTGGTCTCTGTGTCACTGGCTCCACTGTAGGATTCTGTGCCTTTTTGAATCTTTGCACCTGGGTCCCTGCAGACGTCTGTTGGCTCCGGGTTCCTCGTTCAGTAGATGTCAGTGTCCAGCGCTGTGTCTGCTGTTCCCTCCGGGACATTTGCCTCCCTCACCATCTGTGCATCTCTTTACTTGTTCGTGCTGTGGTCTTTTGCAGTTTGTGGGGTTTTGTGTCCTGGAGAGAGTTACCCTGAGAGTCTGATGTTCTCAGGGACTTCATAGCCCTCCTCAGCCCTGCCTGCCAAGCCTACAAAGGGTCTGAACCATGCAGAGGCCACAGAAGGGAGCATGGCCATACTGTGCTGTGAGCTGAGCAAGATGGTCCATGAGGACTGGAGGATTGGACCGAAGCCCTTGAGATGGAAATAAGACTGTGCCTGGGTCAGGACGGGGCAGCGTGTGAGCTAGAGATTATGGCTCGCCTATAATGGTTGCAGGGGAGAGTGTGTGGGCAGGAGAGGTCTTTGGCCAGGCTCGTTGTCAGGAGTGAGGACTGCATGTGACTACATGGACTGGCGTTTGGTGGCTGCCCATCTGAGGCTCCAGCACTTTGGCCACCTGATGCAAAGAGCGGACTCGTTGGAAAAGACCCTGATGCCGGAAATATGAAAGGCAGGAGGAGAGGGATGACAGAGGATGAGATGGTTGGATGGCCTCACCCACTCAATGGACATGAATTTGAGAAAACTCCAGGAGATGGGGAAGGACAGGGCTGCCTGGCATGCTGCAGTCCACGCGAGTGCAAAGAGTTGGACACAATTTAATCACTGAAGAATAACGTAATCATCTCTCTGCTCTCAGTTCCCGTTTTTACCTTGCTGACTCACTAGTCTGCTCCTTATCTTTCCACTATTATTCCGTTCTCCCTGTCATGTCCCGTGTCTGTCCTGTGTCTGTTCCGTGGCACATGTACAGCTGGACCTTTTAAAGCGATAGTCACAGTGTGTGCTGGCACCCCAGCAGGTGGGTCAGGTCCAGTTGGGTTTTGTGTCTCTGTGTACTCTCTGTATCCTGTTGCTTCTGTGAGTTCAGGACGCGTGATATGCTTGTGTCTTTCTGACCACCTCCAGCCCTGCCTGCCAAGTTCACAAAATTTCTGAAGAAGGAAGAGGCTGTGGAAGGGGCCACAGCCAAGCTGCGCTGTGAGCTGAGCAAGGCGGCCCCTGTGGAGTGGAGGAAGGGGCCCGAGACCCTCAGAGCCGGGGCCAGAGTGCATCTGAGGCAGGAGGGAGCCGTGTGTGAGCTGGAGATCCATGGGCTGACCGTGGAGGATGCTGGGGAGTACTCCTGCGTGTGCGGGCAGGAGAGGACCTCAGCCACGCTCACCGTCAGGGGTAAAGACCACGTGTGACCACATGGACTGGCATTTGGCGTCTGCCCTTTGTCTCTGCTCTCAGTTCCCTTTCCTACCTTGCTGACTCACTAGTCTGCTCCTTTTCCTCCCATAATTGTTCTGTTCTCCCATGCCCTGTGTCTGTTCCGTGGCACATGTACAGCTGGACCTTTTAAAGTCACAGTCGCTGTGTGTGCTGGCACCCCAGCAGGTGGGCCAGGTCCAGTTGGGTTTTATGTCTTCTGTGTACTGTTCACATCCTGTTGAATGTGTGTGTTCAGAAAGTGTGATAGTGTTTGTGTCTTTCTGACCACCTCCAGCCCTGCCTGCTAAGTTCATCAAGGGTCTAAAGAAGGAAGAGGCCGTGGAAGGGGCCACAGCCAAGCTGCTCTGTGAGCTGAGCAAGGCAGCCGCTGTGGAGTGGAAGAAGGGGCCCGAGACTCTCAGAGCCAGGGACAGAGTGAGCCTGAGGCAGGAGGGAACCCTGTGTGAGCTGGAGATCCGTGACCTGACCGTGGAGGATGCTGGGGAGTATTCCTGCGTGTGTGGGCAGGAGAAGACCTCAGCCACGCTCGCCATCAGGGGTAAAGACCACGTGTGGCCAAGCAGAGCTGTGTTTGGTGTCCAGTTACTGACTCAGGCATCTTGCACTCACCCCACCTTCCCTCCTCGTCTCAGCATCACCGTTTCCCCACGTGCAGTGCTGTGCTGGGCTTAGTCACTTCAGTTGTGTCTCTTTAGTGATCCTTGGTGATCCTTTAGTGATCCTATGGACCTTAGCCCAGCAGGCTCCTCTGTCCATGTGATCCTCAAGGCAAGAATACTGGAGTGGGTTGCCATGCCCTCCTCCAGGGAATCTTCCCGACCCAGGGATCAAACCTGTGTCTCCTGTGTCTCCTGCATGGCAGGCTTATTTTTTACCATTGAGCCACCGGGGAAGCCCCCTTCTTCCCATAACTCCGTGGATTTCCTTCCTCCTTCCTGGGCTATTGTGTGAATCACAAGGAACCAACCTCTGAGCTGCTTCCCACCCCTCGTGTCACTGCCGGTTCCGTCCTGTGTCCCGTTGGCATCTGCGTCTTCCAGTCCATCCTGTCACGTCCTGTCCCCCAGTGACCTCTGGAGGATCGAATGTCCTCCAACCTTCTAACCTCTCCTGCCCTGCCACCAGATTCGCAGACGTGAGGCCTGAGGAGTCTGTGGAAGGGGTCCCAGGCACACTGAACGGACTGGGCTGAGGGGCCGCAGTCCAGTGTGTGAGCCTGGGGCACCAGCCTGTGACCTGTGTCCAGTTGGGTGTTGTGTCTTCTCTGTGATGTCCAGGACCTATCTAACCTGTGGGTTCAGAGAGCATTATAGTGTTTGTGTGTTTCTGACCACCTCCAGCCCTGCCTGCCAAGTTCACAAAAGGTCTGAAGAAGGAAGAAGCCGTGGAAGGGGCCACAGCCAAGCTGCGCTGTGAGCTGAGCAAGGCGGCCCCCGTGGAGTGGAGGAAGGGGCCTGAGACCCTCAGAGCCGGGGCCAGAGTGAGCCTGAGGCAGGAGGGAGCCGTGTGTGAGCTGGAGATCCGTGGCCTGACCGTGGAGGATGCTGGGGAGTACTTGTGCATGTGTGGGCATGAGAAGACCTCAGCCACGCTGGCCATCAGGGGTAAAGACCACGTGTGATCATGTGGACTGGCATTTGGTGGCTACCCTTCGTCTCTCTGCTCTCAGTTCCCTTTCCTACCTCGCTAATGCACTATCCTGCTCCTTTTCCTCCCATAATTGTTCTGTTCTCCCTGTCATGTCCCGTGTCTGTTCCGTGGCACATGTACCGCTGGACCTTTTAAAGTCACAGTCGCTGTGTGTGCTGGCACCCCAGCGGGTGGGCCAAGTCCAGTTGGGTTTTGTCTTCTGTGCACTGTTCACATCTGTTGACTCTGTGTTCAGAAAGTGTGACAGTGTTTGTGTCTTTCTGACCATCTCCAGCCCTGCCTGCCAAGTTCACAAAAGGTTTGAAGAAGGAAGAGGCCACCGAAGGGGCCACAGCCAAGCTGCGCTGTGAGCTGAGCAAGGCGGCCCCCGTGGAGTGGAAGAAGGGGCCCGAGACCCTCAGAGCCGGGGATAGAGTGAGCCTGAGGCAGGACGGGGCCGTGTGTGAGCTGGAGATCCGTGACCTGACCGTGGAGGATGCTGGGGAGTACTTGTGCATGTGTGGGCAGGAGAAGACCTCAGCCACGCTGGCCGTCAGGGGTAAAGACCGCATGTGGCCACGCAGAGCTGTGTTTGGTGTCTGGGTACTGACTCACGGCGTCCTTCGTACTCCCTCTGTGTTCCCTCCCTGTCTCAACACCGCCTGTTTCCAGAAGACTGTGGAACCTCTTTGGCCTTCCTGTGCTGATGTGTGAACCACAGGAAACCAGCAGTTAATCCACTTCCCCCCATTTGTGTCAGCACTGACGCTGTTCTCTCGTCCTGTTGGCTTCCGTGTCGTTTGCTCCATCTTGTCACTTCCTTCCCAGCAGTTCTCCAGAGAATCTCATGGTGTCCATGTCACTGATGCTCCCAGCCCTGCCTGTCAGTTGGATGCCAAGGCAGGGGCCTGGGAAGTCCACTGAAGGGCTGCGCTGGGGGCAGCCCCAGGCACGGCGTGTCCTCGGCCCAGCCTGTGTGCGGCCTGTGTCCTCTTGGGTGTTGTGTTCCCGCTCCTCTCTTCACCTCGTGTCTTCTCTGTGTGTTCACCCCATGTGATGGCCTGTCTATCTTTGTGACCAGTCCTGCCCACCAGTTTCACAAAACACCTGAGGAACAAAAAAGCCACAGAAGGGGCCACAGCCACCCTGCATTGTGAGCTGAGCAAGGCAGCCCCTGTGGAGTGGAGGAAGGGGCCTGAGCTCCTCAAATACACAGACATAGTGAGCCCGGGACAGAACGGGGCCGCGTGTGAGCTGGAGATCCGTGACCTGGGGGGCGTGGACTCTGTGGTGTGTGTGTGGGCAGGAGGGCACCTCGGCCACACTGATGTCCAGGGTGAAGACTGCACGTGGCCGCGTTCGTGACTCCTCTCTGCCATGTGTGATGTGCTCTCCCCGTGTTACTGCTGTCTCAGAGTTAGAACCCACTTCACAGAGACACTGGCCAACTGTGTCTAGGCCTTGTGGGTACAGACCCCAGGGGTGCCCAGTGCAAGGACACCCTCAGGGAGGCACCGGCAAACAGGCAGTATGGTTTAGAGCGCTGCTCTCAGCCACGGCTGAGGCTGAGGGTGTGTGTGGGCTCTGGAGCCCAGGTGTGCAGCGGGGCCGTTCATGCGGGTGACAGAGCTCCCCCGAGGACTGAGGCGCAGTGTTTGGGAGTGCAGCGAGCAGGTGGCGGCCAGCCCAAGCCCTCCGGTGCTGCGCTAATCAGACAGCATTTGACTGACCTTGGAGCTTTCGTGAAGCCTCTAAAGAGCTCTGTCTCAGAAAACCTGGGCTGCGTAACGAATACCACATACGGGTGACTCACAACACACATTCGTTGTTTCGTAGTCGTGGAGGCTGGAAGTCCAAGATCCAGGTGTCTGCGGGAGACCTCCCCCTTTGGCTTGTAGATAGCCACGCTCGCTCTTTGTCTGCACCTGGTCACCCTTCTGCGTGTGCTGTATTCTGATCTTCTCTTCTTATAACAATACTTATAAGTCAAATTGAATTAGTCACTCTCCTGGTAACTCCATTCTACCCTAATTACCTCTACAAAAACCTTACTTCCAAATAAATTCACATTCTTAGTTCCTGAGACTAAGACTTCAGTGTATAAATTTGAGGGGAGACATGATTCAGTCCATAAAGATTTGGACCATAAAGAAAGCTGAGCACCGGAGAGTTAATGCTTTTGAACTGTAGTTTTGGAGGAGATTCTTGAGAGCCCCTTGAACTGCAAGGAGATTAAACCAGTCAATCCTAAAGGAAATCACTCCTGAATGTCCATTGGAAGGACTGATACTGAAGCTGAAGTTCCAATACTTTGGCCACCTGATGCGAAGAGCTGACTCATTGGAAAAGACCCTGATGCTGGGAGAGTTTGAGGGCAGGAGGAGAAGGGGGTGACAGAGGATGAGATGGTTGGATGGCATCACTGACTTGATGAACATGAGTTTGAGCAAGCTCTGAGAGTTGGTGATGGACAGGGAAGACTGCTATAGTTCATGGAGTCGCAAAGAGTTGGACAAGACTGAGCGACTGAAAAGCAAAATGATTCAGTCCATAATACTCGTTTTCTTGCTCTAAAAATGCATGTTCTGACGTGCAGAGTACATTTACCCCAAACCCCCAAATTTTAGCCTATTTTAAGGTCAGGCTAAATCCAAAGTCTAATCTAAATCTCATCTAAATCAAGTGTGTGTGAGATTGGAGGTATGATTCATCCTGAGGCAGAATTCCTCTGCAGTTGTAAACTTGAAACATCAGACAAGTTGTGTGCTTCCAAAATACTTCAGTGAAACAGGCATGGGGTAGATGTCCCCATTGCAAAAGAAAGAAGTAGGAAAGAAGAAAGAGGCCCCTGGTTCCACAGAGATCTGGCACCTACTAGAGACAAATTCTGGGAGATTTTCAAGATTGGAGAATGATCCTCTGGCTCAAAGCCCTGTCTTCTGGGCCCTGCACAGAGGTGGCCCCCTGGGACCATGGATGCTGTGGCAGCCTTGCTGACTTCTGAATTGCCTTTGGGGTTATTCCCAACTGTGAAGGATAGTACATGTCCCAGCTGCATAGCTATATTGGCCCACCCGGTAGACATCCCATCTTCCATCCTGTCCCTTCTGAGTCTGATTGTCACGGCTGGCATTGTTTCTGCTGATACAAAGTTCTCAGAAGCCTTGTTGGTCTCCTTTATAATTCACAGCAGTCCAAGATTTCAGACAAGAGAGTCTTGCACACAGCCTCCTGAGTGATTCCATTTCTGTTCCTGGCTTTTCTAAGATGGCCGATTGGATCGGAGACACACTTAAAAATCTCTTTACCAGATGATTTCCAGCCACACAGTATTCTCTCTAGAACAGGTGTTCTCTCTCTCTCTCTCTTTTTTTTTTTTTTTGAAATTTCAATGGGCTGAAAAATTTCTAAAGTATCCATGTTTGGTTTCTCTTTGTTTAAATACTTCCTTCTTCAATATAACTCTTTTGTCTTACATTTTACCATGAACAAGGAGCTGTCATTCTGCCTTCAATGCTTGACTTACGAATTACCTCAGCTAAAAATACCCAAGTTCACTTGTAAGTTCTGCCTTCCATAAAACTCTGGGACACGCAATTCAGCCAAATCCTTCACTGCTTTATAGAAGGATTGCCTTTCTTCCAGTTTTCAACAACACATTTCCATATGAGGACTCGCCAGGAGCACCTTTAGAATCCATATTTCTACTGGAAATCTCTTCAAGTGATCTAGATTTATCTAACGTGCACCTCAGAACTCGCCCAGTTTCCACCCATCACCAGTTCCAAAGAGAATTCCATAATTTTAGGTATTTGTTACAGTAGCAGCCCACTCCTGGCACCAAAATCTAAATGACTTAACAGTATCGTAGTGGCTTAAACCTCAGAAAATGGTTTCCTCCTAGCCCTAGAAGCGGGAAGTCTGAGGTCAGGATGTGGCAGGGCTGGTTTCTCTTGAGACCTCTCTCCTTGGCATGTAGACGGCTGTCTTCTTTCCATGCCCTCACATGGTCATCCCTCTCTGTGCATCTGTGTCATAATATCTTCTTTTTATAAGGAAACCAGTCATGTTGGGTTAGGTTCCACCCCAGTGAGCTTGTTCACCTCAGTTACCTCTTCAGATACATCTCCATTCTGTGCCCTGGGGTTAGGGCTCCAACGTATGAATTTTTGAGGGATGTGATTCAGGCCACAGCAGGGTGTAATCAGGATGAGCCGTGATCAGCTGTAACTTGTGAAGCTTGTGCTCTGCCTGGAATTGGGATGGAAGAGTGGACTGCAGGTTGGAGGGCTAGGGGGCAGGGTTAGAAGGCCAAGGCTGGAATCCACTGGGGTCTAAGAGATGTGAGTCAGGAGAGTGGGGTCCAGTGGGGTCAGGACAGGAATGTGTAAGGTGAATGAGGTGGGACCTGGTGAAGGCAGGGAAGGCCTGCAGTGTGCCCAGATGTGGGCAACACGTGATTGATGCCTTACCTGGGATGGGAAGCACAAATGAGGGGTGTCAGTGGGGCATTGGTTTTCATGGCTGGAAGGTGCCTCCTGGCCATTCTCCCAGGAGAGTTGTCTATTGCGTTGTTGCGTGTAAGTTGTGAGCTGGGAGAGCATGGTTTGGACTCTGGGTGTAGATGAGTAGGCCATTAGACAACAGGAAAAGGTATAAGTAGGACAGATGAACTCTGAGAAGAAAAGAGGCCTGGATGGAACCAGTCTCTTGCAACCTGCAACTTAGCAATATGGAGAGGATTGCACTGTCACACATGCTCTGGTCTGCATCATGGCACGTCCTCCACCCATCCTGCATCTACCCCATCCTGAATGTTCAGGTGAGACCCCCAGTCCTTTGTGGGGGTTGATGGCTTCTGTCCATCTAACTCTCTGCAGCCATGCCTGCTCGGTTCATCAAAGAACTGAAGACCAAGGAGGCCACGGAAGGGGCCACAGCCACACTGCGCTGTGAGCTGAGCAAGGCGGCCCCCGTGGAGTGGAGGAAGGGGCCTGAGCCCGTCAGAGCCGGGGACAGAGTGATCCAAAGGCAGGAGGGAGCCGTGTGTGAGCTGGCGATCCGTGAGCTGACTGTGGAGGATGCTGGGGAGTACTCGTGTGTGTGCGGGCAGGAGAAGACCTCAGCCACGCTCGCCGTCAGGGGTAAAGACTGCGTGTGACCACGTGGACTGGCATTGGGCGGCTGCCCTTCATCTCTGCTCTCAGTTCCCCTTTCTACCCTGCTAACTTACTGTCCCGTTCCTTTTGCTTCCATAATTATTTTTGTCCATGTCACGTTTGCTGTCTGTTCTGTGGTGCATGTACAGATGAGCACTTTTAAAGTCACATTTACAGTGTGTGCTGGGCGCAACCCGCGGGTGGTCCGATCCATCTGGGTTTTGTGTCTTCAGTGTACTGCTCATGTCCTGCTGCTTCTGTGTATACACAAAGTGTGATAGTCTTTGTGTCTTTCCGACCATCTCCAGCCCTGCCTGCCAAGTTTGCAAAAGGTTTGGGAAAGGAAGAGGCCATGGAAGGGGCCACAGCCATACTGTGCTGTGAGCTGAGCAAAGCAGCCCCTGTGGAGTGGAGGAAGGGGCCCAAGACCCTCAGAGCTGGAGGCAGAGTGAGCCTGAGGCAGGAGGGAGCCGTGTGTGAGCTGGAGATCCGTGACCTGACTGTGGAGGATGCTGGAGAATATTCATGTGTGTGCGGGCAGGAGAAGACCTCAGCCACGCTCGCCGTCAGGGGTAAAGACCATGTGTGGCCAAGCGGAGCTGTGTTTCGGTGTCCAGTTATTGACTCATGGCATCTTGCACTCGTCCCTCCTCATCTCAGCCTTATCCTCTTCCCATAACTTCGTGGATTTCCTTCCTCCTTCCTGGGCTGTTGTGTGAACCACGAGAAACACGCCTCTGAGCTGCTTCCCACCCCTCGTGTCACTGCCGGTTCTGTCCTGTGTCCCGTTGGCATCTGCGTCTTCCAGTCCATCCTGTCACGTCCTGTCCCCCAGTGACCTCTGGAGGATCGGATGTCCTCCACACCTTCTAACCTCTCCTGCCCTGCCACCAGATACACAGACGTGAGGCCTGAGGAGTTTGTGGAAGGGGTCCCAGGCACACTGAACGGACTAGGCTGAGGGGCCACAGTCCAGTGTGTGAGCCTGGGGCACCAGCCTGTGACCTGTGTCTAGTTGGGTGTTGCGTCTTTTCTGTGATGTCCAGGACCTATCTAACCTGTGGGTTCAGAGAGCATTATAGTGTTGGTGTGTTTCTGACCTTTCTAGCTCTTCCCACCAAGTTCACAAAGGGTCTGAAGAAGGAAGAGGCCATGGAAGGGGCCACAGTCATGCTGCGCTGTGAGCTGAGCAAGGCGGCCCCCGTGGAGTGGAGGAAGGGGCCCGAGACCCTAAGAGCTGGGGACAGACTGCGGGTGAGGCAGGACGGGGCCGTGTGTGAGCTGGAAATCCATGACCTGACCATGGAGGATGCTGGGGAGTACTCATGCATATGCGGGCAGGAGAAAACCTCAGCCACGCTCGCCGTCAGGGGTAAAGACCGCGTGTGGCCACATGGGCTGGCGTTTGGCGGCTGCCCTTTGTCTCTCTGCTCTCAGTTCCCTTTCCCACCCTGCTAGTTGGCTAGTCTGCTCCTTTTCCTTCCGTAAGTATTTTCTTTGTCTCTGTCGTGATCTCTGTCTGTTCCGTGGCACATGTACCGCTGGACCTTTTAAAGTCACAGTCACAGTGTGTGCTGGCACCCCAGCAGGTGGGCTAGGTCCAGTTGGGTTTTGTGTCCCTGTGTACTCTCTGTATCCTGTTGCTTCTGTGAGTTCAGGACGCGTGATATGCTTGTGTCTTTCTGACCACCTGCAGCCCTGCCTGCCAAGTTCACAAAAGGTCTGAAGAAGGAAGAGGCCACAGAAGGGGCCACAGCCATACTGCGCTGTGAGCTGAGCAAGGCGGCCCCCGTGGAGTGGAGGAAGGGGCCCGAGACCCTCAGAGCCGGGGACAGAGTGCGGGTGAAGCAGGAGGGAGCCGTGTGTGAGCTGGAGATCCGTGGGCTGACCGTGGAGGATGCTGGGGAGTACTCGTGCATGTGCGGGCAGGAGAAGACCTCAGCCACAGTCGCCGTCAGGGGTAAAGACCGCGTGTGGCCATGTGGGCTGGCGTTTGGTGGCTGCTGTTGCCTCTCTGCTCTCAGTTCCCTCTCCTGCCCTGTTCACTCACTGCCCGGCTGCTTTTCCTTTCATAACCATTCTGTTCTCCTTGTCACGTTCCCCATCTGTTCTTCGGCACGTGTACAGGTGGGACCTTTTAAAGTCTCACTCACGGTGTGTGCTGGCAGCCCCAGCACACCTGTGTCCAGTTGGGTGTTGTGTCTTCTGTGTACTCTTCGTTTCCTACTTCATGTGTGTGTACAGAGAGCCTAAGAGTCTTTGTGTCTTTCTGCCCACCTCCAGCCCTGCCTGCCAAGTTCCTGAAGGGTCTCAGGAAGGAGGAGGCCACGGAAGGGGCCACAGCCAAGCTGCGCTGTGAGCTGAGCAAGGCGGCCCCCGTGGAGTGGAAGAAGGGGCCCGAGACCCTCAGAGCCGGGGACAGACTGCGGGTGAGGCAGGACGGGGCCGTGTGTGAGCTGGAGATCCGTGAGCTGACCACGGATGATGCTGGAGAATATTCATGTGTGTGCGGGCAGGAGAAGACCTCAGCCACACTCGCCGTCAGGGGTAAAACTCATGTGTGGCCAGGCGGAGCTGGGTTTGATGTCCAGTCACTGACTTCATGTCGTCTCCCTGCACTCATCCCACCTTCCCTCCTCATCTCAGCATCACCCTCTTCCCATAACTCCCCAGAACTCCTTCCTCCTTCCTGGGCTGTTGTGTGGACCATGAGAAGCCAGCCTCCAAGCTGCTTCCCACCTCTCGTGTCACTGCAGGTTCTGTCCTGTGTCCTGTGGGCATCTGTGTCTTTTCCTCTGTCTTGTCATGTCTTGCTTCCAAAATTCCCCCAAGACTGATGCTTGCATCTGTCTTATTGCATTCAGCTTTGCCTGCTGAGTTCATAGGAAGACTGAGAAGCAAGGAGGCCACAGAAGGGGCCACAGTCACGCTGTGCTGTGAGCTGAGCAAGGCGGCCCCCGTGGAGTGGAGGAAGGGGCCCAAGACCCTCAGAGCCGGGGACAGAGTGAGCCTGAGGCAGGAGGGAGCCGTGTGTGAGCTGGAGATCCGTGAGCTGACCGCGGATGATGCTGGAGAATATTCATGTGTGTGCGGGCAGGAGAAGACCTCAGCCACACTCGCCATCAGGGGTAAAGACTGCGTGTGGCCAGGCAGAGCTGGGTTTGGTGTCACTGACTTCATGTCTCCCTGCACTCATCCCACCTTCCCTCCTCATCTCAGCATCACCCTCTTCCCGTAACTCCCCAGAACTCCTTCCTCCTTCCTGGGCTGTTGTGTGGACCGTGAGAAACCAGCCTCTGAGCTGCTTCCCACCTCTCGTGTCACTGCAGGTTCTGTCCTGTGGGCATCTGTGTCTTTTCCTCTGTCTTGTCATGTCCTGCTTCCAAAATTCCCCCAAGACTGATGCTTGCATCTGTCTTATTGCATTCAGCTTTGCCTGCTGAGTTCATAGGAAGACTGAGAAGCAAGGAGGCCACAGAAGGGGCCACAGTCACGCTGTGCTGTGAGCTGAGCAAGGCGGCCCCCGTGGAGTGGAGGAAGGGATCTGAGACCCTCAGAGCCGGGGACAGAGTGAGCCTGAGGCAGGACGGGGCCGTGTGTGAGCTGGAGATCCGTGAGCTGGTTTCGACAGACGCTGGGGAGTACTCATGTGTGTGCGGGCAGGAGAGGACCTCAGCCTCGCTGACGGTCACGGGTAAGGATGGGCTTGCAGGCTCATCTGGGAGCCTGTGTGTGTGCCCCTGTCTCCTGTGCCCACGTCAGCCCCGGTGGGCACCCGTCTCCTCTGTGTCTTGTGCAGCTCTGTCTGTCGCCCGCGTGCTCACCTGCCAAACTCTCTGTTCAGTGTCCCCATGTCTGGGTTCTGCTCTGCAGTCAGGTGACCTCCGCGGTTAGCCTCATGTGTGGATGGAATTCCCACCTTGTTCCCCTCCCCTGCCTGTCCTAATGCAGTCCACACTTCCCCCATACTCCATAGCCTCTAGTCAGGATCTGGGGGTCGTGGCCCTGCCCTGGGAGTCTAAGCAGATCCCCGCTTTCCCACCTCAGTGGCTGGAGGGACACGGGCTTGCCTGTGGGCTTCCTGGGTGGAAGTCAGCATGCGAATCCCCTGGGTCAGATCCAGGGTCCCTTTTGCAGCCCCCACTGCATTCCCTCCTCTCCCTTAGAGTAGACCCTGGCCCATGACCCTACTCCCACTCCGATCCTCCAGAGGAGCCTGAGGCAGTGGGTCCTGTGGGCAAGTGAGGCAGGCCTGGTTAAGGCCCTCAGGGGGTCTGACTGGATTTGGGGTGCCAGTCTCCTGTCTGGGTGACTGGGCCTCAGGCTTGGGGCTGGCCTTCCCTCTCCCCTTCACCCCGATCCCCGCTCCGCAGCCCCACAGGTGGTGTTCCGGAAGCCGCTGCAGAGCCTGCAGGCTGAGGAGGGTACCTCGGCCAGCCTGCGGTGTGAGCTTTCCGAGCCTGGGGCCACCGTTGTCTGGAGTAAGGGGGGCCTGGAGGTGCAGGCCGATGGGCGCCGGGAGCCACGGCAGCAGGGCCACGTGGCAGAGCTGGTGCTGAGGGGCCTGCGCCGGGAGGACACGGGAGAGTACACCTGCAGCTGCGGCTCCCAGGCCACTAGCGCCACCCTGTCCGTCACAGGTGGGCGCCCAGCGGCCCCACACATGGGGGGTGACCCTGGCTCCCACGGGGTGGGCAGGCCTGGGGTGACGCCCCCCGCCCCCTGCCCGCTGCCGTCCCCTGAGAGCTGCGTCCCTGTGGACCCCTGCCCCCATAGCTGCTCCCACCCTCACGTTCTGCCTCCCCCTGTAGCTGCGCCTGTGAGGTTCCTTCGAGAGCTGCAGGCCCAGGAGGTAGACGAGGGCACGACGGCACGCCTGCGCTGTGAGCTGAGCCGGGCGGGCAGCAGTGTGGAGTGGCGCAAGGGTTCCCTGCAGCTCTTCCCGTGTGCCAAGTACCAGATGGTGCTGGAAGGCACAGCCGCTGAGCTGCTGGTGCACGGGGCCGAGCAGGAGGATGCTGGACTCTACACCTGTGACACGGGCCACGCGCAGAGCACCGCCAGCCTCTCTGTCCGGGGTGAGCCTCTCGCTGGCCCCTGCCCCCGCCCCCAGTCCCTGGACCCCCCTAAAACCAGCAGGCCCCTTGATTATCAGCTCTGAGCGCCCCTCCCTGCTTCCCCCAGCCCCCAGGCCCCTTGCTTAGCAGCTCTGAGAGCCCCTCCCTGCTCCTCCCCAGCCCCCAGGCCTGTATTTAAGACGGAGCTGCAGAGTGCTGAGCAGGAGGTGGGCGGCGTGGCCAGGCTGTGCTGCCAGCTGAGTGATTCCGAGGCTGGGGCCCCCGTGCTCTGGCTCAAGGAGGGTGTGGAGCTGCACATGAGTCCCAAGTATGAGATGCAGCGCCAGGGAGCCACGTGTGAGCTGCTGATCCATGGGCTTGAGGCCAAGGACATGGGCGAGTACAGTTGCATGGTGGGCAGCCAGAAGACCTTGGCCTTCCTCAAAGTCAAAGGTGAGCGCCCCCTGCCTCACCCGCTGCCCTTGAAGCTGCCGCGGGGGCACCCCGGCTCCCTCAGCAGCCCCTCTCACCAGCTGCTGTTCCGGGGTGCCTCTCAGGCCTTTGGGGTGCCGGCTTTCTGTGCTCACCTCTGCACTGCTCTGTGCTGGTGTCCCTACAGAAGAGTGTCGCCTGAGGGGATTGTTGCCCCCACTCACTGCCCTGCCTCCCACCCCCACCCCCCGCCTGCAGGTGGGGCAGCCAGGCCTGGGCCACTCTCTCTGCACTCCTGTCTGTCCTGAAGATCTCGCTTCCATCATGTCCCAGCCGGGGCAGGGTTGGCCACAGGCTGGGAAGGGACACGAGCAGTCCCCCACCCCACAGCCGCCTGCTTCCTCCCAGCAGAGGTGCCCCCAGCCCAGCCCCTATCCCAAGGAGCTCAGTGTCACGAGAGGGAGCTGTGTTTGTGAGCACAGTGGGTGCTGAATCCCCCACGGGGCAGGCAGAGGCTGTGGCAGGAGACGAGTGTGAGAGTGCCTGGGAGGCTTCCTGGGGAGGAGTTGGGGTCGGGGACATGGGAGCTTGGCTTGGGTGCTCTGACCTGTCTGGTGAAAGCCCCCTTCACCCGCCAGAGCCTGAGGTGACCATCGTGCGGGGCCTGGTTGACACCGAGGTCCAGGCTGATGGGGAAGCAGAGTTCAGCTGCGAGGTGTCACAGGCTGGCGTGGACGTGGAGTGGCGCCTGCAGGGCCTGCCGCTGCAGAGCAACGAGGTGACCGAAGTGGCGGTGCAGGGTGGCCGCACCCACATACTGAGGCTGAAGAGCGTGACCCCGGAGGACGCCGGCACTGTCTCCTTCCACGTGGGCCGCCACACGTCCTCTGCCCAACTCACCGTCCGAGGTAGCAGGAGCCGGGCTTCACTGCACTTGGGGGCTGGAACGCCCCCTCAGTTAAGACCTTGTCAGGGGACAGTAATAGATGGCAAGGCTTCCTGCCTTTGAGGGTGGGAGCTGGCGCTGAATGACTGATTCTGGGGTGACCCAAGATGTTGCAGTAGAGCGGCCCCCAGTGTGCCTGTCTTCAGGAGTTGGGGCTGGGATGCTGGGGGCAGGCCCAGGGGCCTGGGAGGTGGCTCTGATGGTGCGGGGAGGGGCATCTCTGACACAGAGGCTGATACCGTGCCTCTACCCCGCCCCCACCCCGTGCAGTTCCTGAGGTGACCATCCTGGAGCCCCTGCAGGACACTCAGCTTAGCGAAGGCCAGGACGCCCACTTCTGGTGCCGACTGTCGAGGGCTTTGGGCCAGGAGGCCCACTGGGCCCTGGGAGGCGTGCCCCTGCAGGCCAACGAGATGAACGACATCACCGTGGAGCATGGCACACTCCACTCGCTCACCCTGCACAAGGTGGTGTTCCCCAGACCTCCTGTGCCCTGCAGTGCTTCCAGGGGCCTCCCACCTGCTCCCCCAAAAGCTGGGAGAGAGGGAAGGTTCCAACTCCAGTGCAGTTGGGCTGGGGACTTGCAAAGTCGGGGTGGTTGAAATGGCAGTGCCAGCCTGACACGTGCATCTCTGTTCCATCAGGTCACCCTTGAGGACGCTGGAACCATCAGTTTCCAAGTGGGCTCGTGTCGCTCAGAGGCCCAGCTGAAGGTCACAGGTGGGCAGCCCCCTCCTACAGCCAGCCTCCCACTTGTGCATGTCCACGTGTCCCTACTCAAGGGACTGTTGGCAGGTGCTGAGGCCAGGAATCTGGGCCTTCCAGCAGTGATCTTGCTGTGGGCTGGCAATTTTGCACCCTTGACCACTAAAGCCACGGGAGGTGGGCTAGTGAAGATAATAAGCTTGAGAAATTCTGGTGTGTGAGGGAGTCCTCACGTAGGATCAGGGCTGTGTGTAGGGGGAAGGTGGGGAGGCTGGTTGCTGGGGACTTGGGCCCTGAGGTCGAGGCAGGGTCTTCTGGGCTTCTACCCTCCGCATAGCTACTCCTGTGATTTAGGTCCCGTGCTCTCATTTATACACACCTGCGTACCTGACAGCTCTCGGATGTTGGTCCAGTAGCTCACCTGTGGCACGTGAATGCTTTGGAAGATGGTGTGCCAGGCATCGGAAATAAGATTTAAGGACCTTCAACTTGTTATACTTTGTCCCCAGAATTGGTCATCTCTGAACGCCTCCCCCTCGCCTGCTGGCCTGCTCCTGGTTTTCGTATTGGTTCCATCCATCTGCCATCTCTTGACCATCAGCCCGTCCACCACTTATCCATTCATCTATCTGCGCATGCATCCATGCATCCATCCATCCCTCCCTCTATTCCATCTGTCCATCCATTTGTCCCGCATCCATTATTCAACGACCCATCCATTCATCCACCACCCATTCTCTATCCATTTATCCAGCCACCATCTGTTATCTATCATGCACGTGTTTATCCACCCGCCATCGTCTATTCATCATTATCCATACATCCATGCACCATCTACCCATCTGTCTACCATCCACCCACCATCAGTCATCAGTCCATCCATCTAACCATCATTCTACTGCCGTCCTTCGTTACGTCCATCTGGCCACCCATCCATATGTCTCCGATCTACCTGTTCATCCACCTATCCATCCACTATCCATTCTTCCATCCATCATCCACCCATTATCTGTCCATCATATGTTTATTATTACCTTGAGAGGGGCCAGATGCAGCTCTGCCCTCAGGGAGCCCCCAGTCTGCTGGGGGAGTAGGGCAGGAAGACAGTGTTCCCTGAGTCCCAGCTGTCCCCACCGTGAGTCTTCATGTGCCAGCTCTGTGGCCTCTAGGGCTGGGGAAGGCTCCAGAGTACAGCATCCTCAAGCTGGACGCAAGGAGAGGGCCGTATCCTGGGTGTCCTGAGCAGAGCCGGGTGGGAAGGGCCTCGTGTGTCGTCAGAGTGGGCATCTGTGAGGGGCAGCATGGAGCGGGGTTGGGTCTTGCAGGCCCCACTGAGGGTCGTACTTTGGCCCTGCCCGTTTGTGGTGAGCTGGCTCACATGCAGACACGAGCTGTGGCTTCAGACAGAGCTGTGAGCCTAGGGTGGCGAGGATGGGCAGACTCGGGAACCATGTTGGAGATGGAATAGGGAGCTGGAGGGCAGGTTAGGGGTGTGGTTAGATGTGCACACCTGTGAGAACACGGAGTGACTGGTGTGGGCCTGGGACAGGCATGTCGATGTGCACGCCTGGGAGGGACATGGGGTGCTCTGGGGAAAGGCCTGGCTGGGGTGGGTGTGCCAGCACAGAACACGGTCTGGGAAGCCCCCTGAACTCACACCCTGTGTAGCAGGTCAGGGAAGGATGCCATTCTGCACTAGGGCCCCAGAACCTTAGGCCAGGAGACCTTAGGGGACATCTGGACACATGGTCCTCTGAGGATGGGAGAAGCATCTGCTTCCAAAGCCCCAGGAAGTAGGGCTCACTTCCCTAGCAGACCCCCTCCCTCTCAGAGAGGTGGGCCCCATGACTTCACCTTTCTGTCCTGCCCCAAACCCCTTAAGGATCGCGTCCATGGGACTCGAGGCTTGTCAGTTCTCCCTTACTGAAAAGGGTGTAGATGCGGGACATTGGTCTCCTTTGATGGAGTCAAACATGTCATGAAGGGCGCTGTGGGGTGTAGGGGGGCTGAGATGGCTCTCCACAGACTCACTGTGGGCGGTTTCCTTGTCTCATCCCGTGAGCCCCAGGTGCCAGCTGGCCAGGGTTGATCTCTACACCCCATCCCCAGGCTGCCTCCAGCATGGTGGACCCAGGTTAGCCCCAAATGGTAGACCCTGGTGTGGCCCCACAGACCCAGGGCACCCCATCTCCCCTCCTTTTGCCCTCTTGCACAGAGGCAGCACCGTGCCTGGTACGTGGCTTACAGAATGTGGACGTCTTTGCGGGGGAGGTGGCCACGTTCTCCTGCGAGGTGTCCCGTGCTGGTGGGCCGGAGGCCCACTGGTGGCTGGATGGGACCCTGCTGCAGGACGGCCCCCAGAGTGCCATCTCCGTGCGTGATGGGACCGTCCACTCCCTCACGCTCTCAGGCCTGGGGGTGGCTGACTCAGGCACCGTCACCTACCGAGCAGGGTCCCTGGTCTCCAGGGCCAAGTTGTTGGTCAAAGGTACCAGCCAATGGAACCCTGCCCTGTGCTAGAACTTCTGCTCTGCTGCCCCTGCACGCTTCCTGCGGGCTTCCTGGGTGGGAGTTTGGGGACTGACCCCCAGGATGCAGGGGGCATCTTTCCATGTGTGCCAGGGGTGGGCGCTGTGAGCAGGTAGCAGTCCTAGCTGGTGGATGAGAAAGAAGGTCGGACTCAGCAGTGATGCTGGAGGCCGACCCCGTTCCCACCTGCTCACAGGGCCCTGGGCCTGGCTGCCCACCCAGCTACCACTCTGTGGCTGCCCCTTCCTCAGGCACGTATCCAGAGAGCAGCCTGGAGGTGACGGCAGCCTTCCCAGCCCCGGGCTTGGCCTGCACTGTCCTTGCTTGTAGCTGCTTCCGCTGCTGTGGGTTTGGTCAGGGTCTTGTGCCCTTCTGGGAGAAAGGTAGCCATTGGGAGAGGGTAGCAGACTTCCAGGAAGCTCCCTCAGCCCGCTCTCAGTAGAGGTATTGGGCATTCTTGGCACGAGAGCCCAGTGTGGTTTCAACCACTTGGGGCCCAGTTTCTCAACTGGCCTCCTCTGTGCTTTTGCACAGTAAGCGTGGGCACTTGCCCAGATCCCGGGGCAGCCCATTTGTTGAATGGGATGTCAGCAAGTGGAGGTGGGGTGGGCTCCCCGAGGGGGCGGGTGACAAGGCCCCTGGGGAAGGGGTGAGTTGGACTGGGGATGCCCCGTGCCCAGCAGAGCTTTGGATCCTGAACAGGCCCAAGGGCTTTCAGATGTGGGTTTTGTGTCCTGTTGGGGCACCACGTGTCCCGGGCTAGAGGAAGTTGGGGCTCAGAGGGACCAGTGGTAGGGAGGGCCCAGCAGATAGAGACTGAACTAACAGTCTGCTACAAGCGGGGGCCCGTGGGGGCAAGGTTGGCCCCACGCGGAGGGCCCTGGGTCACGGTGCTGGGTCCCCCTTGCCCCACAGCCCTGCTTCTGCTTGCCTCTGAGTCGCTGACGCTGACTGCAGAGGGTGGGTGGGCCGCAGCCGCGCGGCTCCGGCTGACACGTGCCTGGCCTGTCGGCCGACAGATCCCACAGTGGAAGTGGTCAGTGCCATGCGGGACCTGGCAGTGGAGGAGGGCGGCCCGGCCGAGCTCCTCTGCCAGTACTCACGGCCCGTGCAGGCCACGTGGAAGATGGACGAGCATGCGGTGTGTGCGGACGGGCACCGTGTCATCATAGAGCAGGACTGGACCGTGGCCAGGCTGTCTTTCAGGCCGGCCTTGCCCTGTGACAGCGGCATCTATTCTTGCGAGGCCGCGGGCACCCGCGTGGTGGCCCTGCTGCAAGTGCAAGGTGAGGCCGCCTGGCGGGCAGCCCCGGGCCCAGGACAGCTGCGCTGAGGCCCACGCCAAGCCGTGCTGGCCGAGTGGCAGGCAGTGACAGGATGCGCAAAAGAGGGGCTCCCAGGAAGCAGATCCTAGGCCCTGAGCCCACCCACCCAGACCCCTTCTCGTCCCCAAGCAGTATGATGGAACAGCCGGGAAACACGGGGCAGAGGCTGCTTGAAGGATCTGCATCCCAAACACCCTCTCGGGGAGGGATGGAGGCCGAGGCTGGAAGGTCTGGGGCCTTTGGGAACATAGACTCTGGGGCTGGGTCCTAGAGCAGAGGAGGGCCACTGGGCTGAGCTCCCTGAGTCCCAGATTCAGACCCCAGCGCTGCCCCTTCCTGGGCTGGTCACTCAGAGGACACTCTGAGCCCCACATCCCCGTTTGCAGCACAGCAGGGATACCCCGTGGGGGACACGGAGCAGCCCCGCAGGGGAGGGGGTGTCATTTGGCCACAGCCACGTTAGGTTGGGAAAACCTGAAATGTTCCCAGTGGTGAGAGCTGGCAGTTGTCAGGGTCCTTCCAAAACAGGAAGAGCAGGTGGGGCCTGGTCTGGGCCACAGTCCCCCTGAGGTCACTCGGATTCCATTCACAGACTACTTCAACAGCTACATTGTTAAACACTTTTTGTTTGGCCCCTGGGGGCCCAACAGTGGACAGACAAAGCTCCCTCCCTCCACTGGTGGCTTTGCTGTGGGAGGTGAAGGAACGTGATGGGAGCTGTGGGAGGTGAAGGAACGTGATAGGAGCTGTGGGAAGGAGCTGCAGTGTGAGCTGGTCTGAAGGAGGCAGCTGGGGCGGGGGCTTGGGGACATCTGGGGCAGAGCCTTTGGGTCCCAGGCGGGGAGTAGAGAAGGAAATGCAGGAGACGGCAGGAGGGAGGCCTCAGGGGCTCACCTCTGCTCCTGTAAGATCTGGGATTGTGTAGAAATAGGAGTTAAGGAGGGTGAGCTCCAGCAGTGACTGTTGGCCCAACCTTCCCCCTCCCCCCACCCCCACCCCAACCATCTCATCGCTGCCGAGAGCAGCCGCAGCCTTGATCTGGCTGGGCGCAGCCATCCAAGCACAGCGCGATGTGGGACACATGCATCCCTAAGTCCCTATTGGTTCTGTCAGTTCTGACTCAGGGAATAAAGGAGCCAGGGATGTGGGGGAGTCTGGTCTATGACGTGAGCAGACCTGGGCCAGGAGGGCAGCAAGAGAAGGATGTGGATGGGCGCTGTGGGGCCTCTGCTCTGGGGAGGTCCCTCCCCAGCATCCTGTGCAGCCTTGGGTGCCGTTGTGCTCCGTTCCTGCCCGACTCCACTCGTCACCTTGTTTTGTGTCCTTCGCTCCACTGGCCTGGCTCCCTGCTGCCCCCCACCCATCCCTCTTCATTCCCACCGCAGTGTCCCCTCCAGGTGCTTCTGCTTCCTGGACACCTCCCCTTCCTGGCTCAGTCATGCCCATCCTCAGAGATCTGCCTCCTCCAAGAAGCCCCCCGGAGCTTGAAGGCACCGGTGTTGGTACCAGGGGCCCATCATGGGAATGGGCTCTCGGAGGTGGCAAGCCCTTGGGGCCCAGGTGCTGAGCTGAATCTGGGGTCTGGCATGCCCAGGCCTGACACCCTGGCTTCTGCAGAACATGCATAGCTTCTCGTCACTGACTCCTGGCCTCTGTGTACAGGAGAACTGGAGCAGGCTGAGAATGAGGGCAGAGATATGTCTGGTCTGAGTGAGTGAGGGGAGCAGCCCAGTGGGTCTGTTAGCCCTGGCTGGGGGAGGAAAGGAAGGGAACAGTTTTCCGGAGGCCTGTGCTGCAGCAGACCTGAGAGGCAGAAGCCTCTGTCGGCGTTTGAGCCTGGCCGCAGCCTCGGGTCAGTTTTCAGTCTGAACACTTTTGAGGCTTCTTACCTGTTAGGTGGATCGTACTCTCCTTCCTAACCAAGGCCTCGTGACGGCGTGGGGATGGCCAGGGCCTTAGGGCGTCCCTGTGTGGGGATGGCCAGGGCTTTAGGGCGTCCCTGTGTGGGGATGGCCAGGGCCTTAGGGCGTCCCTGTGTGGCTCCTCCTGGTGGACACCCAGACAACCTCCCCCTGGCCGCATCCTCTGAGGCCCATCGTCCTGAGGGGGGCTCTCCCACACGACTCCTGGGGTGCTGGGTAGGAAAAGCCCTGGGCACACCTTGAGCCACTGTTTTTCTGCAGCCAAGAACACGGTGGTGAGGGGCCTGGAAAACGTGGAGGCGCCCGAGGGCGGCGAGGCGCTGTTCGAGTGCGTCCTGTCCCAGCCGGAGGTGGCCGCCCACACCTGGCTGCTGGACGATGAGCCCGTGCACACCTCTGACAATGCCGAGGTGGTCTACTTCGAGAACGGCCTGCGGCACCTCCTGCTGCTCAAAAACCTGCGGCCACAAGACAGCTGCCGCGTGACCTTCCTGGTGGGGGACATGGTGACGTCTGCCTTCCTCACCGTCAGAGGTCAGACTTGTGGGCTCAGGAGGGCGGTTCTCTGGGGTCCCTCAGCTGATGTCCCCCTGTGGGAGTGTGGGAGAGTAGGGGTGGAGGGGGCTGGTCTGAGACCCCTCCCACAGGATAACCCGCATCAGGGGTGCTGGGGCTGATGCTGGGACCACAACGGTGCGCTTTCTCAGACCTATCCCCCTAAATACTGCACGCTGCCGCGGGGTGGGACGGGGTGCGCTAGAGCCCCTGTGTGAGGACTCGGGACTCTTCACCTCTCTCACCAGATCCCACGCTGCTCGGGCGCAGGGTTGGTGATGAGGCTGGGGACACAGGGCACATGAGCCTCTCAGAGCCCTCCCAGGAGATGTCACCTTGTGGGGGTATGGGGTCTGGGGTCACAGGAGAGGGCCTAGGTTCCTGAGACGCCCCCCTCCCCGTTGGATATTTGGCTGGGGGTCATAGGCAAGGGCTGGGGCAGCAGGGGTCATAGGGACTCCTCCACTGGGCACCTGGCTGCTTGGTGGGGGGTGGAGGGAGCTGGGGGAGCTGGGGCCTCTGGGAAGGGCATTGATTTCTGAGACAGGAGAGCACGGGGTGGAAGTGCTGGGGACGTTGATCTCTGAGGCTGCTCCCAGAGGTGGGAGGAGTGGGAGGCTAGGCGCCCTCCTCTGCTCTGGGTGCCCCCAGGACCCCCCCCCCCGGCCCTGTGCTCACACTGCCACCCTACCCCGCCCCACAGGCTGGCGTCTGGAGGTCTTGGAGGCGCCCCAGGATGTGACCGTGCGTGCCGGGGGGCAGGCCAGCTTCAGCTGCACCCTTAGCGAGACGGTGCCCGTGGGCGAGGCGACCTGGTACATAAACGGAGCCTCCGTGCAGCCCGATGACGCGGACTGGACCGTCACGGCCGACGGCAGCCACCACGCCCTGCTGCTGCACCGGGCCCAGCCGCAGCACGCCGGCGAGGTCACCTTTGCTGCTCACGATGCTGTCGCCTCTGCGAGGCTCACTGTGCTGGGTGGGTGGCTTGGGCCTGCCTGCCGCAGCTCGGGTCCAGGGCTCTGGGGGAGGTGGGTGGGGGGACGAGGCATTTCCGTTTCAGAAGCTGTTGGGGGCTGTCTGTGGCCCCACACGCAGAGTGAGCTCGGGGCACACGCTCTTCCTGTGACTCCAGTGCACCTTTGCAGCCCCGCAGAAAGACGGGGCTGAGGGGCACAGCTGCTCATAGGACTCAGGGGAGCAGACACCAGCGTGGGCGGGTCTGCGGGTGCAGGCTGCCCGCTGCTGCACTGACCGCCTCCTCCCTGCCCCACAGGCCTCCCCGACCCCCCAGAGGATGCAGAGGTGGTGGGGCGCAGCGGCAGCTCCGTGACGTTGTCCTGGGTGGCCCCCACAAGCGATGGCGGAGGGGGTCTCCGTGGCTACCGGGTGGAGATGAAGGCAGCAGCCACGGGAGAGTGGCAGCTGTGCCACGATCTGGTGCCCGGGCCTGAGTGTGTGGTGGCTGGCCTAGCCCCCGGGGAGACCTACCGCTTCCGCGTGGCTGCAGTGGGCCCGGCGGGCGCTGGGGAGCCCGTTTACCTGCCCCAGATGGTGAAGCTCGGTGAGTGGCTGCCTTAGTCTTGGTTGGCGAGGGTGGGGGTCCAGCTTGCAGCCCTCAAAGCCTCTCTCAGCTGAGGGTCCCCGCCCGCACCCTTGCTGACCCTGATCCCTGTTCCCAGCAGAGCCCCTGGAGCCCAGGCCTGCGGCCCCCGCCCCCGAGAGCCGGCAGGTGGCGGCCGGGGAGGACGTGTGTCTGGAGTGCGAGGTGGCCGAGGCGGGTGAGGTCGTCTGGCTGAAGGGGACGGAGCGCGTCCAGCCGAGCGGGCGCTTCCAGCTGCTCCAGCAGGGCCAGCGGCAGATGCTGCTGATCCGGGGCTTCTCCACGGAGGACCAGGGCGAGTACCGCTGCGCCCCTGCACGGGACTCAGCCTCTGGGTCAGCTACTGCTTTCCAGGGTATGTCCCCCGGGGCCCGCTGTGCGGAGGGGAGGAAGGAGCCCTGGGGTGTGGAGTGGGCCAACCCGCTTCCTCACTGGCCCTCTCTTGAGAAACTGCTGGACGGACATCCCTCACATTAAGGACTGAGGCCTGGGGTGGGGAGATGCAGCAATCGGTGTAGCTCAGCCTCCTGTCAGACCCTGGGGAGATGCAACAATCGGTGTGGCTCAGCCTCCTGTCAGACCCATATCACTGACACCTGAGGTCACGTTGTCCCCTGGTCGATGCCCCTCCTTGGTGCCCACTGCTAGCTCCTTGAATCCTTGCTTGCCTGCTGTCTGAGCCCCCTGCACCGGCTCTGCCCCTGGCCTGGGGTTTCCTGTGTGGGAGAATGAGGCCTAGAGAGGGCCGTTCAGAGCCCCTAAAACCTTGTCAAGATTGTGCATCAGAGCTCTCGGGGCCCAGGCAGGCAGCTGCTGCTGCTGCTAAGTCGCTTCAGTCGTGTCCGCCTCTGTGCGACCCCATGGACGGCAGCCCACCAGGCTCCCCTGTCCCTGGGATTCTCCAGGCAAGAACACTAGAGTGGGTTACCATTTCCTTCTCCGATGCATGAAAGTGAAAAGTGAAAGTGAAGTCACTCAGTTGTGTCTGACTCTTCGCGACCCCATGGACTGCAGCCTACCAGGCTCCTCTGTCCATGGGATTTTCCAAGCAAGAGTACTGGAGCAGGCAGGCAGCAGAGGCTTCTAAAGGGAACTGTGGTCAGTAGCCAAGGCTGGCCTGGGGTTGCTGTGCTTGTCTAACTGACCAGTCTCCTGCCCTCCTCAGTGGTGCTGACCCCAGAATCCGGGGAGGAGGTCCCTGCTCAGCCCAGCCTGCCCCCTGAGGCAGCCCAGGAGGGCGACCTACACCTGCTGTGGGAGGCGCTGGCCCGGAAGCGCCGCATGAGCCGCGAGCCCACGCTGGACTCCATCAGCGAGCTGCCCGAGGAGGACGGCCGCCCACAGGGCCCGAGGCAGGAGGCCGAGGAGGCTGTGCCTGACCTCTCAGAGGAGTACTCCACGGCTGACGAGCTGGCGCGCACGGGCGAGGCCGACCTTTCGCACACCAGCTCTGACGACGAGTCCCGTGCAGGCACGCCTTCGCTGGTTTCCTACCTCAAGAAGGCTGGGAGGCCCAGCCCCTCGCCACTGGCCAGCAAGGTGAGTCTGCTTGACCTGCAAGGAGAGGCCCATGCTTCTTAGATTTTTGCCACTCCATCATGCATCCGATACGTGTCATCTATCCACTGTCTGACTATCGGTCCATCCAGCACTCATTTATCCAGTCCTTTTCCCATTCACCATCTGCCCATCTATTGGTCATCCAGCTGCCGATCCAGCTGCGATTCACCTACCCATCCATCCATCCATGTGGCTGTTAAAACGCTTTTCCTGAAGAGCTGGAACCCGTCTTTCTGTGGTATTCCTCACAGCTCTGTCTCCCTCTGCGGAACGCAGTTTCAGGGAGGGTAGACTTGCTTTTTGGCAGCAGCAGAAGCCCTCGGGCACTTGGCCTCAGTGAAGGGAGTGTGGTTGACAGCAGGCAGCAGGCACGAGGCATGCTGGAGCAAGGCCTGGAGCTGGGGCGGGAGACCCGGGCTCTGCTTCTCCCTGCCCTGTGTATGTCCCCGCCACATCCTTTGCCTGCCCTGGGCCTCAGGTACCCTACCTTACCTGTGCACACAGGTTGGGGCCCCAGCAGCCCCCTCAGGGAAGCCACAGGAGAAGCAGCAGGAGAAGCCACCTGCAGTATACCCACCACCAGGAGACCTGAGCGCTGGGGACCTGAGTGACCCGACCTTGGACCAGGCCGCAGTGAAGATCCAGGCGGCCTTCAAGGGTTATAAGGTCCGGAAGGAGATGCAGCAGCAGGAGGGGCCCGTGCTCCGCTGCACATTTGGGGACACTGTGGCACAGGTGGGAGACGTCCTGCATCTGGAGTGTGTCGTGTCCAGCAAGACAGATGTGCGCGCCCGCTGGCTGAAGGATGGTGTGGAACTGACGGACAGCCGGCACCACCACATTGACCAGCTTGCGGACGGCACCTGTTCTCTGCTGGTCACTAGCCTGGGGCGGGCCGACGCTGGCCGTTACACCTGTCAGGTGAGCAACAAGTTTGGCCACGTGGCCCACAGTGCCACCGTGGTGGTCAGTGGCACGGAGAGCGAGAACGAGAGCTCCTCCGGGGGTGAGCTGGATGACACCTTCCGCCGGGCCGCCCGGCGGCTGCACCGCCTCTTCCGCACGAAAGGCCCAGAGGAGGTCTCGGACGAGGAGATCTTCTTCAGCGCTGACGAGGGCAAGGCAGAGCCTGAGGAGCCTGGGGACTGGCAGACGTACCGCGAAGATGAGCACTCCATCTGCATCTGCTTTGAGACGCTGGCGGAAGCCCGCCAGGCAGCCAGCCGCTTCCAGGAAATGTTTGGCGTGTTGGGCATCAGTGTGGACGTCAGCCTGTCCGAGCTGGGACCACGCAGGGTGGAGATGCGCATTGGCAAGGTGGCACCCGCCCCTTCAGCCCCGCTGGAGCCAGTGCTGGCGGCAGAGGCTGGTGAGTCTGCAAGCTGTATGCGGGGAGGACGAGCAAAGCCAGGCTGGTGATCCAGCGTCAGCTGAAGACTCAAGGAGGTGGCTGGGCTTTAGCTTCTGGCTGTGCACAGATGCGGCCCACTGAGCTGGAAAGAGCCCTGACTTTGGGGTGAGACAAAGCTCAATTTAAATTCCAGCTCTGCCTCTTTGAGCCTCAGAGTCCTATTCTATGAAATATGTTCAGGAATACTGACTTCCTAGAGTTTAGGGATTTATTTTTTCCCCCATGAGGGTTTGAGATGTAATCTGTATAAAAGGTAGGGTCGCACATAGTCCAGTCTGAACCCTATTTCCCACTCCAGCAACTAAAGTTAATTGAAAAGTCATTTCGCTGTTTACTTCTGTCTCCCTAACAGGCAACATCATTACCGTCATAATGATTACCATCATGATGATACCCTAAAGGGGGTGTCGTAAACAACCACAGCATCATTTTTCCTCTTTAATTCCGAGCTGCTTGTGTGCTTCCAATCCCAGACTGCCAGCCTTGGTCTTCCCTTTACCTCCCCTTCCTCCCCATTTCTTGTCTGCTATCTCTCTGACCTCATGGGAGCTTGGGAGGCTGGCAAAGAGAGGATTCTTGTAGAGCGTGGGGAGGAGGGGATAGCTCAGTTGACAGAGACAGAATTCTGTTTGGCCACCAGTCTATGAGCACTCACGTGAATGGGTGCCGTGCAGCATTGAATTTCTGGCAGCTGGGGTAGCTGAGGGGAGCCCAGGGCTGACGTGCTGTATGCCCTGCCCTTCTCTTCTAGCCCCGGTGTTCCTGACCGAGCTACAGAATCAGGAGGTGCTGGATGGGTACCCTGTGAGCTTTGACTGTGTGGTGACAGGCCAGCCTGTGCCCACCGTGCGGTGGTTCAAGGATGGGAGGATGCTGGAGGAGGATGACCACTACATGATCAGTGAGGATCAACAGGGTGGTCACCAGCTCATCATCACGGCTGTGGTGCCAGCAGACATGGGTGTCTACCGCTGCCTGGCCGAGAACAGTGTGGGTGTGTCCTCTACAAAGGCCGAGCTCCGAGTGGACCGTGAGTGCACATTTGGGTGTGAAGATTCAGGCAGGGCAGGGATCCTGGCAGTGAGAGGCAGTGCTGAGCTGGAGGATTCCCAGCCCAGCATTGGTCTCAGGTCAGGCAGAATTTGGGGCCGAAAAGTCTTGTGGCAGATAGAGAGTTCCCTTGGAGCCCCCCTTGGGAGGTAAATGGGATGGGGAAGAACCTGGGAAGATTTGGAGGTACCCCATGGGCACAGTGGGTGGTTAACGGCACTGTGGCAAAATAAGAAATATATATATTTGATCTTTGTTCCTGATTCCCGGTGGGCCCCTAGATAGCTTCAGTACGAATAAATCCATCTGATTTTTGACAAAAATCCAAAAACAAATAGAGGAAACACAGAATTTCAGATTCAAGGATGGAATTTCAAATAGTGCTGGCATAATTTGAACAATTGTAGGCACGACTGAGCGACTTCACTTTCACTTTTCACTTTTCATGCATTGGAGATGGAAATGGCAACCCACTCCAGTGTTCTTGCCTGGAGAATCCCAGGGACAGGGGAGCCTCATGGGCTGCCGTCTATGGGGTCGCACAGAGTCAGACACGACTGAAGCGACTTAGCAGCAGCAGCAGCAGGCAAAAATATGAACACACCAAGGAAACCAGAATTGAAAGAGACACATATACCCTAACGTTCATTGCAGCATTGTTTACGATAGCTGGGACATGGATGCAACCTAGATGTCCATCGGCAGATGAATGGATAAGGAAGTTGTGGTACATACACACAATAGAATACTACTCAGCTATAAAAAGGAACATATTTGAGTCAGTTCTGATGAGGTGGATGAACCTAGAACCTGTTATACAGAGTAAAGTCAGTCAGAAAGAGAAACACCAATATTAACGCATATATATGGAATTTAGAAAGACAGTAACGATGATCCTATATGCAGGACAGCAAAAGAGACACAGATGTAAAGAACACTTTTGGACTCTGTGGGGAAAGGCGAGGGTAGGATGATTTGAGAAAACAGCATTGAAACATGTATATTACCAAATGTGAAATAGATGACCAGTGCAAGTTTGATGCATGAAGCGGGGCACCCAAAGCCAGTGCTCTGGGACAACCCAGAGGGAGGGAGGGGGTGTTCAGGATGGGGGAAACATGTGCACCCGTGGCTGATTCACGTTGAGGTATAAAAACCATCACAATATTGTAAGTATCCTCCAATTAAAATTTACTAATTAAAAAAATAAACCAAAAATAGGAAGTTCAACCTTGTATGAAAATTACCTTAGAATGGATTACATACTTAAATGTAAAATATGAACCTATCAAACTTTTAGGGAAAACGTGGGGAGAAATCCTCAGGATCAAGGGCTAGGAAAAGACTACTTTAAGACTTCGCCCTAAAACGAAAAATTGGTAAAGTGGACCTCCTCAGACTTAAAACCATTTGCTCTGAAAACTCAAGTGTTGAGGATGAAAAGCCATGGGCTGGGGAAAAGTACCTGCATCATTTGTTGTAAAGAATATTTTCCCTTATGACATCGTCTTGGAACTCTTTTTGCCAGAAATGAATTTCCATTAAATGTATAGATTTATTTCTGACTTTCATTTCTCTTCCATTCGTCCAGATGTCTGTCATTATGCCATTACTACACTGCTTTGACTATTGTAGCTTTGTATTAAGTTTTGAAACTGTGAGTCTGCCAACTTGATTGTTTTGACCATTCTGAGTCTCTTGTATTTTTTAATGAATATTAGAATCAGCTTGTCAATTCCTGCAAACATAATCTCTGGGTACTTTTTATTATTTCCTTTTTATCAATGATTTTTGAGTAATCATATTTTTTGGTGCACTTGTCTTTAAGTTCCTTATCTTGCAGTTAATTGAGCTTCTTGAGTTAATGGGGCTTCCCTGGGGGCTCAGATGGTAAAGAATTTGCCTACAATGCAGGAAACCCAGGTTTGATCCCTGGGTCAAGATGATCTCCTACAGAACGGAAGGGCTACTCATTCCAGCATTCTTGGCTGGGGAATTCCATGGACAGAGGAGCCTGGTGGGCTGTACAATCCATGGGCTCGCAAAAGAGTTGGACACAACTTAGCAACTAACACTTTTAATATTTTTCATTAAGTTTGAAATTTGTGAGGCATTATTTCTTGAAATATTTTTCCTTTCCCCCTTCATTTGGGGACTTACAAATAATCGAGGCACTTGAAGTTGCACCTGTTGTTCAGTCGCTCAGTCATGTCCAACTCTTTGTAACCCCATGGACTGCAACATGCCAGGCTTCCCTGTCCTTCACTATCTCCTGGAGTTTTCTCAGACTCATGTCCATTGAGTCAGTGATGCCATCCAACTATCTCAACCTCTGTCATCCCCTTCTCCTCCTGCCATCAATCTTTTCCAGCATCAGGGTCTTTTCCAATGAGTTGGCCCTTCGCATCAGGTGGCCACAGTATTGGAGCTTCAGCTTCAGCATCAGTCCTTCCAATGAATATTCAGGGTTGATTTCTTTTAGGATTGATGATTTGATCTCCTTGCAGTCCAAGGGACTCTGAAGAATCTTCTCCAGCAGCATCAATTCAAAAGCATCAATTCTTCTGCACTCAGCCTTCTTTATGGTCCAACATTCACACCCATACTTGATTAGTGGAGAAACTATACCTTTGACTATATGGACCTTTGTTAGCAAAATGATGTCTGCTTTTTAATATGCTGTCTAGGTTTGTCATAGCTTTTCTTCCAAGGAGCAAGCATGTTTTAATTTCATGGCTGCAGTCACTCTCTGCAGTGATTTTGGAGCCCAAGAAAATAAAGTGTGTCACTGTTTCCATTGTTTCCCCATCTATTTGCCATGAATTGATGGGACCAGATGCCATAATCTTAAGTTTTTGAATGTTGAGTTTTAAGCCAGCTTTTTCACTCTCTTCTTTCACCTTCATCAAGAGGCTCTTTAGTTCCTCGTCACTTTCTGCATATCAAAGGTTATTGATATTTTTCCTGGCAATCTTGATTCCAGTTTGTGAGTCATCCAGCCTGGCATTCCTCATGATGTACTCTGCATATATGTTAAAAAAGCAGGGTGACAATATACAGCCTTGACGTACTCCTTTCCCAATTTTGAATCATTCCATTGTTCCATGTCCAGATCTAACTGTTGCTTCTTGACATACATACAGATTTCTCAGAAGACAGGTAAGGTGGTCTGGTATTCCCATCTTTGTAAGAATTTTCCACCATTTTTTGTGATCCACACAGTCAAAGTCTTTGACCTAGTCAGTGAGGCAGAAGTAGATGTTTTTCTGTAATTATCTTGCAGAATCTTGTGATGAATCAGCCTGGCAATGCAGGAGATGCAAGAGATGCAGGTTCACTCCCTGGGTCGGGAAGATCCCCTGGAGAAGGAAGTGGCAACACACTCCAGTTTTCTTGCCTGGGAAATGCTATGGACAGAGGAGCCTGGTGGGCTACAGTCCATCGGTTCACAAAGAATCATACATGACTGAGAACTGAGCACAGCTGAAGTTGTACCACAGCTTACTAATAATCCTTTTAAATTTTAAAATTCTTATTTTCTGTGCATTTCATTTTTCATAGTTTCTATTGCTATGCTTTTACATTCACTATCTTTTTTTCTATAGTATCTAATTTGCTGTCAATCCTATCCATTGTATTGTTTATCCCTAAAAGTTCCACTTGAATCATTTTTCTTAAAAATGACTTATTTGTTTACCTTTTAGTTTTTGACTGCCCTGGGCTGTCACTGCATGTGAGCTTTCTCTGGTTGCGTGGAGCGGGAGCTGCTCTTTGTTTTGGTGTGCTGGTTTCTCCTGTTGTGGCCCACAGGCTCGAGAAGGCTGGCTCAGGAGTTGTGATGCGTAGTTTAGTTGCTCTGCAGAATGTGGGAGCTTCCTGTGTCAGGGATCTAACCCATGTCTGCTGCATTGGTGGGTAGATTCTTAAGCACTAGACCACTGTGGAAGCCACCCTACTTGAATCTTTTTGATATGTTCTAGAGAGGAGCCCAGCAGGCTCCAGTCCGTAGGGTCGCTAAGAGTCGGGCTCGATTGATCGACTTCACTTTCGCTTTTCACTTTCATGCATTGGAGAAGGAAATGGCAACCCACTCCAGTGTTCTTGCCTGAAGAATCCCAGGGACAGAGGAGCCTAGTGGGCTGCCGTCTATGGGGTCGCACAGAGTCAGACACGACTGAAGTGACTTAGCAGTAGCAGCAGCAGATCTCATCTTAACTTCTTGAACACATGGAATACAGTTCTATTGCTTGTGTGAATCTCCTTCTCTCTCAGTTCTAACATCTGTGTCAAGTCTGAGTTGGTTTCAACTGACAGATTATTCTACATGTTATAGGTTGTGTGTTTTCTGACTCCTTGCATGTCTTGACAGTCTTGGCTGAATGCCTGACAGTGTGAATTTAACCCCATTGGGAGGTGAGTATTTTGTGTTTCTGCATGTCTTCTTGAGTAATACAATGAGTCACTTGGAAGCAGCTGGATCCTTTTGGATATGCCTTGTGTGATTTGTTAGGTGGGGCCAAGGCAGTGCTCAGTCCAAGGCTGACTGTCTTTGTCTGCTGAAGTAAGTTTTCCTGAGCACTCTACCTGATGCCTATGAATTATGAAAGTGCCCAATCTGCCTGTAGACAGACATTATTTCAGCCCTTGTGCTCCTGTGGCCCTGTCTTCTCTGGCCCTTTCAGATGGCTCTCCTGTATGCATGTACCAATTGGTGCTCTGGAGGGGGCCCTCTCTCTGCACAGCTTTCTCTTCTCTGATTTTCTGTTCCATAGACAAAGACTGCCTTTGTCTCTCAGGACATCAGCTCTTGTTTCCTCTACTCAGGATCTGCTTGGCTCTGCCTCAGTTTCCCCTTCATGTAAACTTCAGGCAGTAAGCTGGGGCAATTATAGGGCCCACTGTTGTTTCCTGAGGCTTCCCTCATAGCTCAGTTAGTAAAGAATCTGCCTGCATTCCTGTCTCTAACAGATCACTGTCCTTCACTTGCATAATTCCTGTGATTTGAAAACCATTCTGCTCATTCTGTACCCAGTTCTAACCTGTGGGTATTTTCTCTCCCACAAAAAGAAATTCTCTGAGACACCAGATGAGTGTCCTATCAGTTCAGTTCAGTTCAGTCACTCAGTCGTGTCCGACTCTTTGCGACCCCATGAGTCGCAGCACACCAGGCCTCCCTATCCATCACCAACTTCCAGAGTTCACTCAGACTCACGTCCATCGAGTCAGTGATGCCATCCAACCATCTCATCCTCTGTCATCCCCTTCTCCTCCTGCCCCCAATCCCTCCCAGCATCAGAGTCTTTTCCAATGAGTCAACTCTTTGCATGAGGTGGCCAAAGTACTGGAGTTTCAGCTTTAGCATCATTCCTTCCAAAGAAATCCCGGGGCTGATCTCCTTCAGAATGGACTGGTTGGATCTCCTTGCAGTCCAAGGGACTCTCAAGAGTCTTCTCCAATACCACAGTTCAAAAGCATCAATTCTTCAGCGCTCAGCTTTCTTCACAGTCCAACTTTCACATCCATACATGACTACTGGAAAAACCATAGCCTTGATAAGACAGACCTTTGTTGGCAAAGTAATGTCTCTGCTTTTGAATATGCTATCCAGGTTGGTCATAACTTTCCTTCCAAGGAGTAAGCGTCTTTTAATTTCATGGCTGCAGTCACCATCTGCAGTGATTTTGGAGCCCCAAAAAGTAAAGTCTGACACTGTTTCCACTGTTTCCCCATCTATTTGCCATGAAGTGAAGGGACTGGATGCCATGATCTTAGTTTTTTGAATGCTGAGTTTTAAACCAGTTTTTTTCACTCTCCTCGCTCACCTTCATCAAGAAGCTCTTTAGTTCTTCTTCACTTTCTGCCATAAGGGTGGTGTCATCTGCATATCTGAGGTTATTGATATTTCTCTCGGCAATCTTGATTCCAGCTTGTGCTTCTTCCAGCCCAGCATTTCTCAAGATGTACTCTGCGTGTAAGTTAAATAAGCAGAGTGACAATATACAGCCTTGACGTACTCCTTTTCCTATTTGGAACCAGTCTGTTGTTGCATGTCCAGTTCTAACTGTTGCTTCCTGACCTGCATACAGATTTCTCAAGAGGCAGGTCAGGTGGTCTGGAGTGTCCTATAGTTTAACTCAATTCTGATCCCATCTTCCCAGAAATAGCATCAGATCCCGTAGGCTAAGGGCTCACTCCCACAAAGCTGCCTCTCACCACTTCAGATATCAGCTGCAAGTCCAGGTTGTCACCTGTGCTTCTGGCCAATATGCTATAAATTAGAGATTCCGGTGATTCGTTCCTTGGATTTGATTAATTTACTAAAGTGGTTCACAGAACTCAGAGAAGGATGTTACTTACTATGTTAGCAGTGTATTATAAAAGGATATAACTTAGAAACAGCCAGATGGAAGAGATGTGTAGGCCAGGCAGGAGGGAAGGGCCCAGGTCGAGCTTGCCACTCTCCCCTGATCGTGTGCTCACCAACTGGAAAGCTCTCTGAACCCTATTCTCTTGGGTTTTTATGGAGGTTTCATTATACAGACACACTGATTACATCATTGACCATTGGTGATTGAATTAAATCTCCAGCCCTTCTCTCCTTCCTGACGGTCAGAGGTTCCCAAACTTCTAATCCTGTGGTTGGTTACCCTGGCTTATGGAAGAATCACCACATCCTTAGGGGCTTTCAGAAAAAAAATCACATCATTAATGTAAAATCCAAATCTACCTAAAGAAAAAAAAGACCTATATATAAAAACTATAAAACACTGATGAAAGAAATAAAAAATGACACAAATAGATGGAGAAATATACCATGTTCATGGATCAGAAGAATCAATATAGTGAAAATGAGTATACTACCCAAAGCAATCTATAGATTCAGTGCAATCCCTATCAAGCTACCAACGGTATTTTTCAGAGAACTAGAACAAATAATTTCACAATTTGTATGGAAATACAAAAAACCTTGAATAGCCAAAGCAATCTTGAGAAAGAAGAGTGGAACTGGAGGAATCAACCTGCCTGACTTCAGGCTATACTACAAAGCCACAGTTATCAAGACAGTATGGTACTGGCACAAAGACAGAAATATAGATCAATGGAACAAAATAGAAAGCCCAGAGATAAACCCACGCACTTATGGACACCTTATCTTTGACAAAGGAGGCAAGAATATACAATGGAGAAAAGACAATCTCTTTAACAAGTGGTGCTGGGAAAACTGGTCAACCACTTGTAAAAGAGTGAAACTAGAACACTTTCTAACACCATACACAAAAATAAACTCAAAATGGATTAAAGATCTAAATGTAAGACCAGAAACTATAAAACTCCTAGAGGAGAACATAGGCAAAACACTCTCCGACATAAATCACAGCAGGATCCTCTATGACCTACCTCCTAGAGTAATGGAAATAAAAGGAAAAATAAACAGATGGGACCTAATTCAAGTTAAAAACTTTTGCACAATGAAGGGAACTATAAGCAAGGTGAAAAGACAGCCTTCAGAATGGGAGAAAATAATAGCAAATGAAGCAAGTGACTAAGAATTAATCTCAAAAATATTCAAGCAGCTCCTGCAGCTCAATTCCAGAAAAGTAAATGACCCAATCAAAAAATGGGCCAAAGAACTAAACAGACATTTCTCCAAAGAAAACATGCAGGTGGCTAACAAACACATGAAAAGATGCTCAACATCACTCATTATCAGAGAAATGCAAATCAAAACCACAATGAGGTACCATTTCATGCCAGTCAGAATGGCTGCTATCCAAAAGTCTACAAACAATAAATGCTGGAGAGGGTGCAGAGAAAAGGGAGCACTCTTACACTGTTGGTTGGAATGAAAACTGGTACAGCTACTATGGAGAACAGTGTGGAGATTCCTTTAAAAAAGTGGAAATAGAACTGCCGTATGACCCAGCAATCCCACTTCTGGGCATACACACCGAGGAAACCATAACTGAAAGAGACACATGTACCCCAGTGTTCATCGCAGCACTGTTTACAGTAGCCAGAACATGGAAGCAACCTAGATAGATGTCCATCAGCAGACAAATGGATAAGAAAGCTGTGGTTCATAATGGAATATTACAGCTATTTAAAAGAATGCATTTGAATCAATTCTAATGAGGTTGATGTAACTGGAGCCTATTATACAGAGTGAAGTAAGTCAGAAAGAAAAACACCAATACAGTATACTACCGCATATATATGGAATTTAGAAAGATGGTAACGATGACCCTATGTGCAAGACAGCAAAAGAGACACAGATGTAAACAGACTTTTGGACTCTGTGGGAGAGGGTGAGGGTGGGATGATTTGAGAGAATAGCATTGAAACATGTATTAATATATGTTATGTAATGATATGTGAAACAGATCGCCAGTCCAGGTTCAATGCATGAGACAGGGTGCTCAGGGCTGGTGCACTGGGATGACCCTGAGGGATGGGATGGGAAGGGAGGTGGGGGGGAGGGTCAGGAGGGGAACACATGTACACCCAAGGCTGATTCATATCAATGTATGGCAAAAACCACCACAATATTGTAAAGTAATTAGCCTCCAATTAAAATAAATTAGAAAAAAAAATCCCCACCTCTACGCCTGTCCAGTTAGGAAATTCCAAGTGTATAGGAACTCTGAGTCAGGAACAGGAGGAAGACCAAACTTCTGTTTCTTATTATAAATCACTGCATCACAGCCATTATTTTCTTTATTGTGTTTGTTTTCCTTTGGTTGTTTTGGGGGTGGGTATCTTATTTCAGGCTGTTATAACAAAGTCCCATAGACGGGGCAGCACTGCCTGAAATTATGGAAACGGAAGGGTGCTGGTGACAGTCCTCTTCCAAGTTGCCAACAGCTGTCTTCTCTCTGTGTTCTCATGTGGGGGAAGGGAGAAGGGGTCCCTTCTTATTAGGGCACTAATCCCATTCATGGGGCTCCACCCTTATGACCTCATCTAAGCCTGATCACCTTGAAAAGGTCCCACCTTCAGACACCATCCTGGTAGGAGTATGGACTTGAACATATGAATCTGGGGGGTGGATACAGCACTCAGGCTGCAGCAGAGGATAAATTTAGCCCTTATTCTCCACTGTGGCTCTAAGAGGAAACCAGCTGCTGGTTTTGAGACCTGGGTCACCCTTGTTCCTTAGTTGGTTGGAACTAAGGAGTGAACTATGTTAATTGCCACTGTCTGCTATTATGAAGCCCAGTATTGATAATTTGTTGGGTCTTGAAGTCAGTTTCAGGCCTGGAAACATGGGCTGGTAAGCAGCCTGGGGACAGGGAGGGGCCGCAGGTAGCCGCATCCCCCGTTCCTTCTGACTCAGAAGTGCAGAAGTGTGAGTGTCCCTGGGGAGTGGCTGCACAGTGAGAATCGGGTGCCCTCTGGGGGTGGGGCTCGTGCCTGGGAAGAAGATGAGGCTCAGGCCTTGCTTCAGCCCCACCCTTCACCCGCAGTGACCAGCACCGACTATGACACTGCTGCGGACGCCACGGAGACCTCGTCCTACTTCAGTGCCCAGGGCTACTTGTCCAGGTAGAGGGCCAGGCAGAGGCGGGCAGCGCCCAGTGGGCTGGTGGTCCCGGGTCCTTGTGGGGCTGGCAGTGGTGGCTTGGACTGACAGCATCCCAGGTGTGGTGGCTTCAGCCAGCCCACCATACCCTCCACCAGCACAGAGGAGAACTCAGGACTGACCCACCCCAACCCCACACCCCTCCTGTCCCGGAGCCCTCACTCGTCCTCCTCACGGCTTCCACTTTTTTGTTCTCCCCGCCAGCCGGGAACAAGAGGGTACAGAGTCTACCTCAGAGGAGGGGCAGCTGCCCCAGGTGGTGGAGGAGCTGAAGGACCTGCAGGTGGCCCCCGGCACGCGGCTGGCCAAGTTCCAGCTCAAGGTGAAAGGTGAGCGGGAGAAGGACGGAGGGCATGGCGCTGTCCCCTGCCAAGCCACGGTTGCATGGTCACCGATGACCCCCGGGCTCTCTGAGGACCTGTGGAGGGCACGGTGCCCACTGGGCTGGGGCCCTGCACTCACCACTCCCCCTGTGGCCTCAGGCTACCCCACACCTCGACTCTACTGGTTCAAAGACGGGCAGCCCCTGACCGCATCTGCGCACATACGTATGGCGGACAGGAAGATGCTCCACACTCTGGAGGTTGTCTCTGTCACCAGCGAGGATGCAGGGCAGTACTCGGCCTACATCAGCAACACCGTGGGTGCTGCTTACTCCTCTGCTCGGCTCCTGGTCCGAGGTGGGTGCCCAGTGATGTGGCAGGGCCTGGCGTCCACACCTGGGTTGCTGTGGCAGGCCTGAAGCCAGGACCCAGTGGTCACTGCCCCTGTGTACAGAAGTCACAGGTGCCCAGAAACTGCTTCCCAGAGAGTGTGTGCCCCTAAGAGTTGAAGTGTGTGTGTGTGAAAGTGCTAGTCGTTCAGTCATGTCCGACCCTCTGTGACCCCACGGACTGCAGTCCACCAGGCTCCTCTGGCCGTGGAAGTTTCCATTCAAGAATACTGGAGGGGGTAGCCTTTCCCTTCTACAGGGGATCTTTTCAACCCAGGGACTGAACCCAGGTCTCTTGCATTGCAGGCAGATTCTTTACTGTCTGAGCCGCCAGGGAAGCTGAGAGGGCAAGGGGCCCATGAAATCTGACTAGCTAGAAGGCTAGTTAGCTGGTGGAGTTGTCCCAGGCAAGCGTGGGGCCTTCAGTAGACTCTGGGGAGGAAGAGGCACGTAGTCAGTTTAGAAGTAGAAGTCTGAACTTCCTTACTTTTCCAAGTTGTAAGCACTGAAAGGTGATTCCAAGTCTGCGCTGGTCTAGGGAGCCAACATTGCCTGTGGCTTGGCTTCAGTGTGACTTTTTGAGCAGACCTCTTCCTGTGTTGGTTTCAGTGCCGTGCCCCGACCCCTGGGCTGACATGGGATAGCATTGCATCTGGTCCGTGGGGCCTGAGTGCGAATCCCAGGTCTGCGTGGCCAGCCAGGTTTAGGAAAGGTGCTGTGTGTGGTGTGTGGAAGTGGGTGGGGCCCCCCCGGGTGAGGCTCCCCCTTGAGACTCCCACCCTGATAGGCAGGCTTGTTCAGGGGAGCGGGCACCGTGGTGCTATAGATCTGACTTGTGTGCTTTTTTCAGGCCCCGATGAACCAGAAGAGAAGCCAGCATTAGGTGAGCTGAATCCAGAGGGCAGAGAGAGGGAGGCCCTGGGCATAGATTCAGTGAGGGAGTGTGAGGGGGAATTGTGGAATTCCCATGCGGAACTAGGGATCCGTGTTGTTGACCACCAGTGCCCTGTGTCTTTCCAGATGCACGCCAGCAGCTGGTCCCACCCCGGTTCCTGGAGAAATTCACCTCCAAGAAGGTGAAAAAAGGTTCCAGCATCACTTTCTCCGTGAAGGTGGAAGGTAGGCGGTCCCGCTTCCCTGCCCCCACACACAACCCTTCTAGAGAGGCTGGGAGGTGAGCCGCCCTCCTGGTGTGGGGAAGGGCCGTCCACCGTGCACTCCTGCCCACAGGAAGCCCACCGCCAGCTGTGCACTGGCTGCGAGAGGAAGCGGAGCAGGGTGTGCTGTGGATCAGCCGCCACACGCCAGGCTACACGGTGGCCAGCTCTGCCCAGCAGCACAGCCTGGTCCTGCTGGACGTGGGCCGACAGCACCAGGGCACCTACACCTGCATCGCCTCCAACGCTGCCGGCCAGGCCCTCTGCTCCGCAGGCTTGCACATCTCTGGCCGTGAGTGGGCATGGGAACCGGGGCAGTGTGGGCAGCGTGCAGCCTCCGAGCTCCTGGGCCAGTCCCTACCCACTATCCCTTGGGCCCCGCTCAGCTAGACCCTCCTAGAAGCCCCCACCACCCCGAGTGGTTTCTTCCCGGGCCTCTCAGCTCCTCCGAGGGCTGGTGAATCAAGTGCACACTGCTTCCATTTCCTGCCACTGGTGGGGTGACTGTGGACAAGTTGGGGCAGCGGGCACAGGCTTCCTTGGGGCCCCAGGGGACAGGGCCCCTGGTGGGTGGTCCAGGCATCACTGGCAGGGGTGCTGGCCAGAATCCGCACTCAAGGGTGTGTGGTGTCATTCCGGGGGCTCACCCTGTTCTCCCGACAGTGCCTAAGGAGGCGGGGGCCACGGAGGAGCAGCCCGAGGTGAAGGAGGCCCTCATCTCCACCTTCCTGCAGGGGTGAGTGAGGGGCTGCTCAGGAGCCAGGGGTCAGCAGAGAGGGCCCGAGAATGTGGGCCATAGGGCTGCAGGTCCTGGGAGTGGGGGGCGGTGCCACCACTGGGGAGGAGCCCCATCCTGCACCCCCACCCAGCTCTGTTCTGCTGGGGTCGTGGGGCTCGGCTCCCCACTGGAGAGGAGTCCTTCCCCAGGACCCTGACTGTGGTGTCTAGCCCCACGGCCCCCAGACCCTCCTTTCTGTCAGGCTCCTCAGGGTATCTCCTCCCCGTCTAGGACCCAAGCTGTTGCTGCACAGATGTCAGAACCTGCAACTTTCACAGACCTTGCTGGGCAGAAGAAAGGTACGAGCAGGGTGGGCACACATTTGTGCATGGGGGGCGGGGGCATGCAGGAGGCTGCTCGGCGGGCCGCCCCCGGACTGTGGGGCTCCTCCGGACTGTGTGGCCCTAGGAACACCGCTGGCCCAGTGAGGCCGGGGCTCCCTGCCCTCTTGTGGACCCAATTCTGACCTGCGCAGGGCTCCAGCACCTTGGCGTGTTTTAAACTTGTATTTTATGGAAAATACTGAGTCTGCACAGAAGTTGGGAGGAAGGAGCCCTGCATCCCGCACGCCCACTGCCTGTAGGATCACTCTTCACTGACCTGCTTCGTTAATCTACCCACTCCTCCCTTTCCTGTGCTGCCTACCATTGGTCATCCTCACTGCCCCTTAACCCCAACACCTCTGCTGACCCATCAGCCCCGCAAAGGATCCCATGTCCATCAAGGTCAACCTGAAGCTGCCAGGGTTCTGGCCCCCCAGCCCTTGAACCCACTGCCTTTAGTGTCCAGAACCTGTCCTCGTATTATACTGCCTGGCGGGGCTCCCTCTGATCTCTGTCCCTCCCGAGCCCCTTCCCAGACCAAAGGCCAAGTGGACAACAGGAGTAAAAGTGGCACGGACCCCCCCGGGGAACCCCTCAGCTCCAAGCTCCAAGCCTAGCCTGACCACTTGCTCAGCTTTGCGCTCAGCTCCCCTGCACCCACCGCCCTCCACTTTGCAGGCTGCCTGCTGCCCTCTGAATGCCTGCTCTCCCTCCAGCCACCTACTGCCTCCACAGCCCAGACCCTGCTTCCCCAAGTTCATGGTCCCCTAAATCACACCTTGGCTCAGATGCTTTTGAGCCAAAGAGACCCCTAGTCATGGTCAGAATTTCTCGCTTCTGGCAGTGCTGGCCCAGCTCTGTGTGTCTGTCGGCACTTCTGACCCCAAGCCCAGGATGGGTCTGGGGGCAGGTGTTCAGGCACGTCTGTGGAGCACACAGCTGGCTGAACCAAGCTCTGGCCCCCAGCAGAGCTCCTGGCAGCAGAGGCCCGTAGCCACCTGTCCTTGGCCGAGGTGGGCACGGAGGAGTTCCTGAAGAAGCTCACTTCGCAGATCACAGAGATGGTGTCGGCCAAGATCACACAGGGTAAGGCTGGCTGATGATGGAGCAAGCTCCAGTGGAGGCCGAGACCGCACCCCCAGGCTGGGCCCTCCCCACCCACATGCCCTGGAGACCTGGGGGAGACGGCCGGTCGGGCAGGCCCTTTGAGGGCCTCACATGTCTTGTGTCCCTCAGCAAAGCTGCAGGTGCCTGGAGTTGACAGTGACGAGGAATCGAAGACGCCATCCGCATCCCCCCGGCACGGCCGTTCACGCCCGTCTTCCAGTGTCCAGGAGTCGTCCTCAGAGTCCGAGGACGGGGACTCCCGAGGAGAGGTGTGTGGGCAGGCGAGGGGTGGGGGAAGGGGAGGTGAGAGCCTGGGGCAGGGTACAGGTCCAAGCTGGTACAGGGGGAAAGGAGGTGTGGGGAACACCTGTGCATGGCCAGCATCGCCACCCTGACTCAGGACACGCCCAGAGCCCCGCAGACTCCTCCTGATCCCTTTGGAGCAGGCTGCCTGCACCCCTGAAAGGAGCTCCCTACCCGGACCTGGGTCAGGCCTGTTCTAGAGCTTCAGAGAATCTCAGGATGGCTGTGTCTTCTCCACTGAATCCTCAGGGCCTTGTAGCCTGAGGCATTGGGAGGCCCATCGGGCCTCTCCCAGCCCCGCTCCCCTCTGCTGTCTGCACGGGGTCCCTGGGACCTTGGGAGACCTGGCTGGCCCCAGCGCAGGCCCGACACAGCAGCTCCTCCCTCTCACCTGCAGATCTTTGACATCTATGTGGTCACGGCTGACTACCTGCCCCTGGGGGCTGAGCAGGATGCCATCTTGCTGCGGGAGGGCCAGTATGTGGAGGTCCTGGACTCTGCCCACCCTCTGCGCTGGCTCGTGCGCACCAAACCCACCAAAAACAGCCCCTCTCGGCAGGGCTGGGTGTCCCCTGCCTACCTGGACAAGCGGCTCAAGGTAACTAGGTGGCTGGAGGGGTGGTCCTGGGGTCGCAGGCAGGAGCCTGACCCTCGAAGGGCAGGCCAGTGCTCAGGCTGCCTGTGACTCCACCCTGTTTCGCACCAGCTGTCTCCTGAGTGGGGGCCAGCAGAGGCCCCTGAGTTCCCTGGGGAGGCTTTGTCAGAGGACGAGTACAAGACGAGGCTGAGGTGAGGGCCCCCAGACAGGTGCTGTGGGAAGGTGGGTTTCTATGGGGGAGCTCTGAGATGCTAATTTCCTATGGTGGGGCTGTCGGGTGGGGGTGGGGGTGCCTTCCCTCCGTTGTCTGGCCTGGCCCATTCTGAAAGTGGTCAGCACAGTGCATGCGACTTGGAAGTGCCCTGTTGAGCAGCTGACTCCTGGGTCTCCCCTTCACGGCTGTCGCCCTGCCAGTGCCATCATCCGGGACCTGCTGAGCTCAGAGCAGTCCTTTGTGGGCGAGCTGCAGTTCCTGCAGAGCCACCACATGCAGTACCTGGACCGCTGCCCCCATGTGCCCGCAGCCGTGGCCAGCCAGAAGGCAGTCATCTTCAGAAACGTGCAGGACATCGGCCACTTCCACAGCAGGTGGGCCTGGAGGCGTTTCCTTTGGTCTGTATGTGTGTACATGCGTGTACATGTGTGCGTGCTCAGACACAGATACATGTGTGCACACAGCAGTCACGTGTGCACAAGACACATTCACGTGGATGCTCACACTTGCACACATGTGTACTGGCAGGCCTGGGCCTCAGGGGAGTGGGCAGGGGTTGAAAAGAGACAGAACCTTGGATGACTTGATTGACCCATTGGTGCACCATAGCCATGCCCAAGGACACACATGTCCCCAGGAACACAGGCACATGTGCCCGGCTTACCCCCAGAAGTGCCTGCAGTGCACCTAGGCACTGCAACCCAAGAGCACAGGCATGCCCCAGAAGTGTGCACACATATGTACGTGGGCACATACAAGTACATGTGCATACCTGCACACACACACACCCTTTCATGTGTGGGCATGCATGTGCATGGTACACACACAACATGTACACCCACAGACATGTCATTCCTTACATATTTACACACCCACAAACACACGTGTACATGCAGGACACGTGCAAACATGTGTGGCCATCACAGCCTAGAGCACTGACTTTCAGCCATAGGAGCTCGGGCCTCGGTAGCAGCCTGTTCCTTCCCAAACCCTCAGGTTTGGGGCTGGATTGTGGGTCCTGGGTGGGGGCCCCGATGGCAGCCCTCACCTGACCACGGTTCCCCTCTGTGGCAGCTTCTTACAGGAGTTGCGTAGCTGTGACACAGATGACGACGTGGCCATGTGCTTCATCAAGAACCAGGCAGCCTTTGAGAAGTATCTGGAGTTCCTGGTGGGCCGAGTGCAAGCCGAGTCGGTGATGGTCAGCACGGCCGTGCAGGAGTTCTACAAGGTGACTCCCTTCCCATCAGCCCTGCCTCCACTCCCCAGGCTTGATGCTGGCTCCTGGCTTTTAGATCATCTTCCCTGACCCTACTCAGGCTCCGCTTCACCTTCCCAGGACCCCTGACCTCCAGGTTAGAAAAGCAGGCAGGGTCTCCCTGCCAACCGTGCTCTCCCAGCAACCCTGCTCACATGTTAGGCAGTGACACTGACCACCCCCTGGGGCAGCAGTGGGACCCACCTGGGGAGGAGGGTCTGTGGGTACGCATGCAAGCTCCCCTGGGCCCCCAGTCCACCAGCTTTCAGACTCTGGGGACACAGGCCCTCTGGAGTCTGCACACTCCTGCCCTGAGCCCAGCCCTGTGGTTCCCACAGAAATACACTGAGGAGGTGCTGTCAGCCGCGGACCCCTCGCAGCCACCGCCCCCACCGCTGCAGCACTTCCTGGAGCAGCCGGTAGAGCGGGTGCAGCAGTACCAGGCCCTGCTCAAGGTAGGCAGTACGGCCCAGGGGCTGTGGGGCCGCCCCCGTGCCCAGCCACCCCAGGCCTTGCCTTGACCTGCAGTCTTCCACAGGAGCTGATCCGCAACAAGGCGCGGAACGGCCAGAACTGCGCGCTGCTCGAGCAAGCCTACGCGGTGGTGTCGGCCCTGCCGCAGCGAGCGGAGAACCAGCTGCACGTGTCGCTCATGGAGAACTACCCTGGCACCCTGGAGGCCCTGGGCGAGCCCATCCGCCAGGTGGGGCTGAGGGTGCGGGGAGGGCCTTGGGAGGCAGAGGGTGGACGCCAGGCTGGGCCTGGCTGACCGCGGCCGACCGTGCTCCCAGGGCCACTTCATCGTGTGGGAGGGGGCGCCAGGCGCGCGGATGCCGTGGAAAGGCCACCACCGGCACGTCTTCCTGTTCCGGAACCACCTGGTGGTCTGCAAGCCCCGGCGGGACTCCCGCACTGACACCTTCAGCTACGTCTTTCGGAACATGATGAAGGTTTGCAGGGTGCCGGTGGAGCCTGGGTGGGCAGGGAGGCCCTGCAGGGTGTTCAGGCCAGGAATCCCAGGGGTCAGTCCCGCCACCCTGGCCTTGGTGACCACAGCTTGTCTGCGGCCCGGCAGTCAGCCTGTGCCCTCCTCCCACAGCTGAGCAGCATCGACCTGAACGACCAGGTGGAGGGCGATGACCGAGCCTTTGAGATCTGGCATGAGCGGGAGGACTCCGTGCGCAAGTACCTGCTGCAGGCACGGACGGTCATCACCAAGAACTCCTGGGTGAAGGAGATCTGTGGCATCCAGCAGCGCCTGGCCTTGCCCATCTGGCGTGAGTGCCTGGGCTCCTGGGGCAAGGCTGGGAGGGAGACTGAACCTTTGCCTGGGTGCCTGGCTTGACGAGGCACACAAGTCAGCAGGTCCTGAGCTCTGGGCCCTTGTCCCCACCTGGGCACACACAAGGGAAGATGCTCGATTCTAGGGCAAGTGGCGTGCTCTACCCTTGGTTAGCCAGATTTGGTGGGGGCCTCGGGGTCCGCGCTTGGCTGCCCAGCGCAGGGCAGGCAGGCTGTGTTAGGGATGTGAAGGGCCCAGCAGTCTTGGTTTTTGCTTCCTCACTTAGAATGGGAGAGAAGATCCCATTTCAACATACCCTTCTTTCCCGCAGTCCCTACCGGGCTCCCCGACACATCCTGGGCCTGTGTCCCATCCCCTGAGTACCGTCCAGCTCCCAGTTTGGTACTGCGGATAAAGGCTCCTAAGGGGTGGTGTCTGTTGGAACCGTTTGTTGGTCTTGGGGCTCTGGTCCTGCCACATGGACACCTGAGGGAGGGAGGGAGTGATCAAGGCCCTGTGTTTGTATCCCAGGCCCCCCCGATTTTGAAGAAGAGCTGGCTGACTGCACAGCTGAGCTGGGTGAGACGGTCAAGCTGGCCTGCCGTGTGACGGGCACACCCAAGCCCATTGTCAGCTGGTACAAAGGTAAGCCTTTGGGTGCTAATCCTGCAACAGGCAAGAGCCACCCAGAGGGAATCAGGCTGGGCAGGGGGCCAGGGGTCCAGGGTGGCGTCTGACGGAGGGGCTGGGCACAAGAGACAGGCCTCCTGTTCTGGTTGCCTGCTCCTGAATCAAAGCCAGGCTGGCGGGTGCACAGCGGGGTGAGGTGGGACAGAGGCGGAGCTTGCTCCCATGTTCATCGTGCTTTTGACACAGTGACTCTGCCCACCCCTGAATCTCGCTCATTCGTTCCCTCATTTGATCATGTTTGTGCTGAGTGCCCAGAACCATTCCAGGTGTGTGGGAAATAGCAGTGAACAGGCAGGTCATCCTTGTCCGTGGACAGAGGCTGGCCTTCTTGGAGAGGAGACAGATGACAAGCACGTAGACACATATGCAATATCAAGTCCAAAGTGGCATGACCAGCCAGAGACATATGGCAGGATGAAGGGCAGACCGGTTGGAGGAACTCCCAGTGGGCAGCGAGGCTCCAGAGGAACAGCAGGCAGAGGGGAGCCGAGGCGGGCGTGGTGGGGCATGAGGCTGGAGAACGCTGGGCCTTGAGGGCTGCCGTGTGGTTCTCAGGTTTGACTCCCCTGTGTGATGGGAGCTGCAAACTCTGGGGGTCCCCAGGAACACCTTCACTTCTGACATCAACTTCAGGATCCCAAGACCATTCTCACTGGGTACCAACTGCACGCTTGGGTGTCCCCAACCACCTTCAGGCTCAGTGACTGACTGAATCTCAGGGACTCAGCGGAACTCAGCACAACCATCCCAGTCAGGGTTCTGGTTTACTGCAGTAAAAGGGGAGCGGTACGTGGGGTGGGATCCATTTGAGGGTCCAGGCGTGGCCCAGATGTCCCCACAATAGAGTCGTGTGGACGTGCCTGTTTCTGTCACCTCTCATGTGTCCCAGCACAGGTAGTGTGGCCACCCAGGGACACTCCCTTGTTGAGCCTCGTTGCTCAGGTCTCTGCCGGGGCACTCACACAGACTGCCTGCCTGCACGACTGGCCTCCATCTGTGGCCCCTCTGAGGCCCAGCTGATGCCATATGGCCTAAAGCCCCCCACCCCACCAAGTCACAGTGTAGCCTAGACCATCTGGTGAGTCTCAAAGTCTCAGGTAAACCATGATGCTCTCACTAGGTCTCATCTGGGCTGAAAGGTAAGTCCTGAGTTCTAGTTGGGTCCCAATAGCCTGGTTTTGGGGGACGGTCCCAGGGAAGTCCACCCTCCCATCCTGCTTGTCCACAACCAGTCAGGCGCATGTGTCCATCACAGATGGCAGAGAATGGGGCTGGAGCAGATATGCAGGCCACTTTGCTGGGACGTGCAAGAAGGGCCATCCCAGCCCAGGGTTAGGGCTTCAGAGCAGAGTCAGTGGATAAGTGACTGGTTCCCCCAGCACTGTCTTCCTTCCAGAGTCTGTGGGGTCCTGAAGTCTTCAGAGTTCCCTGCCACCTCGCAGAACCCATGCAGTGCAACCCCACTTCCCCGCCATCCCTTCTCATACCAGACCTCTCACCTGTGAGGGTGGGTTCAGAGAGACAAGCCCAGTCAGTAAAAGTAATTGAGAAGAACATGCCTGTCAGCCCCACCCCTTCAGCTAGGCTGCCCTCAGGAGCGTCTGCCAGCGGGGCTGTGTCTGAGGGAAAGGAGGGTTGCACCATGCCCAGGAACAGTCAGGGTGGGATCCCGGGTTCCCAACTGTCTCCAGACCATCCACTGTCTTTTTCATCTGGACCTTTACCCGGTGAGCAGCTTACAGGCTTAGACTCCTCTGAGGACAGCTGTGTCTGGGGAGTGGAGGAAGCAGTGGCCAGCCGGTGGTCAGTTCATGTTGGGCAGCCCCCACGACAGACAGGTCCTCAGACTGCTGGTGGGCTGGGCGGCACACACAGCCCCGTGGTGTGGCCAGAGCCGGCGGTTCACTGACCTAAAGCACCCTCACAGTTGGAGACACCTGAGAGATGTCTCCTGAGGGACACCCATCTGCCAGGTGAGAGCGTCATCCTTGGCAGTCCTGGGTGGCATGCACTGGAACTTGGCCCCACACGCAGGGCAGCAACTCTGCACAGGGACTCTGCTGGTCTGGAGCCCGGTCTTGCTCCCGTCTTGTCTCCATGGTTCATGGACCCAAGGAGGAGTGTCTTCAGCCCACCCATCTGTAGTTACGTGTCAAACTGAACAGCCAGGGTGTTCACAACATCTCACATAACCTTTGCCAGGAAAAATAGCATCTGGCAGGAGAAGTCAGACTCACCCACCAGCAAAACATCATTCATCGGGTGGAAGTTTAAGTGTCGGGGGCAGAAGGCCGACTTCTAATTCACCCCTGGGGCAGGGAGCCCCAGTGATGCTCTGGTCTCGGTCCCTGCATGCCAGCAGGAAGGAAAAGCAGTTGGCTGCAATGCCCAGGACTCCTGCCAGGAGCTGTTCGCCTGTACAGAAGACCCCATTGCGGCTGTCCTGTCCTCGCCAGCTGGAGCCACATGAGCGGTGACTGGACTGGGCTGGTGGCAGTCTCCCGCCAGCTTCCACTCTCTGTGGCTGTACATGGCTGTTGATTTTGGACTCGGCCTCTCCTCTTACCTGGCTGCTTTCACATCTCCCAAGAGGCCTGCAACTTCCTTTCTCCCGCTGGGGTTCTGCTGGCAGTCTTGGCCAGTGACATGTTGCTGGGCTGGAGCTGGTTACATGCTCCATAGCCTCTCCACATGTAGGGCCTCGCCACCCTCGTGTGGAGCAGGGTGTTCCAAGCAGCAGACACCAGGGTCCAGAGGTGGAAGCCACAGTCACAGCACCCTGACTTGGCCCCAGGGTGACAGTTTTCTTCTGGCTCCGTGGGAACCTTGCTCAGATCCCATCAATGGAATCCAGACACCTGTATCCAGCAGAGCCATCAAAATCTAAGCCCTCCCCCTGGCTGCATGCCTGGCGTATCAGAGGGGCATGGTGGGTCCCTCTGAGCCCAGGGAGACCAAGGCCCACTTCTGATGATTTTTCTCTTAAAGCAGTGGTAAGGGTGGAGGAGGAGGAAGGGCTCAGGGATGGAAGGAGACATACTTCTGTAGCTCAGTAATACCTAGTGTTTTGGGCTCACTCAGATGAGGCGGCAGAATTGTCACTACAGATGCGACCTGTTTTAGCTTCAGGGGCCCCTTGACTTAACAGCCACATCACTTTGTTCTCAGGGGCTCTGTGTCCCTTGCCTGGCATGATGGTGACATTTTGGGTGGGGTCCACTTAGCAGAGGTTCCCAGTGGCCCAGAGCCATCGTAACATCTCCCATCCCCTTTCTGGTTCTTCCCATGAGGGCTGAGTGAGGTGTCCAAGGAGGCAGGACCACCTGTCAGGAGGCACTCATATCTCTGGATCAGCTTCTCCAGAGTGTTACCAGGTGCCACGAATCCACGTGCCAGCTGTTGACAGTTCCCCATAGAGGTTTGTCTATGTCAGGGAGTTGTCCCAAGCCAGGGTTCACAGCAAACACCAGGGTCCTTTCCTGTTATCTCTAAAAGAATCCTTCATTTTTTGGTGCCCGTGCCTCTCATCCCTGAGTTCTAGCCCTGCTCCTGCCTGCCTCCTGCCCCCCAGGGTTGGCGATGGCTTTCCCTTTGCACCCAGTGTGGGTGTGTATGTCTGTGACTGGACTCAGAAATGCCTCCTGGGATTCAGCATGGGCTCTGATGTTTGTTGGGAAGTGGGGCTGAACAGCAGCGTCCCCGCTGTAGAGAGAGAGAGTGTGTCAACCAAGGCACCATCCAGGAGACTTTGAACCCACTTCTCAGTGCTCGGCTTGGAGCTGCCTGCTCGGTTTCCCTCCATTCACAGGAAATAGCTGTTTCTTGCACAGCCGACCGTGACGTTTGGGCAGTATGTCCACCACTGATTCTTATGGACATCCCTTCCCTCCAGTCTATTAACTGGTCCACAGGCCGACACCTTTCTCTTGTGGAATGGTGTGTCTCTTACAGCGTCCCTTCCTTGTTGCCAAAATTGCAAATCAGAAACTGTTAAGGACCTGAGCTATTTCTTGGCTTGCAACCCAGCAAGCAGTCAGCCAGCCAGATTACAAATACAAGACCCCAAGTCAGAGACAAAGGTTGTTTGTCACAGCAAAAGCAGCAGCATTTTGCACGGGCTTCCCATACCTTGATCTCCACATCCAGGCACCAGATGTCAGCTTCATGCAGTGAACTGTTCCACAAGAGAGGAACCTTGAGTTTTAGGAGATACTGAACTTTCATGGGGCTGCTGGCACATCTTCCCTTCCTTCCCTCCAAAGAGAAAAGTGACTTACAGCCCTAGAAGGCAGTCACATGTCTCACAGGGAAGGAAGCTGAGGGCTTTGCCTCTGCTGACGTGGATGGCTCCTGGGGGAGGTTTCCAATGAGGCAGGACCACCTGTCAGGAAGCACCGACACCTCTCTGGATCACTTTCTGCAGCGTGTCATCAGCACCCTAGACACCATCCAGGTGCCACGAGCCCACGTGCCAGCTGTTGACAGTCCCCCTAGAGGTTTGTCCATGTCAGGGAGTAGGTGACAGGGAACACCTAGCTGTAGGTGTCTTTGCCCAAAGGGTCTGACTGTGCAGGAATGCCGGAAGTCCAAGGAGAAGTGTTTTCTGACAGCAAGATGAAGGCTGAGAATTGACCACAGGTTGACAGTGGGTCTCCCTGATAGCTCAGTTGGTAAAGAAAGAATCCACCTGCAATGCAGGAGACCCTGGTTCAATTCCTGGGTCAGGAACATCCGCTGGAGAAGGGATAGGCTACCCACTCCAGTATTCTTTGGCTTCCCTTGTGGCTCGGCCGGTAAAGAAATCACCTGCAATTCGGGAAACCTGGGTTCGATCCCTGCGTTGGGAAGATCACCTGGAGAAGGGAAAGACTACCTATTTCAATATTCTGGCCTGGAGAATTCCATGGACTGTCTAGTCCATGGAGTTGCAAAGAGCACACGACTGAGCGACTCACTTTGACTGACAGGGTCACTAGTGTCCTTGCCAAGGGCTGTGTTGTGTGAGGTGAAAGCCAAGAGGTGTGGTTTGGGAAAAGATGGAAAGGGAAGCTCCTGGAGACAGAGAATGAGAAGAGCTCTTTCTTGGAATTACCATACAGGGATGCAGGGAAATAGGGTGACAGCTGGAAGCTTTTTTTGGGGGGGGGTTATGTTTTTAAATTGTTAAGTTTCTCTGTGAATCAGATGTCAAGATGTTTTAACTTAAACAACCTTGTTCAGAACGTACAGAGCTATTAGAAATCTATGAAATTTTACATATTTATGGAGGGAAGATTTATTCATAATGAAAGATGCATAGCTCCCCACCCCTCTCACAGGAAGGAAACGTGGTACAGCTGGAGATGTTAGTCAGGTGGGCTTTTGGGTGAGGATGATAGAGACGGTGCTGTCCAAGTATCTGCTAGGTGGGGTCAGTACCTTGGGGGAGTTGCAGAACCACTGGCAAGGTAGTTGAGGGTCTTATTATCAGAGGAGACGTCCCCCAGCCTGGCCCCTGCCTCCAGCTAAGAGCTGGCCTTTTAGAGGCCACACTGCACAGTGAGGTCTGGGGGAGTAGACGGTGCGGGTCAGTACCACCGCTCCACCCAGGGCTCCAGGTCAGCTTGGCCAGCTAGACCCTTGGCAGGGAGTCCACTGGCTCTTGTGCGATAGGGGTAGCTTCCTCCGTCAGATCCTGTGACTGTGACCCCCAGACAGGTCCGGCCTTTTGTCCCTGCTGGTGTTGCCCCTGATGGCCCTCCCCTCCTTTCCAGATGGGAAGCCAGTGGAGGTGGACCCTCACCACATCCTCATTGAAGACCCCGATGGCTCGTGCGCGCTTATCCTGGACAACTTGACTGGTGCCGACTCTGGCCAGTATATGTGCTTTGCAGCCAGTGCTGCTGGCAATGCCAGCACCCTGGGCAAAATATTGGTGCAAGGTGAGCCCTGAGGGGAAGGCCAGGGTATACGTGCCCAAGCCCCACCCTATGGGCATTATAAAGGTATCAGCCCTGGTTGGGGGCACATGGATGGAGCTGCAGGGATGGTTGTGCATATCTGACAAGTCTGGGAGGCTCACTGGTGGGGGTGGGGTCCTGGTCCATCATGGTGTCTCTCTCTGTATCTCTGTGTCTCTGTCTGCATCTCTGCCTCCACCTCCTTTTCTATTTCTTTCTCTGTATCCATCTCTGTTTATCTGTTTCTGTCTCTCTTTTTGTCCCTCTGTCTCCATCTCTGTGTCTCTGGTTTTCTTTCTGTGTTGTCTCTGTGTCTCTGTTTCTTTTCCTCCATCTCTCAATCTCTCTCTTGTCTCCCCACATTCCCTGGGCCCCGCAGTCCCGCCTCGGTTTGTGAACAAGGTCCGGGCAATGCCCTTTGTGGATGGAGAAGATGCCCAGATCACCTGCACCATCGAAGGTGCCCCATATCCTCAGATCAGGTGGGCCACCAGCTGGCTTGGCGGTGGGGCAGCAGAGGGCACACGGGCCTGCCCTGGGGCTGTCCTGCCTGCCTGAGAGGTGCGGGTGGGCAGCCTGTTAGCTGGGTCAGGGCCGGCTAGGCACAGAACTGCCACCTGTCCTGTGAGGAGTGGGCGTGAGAGGGCTGCGGCACGTTCTGAACACGGCTCTAGCTGCCATGACAAGGACATGGAACCGGCTGTTCCTTGGGTGGGTGGCGTCCAGGAGGGTGGGCTCTGTGAGGATACTTGGAACTATGGGATAGGTGAGGAGAGGGTCCTGAGCATGGGCGGGAGACCCACCTGACTGCCCTTGGGGCTGGCTGCAGGTGGTACAAGGATGGGGCCCTGCTGACCCCTGGGGGCAAATACCAGACCCTGAGTGAGCCCCGCAGCGGCCTTCTGGTGCTGGAGATCCGGGCAGCTGGCACGGAGGATCTGGGCATCTATGAGTGTGAGGTGAGGTGGGTGGGGCTCGGGGAGGGGGTTGGGGGCCTTGCCTGGGGAATCCCGCCTGGTGACTATCACCCTTGACCACAGTGAGAGAGGGGACCCTAGGCCACTGTCGCCCACTGTCCATGTGGAGAAGATAGGGACTGAGGAGCAGGCCCTGGGCGGAGCCCCCTTGGTCCTCATGGTCTGGGGGCACTGGTGGGGGTCAGGGGGAAGGTATGTGCTAGCCTTGGCGCTTCCTGACCGCCAGCCTCCTCTGTGCTGTTGCTCCGGGCAGCCTGCAGGGGACATTGCGGTGCCTGCTCCCAAAGGCAATTCTCAGAGAAAGAAACAGACCCTCAGTCAGCTCTGGACCTGTGCTGGCCACACACGGTGATTTAAATGTAAATCAGTTAAAGCTAACATTTAAGTAAAGATTCACTTCTAATTCACGTACTCAGAGCCCACGTGGCCACTGTGCTAGACAGAGCAGGTGGAGAGTGTTCCGCCTGTCTCAGGGAGCTCCTGGTCACGGGACTCGGTAGCTGGCCTGGTACCCTTACCCATGTGGCCAGGCTCTGCGGCTCTTGAAATAGCTGCGGTGGGCCCTGCATGCCACCGCTGGCCTGTGTGGCCTCACAGAGACTGCCCAGGCCCCCTGGGGAGCCACAGGCTGGAGGTGAGCCCCTGCTCTATGCCCTGCAGTTGGTGAACCGGCTGGGCTCCAAGCGGAGCCGTGCGGAGCTGCTCATGCAGAGCCCCGTGCTGCAGGCCCGGGAACAGCACCGCGTGGAGCGGCTTGCGGCCGTGGAAGGTGAGTGCCTCTGCGTGCGGTCCAGCCTGAGCTGAACCCCCACAGGCTGGGGCAGGGCCAGGAGGGGTAGAACCCTCAACCCTTCTCGTCAGAGCACACTTCCAGGAGGAGGGGAAGCACGATCGGAGGAGGGGACTCAGAATGGGGGCCAAGCGCTGGCGGCCCATGCCTGACTGGAGCCACATATGTGGGGGCCAGAGAAGGGTGGGCTGTGAACCAGAGCCTGGGAAAGGCTGATGGGGTTGTCTGAAGGGTCAGGGGACCCCCTAAGCCTGCTAATAACCATTCCTGGGGGGAATAACAAGTGCATATGCAGGCCAGACCTGGGCCTGGAGCTGCCTGCCAGGCAGTGTTCAGAGAGGTCTTACAGGATGGGTGGCAGGGGCAGCTACACAGAAGCAGGCTGATGGGTCCCAGCTTGGCTCCTGGGAGAAGGAACGGTGTCAGGGGCACGATCCTTCTGCAGCAGGCGGCCCTGGCTAAGGAAAGGACAGGGTGCTGTGGCTTGGCCTGGGCCAGGCTGGGAGGGGTCTGGGCTGCAGAACGGGCCTCACTAGGGAGCAGCATGCTCCCAGGCAGGTGGTGAAGGATGACAGGACATCTCCCTCTGTGGCTCCAGGGTCCCAACCAGGATGGCTGGGATGGCGAGGAGGGCAGTTGGTGTCTGTTCAGTTCAGAGAGTGGCCTTACAGGGCTTGCAGGGTGGGTGACAGCCTCAGGGAGAGTTTCTCCTGGTCTGAGCTGACTTACCTGGAAGGGGCTGCCAGGACAGAGATTGAGCCTCCCATCCTCGGGGGCATGCAAGCAGAAGCTACACTGAAACACCTGGGGGAGCTCCAGCTCTCACAGTAGGGCTGGGTTGGGGTCTGTGTCCTCCCAAGTCCTGAAAGTTGGCTCCTCTGATGCCTTGAGCCCCCAGACCCAGTGCCTCCCAGGGTCCAGCGTGCGGGGCTTGCTGTCTGTCTGGACTCTCACTGAGTCAGCCATCTGGTGCCAGAAGGGCGGGCCTAGGACCTCTCCCACTCTGTAGGGCCCGCCCAGAGACCCTTCCTCCCTCGTGGGCAGGGGTCCTGTTCATCAAGCCCCAAAGGGCACTGGTCAAGCTGGCTCCCACTGGAGGCCCCCACGGCGTCTGCTGGCACCTCTGCTGTGCCCCTGGTGGTCTTACGTGGCGCACGGCAGGGCTCAGCACCCTGTCTCGGCGGCGACAAGTGCATCCCACAGAGCTCTCAGTCCACCGTCACAACGGGCCTCTGTCTGGGCCCTGTGGATGGAGGGTCTGGAGGAGGGCGGCGCACCCACGCCAGGAATGGCCTTGGCGCCTCACAAGGCGAGGCCAGTCTTCACAGCCCCTGGGACTGGAGCCTGCCGCCTCCTGCTTCCTAATCCTGACCTGCTGCTTCATCATTAACCCGGTGGCTCTGCAGCCAGGACGGGCCCTGGCTGGCCCCGTGGGGTGGGGCGCTGCCCCCTCGCTTGTGAAACTGCGCCGGGCCGAGAGCCCTGCTTGGCATGGCTGTACCCCTTCCATAATCACCAATACGCACTGGATCCCAGAGCCCCCCCGGATGACAGGTTAGATGAGGAACAAGGTGCCAGGAGTGTAGCAGCCCACGGGGGCCCTGGTCACCACCCCTAGAAGCAACAGAATGAGTCCCGCGTCAGAGAGGAGCAGGGAAAAGGCCCTGGATCGCTCACTGTTGTGTGCGCAGGGGGCGGCCTCCAGGCCACAGACAGGTTGGTGTTCCCTGGGCCCAACTTCGTCTAGATACAGGGCATTGTGGCTGCCTCCCATTCTCTCTCCCAGTAGGCTGCCCTCTCTCCAGGAGGCCGCTTGCACAAGCACATGCAGGCACACACAGTCACACACATGTGCGTGCACACACATGCATTATGGACACACGTGTGCACGCGTGCACAGTAAATGCGGCACCCAAGTGCCATACAGACACAGCTGGGACATTTAACTCATATTCGTTGGGAACAAGGCTAAAATAGTCACGGTCATCTAAAGAAGTCCTTTTCCACCTGGCACAAAGTCCCACAGACCGCAGACTAGGAGGCTGTGTGCCCTGGGCCACGTCACCCCCTCAGCTTTCCCCCAGTCTGGTGAGAGGGACGTTGAGATGTATGGGTGCTGGTAGCTGGCGGGCTGCCTGCTCGCCCGCTGACGAGGCTGGGAGGGAGCATATCTGTGCCAAGCTTGGCCCTGCCCAGAAGCTACAGAGGAAGAGGCCTCCAGATGGTGGGGAGTAGGTGCTGCCGGGTCCTGGATGAGTCCCGTGCTATCTCTGGGATGTGGGTCCCTGTCAGCAACATGGGAGCCACAGGGCTTATCCTGTTGGCTCCAGGGAGGAGGACAGCCAGGACAATCAAGAAACAGTTGAGTGTGTGGGATGCTCCTGGCTCGCTCAGAGCTCAGGATGCTGCTCAGACATCCTCAGGTTGCTCCCAGAGGGCCTTCTGTGGCCTGACGCCCAGCACTCAGACAGGCTACCTCTAGGACTCCAGAGTCACTCTGCCCTGGAGAGAGGTCCTTTGGTCTTAGAATTCTTTGTGAACTAGGCACCAGCCCTCCACCTCCCGGTTTGGCTGCCAGACACAGGCCATTCCTTTCCCCTTTCTAGGCCTTGGTTTCTATGAAAAGAGGAACTTCAGGGCCTCCCAAATACCCAGGGCTCCCTGGGTACTTGGACTAAAGGAAGAGCTTGGATTTCTGTGTGGGCAGCCTGAACAAGGCACTTATTCTCATGAAGCTCCTGCAAGACCCCTCAAGGGGACAGGGCTTCTCGCCCCACGTGGGACGCATGGTCACCGCAGCGCCTCATCCCCAGACCCCCGGAGGAGGCACTGTCACCGTTTCAAAGGTGAAGGGCCTGGGGCTCTACGCCGAGACATTCCTCCTGGGGGATCACACAGTCCAGCAGGGTTTGGAGCCAGTGTCCTAAGCTGAGCGAGTTACCACACTGCCGGCCCACTCGGATAGCTCAGCCCCCAGCGCTGGCTGATCTGTAACCCTCGCTATTCCGACTGTTTTCTTTGTAGTCACTGAGCAGGAGACTAAGGTCCCCAAGAAAACCGTCATCATGTAAGTGCAGGCGTGTTCCTAACCCTCCCTCTGACTGCAGTGCTCCCTGCATGCCCACTAACCTCCCCGGATCTTGCCTGTGTAGCCTGGCCCCTGGCTTGCCTGACTGCTTGCTCCCGTGGTCTTTGTTCACCACACAGACTGCCAGCACTTTGCAGACACTCCCAGAGCATTCACCTCCCCTTGAGACCTTGCCTACCACATTTCAAAGCTGTCTGTCCTAGGGTCTAGGTACCCTCTCCATGGCTCTGTTGTCTCAGCAGGGTCGACTTATTCTGCACATCCCAGGGCTCACCCAGGGCTTGGACTCAGAGTCATACTAGTCAGGGAAGAGCAAAGCCTGAAAGTTTCTTCTCCAGTGTGCTGGAGGCAGAATGCTGCCATCTAGTATCCTAGGATCTAGAGCATTGTCCAAGGGAACTTTCCGTGATGACGGAAGTGATCTATGTTTACACTCCACTCCAGCGGCCACTAGCTGCGTGTGGCTACTGAGCATTTGTCTAGTGTGGCTGAAGAACTGGATTTTAAAATTTATTTTAGTTAATTTGATTTTAATTAAAATAGTGTAACCTTAGTGAACAGTACAGCTCTAGGGTCCTTAGGGGTTTCCGCACTCAGCCCTCACACTGAGAAGGTGGGGAAACTGAGGTTCAGGGAAGAGAGAAGCCTTGCTCGGGGTGGCTCCCAGTCGGAAGCTGGCTGAGAACTCATTCCCTGGATGCCACAGCCACTGTCCCCTTCCCCACGCTTCAGTGCCTCCAAGGCTGAGGAAATGCCATACATGTTGATAATTGAAGAATACAAGAGGCCCAGAGCAGTCCAGGGCTAGGTGAACGGGCAGAAGGCAGGTCTGGTTTTGACCTGGATGATCTGGAAGGACTTGCAGTAGGAGGTGAATGAAGTGGAAGGGTGGAAGAGCTTGCAAAAGCTAGGAGGCAGTCAAAACTATGATTTCCTAAAGCCAGATGTCTGGGAGGCTCTAAGATGGGGAACCTCTTAATTCCCCCGAGGCAGAAGACCTCCTGTAGGGGCCTGCAGCTGGTGATGTTGCTGCAGAACCCATCTTCAGACATTGGATATGTCCTGGATTAATCCTTCCCTGATTTTCTCCCTTCTCCCCCAGAGCAGAGTGCGGCCTCACAGTAGATGGGGCTGCCTGGGGCAGAAAGACGTCCCATCCCTGGAGGTATGCAGCCATGCCAGAGTTTTTCACAGATCAGCTCTACATTTCATCTGTGAGGGGAGCATTGTTATCTATGTTTTATGAGTGAAAACATGAAGGAGCAGAGATGGGGCCAGGCTGCCCACTGGGGACTCATGCGTGTGGGAGCCTAGACTAGGTAACTCACAAGGCACCCTCACGACCAATCTGTCCCAGGCTTAAGGAGGCAGTAACCCTCCCCCTGCAAGGACATGTACCCCCTCACATGAGGAATGGAGAGAGGCAGCTGCCTGGCACCGCATCCCCCAAGGGCACACCACACAGTGAGGAGCTCTGGGGAGCCAAGGGGTACCAGAAGGAGACCGGGCTTGGAGAGAGGCTCCTGCCACCTGGCAGCCTCAAGTGGTGTGCCACTGGCCTCAGGGCAGGGGGCCTCCATGTCTCATGGGGGCAGCAGTGAGCCAAGCAGGGGGTTGCATTTAGGAGGTGTGGACTCACTGTCCTGCCTCAGCAAATCAGGCCACTTGAGGCCAGAAGATGGGTCCTTGCCCAGGTTCCCCTGACATGTGGGCAGTCTCTGACTCAGGAACAAGCCTTGCGCCGCTGAGCCTTGTGTGAAGCAGGAAGGCAGGCCTGCAGCCCTGAACAGACCTCGTCTCCATGCCTCGGCTTCCCCACCAGTTAAGGGGGCACAGCGTTTTCCCTGTACCAGGGGAGGGCCAGTGGAGGCAGGGTCTGTCATCGCTGTGCACCCCGAGGTGTGGCCACACAGCTCTGTGCCCGTGCCCACGAGTAACGGCTCCCAGTTGGAGCTGTGGGTTAGCCAGAAGTAAAGCTGAACAAGAAAGACAGAGTCCTAGTCATTGCAGGCAGCTGGTAGCAGCACTGAGTTGTCACCACATGCATGCCAGATCCCTCTTCCTGAGCCCAAGAGGAAATGCAGGTCTAGGGCCCAGGAGAGCTATGTTGCTGAACGTGTTCCTGCTCCCTGCCTGTTACTTATTTCACCCTCAGTACCTGGCAGAGTTAGATGCTGGTTGGCGGAGGAGGGCCTGGGCTGATGGGGGGACTTCTGAATCTTGGCTCTGGGAAAGTCTCAAGCCCTTTTCCAAATCTGTCTGCACGTCTCTGCGAGGCCCCTGGCCAGAGCCCCATGCATACTCACTCACGTGCACACGGACTTGAGTTCTCGCCCCTCATCCCCCTGCGGCCCCACCGGACCTCGTGGGCTGAGCTCACACCGCCCACGTCGGCAAGCCCATGCCCAGAGCCAGGAGTCTTTGCCAGGCCTCATATCCCAGACCCGGAGGCCCAAAGCACGGGCTGCACGTCCCAACTCTGGCGTCCCCCTGCTCCGCAGTCCCTGACTGGCGATCTCTGAGGCACCTGCCCTCTGAGAAGCCACCCAAACCCCCACCGCCTCCTGCCATGATACAGAGCACAGAGCAAGCGTGAGACTGACGAGGAAGGCGATGTGGCTTGTCCCTCAGCTCTGTAAGGAGGGCTGGTGTCTCTAGAACGGGACAGCCACGCACAGGAAGGGATACCGGCGCATACGTTACAGACCCGCTGAGTGACACTGCACGCGCCCCCCCATGCCTCACCTCTCTCTCTGAGGTCTGCACACTGGGTCCCAAGTGTACGCAGATGGCCAGATGGAACTCTGTGCTCCGGTGCTTTGGTTCTCTGGGTGGGCATCTGGGGCCTGGGCTCAGGCGCATGCGTAGGAGTTTGTCTATGCGGTTTCGCCACTTGCCTGCTTGGACACTAACCTGATCTCCCTTGCTGGCCCGCGAATGTGCTGACAGCAAGGGCACTGGGTGAGGCTGTGGGGCTCTGTGCCCATCTCCTCTCGGCCCTCTCCCCACAGAGAGGAGACCATTACCACTGTGGTGAAGAGCCCCCGTGGCCGACGCCAGTCCCCCAGCAAGTCTCCCTCCCGCTACGGTCACCCCACCAGCCTGCCCAGGCCAGGCCTGCTGGCCCCTGAGCTGCCACCCTCGCCAGAGGCCAGCAGACCCTCCAGGCCTGAGGCGGAGCCAGGCCGGCGGCCCGCCGTGCCCACTCTGTTCGTGACGGAGCCTGAGACCCACACAGCAGGCCCGCCGGGGGGCACTAGGCCCCCGCCCAAATGGGTGGAGGTTGAGGAGACCATTGAGGTCCGGGTGAAGAAGACCGGCTCAAAGGGTGCGTCTCTGGCCAGAGAGACGCCTGGCAGCTCTGAGCAGCTTCACTTCACGCTGCCTGGAAGGGTGTCTGGAAGAGACCCCAATACAAACAACTCCAATAACAAGCTGCTGACCCAGGAGCCCCCGGCCGCGGTCACCGTTGGAGAGCCCCTAATTGTCTGCGTGGAAACGGGGCCAGAGAGCCCTGAGCCGTCCCCTCCCTGGGGTGCTGAAGAGGGAGCCCTGCTGGAGGAGGGGGAGAGAGATGCCTACGAGGTGGAGGAGCCGCTGGGTGCTGATGGTCTGCAGGGCCGTGATCCCAAGATCCTCACACACCACGGTCGTGCCCTCACCCTGGCCGACCTGGAGGATTACGTGCCCCGGGAAGGGGAGACCTTTGGCTGCAGTGGCCCCAGGCCGAGTGCCGCTGATGACCCGCCCTGCGAGATCTCGGTGCTGCAGAGAGAGATCAGCGAGCCCACCGTGGGCCAGCCCGTCCTGCTGAACGTGGGGCGCCCCCCAGACTCCCGGGCCCCCCCTGGCTGCTTCGGCCGCATGCCCAGGTCCCGGGAGGCATTTCCATCGGGGCCGCAGGGCCGGGGCCCCACGGGCGTCTCCTTCTGCTTTCGGGAGGCCCAGGCCGGAGGCGCCGCGACCCAGAAGCCTTCCTTCTGCACTCAGGTTCAGCGCTCTGCGGACAGCGGCCAGAGCAGCTTCAAAACCGAGGTTTCAACCCAAACGGTCAGCTTTGGGACTGTGGGGGAGACTGTCACCCTACACATTCGCCCAGACAGGGACATGGACCCCAGCCCCTCCCAGGGCTGAGGCCAAGACCCTCAGGGACGGGATGGCTGGGGCTGAGATGAGAGACTCTTGGACCTGGGACCCCCTGACGAAGCTGCCGTGCTTGCACGGGGCAGCAGGAAGAGGAAAGCGGCGTTGGGACCCCGCCCGGCACCAGCATCAACTCACCACATATCCACCTTGGGTTTTCAATCAGGAGAGTCCCAAAGCTGGCACGCCTCGGACACGGGTGCTCTGACCTCCCCTGGCTGTCCACCAGCTCAGGACTCCAGCCTGCCCTCCCCTTCCAAACCAGGCGATTCCTACCTCACAGGACTTGGTCGTCAGCTGAGGACGGTGCATGCATCCATGATCTCAGAGGCTCCTCAAGCTGCTCTGAGAGCATGGGGCAGATTGACTTGCAGGCTGCCACTCCAGGCTCGGGGCTGCAGACACAGGGAAGGTGCTTGGGCATCCTTCCTGCTCCATTCACCAGGCAGGGGCCGCACGGGCCTTGTGTGTGCCAGCTTAGGCCCCCATCCCAGTGTCCAGGCCTGGCCCAGCCCTGGCTCTCACCCAGGCTAGGGGTCCCAGGCTCCTGCTCAGCAGGGGCTCCCCCCACAAAACTACATCTTAGCCCTGAACACCTTTCTTGGCCTCCAGGAGGCCTGTGTGGGGCCCAGCTCTACAGGCCCTCCTAGGCCTTCTCAGCAGGGTGGACCAGGGTCTGTGCATGGGAAGCAGTCCCATCCGTCAACCCTGATGATGCTAATAAACCGGTTCCTTGCACTGCCTCTGCTTTTCTCATTTTTGCTTCTCCACCTGGTGGTTCCGGCGTCTCAGGAGGGAGGGACCCTCCTGGCCCTGGAGACCAACAATGGACAGCCCAGGCCCCTTCCATTGGTAGCCGGGGTGGGCACCCAGCATCAGCCTGTGGGTGCTGGCCAGTCCCACGGATCCTGGGTGGAGGCATGATGGTTTGCCTGTCCAGCTTGCTCACATGTGGGCTCAGGGGCTGTCACAGCGTGGCTGCGGCGTCCACAGTAGTTGCCCCCAGTCTGCTGGGGGTCAAGCAGGTCATCCTGTGTCCTGTGAGCCTGAGTCCTTTGTCAGGACAGCCATGGGGGCATGATGGGTTGGGGTCCTGACAACCTCCTTGGAGTGGGGGCAGCGCAGGATGGTCGCCCCAGCGCCACAGACTGCAGACAGACAGCACCCTGCCCAGTGGCCTCTTCAGCCTGGGGGGCCCAAGAATACAGCAGATCACCAGGAGGGAGGCTCTGGAGCATGGGAGCGAGCTCCATAGAGGGGGCCTTTTTGGAAATGGAGCGGTGGGTGTCCCAGAACAGCCACAGGGGGACTGGCAGTCAGGTGGAAGAGGAACTGAATTGGGGGCTGAGGGCAGGAAGCCAAGGGCCTGGAGGGTCGAAGGTTCCCTTGGGGAGTTGTGTCGGGGGCTGGGCAGGGACCAGGTGAGAGTGTGGTGGTCTGTGTTGGGCTGGGTGGGGAATGGGGGCTTCCCTGGGAGGCAGGAAGGCAGCCCACCCTGTGAAGGTCTCTCGGCTCCTGATTGGGCATCAGGCTGTGCTTAGCTTTCCTAGAACGTGGGGCTGGACCCTCCTGAGCCTGGGTGACCCAGTACCCTCAAATCCAGAGTGGGCTACAGAGCAAGGCGAGCCCCAGGATGATGGGATGGGACTGAGACCGAGGGGCCACCCAAAGTGGACGGTGGGGGTCCAGGCCCTGCTGTCCCCGTGGGAACTGACGTTCTCATGAGGGCATCTGGGAGACACCCTGGGGGTGGACCAGTCTAGCACTTGCTGGAGTGCCATCTCTGGCACAGACCCCTTCTTCTCTCAGGGGCCTCCACCTTTGGCGCTTCCTGAACCCAGTGGGTGGCTGGAGCGGGAGGGTGAGGAGGGTGGCCTCATCTGGACAGTGTCCCTCTCCCAGGCCCCGGCCCCCCTCACTCCTGTGCGTCAACCTGCCTCTCCTACAGATGCTGCCGTCCCAGCCCCAGCTGCCCCAGGGCAGGAAAGCACGTCCATCCAGAGGACACAGACGTGCCCTGAGGCTCCAGGACCTTCCACAGGGGATCACAGCAGCCCCAGCCCCAGCCCTGGGGGGCTACCTGCACTCCAGGGGGCCAGCCCGGAGCCCCCAGCTGTGGAGGCTGGGGCCGCATCCAGTGAGGCCTGGCAGCAGGTTGAAGGCAAAGTACCCCTGCTTCCGGGACCCCTGTCCCCACCCATAACCGCCCCTCCTTTCTGACCCCACTTTGGTTACTTTGGGTGCCCATCCCACGGGGGTGAACTGGCAGAGCCTGAGACCCCTAACATTCTGTTGGCTCTACATGTCGGGGGTCCTGGACAAGGCCTGCCCCTCGCTCAGCCTGTGGAACTAGTTGCCGGGATGGGCTCCGGGAGGTCCTTCCCACTCTTGGCATGTGGCCTCCTGTGGTCAGCCCTCAGCCGCCAGCTTGGAGTGCTCCTGGGGAGGTGGGGAGGAAGGGAGAGAGGAGAGAAAGGGTGTGGGAATGGGGAGACTAGGGAAGAGCAGGGAGAGGGATGGGGGGCAAGGAGGAGGAGGGGGGGACCAGGAGGAGGGGAAGAGGGGGGGACCTGGAGGGAAAGGAGGATAGGAAGGGGCAGAAGTGAGCCGTGCCTGGGTGGACCAGACCCTGGGGGTGTGCTGCGGGGCCCTAGCCCCAGTCCGGGGGCAAGGTGCCCACACGCAGTTGGAGTGCTGAATCTGTTCTCGAGGACCCTGTGCACTCAGAGCCCCTGCTCTGTCTGTGCTCCTATCTGCTGGGCCTCAGGCTGATGCAGCGGCCTGTCCTGGGGAGTTGTCCCCAGCCCTGTCCTGGGCTCCATCTCACCGGGCCCCTTGCCTCCCACCAGGCGAGCCTCCAAAGGCACCTCAGCCTCTCTCCCACGAGGGCCTCAAGCAGACGGCTCAGGCACGCACTGAGGTCCTGGAACGCACAGTGCCCATTCGGTAACCTCCCAAGCTGGCTGGGGGGTGAGGGGACGTGCTGGGGGCAGGCTGGGGCGTGGGAGAAGGAGAGCAAGGGGTGGGATCACAGCAGCCTGCACTCTCCTTACCAGCCCCACCCTTAAGCTCAGGGCAGGGGGAGGCCACCTGGGGCAAGGAAAGCGGGGGAGCTCCCTTCTTCACCTAGGACTGGGGCCTCGGGCTGTATGTCCCCTCCCAAAGAGTCTGCTGCAGCCCCCTGAGTAGGCGGGGAGCAAGAACCCAATCGCGGCCTCCCACACCCCAAGAGTGGAAGGGTGAGGCAGACAGCTAATTCCACTCCATGCCCCAGGATGGAGGGCGCTGCCTGGCCAGGAGCAGGTGAGCTCTGGGACGTCCACAGCCACGTGTTCACGGAGACCACACACAGGACATACGTGTACCAGACCAGCGACACGCCTGCTGCAAGTAGGTGGGGGCCTGGCGGGTCACACGTGTGCCTTCCATGCCCCAGGCTAAGGAGGGATTTCCAGGGCGGGGCCGGCACAGCCACCTGGCACACCCCAGCCTTACTGAGGCCAGGGCCCCGGCTGCCTCTCTCCCTGCGTGCCCTCAGAAGGCAGCAGTGACCAGGACGTCAGGGCCCTTTACCCCACGCAGAGTTGGCATGTTCTTGTGGCCTCAGAGAGCTGAGGCTGAAGCAGCAAAGACAGGGGGTGCATTTCTGGACCATCAGGGGTGGGATCCCTTCCCTTGGAGGCAGCTGGGCTCTTTCACCCTGGAGTATGTCTCAGGGCCTTCCTGCCCAGCTCGGGCAGCAAGACACACGTGGCGTTGCTGCCATTCCACCCAGGTCTGGGTGTCTGTGCATGGAGGCCAGGCATGAGAAGATTTCAGCGCAGAGTAGGCTGTGGCGAACACAGCCTGGCTTCTGCCCACCGGCTCCTTCCCCCACCCCAGGCCCCCCGTCCATGCAGGTCACCATCGAGGACGTGCAGGCCCAGAGGGGCGGTACGGCACAGTTCCAGGCTGTCATCGAGGGCAACCCACAGCCCACAGTGATCTGGTACAAGGTAGGGGCAGGCCTGGGTGAGGGCCTGCCTGCGGGAGGGGCAGTGTGTGGTGCCCCCGCTGGCCTGGGCACGGGGCTCACCGAAGGTCAGGCTGGGCCGTGGCACTGGGGTCCCCCAGGGTGTACTGATGGCCTCCCCGCGCTCCTGTGTCTCCAGGACGGCACCCAGCTGGGAGCTGACCCCCGGCTCAGCCAGCAGCAGGAAGGGACCACCTACTCCCTGGTGCTTAGGGACGTGACCCAGCACGATGCGGGCGTCTACACCTGCCTGGCCCACAACCCTGGCGGCCAGGTGCTGTGCAAGGCAGAACTGCTGATCCACGGGGGTGAGTGGGCCCCTGAGCTCTCACAGGTTCAGGCACAGGAAGCTGCTCCAGCAGATACTGTGACGTTGGGGGACAGAGGCGCTGGGTGATCATCTTTACTCATTCTTACAGCTTCCCCTTCTCTGGCTACACGGGACAGTGAGCACAGCTCTAGGAGGAAACTGCACTCCTTTTATGAGGTCCTGGAGGAAATTGGAAGGTACCTCCTCCATCCCAGCCCCAGGAGCCTCCTCCGCTGGAGCCCCACCTCCTAAGACCCTCAGCCTCAGCCTCCCAGAGTTCCTATGTGCAAGTTTCCGACCAGGAGCCCCCAGCCCTCCCGCCCATTGCACCCCTACCATCCCCTGCTTAGAGCTCGCTGAACTCCCTCAACCCAGAGCCCTGCCCCCACCGAAGACCTGCTTCTCCAGCCCTCACCCTCTGGAGCCCCTGCCTCCTGCAAACCCCCATGTACAGAGTACCTGCTGGCCTTGCCAACTTGGCCTCCTCCAGTGCCCACTCCCGCAGCTCCTGCTCTCCTGGCACCTCTCCTCTCAGGAAACCGCCTCCCCCAGGAACCCCGCCCCCAAGCTCTGCCCCCCAGGGGCCCCGCCCCCAAGCTTCTGTCCCCCAGGAACCCCGCCCCCAAGCTTCTGCCTCCAGGGCCCCCAGCACGCTGTCCCCTCCCCCCAGGGGTGTGTTCGGCTTCGTGAAGAGGGTGCAGCACAAGGGCAACCAGATGGCCTGTGCTGCCAAGTTCATTCCACTGCGGAGCAGGACGCGTGCCCAGGCTTATCGGGAGCGGGACATCCTAGCAGGCCTGAGCCACCCGCTGGTCACTGCACTGCTGGACCAGTTTGAGACGCGGAAGACCCTGATCCTCATCCTGGAGCTGTATCCCACCTCACTCTGAGGGTGTCAGGTGGTGGGGCGGGAGGTGGGGGGGAGTGCCCCCGGCAGACAGTGGTCTGCAGGGCTGGGTGGAGTCTGCGGTGCTGGTGGTCCCAGGCCCAACTGCCTGATGGGGGCAGCCCGTGCCGCTGGCATTGCGATGCTTCCGGACTATCTGCATGACCCTGGCCCCTCCACCCCTACGTACTGCCACTCCACATAGCTCCCAGCTCCCAGTCCCTTGGGTAAGGAATTTAGGCAGGGCTTCATCCAAAAGTCTGTCTCCTCCTGCTCCCCCATTGGCCTCCAGCAGGAAACTTGGGCTTCTTACCTGACTTTGGCATGCCCCAGGCACTGATGCGTCTTTGCATGCCAACACACGCTCCAGGGAGAGGCACACGCCCCACCCGACCCATCCTGGGTCCTGTATGCCTACCACACCCCCACACCCACCCCAACCCCCCGTCAGCATCCCCTGCAGGAGTCGGGGTTGGGGGGCAAGGTGGCATGCCACTCCCACTCTGCTGCCTCCCACTGTCCTCCGTCCCTCTACTTGGGGGGCTTTGTCCCTCCCATCCTCCTCAACCGCAAGCACCAGCCTCCCCAGCATAGCCCCCACCCCCACCTGGAGATAAGACTGCCCCCAGGCGGCGCGAGGCTTCGAGGGTTCCAGAGCCTAGAGCTTTCCTTGACGGACTCCCAGGTGTTCGTCGGAAGAGCTGCTGGACCGCCTGTTCAAGAAGAGTGTGGTGACCGAGGCCGAGGTGACTGCTGCCCGGCTGCCCACCCGGCTGCCCACCTGGGTGCAGGGCTGTGCGTGGACCTGGCCAGGCCTCCTGTCCCTCAGACTAGCTTCCCAACAGAGCACTCCCCCTCAGAGACCCTCATGGGCTGCTTCAGCTCCTGTCAGCTCTCAAAGCCCTCCGGTGGCTGGGGCTCCCTGCTTCTCCAGCCCCGATGGCACTGATCGAGCCACCCAGCCCTTGCCTGCTCCCCCGGCCCCTTCCCGCTTTGCTCAAGCTGCTCCACACACCCAAACCCATCCACCTGGGGGCCCAGAGGAATCTCCCAGCTACAGGGCTCCCTGGGGCTTTGCGTGGAACCTGTCCTGCAGGAGCCCCCCAACCCCCAGGCTCAGATCTGGAAGGAAGTGGAGGTCCTGTTGGTGGAAGCAGGCAGGGAGGTGAGGAGAGGGGTTCTGGAGGCTGGCTGAGCACCAGCTCTGCCACAGGTCAAGGTCTACATCCAGCAGCTGGTGGAGGGGCTGCAGTACCTGCACGGTCAAGGCATCCTTCACCTGGACATAAAGGTACGTGGCTCCCTGCTGCCCCGAGCCCAGGGAGGAGCTGCTGGAAGCCTGGGGCCTAGGGCTGAGGGGAGAAGGCCCAACACTCCCAGTTCCCTCTGAGGACTTCCTCATCTCTGGGGACAGGGAGCTCACCGCCTTACAGCAGCCCCTTCACCTTCAGGTGGGGGGCAGCTCTGATGGAGCAGAAGCTATCCCCAAGGGCGCCAAAACCTGCTCCCGGGGCTGCCTATGGCCTCATGCTGGCCTCAACCTCCTGCGGGGGCAGCCCCTCAGAGACCCCTGAGTGTCCTCCCCAGGCCTGGGAGCCCTGGGGGTTCCTTCCTCAAGGTGTGCTCAGCCACTCCCGACTCTGCCTGACAGCCCCCCAACATCCTGATGGTGCATCCTGCTCGGGAAGACATTAAAATCTGTGATTTTGGCTTTGCCCAAAAAATCACCCCGGGAGAGCCACAGTACAGCAAGTACGGCTCCCCTGAGTTTGTGGCCCCCGAGATCATCGAACAGACCCCCGTGAACGAGGCTTCCGACATCTGGTGAGTGGGTGGGTGGGGGTGGGTGAGGGTAGGGGTGGGGGTGGGGTGGGTGAGGGTAGGGGTTGGGGGGGGTGGGCCCGCCCGCCCTCTGCCTCCTCCTTCTCATCGGACCAGGTCTGGAGAGACTCACGGCTGTGATTTTGTTCTGCAGGGCCATGGGGGTCATCACCTACCTCAGGTGAGCAGACCCCTGCTCCTGTCAGCTCTCTCTTCTAAAACCAGCCCAGACCCCTCCTCAGCAGGCCAATGGGAAGCTGTTGAATCGCTGACTGCTCCTTAGCTCAGAGACGCAAGACCCAGGGGGCAGCTATGTTGGGAACATGCCGTCAGCCAGTTCTGATATGGGGTTTCTGCCAAGCACTGCTCACTCACACCCTGTCACAGAGGACCTCTGCTAGGTCATGGGGCAGAGCACGGAGCTCTTCCCCTAAAGGGTCCCAGCTGTTGCTGCCCCGAGGGCATCAGTGGTGTAGACTGAGCCTGGATTCACTGTCTCAGGCTAAGTCCCGGTGCCCACTCAAGATGACGCTTGATCCCTTATCCCAGGCCAAGACTGGATCCTCACCCCAGCCTAAGACCAGATACCCACTCCAGGCTTAGCCTGGATCCCAGCTCCAAGCTAGATCTCTGAGCAAATCTGAGACGCATGCTGGGATTCTCAGGGCTGAAGGCGAGAGGTGTCAGGAGGCATCTCCAGTCAGGGCTGGGGGCCCCCAGTCACTACATCCCCATGAGACCCCTGTCCTGGCAACCTGCCTCCCATGGGCCCAGAAATTCAGGTCACAGCTGAAGGCTAGCCATGTTTCTGCTTCCAGCCTGACCTGTTCATCCCCATTTGCTGGAGAGAGTGACCGAGCAACCCTTCTGAATGTCCTGGAAGGGCGGGTGTCCTGGAGTAACCCCATGGCCACCCACCTCAGTGAGGACGCCCAGGACTTTATCAAGGCTGCTCTGCAGAAGGCTGTGGGGTGAGTATATACATCTGAGGTCCTGCACCTGCCTCAGTGACCAGCTGACCTCTTGGCCTGACCTGGACCTTCCTCCCCCACCCAGGGCTCGGCCCAGTGCTGCCAAGTGCCTCGCCCACCCCTGGTTCCGGGTAAGTAGGCTGAACATGGGCTGGCCTGGCTCAGAGGGAGGGAGAGTGAGGCCAAGAGGAGTGGGGGCCTGCCTGGGCTGCAGGGTGCCCCGGGGGCTCCCCCCACCCGCAACGTGGCTCTCTCACCTGGGCGCCCCCAGAAGTCTGTGCCCGCGGAGGAGGCCCACTTCATCAACACCAAGCAGCTGAAGTTCCTCCTGGCCCGCAGTCGCTGGCAGGTGGGCTGCACTGCCTCATGGAGGGGTGAGGGGCTGGGTGCAGAAGCGGCCGGAGGCCAGAGAGGGAAATGAGGCCCAGAGGGCTGGCTCTGTGTCCCTTCTGGGTCTGCAGAGCAAGGGAGTGGGGCCGGGCACCCTTCATTTCAAGTCTTTGCTCCCTGAGCCAGCGGGGTGAGGCGGGGCAGCATGCAACATTTCTGCCAAGGTGGGGACAAGATGACAGAACCCTGGGGACCATGTGTTTTAAGGCCCACTGTTTCCTGAGATCCCCTCTGGCCTGGGAAGGCAGCGGGTCCCCTGCTGACAGGCCCCTGTCCTCCACGCCCCCAGCGCTCCCTGATGAGCTACAAGTCCATCCTGGTGATGCGTTCCATCCCAGAGCTGCTCCAGGGCCCGCCCGATAGCCCATCCCTCGGGATTGCCCGGCATCTGCGTGGCGACGCCAGCGCCTCCTCCAGCAGCTCCTCCTCCTCCGACAACGAGTTGGCCCCGTTCGCCCGGGCCAAGTCGCTGCCATCCTCCCCGGTGACCCACTCCCCACTGCTGCACCCCCGGGGCTTCCTGAGGCCTTCGGCCAGCCTGCCTGAGGAGGCCGAGGCCTGTCCACCTGCTGCAGCCTCGGCTCTGCCTGCATCGCTGCAGGGCGAGGAGCCAGCAGCGGCCCTGGGTTGTGTGCCCCGGCAGAGCATCATCCGGAGCCTGTTCTACCAGCAGGTGGGCGAAGGCCCAGAGCTCGGGGGCCCGTCCACAGGGGGCAGGCGGCACCCTGCCCGCCGGCGGCACCTTCTCAAGGGTGGCTACTTCTCGGGCGTCCTGCCGGGACTTCGAGAGCCACTGCTGGAGCACCGGGCACTGGAGGAGGCGGCTGCCATGGAAGAGCAGGCTGCCCAGCAGGCCACAGCAGCCTCCTTGGAGACGGCCGTGCAGATGCCCAGAGCAAGCACCCAGGAGGCCTCTGGCTCCAGCCACTCCCGGGACCGTGACCCACCAAACACTGCCAGTTCCTCCACCAAGGCCTGCAGCAAGGGGCAGTGTCCCGCTCCGGCTCCCCTGAGTCCTCAGGATGCCCAAGGAGAGGGCACGCCTGGAGGAGGTGCACGTGCCAGGGAGAAGGAGCATCCAGAGGGGACCCCACGGGGGCTGAGACTGCCCTCCGCCAGTAGTGATGGGTGCTCCATTCAGCCACAGGAGTCGTCCCAGGACTGCTGTGGAGGGCAGGCTGCCCCTTTCTCTAAGCCCCAGTGGGTCCCGGCTCCCCAGGATACTGTCCCCCCTGCGTCCTTGGCACCACAACCTTCTGGCTCCTTCCCTTCAGGGCCCTGCACAGAGGCCCTCTTGTCATCCCCTAGCCCTTCCTTCCCAGGAAAGCCACAGGCGTGTCTGCCCCCTGCCCAAGCGAGCCCCCAGGTAGACTCTCAGAGCGGGCTGAAGGCCGTCCCTCTCACCAAGAGGCCTGGATCACCCAGACCCCCAGAGCCAGCCTCCCAGATGGGCACGGAGCCTAGCCCCTCCCTGGATGCTGAAGGCCTGGTCCAGGAGACAGAGGACCTGTCCCCGTCGTCACCCAGCCTACAGCGGCCTCAGGAGCAGGCGACCACACGGAAGTTCTCCCTGGGGTGCCGTGGGGGCTACGCAGGGGTGGCGGGCTACGGTACCTTTGCCTTTGGGGGGGACGCCGGTGGCATGCTGGGGCAGGGCCCCATGTGGGCCAAGATGACCTGGGCCGTCTCTCAGTCCTCGGAGGAGCAGGATGAGGCAGCGACCGAGAGCCCACCACCCCAGGCCAGCACAGCGCCTGCACCCGAGGGCGACGGAACCCTCCGGAGGGCCTCCCAGGAGCTGAGCTCGTGGGAAGACATCGGTGGGGGCTCTCAGGTGTCGCTCGTACAGATCCAGGACCTGTCCAGGGACCCAGAAGCAGCAGACACCGTGTCCCTGGACATCTCAGAGGTGGATCCTGCCTACCTCAATCTGTCTGATCTGTATGACATCAAGTATCTCCCATTTGAGTTCATGATCTTTAGGAAGATCCCCAAGCCGGTGGAGCCAGAGCGTCCATCCTCCCCTGAGTCTGAGGCTGGGGAGGAGCTGGCTGAGCTCCCAGAGGCTGCGTGGCCCTGGCCAGCCAGCCTGGAGATCACAGAGGAGCCAGAGGACATGGAGGCCCTGCTCGGGAAAGCTGCCGGCGGCAGGAAGCGCAAGTGGTCACCCACTTCGGGCAGTCTCTTCCACTTCCCTGGAAGGCACTCACTTCTGGAGGAGCCCACAGAGCTGGGGCTACGCCAGAGGGTGAAGGCCTCGGTAGCCCACATCTCCCGCCTCCTGAGGGGCAGGCCTGAAGGTTACTACCCCTACCCTACCCTGGAACTGGGCACATCCATGTTTCCCGCTCTGCACTGTGGGGCTCCTTGGCCAAAAGGATAGCTCCAGAGCTCTCCTGGGTGATGCAGGAAGCCCCCCATCCTATGCTCCTTCCCTGACCCGGTGCTGCCCACACCTCCCAGGACACATTGGCTTGTTTCTGAGGTCACCTTTGCGGCCTCCAGTCCCTCCCCATGTGCATCTGAAGCCCAGCGGTAATGCAGCTGCAGTTACACCCCCACGGAGATAGGAACTGGCCCGGCCCTCCTTGATCCTGATCCCAGAGCCCTCAGCTGGCCCGGTGGCCCCTGAGCTGCTGGCCTAGCTGCCTGCAGTGGCTGACACATGGGGTAGGGAGGGGTGGTGCCCTCTGCCGTGGATTTAGCTCATCGCCAATAAGACCCCCTGGGACTGGGCTTTTCTGCCACATGGGGATCCCCAGAGCCTTCCCCTCATGCTCCCAGAGAAGCCAGGCCCCCAGAGTATGACCTCCCTCGCGTGGCCACTTCCTTACTGCAGGTCTGGAGAAGGAGAGTCCTCCCCGGAAGAAGGCAGGCCTTGCTTCCTTCCGCCTGAAGAGCAAGGACCGAGGTGGGTACACTGCCCAGAGGCGAGGCCCCTCACTGCAGCCCAAGGGACCTGACTGTGGGGAAGGGGAACCCTGTCAAGACCAGTGCAGGGTGGCGAGGGGGAGCTCACATCCACAGGAGCTCAAGTGCACACGGGGGGACTCTGGTGCCCCTGCAGTCAGGAGCCGGCAGTCCTGGAAGCCTTCCTGGAGGAGGCGCTGGTGTTGGAGATGAGCCGGGTGGGGATGGGGCTCATCTCCTGTATCCCTGCAGTGGGGGTCGGGCCTTGCTCTCAGGCCTAAGGCCACCTCTGAAGGCTCACGTCCCCTCCGTTCCCCAGCACCGTCGTTCCTAAGGGAGCTCTCGGATGAGACGGTGGTTCTGGGCCAGTCTGTGACTCTGGCCTGCCAGGTGGTGGCCCAGCCAGCTGCACAGGCCACCTGGAGTAAAGGTAAAGAGGTCTCCTGAGGCTGAGGGCCAGGGAGGCAGGGTACTCCTTCCGGGCATTCCTCTCACTGTATAGACGGAAACTGAGGTTCAAGAGGGTGTGGGTCCTGGGCGTGACCCCTAGGCAGGGCACCTGCTGGGAGCTTATCTTGAGGCTCACTCTCTGCTGCTGCAGATGGGGCTCTTCTTGAGAGCAGCAGCCGCCTCCTCATCTCCTCTACGCTCAAGAACTTCCAGCTTTTGACCATCCTGGTGGTGACTGCTGAGGACCTCGGCATGTACACGTGCAGTGTGAGCAATGCGCTGGGGACGGCGGCCACTACGGCCATCCTCCGGAAGGCAGGTGGGTCGGCCGTGAAGGGCCCAGGGAACGTGAGGCTCAGCGCCCGGGCACCCACAGCCTGGCCCTACCAGGGTCTGGAGGCATTGGGAGGGGACGTGGGAGAGGGTGACACAGCTGGCCAGGCTCCCTCCCTGACCCCTCTTTGGGGGCTCTCCTCCTTGCATTCCCACAGTACCTCCCTGTCTCTCCAGTAGTGCAGGAGGCGGTGACTTCCCTTTTTGTATCTCTATTACAGTCCAACCATGCTCTCAGAACACAGCACCAGGGTGTGTTTCTGGGAGACCCAAAGCAGAGGCTGCGAGCCTAGCTTTCAGACCTCTGACCTGATCCCCAGCCCCTACCTGCCCTGCACCACAGTCTGGCAAAGCAGAGGCCCCCCTGACTAGAGCCTAGGGTTGGTGGGGGGTTGTGAGCAGGGGCCATTCCATGGGGCTCCTGGGTGGGCACTAGTGGGAGGGGAGCCTGGTGGGGTTGGGCAGGGCAGACACCTCCCAAGGCCCCTCATAGGAGAGGCACTGGGCTCTTCCTACCAGTCAGCCTTGGAGAGGACCCCGAGAGAACTGGACCAGGGGCGGGTGGGCCTGATAGTAGGGTGAGGAGGATGAGGCAGGCTGGCTGGGGCTCAGAGCTTCCATGGAGAGGTCCTGCAGGCCCACCCCGGACTGCTGACTGTGGGCCCTGCAGAGCGCCCCTCTTCCTCGCCACGGCCGGACATTGGGGAGGTACATGCGGACGGGGTGCTGCTGGTCTGGAAGCCTGTGGAGTCATACGGCCCTGTGACGTACATTGTGCAGTGCAGCCTGGAAGGTATGGGGCCACTCCCGAACCCGCCCCTCCTGTGGGAGGTGTGGGGCCGCTCCTGAATCCATAGCTCCTGGGGGAGGTGTGGGGCCGCTCCTGAACCCGCCCCTGCTGGGGGGTCCCAGAGTCACTGTGGGTGGGGGCAGGGGGCTGGGGATGCGCCTGGCCGCTCTCTGCCCCTGTCGGGCCTCTCCACCCTGACAGGGAGTGGGCGGCCGTGGCTGGGCTGCCTCTCACTCGCTCCCGTGTGGTCCAGGCGGCAGCTGGAGCACGCTGGCCTCGGACGTCTTTGACTGCTGCTACCTCACAGGAAAGCTTTCTCGGGGTGGGGCGTACACCTTCCGGACGGCCTGCGTCAGCAAGGCGGGCATGGGCCCCTACAGCAGCCCCTCGGAGCAGGTCCTCCTGGGAGGGCCCAGCCGCCTGGGTGAGCCCCTGGGCAGGCCTGTGTGGGAATGCACTTGCCACCTCCACCAGTCACACACTCACTTGAGGTGGTTCGTTCTGCCCACTAGGCCCCCCACCCACAACAGCCTGAGGAATGAGAGGGCAGAGTGTTGGGGGTTCAAAGAGGGCCTTCCTGTCAGGTTGGGAAGGGGTGATGGGAGAAGAGACTGGGGGAGATGGCGGTGCAGGGTTGCCCTCTTCCTACAGCCTCTGAAGAGGAGAGTGGTGCCACGGGGCCGGCCCGGCCCCTGCCCAGCATGCAGACCTTCGCCTTCCAGACGCAGATGAGAAGGTGCAGGGCCTCCACCCCGCTGGCTCTTCGCGCTCTCACCCCAACCCCGTGCTTTCGCCCCTCTGATCACTTGCGTCCACATTGCCTCAGCGTCTGCCACCCTCTCCCCGACCTCCCTGCTGGGCTTGCTTCTCCAGACTGGGGGGGAGGGCGGGGTCTGGCCTGAGCCACCAGCCTGGCCTGCGCTCCTCCCCAGGGGCCGCTTCAGCGTGGTGCGGCAGTGCCGGGAGAAGGCCAGTGGGCGCATGCTGGCTGCCAAGATCGTGCCCTACCACCCCGCGGACAGGGCTGCTGTGCTGCGGGAGTACGAGGCCCTCAAGAGCCTGCGCCACCCACACCTGGCGCAGCTGCAGGCTGCCTACCTCAGCCCCAGGCACCTGGTCCTCATCTTGGAGCTGTGCTCCGGGCCTGAGCTTCTCCCCTGTCTGGCCGAGAGGTGAGGGCCACCCTGGCCTGGATTCCAGGCTCAGGACCTGGCTGGAGCACTGTGGTCTGCCTCCTCACCCACCTCCTTGCCCCGCCTCCGCCCGTCAGCCCACCAGAGTCACTCAGTAGATCTGGGACCTCCTTCCTAAGCCCACAGGGAAGGCTGGTGCTTCCTGATTGCCCTGGGGCTGGCTGTGGACAGAGCCTGGGTGCCCCTCCCCATGTGCCCCCTAACTGGCCCTCTGCCCCCAGGGCCTCCTACTCGGAATCAGAGGTGAAGGACTATCTGTGGCAGATACTAAGCGCCACCCAGTACCTGCATGCCCAGGGTATCCTGCATCTAGACCTCAGGTCGGAGAACATGATTGTCACAGAGTATAACCTGCTCAAGGTCATCGACTTCGGAAACGCCCAGAGTTTGGCCCAGGAGAGGGTCCTGCCCTCAGAGAGATTCAAGGACTACATGGAGACCATGGGTGCGCAGGGCGCAGACACCAGGCCTGATCTGGGGGAGGGGTGTGCCGGGAGCAAGCCCCAGTCCTGTCCCCCTGCCTCGTCTACCGCAAACAGCCCGTGACCCCCACCTGTGCCGTCCCCAGCTCCGGAGCTCCTGGAGGGCCAGGGCGCTGTCGCGCAGACTGACATCTGGGCCATAGGTGTTACAGCCTTCATCATGTGAGTCTCCACGTGTGCTCTGCGGGGTGGGCGGGCAGGAAGGAAGGGCGGGCCTGGAGTCTGTTGGTGGTGACCCCAGGTCTCTGTGACTCCCGTCCATTGAGGGTAACGTCAGTCACGTGACCACCACGCACACAGGTTGAGCGCTGAGTACCCGGTGAACGGTGAGGGAACGCGAGACACGCAGAAGGGCCTGCGCAAGGGGCTCATCCAGCTGAGCCGCTGCTATGCCGGGCTGTCTGGGGGCGCTGTGGCCTTCCTCCGAAGCACACTGTGTGTGCACCCCTGGTAAGCAGCTCCACAGCTCTGCCTGGCCCATGCCCCTGTGCGCTAACCTGCCCGTCGCGGGGGGAGCGCGGTAAACGCTGCCCTTCCGTGTGCTCCAGGGTCCGGCCGTGTGCATCCAGCTGCCTGCAGAGCCCGTGGCTGACGGAGGAGGGCCCAGCCAGCTCCCAGCCCGCGGCGGTGACCTTCCCGACCACTGGTCTGCGCGTCTTTGTGCGAGAGCGCGAAAAGAGGCGGGCACTGCTGTACAAGAAACACAACCTGGCCCAAGTGCGCTGAACCCCTGGCCCTTCAGGGCCCCGCCTCCCGGTCTTTCAGGACTCCCTGCGTATGCACGCACACGTCAATAAAAAGCAGCACTCGATGAAGTGTCCTCTGTTTCATTGTTTTGTGTTGGGGAGAGGGTGAGGGCCCTGCCACCTTTCTGGTGTTTGGGGGAGAGCAGGGCTGTCCTGGGCTATGTGCCTGCAAAGGCAGCATTAGAACCAGAGCGCTCTGAGCCAGTGCGGTGTGCAGGCAGCTCCATACTCTCACGGGTGGGTGTGTTTTTTTTTCTGTGTCAGTGTTGCTTCAGACATGGACACACGCCCAGGTAATTTGCAGAGAAATGACTGTGGGCAGGTATCCAGGATTCCAGCTTGTTCTACCACAGCATCGTTCCTGGCAGTGTGGGGGTGAGGGGCTCAGGCTGGAGCAGGTGGATAGCAGACACTGCCCTCTTTTCTCAGCAAGTCTCATGGAACGGGCAACCGAGACAGGCTGGCGAATCCAGCCCTCCTCGCTTTCCCCGTCTCCAGAGAACGGTGTCTGCACACTGGACATCCACCACTTAGCTCTTACTTGGACCCAAGAGCCCTCATCGAAAAACCAAACATTTCCAAAAGTGAACTGACACCTCCCCACCCCCACCCAGCCACTAACTTTCCCTTCCCGCTGCTGTGTGAGCTGCCACCTGGCTCCTGGGCACGGACACCTTACGTTGCCACATCAGCTGCTCCCCCCACCCCACCCCCTCACTGGCTCACTTGGCAAGGCGGGAAGGGAGCCAAGGTGGGCACAGGCCCTGCGCTTTCTTGGACTGGCAGGGTTCTGCTGTGACCAGAGAGGCTTCACCATCGCGCTCCTGCCTTACCCCCGGCGTGGCCCTGAAATGACCCATCAGCAGCCGCCTACCACTCTCCTGTCGTGTGGAGTGGTACCACTGCTGGAAGAATCCTCTGTGCTCTACCTATTATCCCTCCCTCTCTTAACTCCTGCAAACCGCTGAAAGGATTTTTATTTTTTTTTACTATCTCCATAGTTTTGCCTTATCCAGAATGTCATATAGTTGGAATGATATGGTATATAGACTTTTCAGATTGACTTTTTCACTTAGTAATTATTTAATTGTCTTCCATGTAGTTTTGTGGCTTGATGGAAAATGTTTCTTCAACTTTACTTTTGTAGTAATAAAAACTAATCATTTTAAGTATTTTAAGCGTATAGTTCAGTAGTTATAGATTTGTACTATTTACAACCATCACCACCACTCATCCCCAGAACTCTCTTCATCTCGTGAAACTTAGAGTTTATAACCATTAAACACCAACTCCTCAGTCTGCTCTCTCCTCAGTCCCTGCACCTGCCATTCTACTTTCTATATCTATGAATTTGACTAATCTTTGTTGTTTAGTCACTTAAGTCATGTCTGACTCTTTTATGACCCCATGGACTGTAACCCTGCCAGGCTTCTTTATCCATGGGATTTCCCAGGCAGGAATACTGGAGTGGGTTGCTGTCTCCTTCTCCGGGGTATCTTCCTGACCCAGGGATTGAACTTGCATCTCCTGCACCAATCCACTTGGGAAGGCCCATGACTATTCTCTGGAGAAGGAAATGGCAGCCCACTCCGGTACTATTGCCTGGAAAATCCCATGGACAGAGGAGCCTGGTAGGCTACAGTCCATTGGGTCGCAAAGAGTCGCACACGACTGAGCGAGATAAGTGGAGTCATACATTATTTGTCCTTCTGTAACTGGCTTAGTCACTTAGCATGATGTCCTCAAGATCCATCCATGTTATAGCATATTGCAGAATTTCTTTCCTTATAAAGGTTGAATAATATTCCACTGCATGCACATATCACATTTCACTTATCTATTCATCAATGTACACTTCAGCTGCTTCCATCTTTCAGCTAGTGTGGATATTGCTGCTATGAACATGGGTGTCCTTCCTCTTCCAGACCTTGCTTTCAATCTTTTTGATTACATATCCAGAAGAATAATTTCTGGGTCATATGGCTATTACATTTTTAATTTTTTGAGGAAATTCCCTTGATTTTCTACATGGGCTGTACCATTTTACCTTCTTTCAAACACCACAGAATTTTTCAGCTTCTTTACATCCTCATCAACATCTGTTGTTTTCTGTTTTTTGTTTGTTGTGTTTTTTGTTTTCGACAGTAAGTCATTCTAATGGGTATGAGGTGGTATCTCATAGCTTTGATTTGCATTTCCCTAGTGATCAGTAATGGAGAAGGCAATGGCACCCCACTCCAGTACTCTTGCCTGGAAAATCCCATGGATGGAGAAGTCTGGTGGGCTGCCGTCTATGGGGTCGCACAGAGTCGGACATGACTGAAGCGACTTCGCAGCAGCAGTGAGCAGTAATATTGAGAACCTTTTCATGAATTTGCTGGCTGTTTAAATATCTTCTTTGGAGAAATGTCTATGCAAGATTTTTGCCCATGTTTGAATCACGTGGTTTGTATTGCTGTTGAGTTTTAGGAATTTTTAATATATTTTGGCTGTTAATTCTTTAGATATGTGATTTGCAAATATTCTCTTCCTTCTGTGAGTTGCCAGTTTACTTTGTTGATATTGCCATTTGGTGCACAAATCTTTAAGCTTTCTCACAAAGTCCAGTTTGTCTCTATCATCTTTCGTTGCTTACACCTTTTGTACCATATGCAATAAATCATTACCAAGTTCAATGACAGAAGATTTTACCCTAAATATTTTCTCCTAAGAGATTAATAGTTTCAAGTTTTATCCTTAGGTCTTAGGTCCATTTTGAGTTAATTTTTGTTTATGGTATTAGCTAAGGGTCCTACTTCATTCTTTTCCATGAGGATATCCAGTTTTCCCAGCATTATTGTTGAAAAGACTGTTCTTTCCCCATTGAACGGTTTTGGCACCCTTGTCAAAAATCATTTGACTATATATGCAAGAGTCTGTTTCTGGGATCTCTAGTCTTTTCTGTTGGTGTGTCTGTCTTTACGCAAGTACTACATTGTTCAGATTACTATAGATTTTCAGGAAGTTTAGAAACCAGGAAATGTGAATCCTCTAGTTTTGTTTTTTCCAGATTGCTATACCTATTGGGCTCCCTTAAGATGTCACTGGATTTTAGGATAGGTTTTTCTATTTTTTGCAAAAAAAAATGTCATTAGAATACTGATAGGGATTCAATCGAATCTATGGATTGCTTTGGGTATTATTGACATTTTAAAAATATTAGATCTTTCAATCGATGAACATGGAATATGTTTGCATTTATTTATGTCTTCTTTATTTCAACAAGATTTTTGAGTTTTCATTGTCAAGTCTTCCACTTCCTTTGGAAAGTTTATGAAAGTGAAAGTGAAAGTCACTGAGTCATGTCCGACTCTTTGTGACCCCATGGACTATACATACAATCCATGAAATTCTCCAGGCCAGAATACTGGAGTGGGCAGCCTTTCCATTCTCCAGGGGATCTGCCCAACCCAGGGATCGAACCCAGGTCTCCCACATTGCAGGTAGATACTTTACCAGCTGAGCCACCAGGGAAACTCTTGTAAAGTTTACACCTAAGTGTTGATGCCATTGTAAATTGAATGTTTCCATTATTTTCTTTTCAGACTGTTCATTGTTACTGTATAGAAATGCAAATGATTTTTGTGTGTTGACTTTGTATACTGATACTTTGCTGAATTCATGTATGAGCTCTCACAGATTTTTTGGTGGAATCTTTAGGGCTTCTTACATATAAGATCTTCCCCTTCATGGATCACAGCCTTGTTGAGGGGAAGCGGCTTCCTTAACTCAATGAAGCTATGAGCCATGCTGTGCAGGGCCACCCAAGATGGGCAGGTCATAGTGAAGAGTTCTAAGAAAACAGTGTCCACTGGAGAAAGAACCAGCAACCTACTCTAATATTCTTGCCTGGAGAAGCCCACGGATAGTATGAAAAGGCAAAAAGATTTGACACTGGAAGATGAGCCCCCAGGTCAGAAGGTCTTCAGTATGCTCCTGGGGAAGAGCAGAGGGCAATTACTAATAGCTCCAGAAAGAATGAAGCAGCTGGGCTGTGGGAGACAGCAAATGGGCAAGATGACGTGTTCAGGCTCTCTCACTCCATGTTTTGTAAATAATGTCTATGGAACAGCTGAGATCATTTGTAGCACTGCACATGAGCCTTACGAGGTGTTCATTTGGTCACGGGTTGTGTGCGGTTCGCATATATAAGCTTCACCTGGACAAGCAGCAGCATTTACTACTATGTCACGGCTATGTCCATTGGGTCAGCCACAAGAGGAGAGAGTTGAGCTGCTGCGTCAGCCAGGAGAGAGGCTGTGTTGTGTTAGGTTATGCTATGGCTGCTGCACCAGCCAGGAGAGAATAAACGTGTCTGCAGTTCCTACAGCTCCTTGCGTCTCGTTCCAGCCTCTTAGCTTGAGCCTTGCCTACCCTGGGTTCGGCGAACAGTGTGAACAGCAAAACAATTGGCATCATGAACAGGATGAAGAGCTATACCTGGGCCAAACCAAAGAGGACACTCAGTTGTGATGTACCTGGCGGTGAAAGTCAAGTCTGATGCTGTAGAAATGTTAGTCATGATCTCAAATGGCCTCAGCCTGCAATGACTTGGAGTGGGGCCTGGGTTCCCAACCAGAGACTGGGCTGGGTCATGGCAGTGAAAGCACCAGACCCTAACCAGTAGACCACTGGTCAGGACAAGGGCCCTGGTCATTCAGCTTTGCAGAAAAGAATTTCCACAAAGACAGAAAGTAGTGAAACAAGTAAAGTATTAGGAGGGAAAAAAGTACAGTACGTGTGGATAGACACATGGGCAGACTCAACAGGAGAGTCCCTGAGTTGCTGAGTCATGCCTGCGTGGCAATTTGAATTACTTTTACGGGGTATTTCTTCGAGCTTTCCTTTGGCCAATCATTATGATTTGCCTGGTTTACAATCCATATCTCCATATCTTCCCATGTGTGTGTACGCATTGCTTAGCCAAAATGGATTCTACCAAAAAGGCACCTGGATGTGACCCCTCTTTGGCCTTCAAGGAGTCTTTTCTGTACATGTGTGGTCAGAGAGGTCTCCTGATTTCCCCAATGAGAAATATGTGGTCTCTGCAGAGTCCAGCCTCCTCAATTGCCCTGCTATTCTTGTCTTCGAATTTTGGTCAAATGAATCTCCAGTTGATCGACCCTGGGGGCGCCCATCTGCCCACTCCCTTAGGCTCTTGAACCAAGGTAAATTGATTGGATGTGGTCAAGCAGGAGATGGCAAGATTAAACACCCACATTTTGGGAATCAGTGAACTAAAATGGGTTGTTGTTGTTCAGTTCTCATTTACATCCAACTCTTTGCAACCCCATGGACTGCAGCACACCAGGCTTCCCTGTCCTTCACCATCTCCTGGAGCTTGCTCAAACTCATGTCCATTGAGGTGGTGATGCCATCCAACCATCTCATCCTTTGTTGTCCCCTTCTCCTCTTGCCTTCAATCTTTTCCAGCAACAGGGACTTTTCTAATGAGTCAGCTCTTCCCATCAGGTGGCCAAAGTATTGGCTGGGAATGGGCAATTTAACTCAGTTGTTACTGTTCATCGGCTAAGTACTGTCCGACTTAGGGAGGGATGGGGGGTGGGGGTTGCTGGCCTCAGGCTGGGGCCCTGCATGTCTATGTGAGCTGCAGTGACCCCACTGCAGGCGGAGGTGGCGCTTGGGCGCCTGGTCCCAACTCCCCAGTCCAGCAGCCGCCAGGAGCCAGTCAGGCGTGCCTTCCTCCCCAGTTTTAGCTGATGGCAGAGTGCAGGTAGGTACAGGTTGGGCCACCTCGCTGGGGAGCGTTTCCCGGACGTGAGCCCCAGGGTCGGGCTAGATGAAGAGCGACCTGCCGAGGACGAGGACGGATGGATGATGGATGGCCCGGGTGGCGGGGCCAGGTGGCAGGAGGCCCCCGTGTAGAGTGGGGCCGCGCTTGTCTCCCTGGGGGCCCGCGCCTGAGCCCCTGCCTCACGGCCCTCCCTGTGTGCGCGCTGCCTTTCCCGGTGGCCGCCAGCCCTCGCCTGCCTGCATGGGTGACCAGCCATCGTCCCCTGTCTGGGAGCTAACTGGCTCTGCCCCGTGCGGGTGTCACTCCCCGGCCGCCATGGCCGGCGTCACCGGACAGAGCGCTCTCCTGGCCTGAGGGGGCAGCTGGGCCCCGCGCATGCGCGGAGGGCGCAGGGACACGTGTCACAGAGTATTCTCGCTGGCCAGTGGTGGTCAAGAGCCCCGCGAGGCGCCCTCCCCGGCCAAGGAGGACCCTGTGCTGGTGGCCTCTGGTGAGACCCCACGTCATTCCCTGGCGGACCACTCACATCTGGATCTCGCGGTGCACGGCCACCCGCTCCACCTCCGCTTCTGAGGTCTTTATGGTGACCAGACCCCATCCTGAAGCTATCTAGGGCCCACTGTAGCTCTCATTAGCCCTCATTAACATAATAGGCAATATATACATATATATGTATAAAGTATGAAAATATAGCCTACAATGCTAAGAACTGTTCAAGGCACTAGAGATACAGAGATAAGAATATCTACCCCAAACCACTAACTTCATACTGGTTATATTTCCTTTTTCTTTTAAATTTGGTTTTGTTTCTGTCATTGAAAGATACAAAGGTTGAGACCCCGAGAGACTGATGCGGTTTTTCCTTGACCTGAGTAAGAATGCTGGGCATTTCTCACGAGAAAGAGGTGGAAATGGTTGGCTGCATGGAGTAGGCAGCACCCAGGTGAGTAAATGAGACTTGAAATTAAAAGGAGGAGGACTTGGCCTCTGAGCAGGTGGATTTGGAGATGTGGAAAATAACTTTCCAAGAATAGCTGCCGACTAGTGAGAGTGACTCTCAAATGTAGGAGGAATTGAGGAAGGGAGGAAGGGCTCAGTATCCCCACAGCATTAAGCGTTCTGCATCTGCCTGGGGCTTCATACCTGTGGTATTGTAAATGTCCTTGCCCTCAGTTCCTGGCACAAAGTTTCAAAATCTGAAATTTCCCAACTGACAGAAGCATCTTGTGATGCTAATGAGTGACGCTGAGGTCTCTGAATAACTTAGAATGGGGGCTGGTTTCCAGAAAGACAGGAATGTGACTAGAGGCTTGGAACTTTGATCCCCCAACCCCAACATCTTGGGAGGGGAGGAGGCTGGAGACAGTTTAATGATGAGGCAGTGATTTAATCAATTGTGCCTATTTGATGAGACCCCAATAAAAATACTCGACCTCAGGGCTAGATGAAGCTTCCTGGTACCACACTGATATGCTTTGATGCCGGGAGAGGGCTGTGCCTGATTCCATGTGAGGGCGTGGAAGCTCTGCTTCTCCCTGCATGCTGGCCGCCTGCACCTTGTCCTGTGCATCTCTTCCATCTGGCTGTATCCTTGCTGGTATGTATCATAAGTATAGCACTTTCCTGAGTTTCGTGAGTCATTTTAGCAAATTTTTGAACCTAAAGGTGTCATAGGAACTCCTGAATTTATAACCAGTTCATCATAAGTGCAGGTGGCCCCTGAGATTTGAGACTAGTGTCACAATGCAACTCGTCTTATGGGACCGATCCTCTTCCCTGTAGGGTCTGTGCTAACTCCAGGTAGTGAGGGTCAGACTTGTCCAGCTGCTGTGGAAGATAACTCTCACAGGAGTATGGGGATAACGCCCATTAGGAGTCCACAGCTTTGGAATTTCAGAAGGTTGAGCCCCCAATGTTGACTCCTCAAATTTCCTGATTGCCATTGGCATTGCTCATCCCATTTATCCCAATAATCTTGTAAACATACATTTTCCAATACTGGATGTGTTTATGCTTTAAAACTAGAGAGTAGTTGGTTATTTGGTTGAATCTTGAATGACACTGTGTCTTCTTCAGAAGATCTTTCTGATGCTTGAGATAAACAATGACAGACACAGTTGGACATCTACTGATGCACACACTTGCCCCGTAGCCTCTTTCTGGCAAAACCTTAGTGCCTCTTCACATCCTCCTGCATCCACAGTGGGAGGCTCCTAGCTCTGCATTTGGTCCTTAGCCCAAATGTATTGGTGGCTGGTTCACTTGATTACTAGTGGAAAGAAATGACCTGCCTGAACCAGAGCAGAGATCATAGGTGTGAGAGTGGGCTGCCACAGGAATTACTGTTGAAATATATGAGATCTGAATCTGAGGGCTCTCAGTGATCATAGTATTTGCTATGTTTAGAGAATGGAGTAGGTCCAGACTCCTGTCCCCAGTAACTTTTCAGTAAGAATCAGTATAACATTGTCTGGGCACCAGTGGGCCAAAATGATGATAAGTGATAGCAAATAACCTTAAAGATGGTGATTTACACCTTTACAGCATCTCATACGGTTAAGTGCAAAACTAATACAATTATGTAAAGTTTAAAAATAAAATAAAATTAAAAAAAATAAATGTGATACATCATAACTTCTTATAAAGGAAGAAGAAAATTATGAAAATCAAAGGCAAAATTGATGCACTGGTAATCACGGTAGAAGATTTTAATATACTATGTTTAGAAACCATAGATCAGATGTGTAAAATACTTAAATTTGTAGAAGTTTTGATATCACAACTGGAAACATTTATGAGTTAGAAAGATGGACACATCGGTGGCATTTTGTATTCATGAAATGCAGCAGCCATATTATTTTCAGATGCCTACGTGCCATCCTAAAAAGTGAGAAGCCATTCGGTCACAAACCCCTCAAAGCAGAAATGATACAGGCCATATTTTCTAACCACTGTAAAATGACATTGCTGACTGTTGATGAAAGGATAAACAAGTTATAGATAACCACCTGGAAGTCTTAGAAACCATCCTAAATAATTTCTGCATTAAATGGAAAGCTGAAATGATGATTAAGGCATGAAGGTAACAAGAAAGGATGCCCCTTTGTTCCCCCAACTCTCAGAATTCTCAGGCAAACATGGGAAAATAATTCATTCTGGTCATATTCAGGTTCTCTTCACTAAAATGGGGGTGAGATTACTGCAGAACACAAAATTTCAAATGAGAAGTTAACTTCTCATATGCTCACACTATACAAACTGTTGTTACCAGATGGTACCTTAGAAAAAATAGCATTCAGAATGCACACTCTTTGGGGTTTCTTCTAAGACCCCATTCTCTGCAGCCATGAGTCAATGTACCTTCAATACAGGTTTTCCCATGCTCCTCTGCATGTAAAGTTGCTGGCCCCTTGGCAGCTTGGTCAACAGATATGACAGCTAGCTAGCAGATGGTGATTGCCACCATGAAATTAGAAGACAAGTTGCTTCTTGGCAGGAAAGCTATGACAAACCCAGACAGTGTATGAAAAAGCAAAGACATCACTTTGCCAACAAAGATATGTATAGTCAAGGTTATGGGCTTTCCAGTAGTCATGTACAGAAGTGAGAGATGGACCGTAAAGAAAACAGAGCACTGAAGAATTGATCCTTTCGAACTGTGTTGCTGGAGAAAACTCTTGAGAGTCCCTTGGACAGCAAGGAGATCAAACCAGTCAATCCTAAAGGAAAATCAACCCTGAATACTTATTGGAAGGACTGATGCTGAATACTTTGGCTACCTGATGCAAAGAGCTAGCTTAATGGAAAAGACCCTGATGCTGGTAAAGATTGAAGCCAGAAGAAGAGGGTGACAGAGGATGAGATGGTTGGATGGCATTACCAATTCAATGGACATGAACTTGGGCAAACTCCAGGAGATGGATGGTGTGGTATAGGGAGGCCTGGTGTGCTGCAGCCCATGGGATCACAAAGAGCTGGACACGACTTGGCAACTGAACAACAAGATTAGATAGATCTATCAATAGATAGATTATATTGATTGATGGGTTGGTAGATTAAGTAGATAGATATATAGATGATAACAGAATTATAGTTAAATAGAAAAATAAAGCTATAGATAGATGGATACATAGATAAATCGATTAGATAAATGGGGGATAGATGAATGAGTGGGTAGATGAATGAGATGATATTAGGCATATATAGATAGATGAAAGATATGTAGATATGACAGATGGTAGAAAGATTACAGATAGACTAGATCTGTTTATCAATAGATTAGATTGATTGATCAGTCAATAGATATTCTGAAAACTCCTTCTGATTCAGAAAACTGAAATCCTGAAGCAAATTACAGCAGGCCCACTCTATCACAGTTCCCAAGGAAGTCAGGGGAGTCCCAGGGCAGAAGCAAAGACAGAGGAGACCAGGGCTGAACACGGCATCTGGACATCTGTGTTTCAACAATGGTCACAGCTTAAGGCAGGGCAAGTGGGCAGTGAGACAGGGATGTCCCACTGAAATGGGAACACTCAGTTTTGCCCTATCTGCAGAGGGTTGGGCAGCCACAAACCAAGGCCAAACAGGAGCATCCAATCTGAAATCATGAGGCGCGAAAGGAAGGTGGCCACTGGGTAAAGTGCAGAGACCGCAAATCGATGGACTCCTGATGTTGGGATTATGAGTGTGCCAATACATAAAAAGTAGAACTAAAGATAAAATAAAAATCATGTGCAGAGAGGAAGATACCATAAAGCTGGCCAGACAATTTTGGAAATAGCCAATAAGTAATTCTAAAACAGAAAGCTATAATAGCTGAAATTAAAACTCAAAGTGTGGTGTGATTTAAACATTCACTTAGACTAGGCTAAAAAAGAATTAGTGAACTAGAAAATTAAGGTGCATTGCTGCCGCTGCTGCTAAGTCGCTTCAGTCATGTGACCCCATAGACGGCAGCACACCAGGCTCCCCTATCCCTGGGATTCTCCAGGCAAGAACACTGGAGTGGGCTGCCATTGCCTTCTCCCATGGACATGAGTTTGATTAAATTCCAGGAGATGATGAAGGATAGAGAAGCCTGGCATGCTGCAGTCCATGGAGTTGCAAAGAATGGGACACGACTGAGCAACTGAACAACAAAAACAACCATCTTGTGGCTCCTCATCATTTTTTTTTGATGTAAGTTTCCTTTTTTGGTAAGTTCCTGCAGTTTTTTGGTCAATGGTTGTTCAGCAGATATTTTGGTATTTTCTAAGAAGGGATGTCAGAGCTGTCCATATAGTCAGAGCTATGATTTTTCCAGTAGTCATGTATGGATCGGAGAAAGCAATGGCAGCCCGCTCCAGTACTCTTGCCTGGAAAATTCCATGGACAGAGGAGCCTGGTAGGCTGCAGTCCATGAGGTCGCTAAGAGTCGGACATGACTGAGCGACTTCACTTTGACTTTTCACTTTCATGCATTGAAGAAGGAAATGGCAACCCACTCCAGTGTTCTTGCCTGGAGAATCCCAGGGATGGGGGAGCCTGGTGGGCTGCCGTCTACGGGTTGCACAGAGTCGGACACGACTGAAGTGACTTAGCAGCAGCAGCAGCAGCATGTATGGATGTGAGAGTTGAACCATAAAGAAAACTGAGCACTGAAGAATTGATGCTTTTGAACTGTGGCCCTGGAGAAGACTCTTGAGAGTCCCTTGGACTGCAAGGAGATCAAACCTGTCAATCCTAAAGAAAATCAGTCCTGAATATTCATTGGAAGGACAGATGCTGAAGCTGAAGCTCCGATACTTTGGCCACCTGATGCGAAGAACCGACTCAATGGAAAATACCCTGATGCTGGAAAGATTGAAGGCAGGAGGAGAAGGGGATGACAGAGGATGAAATGGTTGGATGGCATCACCGACTCAATGGACATGAGTTTGAGCAAGCTCCAGGAGTTGGTGATGGACAGGGAAGCCTGGCATGCTGCAGTCCATCAGGTCGCAAAGAGTTGGATACAACTGAGCAACTGAACTGAAGAAGGGATGAGTACATGTCCTTCTGCTCTGCCATCTTGAGCTTATCTCCTTCCTGTGCGTGCATGTTTGTGTGAAGATAAGTTTTTGTTTCTCTGAGATAATATACAAGAGTGCAAACGCTGGGTTTTGTAATAGTGTGTGTTTTGTTTTTTAAGAAACTGCCCAGTGTGTTCCGGAGTGGCTGCGCTAGTTTGCATTCTGACCAGCAGTGCCTGTGGTATTGTCTCTCTTTGTCCTCACTGCATTTGGTGTTGTTATTTTTGTAAAAAATAATGAAAATAAACTTCAATTTAAATAAGAATTGAAATGCCAGAAGGGGGACTTATTCTCATGGCCTATGATGATAGCAGAGCCCAACAGAGGAAGAAATATTTGCTCTTCTTGACTGGCAAGGGTTCAGCCAATAAGACACAATCACAACTCAGCCAATGAAAAGCCACTGCACTTTGAACTCCAGTTCTTCTACGAATAGTTTGTTTGCTGTAGCCCTCTCGATATATTTTTCTCCCCTAAAGAGTTCTTTCCTTCTTGTTGCAAGGGAGTTATACATGGTTTGTGATGGCTGAGGACCCCAAATTGGAATTCTTTGCTGACCCTGAATAAGCCCATTTTTTACTTTTCTTTCTTTCTTTTTTTTTTTTTTTTTTTTGATGCTTTTGAACTGTGGTGTTGGGGAGGACTTTTAAAAAATTTATTTAACTGGAGGCTAATTACTTTACAATATTGTAGTGGTTTTTGCCATACATTGACATGAGTCAGACATGGGTGTACATGTGTTCTCCATCCTGAAACCCCCTCCCACCTCTCTCCCCATCCCATCCCTCTGGGTCATCCCAGTGCACCAGCCCTGAGCACCCTGTCTCATGCACTGAACCTGGACTGGCAATCTACTTCACATACAATAATATACATGTTTCAATGCTATTATCTCAAATCATCCCACCCTCGCCTTCTTCCACAGAGTCCAAAAGTCTGTTCTTTACATCTGTGTCTCTTTTGCTGTCTCACATATAGGGTCATCATTATCATCTTTCTGAATTCCATATATATGCATTAATATACTGTATTTGTGTTTTTCTTTCTGACTTACTTCGCTCTGTATAATAGGCTCCAGTTACATCCACTTCATTAGAACTGATTCAAATGCATTCTTTTTAATGGCTGAGTAATATTCCATTGTGTATATGAACCACAGCTTTCTTATCCATTCATCTGCTGATGGACATCTAGGTTGCTTCCATATCCTGGCTATTAAATAAACAGTGCTGCGATGAACACTGGGGTACATGTGTCTCTTTCAATTCTGGTTTCCTCGGTGTATATGCCTAGTAGTGGGATTGGTGGGTCATAAGGCAGTTCTATTTTCAGTTTTTTAAAGGAATCTCCACACTGTTCTCCATAGTGGCTGTACTAGTTTGCATTCCCACCAACAGTGTAAGAGGGTTCCCTTTTCTCCACACTCTCTCCAGCATTTATTGTTTGTAGACTTTTTGATAGCAGCCGTTCTGACTGGCATGAGATGGTACCTCATTGTGGTTTTGATTTGCATTTCTCTGATAATGAGTGATGTTGAGCATCTTTTCATGTGTTTGTTAGCCATCTGTATGTCTTCTTTGAAGAAATGTCTGTTTAGTTCTTTGGCCCATTTTTTGATTGGGTCATTTATTTTTCTGGAATTGAGCTGCAGGAGCTGCTTGTATATTTTTGAGATTAATTCTTTGTCAGTTGCTTAATTTGCTATTATTTTCTCCCATTCTGAAGGCTGTCTTTTCACCTTGCTTATAGTTCCCTTCGTTGTGCAAAAGCTTTTAAGTTGAATTAGGTCCCATTTGTTTATTTTTGCTTTTATTTCCATTACTCTGGGAGATGGGGCATAGCGGATCCTGCTGTGATTTATGTCAGAGTGTTTTGCCTATGTTTTCCTCTAGGAGTTTTATAGTTTCTGGTCTTACATTTAGATCTTTAATCCTTTTTGAGTTTATTTTTGTGTATTTTAGAAAGTGTTCTAGTTTCATTCTTTTACAAGTGGTTGACCAGTTTTCCCAGCACCACTTGTTAAAGAGATTGTCTTTTCTCCATTGTATATTCTTGCCTCCTTTGTCAAAGATAAGGTGTCCATAGGTGTGTGGATTTATCTCTGGGCTTTCTATTTTGTTCCACTGATCTATATTTCTGTCTTTGTGCCAGTACCATACTGTCTTGATGACTGTTGCATTGTAGTATAGTCTGAAGTCAGGCAGGTTGATTCCTCCAGTTCCACTCTTCTTTCTCAAGATTGCTTTGGCTATTCGAGGTTTTTTTGTATTTCCATACAAATTGTGAAATTATTTGTTCTAGTTCTCTGAAAAATACTGTTGGTAGCTTGATCAGATCATATCAGTCACTCAGTCATGTCCGACTCTTTGCAACCCCATGAATCACAGCACGCCAGGCCTCCCTGTCCATCACCAACTCCTGGAGTTCACTGAGACTCACGTCCATCGAGTCAGTGATGCCATCCAGCCATCTCATCCTCTGTCGTCCCCTTCTCCTCCTGCCCCCAATCCTTCCCAGCATCAGAGTCTTTTCCAATGAGTCAACTCTTTGCATGAGGTGGCCAAAGTACTGGAGTTTCAGCTTTAGCATCATTCCTTCCAAAGAAATCCCAGGGCTGATCTCCTTCAGAATGGACTGGTTGGATCTCCTTGCAGTCCAAGGGACTCTCAAGAGTCTTCTCCAACACCACATTTCAAAAGCATCAATTCTTCGGTGCTCAGCCTTCTTCACAGTCCAACTCTCACATCCATATATGACCACAGGAAAAACCATAGCCTTGACTAGATGAACCTTTGTTGGCAAAGTAACGTCTCTGCTTTTGAATATGCTATCTAGGTTGGTCATAACTTTCCTTCCAAGGAGTAAGCTTCTTTTAATTTCATGGCTGCAGTCACCATCTGCAGTGATTTTGGAGCCCATAAAAATAAAGTCTGACACTGTTTCCACTGTTTCCCCATCTATTTCTCATGAAGTGATGGGACCGGATGCCATGATCTTCGTTTTCTGAATGTTGAGCTTTAAGCCAACTTTTTCACTCTCCACTTTCACTTTCATCAAGAGGCTTTTTAGTTCCTCTTCACTTTCTGCCATAAGGGTGGTGTCATCTGCATATCTGAGGTTATTGATATTTCTCCCGGCAATCTTGATTCCAGCTTGTGTTTCTTCCAGCCCAGCATTTCTCATGATGTACTCTGCATATAAGTTAAATAAACAGGGTGACAATATACAGCCTTGATGAACTCCTTTTCCTTTTTGGAACCAGTCTGTTGTTCCATGTCCAGTTCTAACTGTTGTTTCCTGACCTGCATACAAATTTCTCAAGAGGCAGATCAGGTGGTCTGGTATTCTCATCTCTTTCAGAATTTTCCACAGTTTATTGTGATCCACATAGGTTTTTCCTGTGGTCATGTATGGATGTGAGAGTTGGACTGTGAAGAAGGCTGAGCGCCGAAGAATTGATGCTTTTGAAATGTGGTGTTGGAGAAGACTCTTGAGAGTCCCTTGGACTGCAAGGAGATCCAACCAGTCCATTCTGAAGGAGATCAGCCCTGGGATTTCTTTGGAAGGAATGATGCTAAAGCTGAAACTCCAGTACTTTGGCCACCTCATGCAAAGAGTTGACTCATTGGAAAAGACTCTGATGCTGGGAAGGATTGGGGGCAGGAGGAGAAGGGGACGACAGAGGATGAGATGGCTGGATGGCATCACTGACTCGATGGACGTGAGTCTCAGTGAACTCTGGGAGTTGGTGATGGACAGGGAGGCCTGGCGTGCTGCGATTCATGGGGTTGCAAAGAGTCGGACATGACTGAGCGACTGATCTGATCTGATCTGATGTAGAGGATCATGTCATCTGCAAACAGTAGAGTTTTACTACTTCTTTTCCAATCTGGATTCCTTTTATTTCTTTTTCTTCTCTGATTGCTGTGGCTAAAACTCCCAAAACTATGTTGAATAGTAGTGGTAAGAGTGGGCACCTTTGTCTTATTGTTGACTTTAGGGGAAATGCTTTCAATTTTTCACCATTGAGGGTAATATTTGCTGTGGGTTTATCATATACGGATTTTATTATGTTGAGGTATGTTCTTTCTATGCCTGCTTTCTGGAGGGTTTTTGTCATAAATGGATGTTGAATTTTGTCAAATGCTTTCTCTGCATCTATTGAGATAATCATATGTTTTTGTTTGTTTGCTTTTGTTTGTTTTTTAATCTAAAATTTTATTTTATTTCAGTCTGAGTATTGCCACTTATTCAAATAGCTCACATAAACCCATTCCATCCAAAAAGGAAATATAAAATGCTTCTAACAGCATAAGCACAGTTGGCATGGCCTATCCAAAGGTCTTCCAATAGTGTCCACACGCAAAAAAAAAAAAAAAATCTAAATGGAGTTAAGCCATAAACTGGATGTTCTTATCATCTGTGCCGTAAGAAATATTCAACATCAGTTTGGTTTTAAAAACCCATCAAATATCAGTCATGGCAAGGAAGACCACTGAGCTGACTTTTGATAACTAAGTTATGTTAGCACTGAACGTAACGTATCCTACGTGATTGCTGCCATGCGGAAGACCTTGGGGTAGGAGCTCTTCACAAGTAACACAAGCACCACTTGCACAGGGATGGCCGGGCATTCCCAGAGCAGCCGTGTGCTCCTGACTTCCTCCACTGCTTCTTCCTCACCATGGTACTCAAGCCTCCAAAGCTGAGAGGGCAATGCTCAAACTCACTGAAGGCTTTTACAAAGAAGACTAATGAAGGAGATGTTGTGAGGTACAGCTAAATACTAAAAGTGATGACGATGATGAGATCTTGAGTACTTGAGCCTATTTATATTGCCTTGGATTCATTGATTTTGCATGTTAGCCTGCTTTCTATCTCACAGGACACTGTGGGGGATTAAGTGAGATAAAGTATGTGACAGTCTAGTTTGTGTCTGCATAACCAGTATATAGTATTTCTATCCTCCTCCCCATCCCCAAAGAGGCTAGTCCTTGAACTTTCAGAGTACTCTGTAAAGAAGAAATTAGTATTTCTGTCTGCATCCGTGTCAGCATGATTCTAAATTTCTCCCGAGAGTCACTTCTCTTTTGTAAAATAAACTTTATACTATTTGAAATATACGTGAAGCTTCATTTTTGTTCAGGGTTTTTAACTTCTCATTGTGAAAAGTTACTTCTGAGGAACTGAAACCCCAGAAGGTAACCATAACAAAAACATGTTCAGTGTTTTTTTATATTTTAAATGATGATTCAAAGGCAGACTTGTAGACTTGTATCTCTTCAGGAGATGGAAGGCAAATGCAGCCTCTGAAGGGAACTGTTCTAATTATTGCCTAAAAAAGTAAAGTTATACAACTATATTCAAGGACATAAGACAAGGCACTACATTAAAACTAGGATGACTGAACAGTTAGGGGGAAACAGCTGAAAGAGTAAAGGGAGAGAGATTTAAGAATAATCTGAGTTGGGACAAGGATCCATCAGTCCTGGATGCTTCTGTTATCTGAATATCTTGAATCACATGATTTCCTGTTTTACCTTCTACAATGTCTCCACTGAAATTTCAAATCAGCATTCTCACAGAACTAAATAATAGTTATCATTGTGTTGGGATTCAAAATTTCAATCCAGTAAACATCAGGATCTTGAATAAATGCCAGGCCTTTCATTTTACCATCATCAGGTTTCTTCACAAATTTGACTCCCAGTTCTTCAAATCTTTTACAAGCACCATGAACATCGGGAACAGCAATTCCAATGTGACCAAATCCTCGAGGGTCTGAATTGCCACTGTGGTAACTCTGGGTCTCATCATCTTCCGTGCCCCAATTGTGTGTCAGTTCAAGTGTAGCTTTTCTGGAGAATACCCACGCTACTTTTTCATCTTTATCTTTTGGGATGTCATTTTTATCCTCATAAGCCAAGAAATACAGTGAAAATTTCATAGTGGGGAAATCAAGTTTCTGGAGTAGTGTCATTCCAAGAATTCTCGTATAAAAATCCAGTGACTTCTTAGGATCCTTAATTCGCAACATGGTCTGCTGCAAGAGAAAATCCTTGGTGCTGGGGTCCGGGTCGGAGCAACAGCTGAGGGCAGCCTTGTTGGTGAGGCCGCCGGACTTGGGCTGTGGTTCTGCCATGGCCGCACTGCTGTATCATGGACGACTGTCCCCGGGAATGCAAGACGTATCCCAATCATATGTTTTTATCTTTCAACTTGTTAATGTGATGTATCACATTGATTGACTTGCATATATTGAAGAATCCTTGCATTCCCTGGGATAAAGCCCACTTGGTTATGATGTATGATCTTTTTAATATGTTGTTGGATTGTTTGCTAGAATTTTGTTAAGGATTTTTGCATCTGTCTTCATCAGTGATACTGGCCTGTAGTTTTCTTTTTTTGTGGCATCTTTGTCATGTTTTGGTATTAGGGTGATGGTGGCCTCATAGAATGAGTTTGGCAGTTTACCTTCCTCTGCAATTTTCTGAAAGAGTTTGAGTAGGACAGGTGTTAGCTGTTCTCTAAATTTTTGGTAGAATTCACCTAGTAGCACAGTTTATTTATCCAATACAAAGAAATAGAGGAAAACAACAGAATGGGAAAGACTAGAGATCTCTTTAAGAAAATTAGAGATACCAAGGGAACATTTCATGCAAAGATGGGCTCGATAAAGGACAGAAATGGTATGGACCTAACAGAAGCAGAAGATATCAAGAAGAGGTGGCAAGAATACACAGAAGAACTCTACAAAAAAGATCTTCACGACCCAAATAATCACGATGGTGTGATCACTGACCTAGAGCCAGACATCCTGGAATGTGAATTCAAGTGGGCCTTAGGAACCATCACTACAAACAAAGCTAGGGGAACTGATGGAATTCCAGTTGAGCTATTTCAAATCCTAAAAGAGGATGCTGTGAAAGTGCTGGACTGAATATGCCAGCAAATTTGGAAAACTCAGCAGTGGCCACAGGACTGGAAAAGGTCAGTTTTCATTCCAATCCCAAAGAAAGGCAATGCCAAAGAATGTTCAAACTACGACCTAATTGTACTCATCTCACATGTTAGCAAAGTAATGCTCAAAATTCTCCAAGTCAGGCTTCAACAGTACGTGAACTGTGAATTTCCAGATAGTCAAGCTGGTTTTAGAAAAGACAGAGAAACCAGAGATCAAATTGCCAACATCCATTGGATCATCGAAAAAGCAAGAGAGTTCCAGAAAAACATCTACTTCAGCTTTATTGGCTACCCAAAGTCTTTGTGTTGATCACAACAAACTGTGGAAAATTCTTAAAGAGATGGGAATACCAGATCACCTTACCTGCCTCCTGAGAAATTTGTATGCAGCTCAAGAAGCAACAGTTAGAACTGGACATAGAACAACAGACTGGTGCCAAATAGGAAAAGGAGTACGTCAAGACTATATATTGTCACCCTGCTTATTTAACTTATATGCAGAGTACATCACAAGAAATGCCACACTGGATGAAGTACAAGCTGGAATCAAGATTGACGGGAGAAATATCAATAACCTCAGATATGCAGATGACACCATCCTTATGGCAGAAAGTGAAGAAGAACTAAAAGCCTCTTGATGAAAGTGAAAGAGGAGAGTAAAAAAGCTGGTTTAAAACTCAACATTCAGAAAACTAAGATCATGGCATCCAGTCCCATCACTTCATGGCAAACAGATGGGGAAACAGTGGAAACAGCAGAGACTTATTTTCTTGGGCTCCAAAATCACTGCAGATGGTGACTGCAGCCATGAAATTAAAAGATGCTTGCTCCTTGGAAGGAAAGCTATGACCAACCTAGACAGAGGTTAAAAAGCAGAGGCATTACTTTGCCAACAAAGATCTGTTTAGTCAAAGCTATGGTTTTTCCAGTAGTCATGTATGGATGTGAGAGTTGGACTATAAAGAAAGCTGAGCACCGAAAAATTGATGCTTTTGAACTGTGGTGTTGGAGAAGATTCGTGAAAGTCCCTTGGACTGGAAGGAGATCCAACCAGTCCATCCTAAAGGAAATCAGTCCTGAATATTCATTGGAAGGACGGAAGCTGAAACTCCAATACTTTGGCCACCTGATGCAAAGAACTGATTCACTAGAAAAGACCCTGATGCTGGGAAAGATTGAAGGCGGGAGGAGAATGGGACAACAGAGGATGAGATGGTTGGATGGCATCACTGACTTGATGGACATGAATTTGAGTAAGCTCTGTGAGTTGGTGATGGACAGGGAAGGCTGGCAAGCTGCAGTCCATTGGGTCACAAAGAGTTGGACATGACTGAGTGACTGAATTGAACTGGGATAAAAGCCCAGCAGGACTGCACAGCCTCCTTTTAGATTCCCTGAGGCTTTTCAGCGTTTGATTTGCTCCTAAGGGCCATCACTGAGGCTGGTTGCCAGAGAAGGGTTACAGTGATCCACAAGTGAAGGACTTGCCCTGGCCAAGAAAAGAAGAAAAATAAGGATGGTGGAGGGATGAATGGATGGATGTAAAATGCATTAGAGCTGGTGATGAGGCTCTCAGGAACTGGTGACATGATTCAGGGGATTTTTCCTCAGGGATATTGACATTCTCAAAGATAAGTATACAAAATGGCAAATCACTTTGAGGACTGCATGACAGTTCATTGTAAAGTTAAATGTTCAGTTACCCCCATGACCCATGAATTTCATTTCTAGGCATACTCTAGAGAATATATGCCCAAAGAAAGTTCAGGACAAGAATATTCTTAACAGCATTGTTCATAATTGCTAAAATCGAGTGCAATCCATTGTCCATCCAATGTTGTCCAAGAGATGAACAACAGAATGCTTTCTATAATTTAAAACTTAGCAAAATAATCAGAAAAGGCCAAAAGTGGAACAGTTGGTAAAGTCTGAGTAGGATCTGGGGATTGTGATATAGTTATTGAATAGTTTTGTATGAATGTTAATTTTCTGGTTTAAGCCTTTTACTGTGTTTATGCAACGTGTTGCCCTAGGCATATTCTTGGTGCTATTTTGAAACTTCTTTGTAAGTCTAGAAATATGTTTTTTTTTCATGTGAATTGTTTTAATGATGAGTGTTAGAATAGGCTAATTGGCCAGCCAGGGAGTTGTTTGGTCATAATAGAGATGCAACATGGGTGAGCTCCATCCCCACAGCCTGAACCCCAGGGAAAAGGATTTTGGGTGGAGGAGGCGGGGGAGAATGTGGGAAGCAGCATTGAGAATGTTAAGAGAAAACAGACAAATAGCCACTGCTAGAAATCTAACAGGAGTACGGTTCCACTCCAGAAGGAGGAAAGGAAGACTTCTGGGGAGAAATCTGAGGTCTGAATAGTGGAACATAGATCTTATCAAGTTGATGGGGATTGGCACTCAGGAAATCTGAATTACTGGGAAATCCCAGTGGAGACCCAGGCAAATGAGAGCATATGGGGCTTTAGAGTGGATGAGCGTGGGCTCTGGCCCTCGTGCTGGGCCAGGATGAAATGAGGATTCCAGAACAGGTGGACACTCAGCTGGTCCCCAGATGCCCTCACTGCCTCTCTTAGGAAGCCCAGGTGTAGACAGACGTTCCACCCAGGTCACACACTCGGGGCCTGAGAGTGTAACTGAGCAGGACCCTACGGGGCCTTTCCGGGAGAGACCCCACCCCCACTCATGTCCCCTGCCTGTCTCCTGTTTGTAGAAAACCTTTAGCTGCCTAGGCCTTCCTGAGGTCCAAAGAATAAATTTTATCAGAGAAGTGAGAAAATGCAGAAACAAAGAAAAATAGTCAAGCAAAACAAAATAATAATAGTTTGGCCATAAAATAAAGTCAAGGACCCTCAGCTCCTCCTCAAGGGCTATAGATAATATTCTGAGTCATATTCTTTGAATTGTTTTGCTGATAACATAACCTTTACCAGGCAAAGAAGTTAATTACATGATGACCAGATTATAGCCAAGACATAAGCCTCTCTCATCTTGCACAATTCCAAGAACTGGCCTCAAGGAAATGGGAACAAACCAACTTTGGAGCTGAAGATTTACTATCCTTAAAATAATCAAGGTGACACCGACCAGACCACTGCATGACCAACTTCAAGATAATTGTTTCAGCTGAGTGTACTGGTCTCTACCCCCTTTACATGTAAACTCCTGAAATTTCTCCTTGAAAGCTCTTGCCCCCTGATTGACAATGGAGAGTTGATTTTTTGCGACATAAGTCCACCTTCACCCCAAGATTGCCAGCAATAAAGCTACATTTCTTTTTACCCAACACTTGTTTCTCAGTGCTGGATTCTTGAACAATGAGCAGCCAAAACTGAATTTCATAAGAAGAACATCAAGAGGGACGGTGGGGCAGAGCTCCAGATGGGAGAGACATGGTCTGTTTGGGGACGTTTGTCTCAGCATGGGGGCTGTTAAGATCTCTCTCTGGGTTTTCCCTAATGGGATTTTTTAATGATTGATGTCACAATTGTCCAACAGCAGCCCCATCAATGCACATGGGGTACCATCTGGTGTCCTTCCATATCGTCCTCTGTCTGCCCAAGTCATTCCATGACCTCCCAGGCACCCCTGTGATCTCCAGGACTGCCACTGTCTTCCTGTGTCTGTCCGTCTGTCTCTTTCTCTCTCTGTATGTGTGTTTCTCACTGTTTCTCTCTCCCTCTCTTTCTCTATCTCTGTCTCTTTGTCTATCTCTGTATCTATTTCTGTCTGTCTCTCCTTCAGAAAAATATCTACTTCTGCTTTATTGACTACACTAAAGCCTTTGACGGTGTGGATCACAACAAACTGGAAAATTCTGAAAGAGATGGGAATACCGGATCACCTGACTTGCCTCTTGAGAAATCTGTATGCAGCTCAGGAAGCAACAGTTAGAACTGGACATGGAACAACAGACTGGTTCCAAATAGGAAAAGAAGTACGTCAAGGCTGTATATTGTCACCCTGCATATTTAACTTAAATGCAGAGAAAATCAGGCCAAGCGCCAGGCTGGATGAAACACAACCTGGAAACAAGATTGCTGGGAGAAATACCAATAACCTCAGATATGCAGATGACACCACCCTTATGGCAGAAAGAGAAGAAGAACTAAAGAGCCTCTTGGTGAAAGTGAAAGAGGAGAGTGAAAAAGTTGGTTTAAAACTCAACATTCAGAAAACTAAGATCATGGCATCTGGTCCCATCACTTCATGGCAAACAGATGGGGAAACAATGGAAACAGTGACTTTATTTTTGGGGGCTCCAAAATCACTGCAGATGGTGACTGCAGCCATGAAATTAAAAGACATTTGCTCCTTGGAAGAAAAGTTATGACCAACACAGACAGCATATTAAAAAGCAAGACATCACTTTGCTGACAAAGCTATGGTTTTTCCAGTGGTCATGTATGGATGTGAGAGTTGGACCATAAAGAAAGCTGAGCACCGAAGAATTGATGCTTTTGAACTGTGGTGTTGGAGAAGACTCTTGAGAGTCCCTTGGACTGTAAGGAGACCAAACCAGTCAATCCTAAAGGAAATCAGTCCTGAATATTCATTGGAAGGACTGATGCTGAAGCTGAAACTCCAATACTTTGGCCACCTGATGCAAAGAGCTGACTCGTTGGAAAAGACCCTGATGCTGGGAAAGATTGAAGACAGGAGGAGAAGGGGACGACAGAGGATGAGATGGCTGGATGGCATCACTGACTCAATGAACATGGGTTTGAGCAAGCTCTGGGAGTTGGTGATGGAAAGAGAAGCCTGGCATGCTGCAGTCCGCGGGGTTGCAATGAGTAGGCCATGACTCAGTGATTGAACTGAACTGAACTGAACCTTCAACTTCAAGAAAAATAGAAAAAGAAGAATAACATGAACCCAAAGCAAGCAAAAAGAAGGAAATAACAAAGATGATGATGGAAATCATTGAAATAAAAAGAAAGAAAAAATAGAGACTATCAAATAAAATCCAAAGTTGTTCTTTGAAAAAATAAAAACAGATTTAAAACAAAATGTTTTTACTGAGGAAAAAAGGCACAAATTGCCAAAATGAAAGGGAAAACATTATTACCAACTTTTTAAAAATAATTAAAGTGATAATAAGGGAATTCTCTGAACACCTTTATGTCAGGAAATTAGACAACTTAGATGAAACAGGCAAATTCCTAGAAAGACAAAAATCATTTAAGGTATGAAAAATCTGAGCGGGCCCTAACAAATAAAATAGTAGTTTAAAATTTTCCCACAAAGAGAAGCCTAGAATCTGATGGCTTCATTGCTGCTGCTGCTGCTGCTAAGTCGCTTCAGTCGTGTCCGACTCTGTGCGACCCCATAGACGGCAGCCCACCAGGCTCCGCCATCCCTGGGATTCTCCAGACAAGAACACTGGAGTGGGTTGCCATTTCCTTCTCCAGTGCATGAAAGTGAAAAGTGAAAAGTGAAAGTGAAGTCGCTCAGTCGTGTCCGACTCTTTGCGACCCCATGGCCTGCAGCCCACCAGGCTCCTCTGTCCATGGGATTTTCCAGGCAAGAGTACTGCAGTGGGGTGCCATTGCCTTCTCCGGATGGCTTCATTGAAGAATCCACAAAACACTGAACAAAGAAACAACAGCAATCATTCACAAACACTTTCAGAAAACAATGTAGGGAAAAAGACACCACAAGAAAACTACAGGCCCCTATTTGTCTTAAGTATGAATGTAAAAATCCAGAATAAAACATTAGCAAATGGAATTCAGTAACATATTGAAAAGAATCAGATGGGATTTATCCCAGGAATGTAAGGTTGGTTTGACATTTGAAAGTCAGTTATGTTATACACAGACTAGAAATAGGTAGGAGGCGTCTCTTTGAGGTGATAAAAATGCTCTAATAGTGGATTTTGGTGATGGATTTATTAGAAATTACTGAATTGCACGTTTGAAGCAGCTGAATTTTATGGTGTGAAAATTATACCACAGTAAAGTGAAAGTTAAGTTGCTCAATGGTGTCCAACTCTGTGACCCCATGGACGCAGGCCACTCTGTCCATGGGATTTTCTAGGCAAGAGTACCGGAGTGGGTTGCCATTTCCTTCTCCAAGGAATCTTCCTGACCCAGGGATGGAACTCAGGTCTCCCACATTGTAGACAGATGCTTTACCGTCTGAGCCAACAGGGAGGGAAATCTGACAGGAAGTTTGGACTTGGCAGGGTCTAGAGCAGGTAACCCGGGAAGGGATGGGACAGAGGGTCATGGGCAGGAGGTCAGATGGACTCACAGGAGGGGTGAGCTGAGACATGGGAGGTGGGAGATGTGGGGGTTTGGGGGTGTGGCATGCGGGTCTGGGGTGGGGGCAGACAGGGCCGCACAGAGGCTGTGAGGCAGGGAGAGGCGGAGGGCTCAGGGCACTGGAAGGAGGTGTGGGGCACAAACAGGAGAGCATGGTGGGGCCTGGGATAGATGCGGAGGAGCGCTAAGCACGACAGGAACGGGGGCTGGGGGTCTCCAACAGGAAGGCACACGGAGTGGGCAAGCGGTGCCTGAGGCTCCACTGAGAAAAGGAGGAGCTTGGGGACTCCAGGGATTGAGGATATGTGCGAGAGGTACTGGGCGTCAGGAATCCAGCAGGAGCATGCTGTGCACATCGGACTGGTCAATCCTAGACCCTCGAAGCTCCAGGCGCCTGGGTGCGGGTGGTGCAGATACTACCTGCAGCGCTCTCGAACAGCCGGCTGGGCAGTAGTCCTCAGGACGTGTGTATACTGGGGGCACCGCTTCTGTAGGCGGGCCGGAGCAAGTGCGGCCACAGACATGAGTGCGGGGTGGGAGGCCTCGCCCTGCAGGTCGCAGGCCAGGATCCGTTCCAGGAACCATTCCAGCATGAGCCAAGAGTCACACAATGTGCACTGCTCCACGGCAAGTTAATGAAAGTCACTGAATTGCACATTTACAAGGGACTTCCCCGGTAGAGGACTTCCCGGGTGGCGGGAGACCTGGGTTCGATCCCTGGGTCAGGAAGATCCTCTGAAGAAGGAAATGGCAACCCACTCCAGTACTCTTGCCTGGAAAATCCCATGGACCGAGAAGCATAGTAGGCTACAGTCCATGGGGTCGCAAAGAGTCAGACACGACTGAGCGACTTCACTTCTTCTTCCCAGGTAGAACTAGTGGTAAAAACCTGCCTACCAATGCAGGAGATGTAAGAAAGGCCAATTCGTTCCCTGGTTGGGAAGATCTCCTGATGAAGGGAATAGGAACCTACTCCAGTATTCTTGCCTGGAGAATCCCATGGACAGAGGAGCCTGGCAGCCGACAGTCCATAGGGTCACACAGAGTTAGACACAATTGAAGCAACTTAGCATGCATGCATACACATTTATGAGTGAAGCTGAGGGTGTAACAATTAGGCCTTAGTTCAGTTCAGTCACTCAGTCATGTCTGACTCTTTGTAACCCCATGAACCACAACTCGCCAGGCCTCCTTGTCCATCACCAACTCCAGAGTTCACCCAAACCATATCCACTGAGTTGGTGATGCCATCCAACCATCTCATCCTCTGTCATCCCCTTCTCCTCCTGCCCTCAATCCCTCCCAGCATCAGGGTCTTTTCAAATGAGTCAGCTCTTCGCATCAGGTGGCCAAAGTATTGGAGTTTCAGCTTCAACATCAGTCCTTCCAATGAACACCCAGGACTGATTTCCTTTAGGATGGACTGGTTGGATCTTCTTGCAGTCCAAGGGACTCTCAAGTCTTCTCCAACACCACACTTCAAAAGCATCAATTCTTCTGCATTCAGCTTTCTTTATAGTCCAACTCTCACATCCATAAATGACCACGGGAAAAACCATAGCCTTGACAAGATGGACCTTTGTTGGCAAAGTAATGTCTCTGCTTTTTAATATGCTATCTAGGTTGGTCATAACTTTCCTTCCAAGGAGTAAGCGTCTTTTAATTTCATGGCTGCAATCACCATCTGCAGTGATTTTGGAGCCCAGAAAAATAAAATCTGACAGTTTCCATTGTTTCCCCATCTATTTGCCATGAAGTGATGGGACCATATGCCATAATCTTAGTTTTCTGAATGTTGAGCTTTAAGCCAACTTTTTCACTCTTCTCTTTCATCAAGAGGCTCTTTAGTTCTTCACTTTCTGCCATAAGGGTGGTGTCATCTGCATATCTGAGGTTATTGATATTTCTCCTGGCAATCTTGATTCCAGCTTGTGCTTCTTCCAGCCCAGCGTTTCTCATGATGTACTCAAGCAGGGGGACAATATACAGCTTTATTCCTTTTCCTATTTGAAGCCAGTCTGTTGTTCCATGTCCAGTTCTAACTGTTGCTTCCTGACCTGCATACAGATTTCTCAAGAGGCAGGTCAGGTGGTCTGGTATTCCCATCTCTTTCAGAATTTTCCACAGGCCTTCAGTTCAGTTCAGTTCAGTCGCTCAGTCATGTCCGACTCTTTGCGACTCCATGAATCGCAGCACGCCAGGCCTCCCTGTCCATCACTATCTCCCGGAGTTCACTCAAACTCATGTCCATTGAGTCGGTTATGCCATCCAGCCATCTCAGGCCTTAGTAGTTATTTAAAATCCCAGCTGTTTTAAGACCTAGCTCTCTTACCCTGTTGTCTCAGGCATGAAATGGGATGGTACCACAAAGACGTGCCGTGAGACGCGAGTAACTGTGGAGGAAACAAGTGAAAAAGGACCCTTTGTCTTTTAATCTGACTTTGTGAACACATTACATGCCGCTGAGAGGTACAGGAGAGGAAGTAAAAGGGCCTGACAGAGACTGACCACCCATATAGACCGAGGGGGGCTGTTTTTGTCTTAAATATTCCTTTGACCATACTTCAGCCATAAAAGGGAAAAACGTGAAAAAGCAAAGTCACTCAGTCGTGTCCGACTCTGCAACCCCATGGACTGTAGCCTACCAGGTTCCTCCATCCATGGGATTTTCCAGGCAAGAGTACTGGAGTGGGTTGCCATTTCCTTCTCCAGAGCATCTTCCCAACCCAGGGATCGAACACGGGTCTCCTGCATTGTAGGCAGACGCTTTACCGTCTGAGCCACACCAGGGAAGTCCTATAAAAGGGAGAGAAACTGTCATTTTCAGGGATGTCAATGGACTTAAGAGTCTGTCATACAGAGTAAAGCAAGGCAGAAAATCAAATACTGTATGCATATATGTGGAATCTCAAAAAATGGTTATCAATGAGCTCATCTGAAAAGCAGAAATAGAGACACGGATGTAGAGAACAAACCTATGGATACCAAGGAGGAAAGGTGGAGTAGGATGAATTGGGACATTGGGATTGATATATATACAGTATTATGTATAAAACAGATCACTAATGAGAACCGACTGTATAGCACAGGGAACTCTACTCGGTGCTCTGTGGTAACCTCAATGGGATGGGAATCCAAGAAGGAACATATGTATGTATATGTATGGCTGATTCCCTTTGCAGTCCAACAGAAACTGATGACAGCAGTGTAAAGCAACTGTTGTTGTTCAGTCGCTCAGTCATGTCTGACTCTTTGCGACCCCATGGACTGCAGCACCCCAGGCTTCCCTGTCCATCACCAACTCCCGAAGCTTGATCAAACTCAAGTCCATTGAGTCGGTGATGTCATCCAACCATCTCATCCTCTGTCGTCCCCTTCTCCTCCTGCCCTCAAATCTTTCCCAGCATCAGGGTCTTTTCTAATAAGTCAGTTCTTCACATCAGGTGGACAAAGTATCGGAGCTTCAGCTTCAGCATCAGTCCTTCCAATGAATATTCAGGACTGACCCTTTAGGATTGACTGGTTTGATCTTGTTGTCCAAGGGACTCTCAAGAGTCTTCTCCAAAACTACAGTTCAAAAGCATCAATTTTTCACCGCTCAGCTTTTATGGTCCAACTCTCACATCCATACATGACTACTTACTAATGCCTTTAGTATTGTAGTAGCTACTTCCTCCAACTTCTGAGGTCTCCACCACGCCATCCTGAATATTTGCTTTTCAGCACTGACCTGACCTGGGTTCCATCCCTGGGTAGGGGAAAACCCCCTGGACAATGAAATAGCAATCCACTCCATTATTCTTGCCTGGAGAATTCCATGGACAGAGGAGACTAGTGAGCTACAGTTTATGGGGTCATAAAGAGTCAGACACGACTGAGCAAATAACACTTTCACTTTCACCCCCAAATGCTTATCTTCACTTTTTTCCTGTTTTCCCATTGTTCTGCTGAGTCATGTGGGAAGAGGGGTGCTAGGCAATACTTGGGGTTCCCTGGTGGCTCACTGGTAAAGAATTTACCTGCCAATGCAGGAGACACAGGTTTGATCCCTGGGTCAGGAAGATCCCCTGGAGAAGGAAGTGGCAACCCTCTCCAATATTGTTGCCTGGGAAACCTCATGGACAGAGGAGCCTGGCAGGCTAGTTCGTTGGATCACAAGAGTTGGACATGACTTAGCAGCTAACAAGGCAGTCCTTATGGTTGTTTTGAAGCCCCAGGAATGGCTGACGCATGCTACACTGCCCTGGCTTACTCTACATTCATCCAGCTTTATTGTCCTCCAGAATGCTCACTGACTACCCAAGTAAGGGCTCACCAACTGATAGTCTTACCTCAGCTACTCCTAGTGTAGGAGGAAACTGCTGGTGTAAATCATTTATTGCTAATGTGGGAACCACCAGCTGCTAGCACTGACTGCCAATGTAAGAGCTCCTAGTGCCAATGTAGACCTCTACTGCTCGTGTAGGGGCTGTTACCCATCACTCGCTAGGTTTCAGGTCATGTCCATGAGCCTGCATGTTCTTTGTGGTCTCTCTCAGCCTAGAATACTGGGTGGCACCGCTGGGATGCAGGCACATTTGTAAAGCTGAAAATCAGTCTGCTTGCCAATAGGTGTCAGCGAAGCTCATTTTTTCCCCCTCTCAACTGCTGGAGAGTAGCAGAATGTCACCCCAAAACTTCTCATTTGCCATAGATTATGTAACCAAGCAGATCCTATAGGGCTTTCTCAGGACAGACCCTTCCCCCTCTGCTGTGGTTCCTCTCTGAAGTAGACAAATAACAGTAACTGATGCACAATCCCTGAATTGTTTTCACAGATGGAAGAAACTACTTGATGATCTGGACCCCTAGACCTACTGGAGCCTAAGACTGGTTAATATTAGCCACTCTGCTATCTCACCATCAACCAGAGAACTGTGTGCATGAGCTGATCGCATACCCTGAGATGCCCCCTCCCCGACCTGGCCTTTAAAAATGCCTTGCTGAAACCCTTCAGGGGGAGTTTGGGGTTTTAGAGACCCCTGCCCTCCTTGTATTGGTGCCTTTACAATAAATACTGCATACCCAGGGTTAGTGGACTGGCTTTACTGCTCATTGGCAAGCCAACCCAAGTTTGGTTTGGTAACAATTATTTTGAGTTGTTGGTGTTTAAGAAGCAAATATAAGGTCCCTGCCTTTCCCCTTTTAAAAGCAGAACATACATTTTCAGAGGTATCTCTGTCCCCCCTCCACAGGAAAGATTTGGAGACTCCAGATCCTATCAGTTTAGAGACTGAGGGGACGGGATCTACATGTAACAAAGCATACTAACTAGCCTTAGCTACCGTCGGTTTACTTGCACGTTTTGCCACCCCTGGAAGCCTAAGGCTGCTTTCCCTGTCTTGTCACTTCTCCATAAACATTGTTCTTTGTTGAAGTTGTATCTAAGCCAGAGATCTAAGCTGCTGTTCTAAGGCACTCATTTTCCTGGGACTTCTTCTATGCATACCTGAGGCATACGAGTCAATAAACTTTTGTTTTTCTGTTATTTTTTATTTAAAGGTCTCAGCCAAGAACTCAGAAGGGTTGGGGGAAAATGATTTTTCCTCCCCCACACTTGTGTTCAGCTTTGTTCGAAAGCCAAAGCCAGAAGTGTCCTGACAGCAGTTCTATGCTCATTCATTAAACCCACGAGGCTGTTACGCAGACTAGGTTTCCAAAAGCCATTGCTGAAGTCCTAAACCTTAAAATCCGAATCGTTCTCCAGACAGGAACCAAATAATATGCTCAGATTTCCAGAAGGAAATGAAGCAGTGGGCCCGGTTACTTGGGAAATGATATGGGAATAATTTTTAACCAAAAACAAAAAAATGGCCAGACCCCTGACTCAACTGGGAAAATACTTCCCCCTATTGTATGTAATTTGAAGGAACTGCTGTTATAGATATTCAGAAGTGGTGTATAATAGTCACAAAGCCCAAGAATGGGAGAATGAGTAAGTAAATAAGTAAATGAAAAAGTACTGGCTATTGAACACAGTGGAATGTAGAAAATGTTTATCAGGTTATCTGTAAAAAGGAAAAAATCCCCACAGTACCCGCAGGACATAAACACACATGCTGAGTCAAAGAACATGGAGAGGGTATCTGGGAGTTGCTGTGCTTGTGTGGGCAGCAGCTGCATCCCTGACTTGGCCAGTGAGCATCCTGCTTCCGTATCCCTCCCCGAGGGTGGGCTCTCTGGAGGATTTCCCCACTCTCCAACCTTAAGGACAACTGTGAGTTTATTTACTATGAGAATGGTAAATGGTTTATTTACTATGAGAGTGGCCCTTACAATTAATCAAAATTGAGGGGTGCAGAGACACTGTATCACACCTTCTTGAGAAGGGTGAAGAAGTGTCAAAACTTAAAGCAAAAACGAACCCTGGATTCTGTAAGCCAGGGTTCTCTGTGGCCTCACCCCCGCCCCCAGGCAGGAGTGCTACTCTGGGTTCTGAGTTCAGGGATGGCCCCACGGTCACTGAAGAGACACACTTGAGAGGGCAAGGCCAGCCTGCTCTTCTCAGTGCCACTCAGGTGGAAACTGTGGAGCTTCACACTCACTTCCACGCACTTACAACTCCCAGAACCGAACCTCTGCACTGGGGACCAGGGAAGGACCTTTTTCCAGAAGCCCTGGGTGGGCCACACTCAGGGGGATTTGAGGACGTCTGCGTGTCCTAGTTAATCAACCCCTTTATTCGGTGACTCACTTTCCACATCACCTGTCACCTGAGGACTCTGCTGCACCCCCAGTTAATCGGAGAAAACCACAGACTTCCCTAGCAGTTTGGACCAGACCCCAAGTCAGGTTGGTGGGCTTTGAACCACCTCTTGGCCAAGCAGTCTCACAGGATAGTAGCTTTCTTAAGGGGTAAGGGTCCGGGGGGCTCACACTGCAGGCTGAGTAAATTCTACAGGCTCTCGTCTCACCTCAGACTGCAGCTGGGCAGGGCAGGCTGCCGAGGCTCCTGGAACCAGAGCTACCAGGGCCCCAGGCTCAGGGCTCCGCCAAGGACTGTGGTGTGATGCACTGGTGAATGGGGTCTCAGCACCTGATGACCTTGCAGGGTCCCGGGGGGAGGACAGCCCGGCCTGCACACACTCACCCATGGCTTCCTGGGAGTGGCAGTGACAGAGTTCAGTTTGCTCCTCGATCTGAGTGGCACTATGGATGCTTTCCATAGCTCAGAGGCCAAGCACCGTCCCCTCGGGTTTTCCAAGCATCTCGCAGACTCAGAAGGCAGGACAAGGGGCGCGAGAGGCCTGCTCACTGGGGAGCCAGCCCATCCCCGGGCCCGCCTTTCAGCCTGCAGATGGTCATAGGGGTCGGGCTGCTAGACAGAGGAGAGAAGAGGGCCCGCAGGGTCCCCGAGAAGGGCGTCTCAGGAAAGGTATACAAGAGCGACCCATCATTGGCACTGTAGAAGGACAGGTGTCCAGCCTCGTAGTCCAGAAAGATGCCCACGCGCCGGGGTGGGTCTCGGAGAGGGGCAAAAGCTCGCTCGGAGGAGTTGTAGTAGCTTCCCAGGAACACCAGGATCCAGAAGCCGTTGCCAGCAAACAGCTCGCCCTTCTCCTTGCGGTTGGCGTTCTCTCTGCAGACACCCAGGGCCCAGCTGGCCCGCTCCCCCACCTCCACCTCCCAGTAGTGGCGGCCCGAGGTCAGGGGCTCCCGGCCCAGCACACAAGGCCCAGGGTCGAACCGCTCCGGGCTGTCGGGCAGGGCCTGCCGCAGGTCCCCACGCCGCACGCTCCTCCGGTCCTCGGACAGCACCAACTCAGGGTTGGCTGTGTCAGGATCCAGGGTCATGTCCCCTGCAGACAGAGCAGCGGTCAACCCTCCCAGCTGTCTGCATCAGATCCCTACAGCCCTACAATCACAGCTTGTGACTGACCACAAACCGACCACACCCCTTCTCCCACTCAAAAAGATTATGCAACCACTTTGAGTTGTATCTTGGAACATTCTAGAAAGTAGTTCATGCTTCCTTGTGATTCACCCTCCTTTAGAGGACAGAAGAAAATCCTGAGTGCTTTCTGTCTGTGTGTTCCAGCGCAGCAGGCTCCCCAAGCCTGGGGTCCACACAGTGCCCTGGGATTTCTGCTCTTCCTAAATATATCAGTGAAAAGTTTGGACCTGACCTGCTATCTCATCTGCCCAAGGGCCTCGATCCCTCTTAGTTTCTCATCCATGAACCGGGAGCTTGCGTGCTGTTCTACCCCAGACCACCAGCAGAAGCTCAGGACTGGCACCGTCTCTGATCTGGAAACAGCAGGCGGGACCCCCCGGCCTGTGCACGGCACTCACCTCGGAACCTCCGCAAGGCCTCCACCAGCCCAGGGACCCTGCACACGGTCCTCATCTCCATAGGCACCACCTCGGGAGGCTGCAGCTTCACGTCCTGGACTCTAGAGGGGCAGTGCAGACGTCACCCCTGCGGGGGGCCCGCCTGAACCCTGCCCCCCTCCCTGGGGAGAGGCCGAAGCTCCTACCTGCGGAGTGTGTCCCTGATGTCCTGTGGGAGAGACACACGGCGTCAGCACCCGTCTCCTGTCTCGGGCCTGCCCTCACCCTGGCCTGGCCCTGCACCAGAGTGCTCCCAAACCTCCTGCGTGGGCACACACTCATGTGGTGGGAAACCACCCTGGAGCTGTCCTGAATCAGGCATGAGGTCACTGCAGAGCTGCTCTGGGCGCGTCCAGCCCTGCAGACCCGGCTGCATCCCCTTCACATGCCTGGAGGGCACAGGGGATCTGGCTGCCAGCCCCCTTACCCACAGAGCCCTAGGCACCCCTGGGTGCCAGGAGAGGTGGGGTGGGGTGGGGTGGGGTGGAGTCCCACCCTCCAGGGGTTGAAGGCTGTCTCCACCTTAGCCCGGAGCCATGCCTCTATCAGCCGAGCACTTTCTGCGCCCCAGGAGATAGGCAGCTGGTGGACTGGTGTCTGTGGTCTCATCTGCCCCCTGTCCTACAGGAGCTCCAGCCTGGCCTGCACCGCTGCCATCCCTCAGTCCCCACTCACAGCTGACCTTCCTGGAAAGGCCTCTCTGCCTGGATGCTCCTCTCTCTTGTGATGATATGTGAGGACAGTTTAAGTGTCACAAACCGATTGTGCCCCCCAAGTCCAAGGCGCTCCCTGCAGCAGGCCTCCTGACCAACACTGCAGGCCAAGGGTCAGCCCACCCGACCTCCTCCACGCCTCAGTAAACACGGTGCTATCCAGAGCTGCTCTTCCCCCAGCACAGGCAAAGGGAAGCTCTGGGGTTGAGGCGGGGGGTAGGGGGGAGAATGGGGGGCATCTTTTCTGCAGCCAGCCAGCCAGCCAGGTGACCAGGGAACCAAGAGGATGACAAAGGCCAGGAGATGTGAGCACTTGGGAAGGTAGGGGAGCAGTGGTGAGCAGTGGGGGGCAGATGGGGTAGTAAGGAACAGGCAGCAGGGAGTGAAGGACAGGAAATGCAGCCAAGCCAGCTGAGGTCAGTCCCTCACTGAGAGATCTCAACTGAGACCCCACATTGCATTTCATATAAATCTGCGGTTCTCATCTTACTTCCTGGACCAATCTCTCCTCCCTGTAGAACCTCTGCTTCCTGCAGCTTTTCCAGCACCACTCACTCACCTTTGAGGGCTGCTCCCTATTATCCCCAGCTGCCTGCCCCAGCCCCACTTCACTGACCTCTGCTGACTTCCCTCAACCCCCGCCACACACTTGCCCAGGATTCTTCCTGCTTCCCAGGCTGAAAAATCACTTGTTGGCTCAGCACAGGCCAAAGGAATGTTTTAGCCCCAGGGGTGCAGCCTGAAGCTGGTCCTTAAAGGTTCACTCAGCTCTGAAGCTCCAAGGAGGGTCACCTCCTGCAGGAAGCCCCCTGGACTGCACATGCAGTGTCCTCACTCCCACCCGAGGGCACAAATTGCTGGGGCCAGGAGTCCAGCAGACTCTCAGGGGCAGCACTGGGCCCATGCAGGAATCACAGTGGGAGACCTGCTGGCTATTCCTCTCAGCCCAGTGGGCCCAAACCTTCAGAGAGCTCGGTGGTGGTGACCCAGTGGCTCTGGATCCTGGAATGCCAGCCATCCTGTGGCCTGGCCAGTCTCCAGGAGGCCTCCCAGGACAGGCACTAATAGCAGTTCATGCAGCTCAGCACTGCAGTCTACTCTGCATGTTTCACAGGAAGGTGACTAGCTATTGACCTGGGAGGTCCAGGCAAGCATCAAGGTAGTCGGTTTTCTCTGCACAATGTTTCCCCCACTCTCCGGCTCTCCCTTCCCATGCCTGGCCTTCTCCCAAGACCCCACACGCCCACTCCCAGTACGGGTGCCAGCTCACCTGCAGCAGCCCCAGTGCAGGCAGCTGGCAGCGGCCCTCCAGCTCGGTGATCAGCTCGGCCAGCTGGGCGCTCTGCTGTCCAAGGCGGGCCGCACTCTCCCTCAAGGGGGGCAGCACCTCCAGCTCCTCCTCTTCCAGCCTCTGCAGCAGCAGCTGCTCCTCCTCCACGAGCAGACGGCGCAGCCTCTCAAACTCGGTCAGTACATTCTGCCGCTGGGTCTCTACCATCTTCTGTGGGGGCCAGGGAGGATGGCTGAGGGCCTGGGACCTGGAGCCTCACTAATCCATCTGGGGTTCCCCCACACCCACTCCTTCCTGACCCCAAATCACTGCACCACCAGGGGCACTCAACAAATCCAGGGGGACTTAGTATCCCCCCAAATCCCAACCTTACCACCCAATGCATTCCCAATTTCCATTTCCCCAACCCTCAAGGCCACAATCTGGGATGGCCCCCACACCCATCCCTCCCCACACCTCCCCACCTGGGACCCCCCATGCCTGGCCCTCCCTGACACCCATCCCGAGGTGGCACACCCACGCAGAGTTGGGTTATACACGGGGTCTGGAGCAAGAGTGCTGCCTGAGGAGCAGCGTGAGGCTGACTGTTAACAACAGAGCCCTGTGGTGGGGCCCTCCTGCCCCCCACCCCTGCCCACATTGGGCGCCTGGCCACCTGCCTGCCACAGGGAGCAGGTCTCCTCCGCTTGGGCCTGGAACAGCAGCGCATCCTCCATTTGCTTCCGCAGATGCTCCAGGGATTTCTCCAGCTTGCTCTGCAGGGAGGTGAGGCCAGAGTGACTCCAGCCAGGCCAGGCCCCCAGGCTGGCTCTTATACCTGCTCCCACCTGCTCGACTCCAGCTAAGCCTGAACGCAGCTGGCAGGGACCAGTAGCGGAAACATGGGTCTGGGACACGGTGAGTCCCAAACTTGCCAGGAGACGCCCTCTAACTACTGTGGCCCTTCCACCACTGCCCTCACGAGCGTGGCTCTCCTGCTACTGCCTTTTGGCTGAATCTCCTTTCTTCTGTGGTTCCCATGCCTCCCTCAGCTCAGGGCAACTTTCCCACAACCATTTTCACTGCGTCACCACCTTCTTTCTTCCAAACCCCGTCACGTCTCTCTGCCTGGACTGGGCTTGCTGGATTTCAGCTGGTTGGAACACACGGCGGGACGGGCTACATTTGTATCCGGTTCCTTGGCCCTGATTTCAGGCCTAGGCCTGACATTGCCTTCAACCCTGTTTAGGACACGTTCAGCACCTTTAGGCCATAAGGCCTAAACGACTATCACAAGAGAGACCATGGCGGTGCTCGTGGGGTTTCTACTGTTCTATCCATGTTCTAGACACGCCAGGGCCCCGAGAGGCTGCCTTTTGTAGTCAGGGCTTCCGGGCTGTGCAGATACCCGCCAGAGCCCTCTGCGGGGCACCTTCCCCAGCACTAAAAGCAAGCACCGGAACAGGGAAGGGGATTGGGTCATGACATCCCAGAAGATGACACGATGGTACCTACAGTATTTAGAGCTGAGATGACTGACAAACAGCAGAGCTCTCTGCTCTCCTCCTTTCGGCATTTTCCAAGACAAAGGTGCCTACCCTTTACCAGGAAGGGGAGAGCACTCATCACCCAGAGGCAAGCTGCCGATATGAGGTGAGTCCACCTTTCCACCTATTGATCTCTTCTGTCACTCTAATTTGCAAGCCTGAGTTACAGAACGTGATATGCTGGAGGAAAAGGCTTTTCCTCCCCTGGGACAGGGAGGGTCAAGGGCTACCATGGCAGACTTTATCAGGTCAGCTGGAAGAGGCCTCTAGAGAACTACTGGTCGTTCTCTGCTCTTCCGGTCACTATCCACACCCTGACCAGGATCCTCAGCGACAGGAGTGCAAATCTGCCAGACTGATATAAGGAGTGGGTGTTCAAGTGTGCATACTACGCCTCAAAGTGAGCGAAAAAAACCACAAGAACGTGTGAGCACAAGTCCAGTGATGTGGGCTCGGTACAGGTTTATTCTGTTGTCCTGAAGTTTATTCTATGATAGTGACAGAACAGCAATCCTAACGCGGACTAAACTGTGTACTCGAGGCACCTCAGCAGCAGATAGCACTGGCCACAAAGAGAAATGAAAATCACAGTCAAAAAGTTTGAAAGGTATCACCCACAGACTTTATACTTTGGGTTTCAGAAGCAAACCGACCCACAGACCAGGGAGGTAGCAGGCAGCTGGCCAGGTAAGTGTTTGTCCTGAGCATCTTAGCAGAGGAGAGTGCTGGTGTTAAGTTTGGATTTTAAGAAATACATTTCCATAACAGAGAAACAAGGCCTCTCTGCCTGGGCTCACAGCAGGGCTGCCTTGTCTGCTGGCAGAGTATCCAAACACTGGTGGGCTCTGGCTCCCAGAGCAATGGCTCCATCCTACGTTGATCCCAGCCTGGGGCTCTCCAGCAGCTTCCTGGCTGCCTTCCCATCTGGCCTAATCAGAACGTCAGCTCTGGCGTGGGCCCCACAACCTACTCTGCCCACCAGCCTCTGAGAACTCAAGAGTCCACATCCATGCACGTCCATCTGGGACCAGCCACTTCTCAGGTTCCCTCCCCACTTTTCTCCTACTCTCGGCTCCGTCTCTGCCAATGGTCAAACTGCCCAGTCCCCTACCCGGACAGCCCTCCCACAGCCTCTTTAGGACCTAGACTTCAGAAAGCTCGTCCCCTCCCCGCCCAGGTTCCTAGGCCAGCGCCTCACTGGTGGGCGGTGCCTCAACCCCCTAGGATGCTGGTTTGGGACAGGCTGCACCCCTCTTACACACCCACAAGACCCGGGGCAGGCTGCGCCCCATCCAGGCCCGGGCCCCCCACCCGCGCCGCGGCGATCTCCTACCAAGCCGTGCTCTGCCCGGGGCCTGCCCACACCTTAAGGTCTTCGGCCGCGTCCTGCAGCGGGCGCACACGGTGCGCCCAGTGCTCCCCTGAACGCTCGCAGGCCGCGCACAGAAGGCGCAGCTCGTCGCCGCAGAAGGCGGCCAGCGGCTCGCGGTGCGCTGCGCACACTCCCTGCGGAACAGGCGACGGTGGGTGCAGGCGCCGCGCCATCTCGGCCATCTTGGCGAGCGGGCGGTTGGGTCGCAGGTTCCTCTGAGGGAACAGCTCGCGGCACTCGGGGCAGGCGTACGGGCCCTCGGGCTGGCCCCAGCAGCGCCGGATGCACTCGCGGCAGAAGTTGTGGCCGCAGTCGGTCATCACTGGATCCGTGAAGTAGTCGAGGCAGATGGCGCAGGTGGCCTCCTCTTGGAGGTTGGTCGACAGGTCGGGTGCGGCCATGGCCCCGATGGAACGGACGAGGGCCGCGTTCTCCGCCGGGTCGGGCGGCCGCTGCCGGGACTCTGGGGAGGGGTTGGGGACGCGCGGTACAGGGCACCAGGGGATTCGGGGAGCTTCTGGGCGCAGGGTCTCCGGGGTCCGAGGCCTCTCGATTCCGAGGATGAGGAGTGTGCGGCTCCGAGACGCGGCGACTCCAGGAAGGTAGGGCCTAGGGATCCCGTTTGCAAGCAGGAAGGTACATTCAGCAGCAGCGGAAGCAGGAAGCAGCTTTCTTCCCTTCTGGAACCACCCACTGTAGCTCCGGATTGGCCGTGGTCTGTCACGCGGCCTCCAGCGGCACCCAACTGGAGGCTTGCTCACCCACTGACCTTGCGTCGCCGCCGCCATCTGTGCGCGAGTTCGTGGCTGCCTCTAGGGTGCTGCGGCTTTGCGGTACCTGCTGTCTCCCTCGGACCTCGGGGAACGTGAGGTTTAGCGGCCGGGGCCGCTCCGCACGGGCGCTGGGCTCTCCGCAATGCGCAGAGGCGGCGAGGACAAGGGGAAGCCGAGGTTGTGTCGGGAAGCCCCACGTCGTTCCCCGTGCGCTCCTGGGTCCTCGTAAGTCCCCGGGCTGGGAACGATCAGAACTTAAGGTGTCGGGGGCTCGGCCCACTGGGACTACTGGCCTTGTTGGGGGTCAGAGTACATTGGCCAGAGTTCTGGGGTTCTGGCCACTGTTCCCCACTTGTTAATGCGTCTGCAATCACGCATCCACGGGGGTAGGATGGGCAGTGGAGAGTGAGTTAAAGGAAGGGACCCTGTCTGATCCTTCTCTGAATTTTGCCGCTACAGCAAAGGTGGGCAGCTCTGAGGCTTGTAGGAATTCAGCTTGAAAAGTCCCTTCACTTTTTCATTTTCCCCCTGTGAAGGACCCAGATATGGAATTTGCTGAGGACAAAGAAGGTAGACACTTGAGGCCTTGGCTCTACATATAAAAACCTAAACCACTGAGCCCCCAGAGAATGGCAATATCTCTAAGTGGAGAGTAGGGGACATGGCTAAAGAAAACCACAGCACACTGTGCCTTGTACGTATGCCTGTATATATTTAGAAACTGATCCAGTATGAAAGTTTTCTGTATGAAGCATCTAAATATTGACTCTTAGTGTTTAAGTGCTTTAATCATGATTATATTTCCACTTTGTAAAACCAGCCTGCACAGCCGATGGCTTGCAAATGCCTCATCACGATAAGCTGGGCAGGTGGGCCTTGCTGAGTGGGACCACCTCACCTTCTGGAGAAAGGAGGGTTGCCCAGGCTCCACCAGCCTGCGCCCCTATCCCTTCACCCACAGAGTCACTGTAGAGATGACCATCTGGCCTGATTTGGGGGCCCCAAGGCAGAAGAAGGGCTGCAGGGGGCCAGGGAAGGCAGGCTGAGTGTAGCTATGCAGGTGGGACCCATCGTTCGCATTGTAGAAGGCCAGCTCTCCAGCTTCAAAATCCAGGAAGATGCCCATGTGGCTCGGAGGCTCGGCCAGTGTGACGGGAGTTGGGGGAAACGCGGCAGGTGCGTACCTCTTTCCCTTGCATAGCTGCACCACCCAGAACCCATTTTCTGGGGACTTGGGGACCCTGTTCCTCCGGCTCACGTTGTCCCTGCACACGCCCAGGGCCCACAGTGCATCACCGGTGAGGTTCATGCCCACCTCCCAGTAGTGCCTCCCTGAGGAGTAGATCTCTTGGCCAACCGCACAGGGATAGGCGAGGAACCTGTCCTTGCCACAGGGTGTGCCATCCATCGGGGTGCTCAGGTAGCGCCTCTGGCGGCTCTCATACAAGAGGAGGTAGGGGTATGCCGTGGAGGGGTCGGGCACCACATCCTCTGGAGACAGGCCCAGGGTGGAGGGGAGAGGGGGGCCTTTCAGGGTCAGTGTGGGGAGGGCAAGGCCCTAGCAGGGGCCGTTCCTCCTAACCCCCACCCAGGCCTCCCTTTGGCTGAGTTCAGCCGTGAACCTGGAGTTAACTGCATGATCCTATACCCCAACTGTGGGTATTGGCAGTGCCAAGGAGATGGGGCTGGGGTACCATTTGGGGAACCCCTCTCCTGTTGGTGGCTCTTGCTTTGAGTGGCTGAGAGCAGGGTGGGGCATTGCCAAGAGCCCCTGGGCCCCCACTTACCTTGGAAACTCTTGAGGACCTCTATCTGCCCTGGGACCCTACAGATGGTCTTCAGCATGATGGAGGTAGCCTCTGGGTACTGCACACTCAGGTTGCTCTTCCTCCAGTGGATACAGGTCTCACTGTTCCCTCTGGCCACACTAACAGTCCTCCCTGCGCCCATCACCACCCCCACCGCAGATGGTACGTACCTGCTGAGGAGGCCTTTCATATCCTTCAAAAGACATGGAAGAAAGCAGAGACTGGCAGGGTCTGTGGTGTTCCCCAGCACCCCATGTTGACATTTGGCCAGAAGAGCTAGAGGGGCTTTATGTGTTGCCATGGCCCCATTTCCAGTTTCTACAGAGTAATCCTGTCTTGGCTATGCACAGTATCATTTATCTGACTTTCCTGGGCCTCCTCTTCCCCATCACAATGAATGAGGACCCAGGGAAGCTGTCCAGCTCATGACACACCATGAAAGCCTCTGTGGGCCTCGGGCCTTGAGTGGATCAGGAGTCAGTTTAGTGGGTTGCAAATAGATTACATTTTGATATAAGGCAAAGTATTCTCCCAAAGGTAGACAGAGTGTATAATCTGTTGTCAACACCAGGATACTTATTGGCAACAAAACCCACAGGATGCTGGGATAACAGGCATATAAACTGACTGACCCAGGCATCCTGGGAGATCTAGATACCCTGCGTGTGGCATTTGCTTCAGTTGTATAAACACATTCCTGTGAATATGTGTATAATGACTCGCAATGTGAAATGTGTTTTATTGCTGTGGAGCCCCTCGCTCTGCACACTTGAACGAGTTACCCCCTTTTCAGCCAGTATAAACTGCCCCTTCCAGGACCTCAGTGTGCAGGCCCATCCCTGGTAGGCCAGCTGTACCCTCTCCCTACTTCCACAGCTGGCAGGTGCGATCGTGTGACTTGCTCTTGCCTGTGAAGTCACCAGTGCCTCTCTGGGGCCAATATGCCCGTGCCCTGCATCCTTGTGTGGACAACAGCTGCCCTCAAGCCACATCCCTGGGCTATGAAGGAGATGAACACAGCCCAGTAGGACTGAAGCCTGTCGTGGGCTGAATTGGCTCCCTCCCCAGATTCATCTATTGTGGGGCTCAAACCCCGAAGCACCTCAGTATGAGTGTATATGGAGATAAGGCCTTAAAGATGTGATTATGATAAAATCAGATCATTAGGGTGAGCTGCAATCCAGTCTGACGATATCTTCATAAGAGGAGGCTATCAGGGCATAGATTGTATACAGGGGAATGACTATGTGAGGACACAGGGAGAATATGGCTCACAAGCCAAGGAGAGGTCCCAGGAGAAGCCAACTGTGCCCACAACTTGCGCTCAGACTTCCAGCCTTCAGGAGTGTGAGAAAGATACATGTGTGTTTAAACCACCCGACCTGTGGTATTTGTTACACAGCCTGAGCTGACTGAGACAGAGCCTTCCCCGTTGGCCTGAATCTGTTGCCTCAGGTCAGCCCACCCTGACTGTACCTGACCCAGAGCTCAAGTCCCCATCCACCCACCCACCCCCGCCAGCCAGGTACACAGGCGTGCCATCTCACCTGCAGCATCTGGAGCGGTGTGTGCTCATTTCTGTCCTCCAGCTGCAGGAGCAGCCTCTCTAAGGAGTGACTCTGCTGCTTCAGTGAGGCTGTGCTCTCCTGCAGCTTTGCCACTGTCTCCTCCTCCTCCTTTTTCAGGGCCTGGAGCAGGCGCTGCTTCTCCTCCATCAGGAAGAGGCCCATCTTCTCAAACTCGACCATGATGCGCTCCCTCCGCTCCTTCACCTTCTCCTGTGTGGGGGTGGGTGGGCTCCTGGAGGTGAGCCCCACCCAGGGCCCTACCACCCCTGGTGCCTGCTTTCACACCAGCTTGGAAGGGCTGCTCTGGCAACAATGGCACATCTCCCCTGGATCCCAGTGACCCACAGAAAACCAGCCAAGCAAGGCTGGAAGCCAGGGATCACACAGAGGCCCCCCTGAATGTCACTGGGGCATAATTTTACTCCAAGCCCCAAATGGCAACATCCAAGTGCCTGTGCGCTCTTGCTCGCTGCATCTTTCAAATGGCCAGCCGTTCTCAGTCTTGATTTGGCAGGAATTCTGTGAAAACCATTGCCTTTCTGGGGTCCTGTGTTCTCATCCACACAGGACAGTGATTTCCCCCTCAAGGGGCTTCACAGGTCGGGAGGCCTGTGGGGGCCTGGCTGGGCCTTCCCCGCCCTGCCTGGCTGCTGTGTGTGGTGGCCCTGGTACCTACCTGCCACTCGGCCAAGGTGTGTTCCTCCTTGGCTTGCAGCTTTTCCGTCTTCATCATCTCCTCTCGAAGATGCTCCATGTCCTCCTCCAGCTTCAACTGTGGTGCACCCAAACCACGGGATTTGGGGGTCAGTGGGCCCCCCGCATGCCCCACATCCAGACAGTGCCCTCTGAAGCAGAACCACCCTGAACCATCCTAATGGGGTGCAAGGGATGGAAATATGCCACCCCAAAATCTGTCCCTTTGGCAGAAGGATTATTTTGAGCTGGAGGCAATTAAGAATCAACAGATGCAGAAAGGTGCTTTCCAGGGGCTCCCATTATCTGACCAGAAGCACCTCACTGGGGATAGTTTGTGCCCACAAAGAAGACGGTAAGTTGGTGTCAAGATGAACCTACACAAAAACCCCCTATCTTCCTTTACTTTCTCCCTATATATATTTCTGCTGTCACCTGAATGTTTGTGTCCCTCCGACACCCAAAGTCATATATGGAAGCCCTAACTCCCCATGTGACGGCAGAGGTGGGGCCTTTGAGAGGCGACGAGGTCATGACAGTGGGACCCACATGGATGGGATTAGTGCCGTTATAAAAGAGACCCGAGAGAGGACAGCGAGATGCTGGCCGTGTGTGCGCCGGAAAGGGACTCTCACCTGAGTGTGCTCATCTCTGACGTCAGCCTCCAACTGTGAGCAATACATTGCTGCTTATAAGCCACCCAGTCTGTGGAATTCTGTTACTGAGACACCTTCCCACAGTCTGCCACCCTTGGGAGCCTGCAACCTTTACCTTTGTCCTCTTGCTTTTCTCCAAATGTACTGTTCTTTGTTAAGATGCCCAAGTTCTAATTGACTTTTTTTTTTTCAAACTGTTGCTGCAGTCTCTCCCAAGTGACTGGCATAGCAGACATATGTTAGTAAATGGTTTGCCTTTCTCTTCAATTTGTCTTTGCTCAATCTAATTCATGGGCCCCCAGCCACAGAGCCTCAGGTGGATGGAGGGAAAAGGCTCCCCTCCCCCTGCCTGTCAGGGGGTTGCCTGGTTTGCCCACCCCGATGGCTGCACAAGGACCAGGGACTGTGGATGGGGCTGGGTGGGGACTTGATCATCTGGACTCCTACATAATCATAGAGGTGACACCGAGATGGCATGGCCCCCAACCTGCTCTGTTCTGGAGTAAGGGAACACTTCCACCGTGTGGGCCTGCATATGGGGCTGTTTGTTACAGCAGCCGTTCTCTGCTAATACCGTCCTTGACATGTGCGCATACTTGGGCACCCTTGTCCCCTGTTCTGGCCCCTAGCCAGGACCCACCTTGTACTCTTGCACGGCCTCCTCGATAGGGACCACCCTGTGGGGCCGGTGTTCCTGGGACTCCCTGCAGATGATGCAGATGGGCCTCTGGTCATCCTCACAGAAGAGTTTGAGCAGCTCTCGGTGTACCTGGCACAGGTCCCTGCTCTGGGGACTGGGGTGCTGCCGCACCATCTCGGCCACCTTGGTCAGCAGACGGTTGGGCCGCAGGTTCCTCTGGGGGGACAGCTCGCGGCACTCAGGGCAGGGAAAGGAGCCCTTCCGCTTTCTCCTCTTTTTCTGGCCTCTGGCCTTCTCCCAGGTCAGCTGGATGCACTCTCGGCAGAAATTGTGACCACAGGTGGTCATCACGGGGTCTGTGAAGTAGTCAAGACAGATGGAGCACGTGGCCTCCTCCTGCAGCTTTCTGGCAAGTTCCACAGCATCCATGGCGCCTGGGGAAGGAATAGAGTGTCCTGCCACATCCTCTGCCTGCAGCCCTGAGCTCTTCAGTGGCACTCTCTTGGCCTCCTTTTGAAGATGGGAGTCTGAACCTGGTGGGGTTTTAGGGTACCATGACTCACCTTCAATAAAGGGCACAAATGTCTCTCTGGAAGCTGACAAAGACCCTGTCCTTCAGCAAACCCCAGCCAGCTTCCCCTGAGCTGTAGGCCTGTCTTTGGCTGGCCCCACCCGGTTTCACAGTACTCCGGCTGTGATATGTGATCTAGTTCCTCATCCCCCACCTATAATGAATTGATGTCCTTGACCCTCCTTAAGCAAGAATCCTCTTAGGCCTGTTTAGCAATAAGCCCCGTCCTTATGGCACCTCTGGGTGATTTTCCATCACTGACCACCATCACTCCGCTCCTTGGCTACAGATCTGCAGCTGTCTCAGCTGCATTCAGAGATGACACTGCGACAATCTTGAATAGTCTTGCTTACCGTTTTAACAAGCACATAGGTTTCTCTTTAACAGAACTCCGCAGAACAAAGGCAAAAGGGAGTTTAAGAGGAAACATCTCTCTCATTAGGGAGCAGGGTTGACAAAGTTTTTCTCTTTAACCAGCACTTGCTCAGGCTCCAGAATTTTCCAACCAAGCCTTGGACTTACACGTCGGTCTCTACGCTGTTCAAGTTTAGAAGAAATCCCACTAGGTGGGTTTAACCAGACCCCCCGCCCCGACCACCACTCCCTGCTACTAAGATGTTTCCTCCTAGTAACTTCTTGTAACTGGCCCTACCCTACTCCTTAAAAATCCCCACTGGCCCATGCTGTATTCAGAACTGAACTTCACAATTCTATATAGAAGGTCTAGTTCTATATAGAACCCCAGTTTCTATGCTAATATCTTTCTTCCTATTTCAATAGTCCCAAATAAAACCTGTTTTTACCCCTGTACCATCCAGCTCTGATTTTCCTTGACAAGGAGCAGTGCAGAAAAGATAAAGGAGGGCCATTTACACGCACACATGCTCACACACATACCCAGGAACACACATGTACACGTGCATGCATGTTTACACACTGGCACACACACACAAAGGCACATGCAGAGGCACCTGGACACATGCACCAACATCTGAACACAAACACACATACACACACACTCTGGGGTTGTAATAGCCATGACTTGATACAGTGGAGATCCAATCCTGGATGTACTTCACAGGGTGGTGGTTAGGGCTGACTTAGAGTGGATTTAAACATCATTTCTGAATTATTAATGCAAGCACTGTCCAGGTTCCCTTCTATGCAGTCTGCAACTATGGCGGCTGGATTCTGCAGATTCCTGAATCCCTGACGTTGGTTCACTTTGTCTCTGGGAAGAGCCTTTGGCGTGAGTCTCTCCCTCTGCTCTCAGCTGCCCTTCGTCCCGACTGCTGCCCACCCAGCAGAAGCTGGGTGAGAGTGGGGCAGTCTGGGCACTAGGCTCTGGCTCAGGTTCTGGGGGAAGCCATCCAAGGGCTCTGGGCCAGTAATGGCGGACAGGCCTTCCTTGACCCTGGAATGTTACTCTGTAAATGCAGGGCTAAAATAGCTGGCTCCTCTGGTTCCAGTCAAAGCTATGGTTTTTCCAGTAGTCATGTATGGATGTGAGAGTTGGACTGTGAAGAAAGCTGAGTGCTGAAGAATTGATGCTTTTGAACTGTGGTGTTGGAGAAGACTCTTGAGAGTCCCTTGGACTGCAAGGAGATCCAACCAGTCCATTCTAAAGGAGATCAGTCCTGGGTGTTCTTTGGAAGGAATGACGCTAAAGCTCAAACTCCAGTACTTTGGCCACATCATGTGAAGAGTTGGCTCACTGGAAAAGACTCTGATGCTGGAAGGGATTGGGGGCAGGAGGAAAAGGGGACGACAGAGGATGAGATGGCTGGATGGCATCACCCACTCAATGGACCTGAGTTTGAGTGACCTCTGGGAGATGGTGATGGACAGGGAGGCCTGAACTGAACTGAACTGAACTGGTTCCAGTTTACAACCACCTTCAAAGCTGGGACAGCCGCTCCACTAGGGCAGAGGGTGCACGGGGTCCCAACCGGAGCCTCAGCACCCACAAGGTGACCACCCGCCGGCTCCCTCAAGGGGGTAATACTTACGGGGTAAAGCGATGCACGCTGCACCTCGCCAGGCACCCTCCAAACACAGCCCAGGAAAGCCTGCTTTGGGGCGATGGAAACTACCCGGGCGGGAATCCTAGGGCGCCGGGCTTCGGGCTTTGTGGCGTCAGCAGGAGCCCGAGGTCGAGGGGCGGGGCCGTAATCAGGTTGGGGACGGGGAGGTTTCGTTGGCGAGCGGCTGTCAGCAGCCTAGGGATGGGGGCAGGATTCTCCTGATGGGTAAGGAGCCCTTACAGAGCTGGCCGGAGCTGAGGGGGCGGGGGAAGGAGCGGAAACAGGGCAGGGTGTAGGGTTAGGTAGTCAGGCGGAAGGGGGAGGGGTAGACGGTGGTGGGAGCCTTGTTGTCTGCGGAGGGGAAGACGTGTGGGGCGGCAGGGAGCGGATCCCATATTGGGAGGGGCGTGAGGACGGAAGGGGCAGCGGGGGTCAGGCACACTTCGGTGGAGATGGAGGGGGTCTCTGGTCGACCGGAGGCTCCAGGTCTCCCGGGGCCTCCGCACCCCGCCTGGCTGGCTGAACTGTGTGTATTTCTGCTAACATTTCCAAGACAGAGTCCAGTGGTTCAAGGCTCAGGGCAGCGAGTGGGGTTGGGGGCCAGAAAGCTAGTTGAATGAGGCAATATGTGTGTTAGTCGTTCAGCCTTGTCCGACTCTGCGACCACAGGGACTGTAAGCCCCTGCAGGCTCTCGGTTGCTGATTAGAATCCCCTGAAAGTCCCTGAGCCTGCTCTGCATGTAAGGTGAGTCTGGGCTGACAGTTTCTTTCAATTTAGAAAATAGAATCACAGGATTTTAAAAACATTTCTTTCTCTGTTCTTGTTAACTGTGTGTAACTCTTTTTTTTTTTTTCTGGCTAAATAAGCCTGTGGCCCATCTCATATATCAAGAACGATTCAAAGACCTAGGAGCATTTCTGAAATGTAATCATTTCTCAGAGTCCTGGGAGGATATGGACCTACCTTGTCATCTAACTTCAAATCATTTTTGATCATAATTGCAGGAGAAAATTAGCAACATTATCATGAAGACATGAAAGTAACAGGTTGTATTCACTTAGCCATAGGAAAAGAAGAGGTTCCCTTCCATCTCTGCACCCCTTGGGATCAGCATCGCGTTCTTGTTCTAATTCAGTAAGAAAACTTGTTTTTTTCTTTTTTCTTTCCCTTTCTCTTCTCTGTGAGTGGTTTTCTGGGTTGGGAGCAGATTTTGTTGTACATTTCCCCATTAATGTGCAGCAAAAGTTGAGAACTAACAGTGATCAGATTCAGACTCACATGTCTTTACCAAGAATATTGTGTCCAGGTGAAGGTGTGGTTGCAGGTGCTACAGAACCAAAGTTTTTTTTTAAAGAACTAGCAAGACCATTAAACCTGCAACAGAGCTGGAGACCCTTGGGTCACTATTGAGAATCTGAGACAGGGAGAGTGTGAACCATGACCCAGCATCATCTGTGCAGCTTGGTGGAAGCCTGGGGGCAGCTTTATGAGCTTCTACTACTGGCTGCAGCACCATATGCCACCTTCTCAGAAGGACACGTGGACTCAAATGATCCAGGTAACAGCACAGAATATGCATCCTTCAAGAAGCAGTTTCTGCCCCACAAGACTCCTTATTCTCTTTCCAATGTGGAAGTAGATGGAAACAGCCCGTGAGAACAAGCAGAGGGCATTCACTCATAGCTCTCTGCGACAAGGGAGATGAGCACCATCCCTTGGCAGCAATTCAGGGTCAGTCCATGGTGTGGTGTGCTTCCTCTTGGAAAAAGAGACGGTTTTAGGTGTGCCCTGATGGAGGCTTGTGGGTCTGGGAAACTGGAGCAACTGTTGGGAAGTGAAGTTCCTGGATTGTTGTTAGAGATAACAGCCTAATGTCCTGTAAGTCTGACTGATAGCAGGTTGGCTTTCTGGGCTGATTAATGTAGAGGGTATGTTGGCTTCCTGGACAGTTTTACTATGGACTGAATGTGTGCCCCTAAAATTCATATGTTGAAATGTAGCCCCTGGGAGGTGGGGCCTTTGGGAGGTTGATTAGGTTAGGAGGGTGGAGCCCTCATGAATGGGGTTAGTGCACTTAGAAAAGAGACTCCTTTCTCCCAGAGAGCTCCTTTATCCTTTCTATCAGGTAAGGACATAGCAAGAAGATGGATGTCTGTAACCCAGGAAGTAGGCCCTCGCCAGACACCAAATCAGTTGGTACCTTGCTCTTGGACTTCCAGCCTCCAGAACTGTGAGAAATAAACGTTTGTGGTTCATGAGTGGCCCTGTCATATTTTGTTATAGCAGTCAGAGCAGATTAAGACAGGACTGCTGCACATTGTGGGTCAGAGTTTTCTTTTTATATATGGATGTTCAGTCTCCCACTGGAATGAAGCTGCAGTTAGATCAGGGCCTGTCTGACCTGGGAGAGCCGTTCTTCTCACCTGATGGTTTCTAGAGGAATTCGAGATTACATGTGGGGCAGTGGTTTCCTGCCCATCCTGAAGCTGTGCTGGGTGGTTCCCTCACCCTGCCTGTTTGAAGAGTTCAACTTAGCTACAGAGAATCAGCTCAGGCTGCAGTACCTGGAGACAGTAGAGGAAGGCTGTGGATCCGACAAAAAGCAGGATGGGAAACATAAAAATGTAATCTAAAACTAAGGAGTACGTGTGTTAGGGAACCATGGACTGAAACCGCCTGCTGTGACCAGGCAGCATAATAACTGCTTGCATGAGTTATCACACAACAGGAGGTCCCAAGAAGGAACACAGAGCTAATAAGCTACTGCCAAAAGGAGGGGGTACACCAGCCCATACATGTCCTGCCAAACCTCCAGAAACCTTCATGCTGAAACCCATTGTGGCTGAGGGACGCTTACACTCCCAAGGACTCTGAGTCAGACCAAACAGGGGCAACAAGCAAGAAGATTGGCCAGAGAAAACCCAGAAAGCTAACCCCATTACCATAAAACCTGAGACTGTGAGCCTCTTGGCAGAGCAGTTCTCCTGGGTTCTCTTACCTCACCATTCTCTCCCTGGGTGCCCCTTTCCAATGAAGTCTTTTGTTTTGCCAGCACATGTGTCTCCTTGGGCAATTTGTTTCTGACAGACAAAAGACCATTTTAGGCCTTGGAAGGATTCCCTCTTCCTGCAACATTTGTGTGCCTGAGTCTGTGGCCTTCAGAGCCTCACTTCACCTCATGCCTGATGACATAGACTTACAACTTCATTTCTGGTTCTTTTTTCTACTTAGTCACTTTTGTAAAATTTGAATCCTTTCACTTAGAGTTTTTGTTTCCATTTATATTTGCCACTTTTAGTCAGAGGGACAGAAGCAAAAAATTAAGTCGGACTTTTTCTTTGAAATCTACAAAGCTAAGTGTAAAGGAAATATAAGCTTTCAAATGATGATTTTGATGTGTTTGTAGCATTTATTCTTCTGACGTATAGGGAAGGAACATAATTTACTATTTTAGAGGCATATGAACTAAACCAATAAAAGACAGAATAACAAAAGCATAAACATTTTATTTAATTTTATTTTTTAAAAATTTATGTGCTTGAGGGCTTCACAGACAAGAACTGTAACCCTCCCGCCCCACCACCACCACCTCGGCCAAAAAAGACTCAAGGGCCTATTTGGTTAACTGAAAAAAATATACAATGTGACTTTCATGAAGTTTTATTGGGATAAAATGAGGACTACAGCCTGGGAGACAGTTTCGGATACTTCTGAGGAACTCCTTGGAAGAGGTGAGGGGTGGTCAGTGTATATATGATTTTGGTGAAAGGATATACATGCAATCAAGCACACATTTTTGTATTAGGTTGCTGCTAGTCATGGAGAAGGAAATGGCAACCCACTCCAGTGTTCTTGCCTGGAGAATCCCAGGGACGGGGGAGCCTGGTGGGCTGCCATCTATGGGGTCGCACAGAGTCGGACACAACTGAAGTGACTTAGCAACAGTAGCAGTCGTGAGGAGCATATGTCTCTGTTAATGACTGTAATACTTTTCTAGATATAAGATACAAGAACTGGGCTCATAATCTTCTGCTGAAAATATTGAACTGTCCAAAGGCCTGTTCTGCCCATTTTTCCCCAGAGCTCAGAGTGCCTCATTCCTGATCTCCACACTGAGCTCCTTTTGGGGTGTGTGTGTGTCAGTGACTATATTGGCAAGTGAATTAATCTTTGTAGAGGCAAATGGCAGATGCTAATTTTTAGTTGGCAATATTGATTTTAACAAAGGTGATAAATTGTGGAGAAGTTAAATAAAAGGTAGTGGGGAGCGTCTGTGGTGGCTCAGGTGGTGAAGAATCCACCTGCAGTGTGGGAGACCTGGGTCCAATTCCTAGGTTGGGAAGATACCCTGGAGAAAGCTACCCACTCCAGTATTCTGGCCTGGAGAATTCCATGGACAGATGAGCCTGGTAGGCTACAGTCCATGGGGGTCACAAAGAGTCGGACACAACTGAGCGACTTTCAAAAAAAAGAAAAAGAAAAAGAGCTTGAGCTTCTTGTAGTCATGAATTGTGGGCAGGTAAATATGTGGGGAAATTAATGATAGGTATAGGGGTTTCTGAAGAAGGCAATGGCACCCCACTCCAGTACTCTTGCCTGGAAAGTCCCATGGACGGGGGAGCCTGGTGAGCTGCAGTCCATGGGGTCGCTAAGAGTCGGACACAACTGAGCGACTTCGCTTTCACTTTTCACTTTCTTGCATTGGAGAAGGAAATGGCAACCCACTCCAGTGTTCTTGCCTGGAGAATCCCAGGGACGGGGGAGCCTGGTGGGCTGCCGTCTATGGTCGCACAGAGTTGGACATGACTGAAGTGACTTAGCAGCAGCAGCAGCAACATAGGGGTTTCCCTGGTGGCTCAAATGGTAAAGAATCCACCTGCAATGCAGGAGACCCTGGTTCCATCCCTGGGTCAAGAAGATCCCCTGGAGAAGGGCATGGCAACCTACTCCAGTATTCTTGCCTAGAGAATTCCATGGACAGACTGTGGGGGTTGCAAAGTGTCAGACATGTCAGAGCAACTAACACACAAACACACGGGTTATATAGCAAGTTTTGCTTATGCAGACTCATCTCAGTATTGACTCCCTCTTTGGTGATCCCCTTTTTCTGGTACAGAGGTCAGGGGACACCTACACAAGGGAGACTTATGGTCTGCTTTTAGGCAGATAGAGGGAGGGCAGAGAGTTCATCCTGTGTCTGCTTTATCTCGACTGACTTCAGCTCAAAATAAGCGTATGGCAACTGGGGCTTCCCTGATAGCTCAGTTGGTAAAGAATCCGCCTGCAATGCAGGAGACCCTGATTTGATTCCTGGGTTGGGAAGATCCACTGGAGAAGGGAACGGCTACCCACTCCAGTATTCTATGACTTCTCTTATGGCACAGCTGTTAAAGAATCTGCCAGCAATGCAGAAGACTTGGGTTCGATCCCTGGGTTGGGACGATCCCCTGGAGATGGGAAAGGTTACCTTCTCCAGTATTCTGGCCTGGAGAATTCCATGGACTGTATAGTCCATGGGGTCACAAAGAGTCAGGCGCAACTGAGTGACTTTCACTTTCTTTCAAAGTAGCATTGTGTATATGCTCTAACAGTTTCTTTTTATAAAGTAAGTGCCTGACTTACACTTTGGTTGCTAAATTGTCCACTACAAAGGGGCATTCTGAAGGCTATCTCAAATAAATACACTGCCAGCTACATGACTAGATTAAACAACCAGGACTTGAGTGTGCACTACCTAAGTCACCACTGACATGCCTTCTGTGTTCCAAGAACTGTAAGTAAAAAATTATTTTTTCTTCAAAAGTCCTAATAGTTATTGCTGAAGAACATCTTGCAAAATCATAATAAAACCCACACGTGTTGGTCCATTTGTAACATTAATTTGCACAGGGTTCTGTGGGAAACTCACCAGGCTCCGAGGAGTGTTCCCCAACCCCCAGGCATTTCTAGGCATTACTATTGTCAGGCTGAGACTGGCACAAAACGGGCACATATTTTGGGCTTCCCTGGTGGCTCAGCTGGTAAAGAATCCACCTGCAATGTGGGAGACCTGGGTTTAATCCCTGGGTTGGGAAGATCCCCTGGAGAAGGGCATGGCAACCCACTCCATTATTCTTGCCTGGAGAATCTCCATGGACAGAGGAGCCTGGTGGGCTACAGTCCATGGGGTCACAAAGAGTTGGACACGACTAAGCAACTAAGCATGAAGGTTGTTGTCAAAGATAAAGACAGATACTAGTTAAAGGTGGTGAAGACAGATTTTATCCCATACTATTACAAGACGGGAAAGAGACCTTGGTATTGAACTGATCTCAACTCTGGATACAACAAAGACAACTGGGATTTGTAGCCCGTGAGTGGAGAGAGGTGGTCAGTGGTTGGAAAGTTACTAAGAGGGAACATCAGTGGGAAGCGGGTGTTGACAGAAATAATCTATAATAGGAATAGAAAAGTTTTATTTCAGCCAAACTGAGGATGATAGCCTGGGAGACAGCCTCAGAGGTAGCTCTGAGGAACTGCCCTGGAGAAGCATGTTTTTCACCAGAGTTTTATATCTTGTCAGAAGAAAGAACATCAAACAGACAGGTACATTCATTCAAGGCTTGCAAAAAACCCCCCACAAAACCCAGACCAACATGTGCACAGTGAGTCAGTATGGCCTTGGTACCTGGGAAGGGAGTCTTATCACCAAAGGAGTACTAGTAATGGCAATCCCAAAGAAGGCATTTAATCTTTATCTTTTTAGAAAAAGATGTTTACTTATTTGACTGTATGAGGTCTTGGTTGTGACAAGTGGGATCTTCATTCTATGTGTCTTTTGTTGTGGCATGTGGGCTCTGGAGCTCACAGGCTCAGAAGTTGCAGCATGCAGGCTTAGTTGCTCTGTGGCATGTTGGACGGGGTCAAATCCATGTCCCCTGCATTGCAAGGTGGATTTTTAACCACTGGACCACCGAGGATGACCATAATCTTTATCTCTAAAACAGACATGCTTTACGTCTGATCGATGCAAATTTTTCTTTAATGATTAAAGCAGATGTACAAGGTATGTTTGATAGACCATGAACCAGCTACTTTAGTTAGCATGAAATTCAAGTTATATCATGTATAAGCCAGAATGACGGTTACCATATATCGATATTTGAAAATTCCATCCACTAGGGTGTCCCTGGTGGCTCAGATGGTAAAGAATCTGCCTGCAGTGCAGGAAACCTGGGTTCGATCCCTGGGTTGGGAAGAACCCCTGGAGAAGGGAATCACTATCCACTCCAGTACTCTGGCCTGGAGAATTCCATGGACTGTATAGTCCATGGGGTCCCAGAGAGTCCGACATGACTGAGTGACTTTCACTTTCAGGGGGAGTCTTGCTTAACTGGCTGTCTTAGTCTGTTTGTTGCTGCTGCTGCTGCTGCTGCTAAGTCACTTCAGTCGTGTCTGACTCTATGCGAGCCCATAGACAGCAGCCCACCAGGCTCCCCCGTCCCTGGGATTCTCCAGGCAAGAACACTGGAGTGGGTTGCCATTTCCTTCTCCAATGCATTAAAGTGAAAAGTGCAAGTGAAGTCACTCAGTCGTGTCCGACTCTTCACGACCCCATGGACTGCAGCCTACCAGGCTCCTCCGTCCATGGGATTTTCCAGGCAAGAGTACTGGAGTGTGGTGCCATTTAGTCCTCTGTAATAGGATACCATACTGTTCATGGGGTTCTCAAGGCAAGAATACTGAAGTGGTTTGCCATTCCCTTCTCCAGTGGACCGCATTTTGTCAGAACTCTCCAACATGACCCATCCGTCTTGGGTAGCCCTGTATGGCATGGCTCATAGTTTCATTGAGTTAGACAAGGTTTTGGTCCATGTGATCAGATTGGTTAGTGTCAGGAAGCATTTAACAGGAGGCTTCCTGTGTGCTGTTTTGGATCTGTCAGGAATTCTCTGCTCCTTATTAATTCCTGAATACTCAGGAATTAAGAGGTGAGGGAAGCCTCTCCCTGGACTGAGGAATCCAGGCATTTCCTTCATTAGTGTTTCTATATGGTGATAAGCAACCTCTTCCTTGTGAACCATATGGTAAAAGTGATTATTTACAAATCTCTCTCTTTAATATGGATTGCCTATGTTTTGTAAGTCATGGAATTTTAATCTTTATCTTTGCTGAGAATAACTACCTTGTAAGACAGTATATATGCCCACACCATGTTGATTAAAACACCTTGGCTCCATCAGAGCTCTGGTCTCCGTGTCTGTCTTTCTCTTTCTTTCTCTCTCTCTCAGGCTATTTCTTTGGAGCGCAGAGACTCTCTGAGTTCACTTTCCTGCCCAGGCTTCTAAGACCCTCTTGAGAAGGCGCTCTGCGCCTTCACCCCATCGAGAGGGCGCCTGAGGCTTCCATGAACAGAGCAAGCCCCATGCCAGGGGCTTTACTGGCTTTCTGTGTAAACCAAGGAATATCAGCCTCTTTCTCTCCTTTACTTTCTTATCATCAACTCCAGACCACCAGGCTCTGGTCCATTAAAGGACCTCAACAGGTTAATTTTCTGTGATTGTGATTTTCAGTCTGTCTGCCCTCTGATGGAGAAGGTAAGAGGCTTATGGAAGCTTCCTGATGGGAGAGACTGACTGAGGGGAAAGCAGAGACATTACTTTGCCAACAACGGTCTGTCTAGTGAAGGCTATGGTTTCTCCAGTGGTCATGTATGGATGTGAGAGTTGGACTATAAAGAAAGCTGAGCACCAAAGAGTTGATGCTTTTGAACTGTGGTGTTGGAGAGGACTCTTAAGAGTCCCTTGGACTGCAAGGAGATCCAACCGATCCATCCTAAAGGAGATCAGTCCTGGGTGTTCATTGGAAGGACTGATGCTGAAGCTGAAACTCCAATACTTTGGCCACCTGATGCGAAGAATTGACTAATTTGAAAAGACCCTGATGCTGGGAAAGATTGAAAGTGGAAGGAGAAGGGGATGACAGAAGATGAGATGGTTGGATGGCATTACTGACTCAATGGACATGGGTTTGGGTAAACTCCAGGAGTTGGTGATGGACAGGGAGGCCTGGCATGCTGCAGTCCTTGAGGTTGCAAAGAGTCAGACATGACTGAGTGACTGAACTGAACTGAATAGGATACCATAGAGGGACCAGGGACCAAACTTGATCACTCAAGAGCTTTTGTGTTTTATCAAAGTATAAAAAGGGACACAGAAAGCTTCTGACATCGACTTCAGGAGGGGGACAGAGAATGCCCCCCCTTGCCAGTTTATCAAGGGAGCTATATACTTTATTACAGTAAAGAGTCTTAGCAGACCCACTCCCATAATATTAGTTAACCAGATTAGAACAAACAACAGAAAGGTCTTACTAGACCCACTCCTAAAACATAAGATTAGAGAACAAAATTAGTCAGAAGGTTCTTGTTAAGGAGAAACATGTCCTTGAGCAAGATACATTGTTATATAGACTAAGACAAAGCAATGAAGGAAAAAAGTTTATCCTTTTCTCCTCCTCGAGAGCCCCAGACCGCTTTCTCCTCCTTGGGGACCCTGGACTTCTTATCAACCTACCTAAGAATTGACTCTCTCAGTGGCTTATAAACAACAGACATTTCTCACAGTTCTGGAGGCTGGAAGTCTAAGATCAAAGTGCTGACAGGTTTGGTGAGAACTCACCTTATGGTTCATGGACTTGCCTTCTTACTGTGTCCCCACATGGAATCGGGGAGCTCTCTGGGGTTTCTTTAGCTTTACCTTCCTGACCTAATCACCTCCCACAAAGGCCCCACCTTCTCATACCAGCACCTTGGGGGTTAAATTTTAATATATGAATTTTGGGAGGCCATCAAATGGTCTACAGCCTGCCTAACAGGATTTTTTCTCAAGGTAGGTCAAGGATGCACAAATACAAGGATGTACATATAAGCCAAAGGTAGGGGATAAAAAACTAGACATCATGGGTTGGGGGCATTGAGTATCTCTTACTAAATTGACCTAGCATGATCCTTTGTTAAAGGCACTGCCCAGGATGAACACAGAAGCCCAAGATGAACATAGAAGCCTTGTCTAGATGAGGGCTCAGAAGAGCCTGGCTGGAATTTGGTCAAGAAGAGTCTTTAACATGATTAAACTTGAACTTGCATTAAGAATTCGGGGCACTGCAAGTTGCCCTCTGGTTTGTGGGAGCTGATGTGCATTTGCATGCTTTGCTGTGACATCCAGAATGACTGGGAGAACTGTCAGCATTCTTAGAAACTTTGAAGTTGGTATTTTATGGAATGTAATATTGGGAAAATTGAAATGCATACAGTATCACTTTGGGGGTGTCATTCCACAGAGCTGTTGGGTCTTGGTGTCAGATGAGACCCTGATGTTCTACCCGTCTTGTCAAAGTGGGGTCCTTCATACAGTTATCCTCAAAACAGGCACCCACCTCCTGGTGAATAAGATGTATGCCTATCCTCTTCGGGAATCAGGTGGGAATGGGCTTAGGTCAAGTATCTGCAGCCCTGCAACGTCCAGGCCTGGTTCCAGGTGTTCCTTTTAAAATAACAGAGTACTCCTCTCTTTCTTCTATCTCATGTAGTCCTTCAATATCCGGAGGTATCCATTTGTTTCCCCCACACTTTACCCACTGACCCTCTCCAACAGGTTGTCCATTCTTTAGCCGTTCTGCCTTGGCCTGGTTTCCAGACATTCCACTAACACGATGGTTTTTCTCTGTAGTTACCATAGACAGCCTGCTGTACCTGTAAGGAGTTTGTTGTAGTAACAAACAGCCCCACATCCTGACGATGCACCAAACAAAGGTTATTTCTCACATCTACTGTATGTGCATCATGGGCCTTGTAGGGGAGGGGAAAAACATTTTCCACCCATCCTCTTACGCTTTCCCAAGCTTTATGAATTAAACTGACAGCAGACAGATTAGTGAAAGTGAAAGTCGCCCAGTCGTGTCTGACTCTTTGTGACCCCATGGACTGTCCGTGGAATTCTCCCAGCCAGAATACTGGAGCGGGTAGCCTTTCCGTTCTCCAGGGGATCTTCCCAACCTAGGGATTGAACCCAGGTCTCCTGCATTGCAGGCGGATTCCTTACCAGCTGAGCCACCAGGGAAGCCCAAGAACACTGGAGTGGGTTAATAGAAGAAAAGGATACCGATTTTTCTCATATGTTTTTAAGTCTATGTATATGGCCACTCCTAGAAAGAATTGAAAACAGAAATTGGTGGCTACACCCTGGGATTATTTACCATTTTTTTAAAAAAGGACAATAAACTGGGGAGAAGTGACTAGACTAAGAAAACGGGATCTGTACTTCTGGGTTTGGAGGAGGGGATTGTGGGAAGGTAACTAAGGAAATGTGTGAAAGTGAAAGAAAGTTAGTCATTTAGTCATGTCCGACTCTTTGTGACCCCATGAACTATAGACCACCAGGCTCCTCATTCCATGGAATTCTCCAGGCAAGAATACTGGAGTGAAATGCCATTTCCTTCTCCAGGGGATCTTCCTGACCCAGGGATCAAACCCAGGTCTCCCACATTGTGGGCAGACTCTTTACCAACTGAGCCACCAGGGAAGCCACAGGAAATGTATGGGAGTAACCAATGACAGATAAGGGCTTTTGTGCAGACTCGTCTCAGTCCCATCTCAGGTGATGAGTCCCTCTCCTTTTTTTCCTGGTATGAGAGAGAGGGAGTACCTTTACAAATGGAGATTTTCTATAAAAATGGGAAACTTCTGCCCTGCTTATAAGCAGAGTGAAGTGAAAGTCACTCAGTCGTGCCTGACTCTTTGTGACCCTGTGGACTATAAAGTCCATGGAATTCTCCAGGCCAGAATGCTGGAGTGGGTGGCGTTTCCCTTTTGTAAACAGAGAGAGAAGCTCAAATTCATCAGTAGAGCAAAGGAGCATATTTTGGGGTGGCGTGTCCTGAGCCCCTTTAGCCTCTCTGGGGATTTTACTTCAATGCATCTTCTTTGAGGAGGCCAGTTTACAGACTCTACCATCTGGAACATTGCCAACTGCCAGGATGGGGGTCACCAGCTCTCAAAGCCAGTTACTCCAGAAAATGCCAGTGGGTGACCCTCTGGCTTAAAAAAACCCTCAGTTATTTTGAGCCACTGGGACCCAAGACACAGGTCTCCTTAGTGACGGCTAGTAGCATCTGTTTGGGCCTCAGCTACCTTAGGAAGTGGTAGCAACCCAGTGGACATCCCAGTCCAGGCAGCCTGAGAACACGGAGCTTGTCTGGACTCTCCTCTGTTGGATTTGTGGGCTCACTGCAACAGCTAACTCCCAGCAGAGGGGCTGTGCACAGTCTCCTGGGATAAGGGAGAAGACAGCAAGCTGATACACGACCCTTCAGTCCACGATGGCCCAGAGCTGATTTTACTAGATGCAGAGGATTTTTCTGTTTAGGTATCCGGGGTTACCCATTTCTGGAAGCCTTTCTTCCCAGATGAGAGCCGCTATGACTCTCTGTCCAGTTTGTACTCTCTGTATCTGGGAAGCGATGAATGTGAGCCAGGGCTCCTTCCTCTGCTTCATTCAGTTTCTACCTGCATTCTTTCTCAAGGACAGGGCAGGTGGGCCATCAGAAAGAGTTCCTGGGGGGTCCATCAGACAAGAAACCTGTATGTCCTCATAAGGAGGGGGACAGGCAAGTGGTGACCTATTGGAAAACTCTGTTCTGCCTAGATTGCAGTACCAGCTTCCTGGATCCAGGTCCTATGGAGAGGGAAGAGGGGAGATGTTGCTTAAGGTATAAACTTGTAACCAGTAGATAAATAAGTCCTAGAGATCTATTGCACAGTATAATGATTATGGTCACCAGTTCTGTATTATAAACCTAAAGTTGCTAAGAGATTAGATCTTAATTGTTCCTTCTACAAATAAGCAATGCTGATTATGTGATATTAATAAGTAGTGTTAATTAAGAGGTGTTAATTAGTGTTATGGTTGTAATTATATTGCAATATATAAATGTATCAAATCAACACATACACCCTACATTCATGCATTGTTATATGCCAATTATGGGCTTCCCTGTGTGGATCACAATAAACTGTGGAAAATTCTGAAAGAGATGTGAATACCAGATCACCTGACCTGCCTCTTGAGAAACCTATATGCAGGTCAGGAAGCAACAGTCAGAAGTGGACATGGAACAACAGACTGGTTCCATATAGGAAAAGGAGTATGTCAAGGCTGTATATTGTCACCCTGCTTATTTAACTTATATGCAGAGTACATCATGAGAAACGCTGGGCTGGAGGAAGCACAAGCTGGAATCAAGATTGCCAGGAGAAATATCAATAACCTCAGATATGCAGATGACACCACCCTTATGGCAGAAAGTGAAGAGGAACTAAAAAGCTTCTTGAAAGTGAAAGGAGAATGAAAAAGTTGGCTTAAAGTTCAACATTCAAAAAACTAAGATCATGGAATCCGGTCCCATCACTTCATGGGAAATAGATGGGGAAACAGGGGAAACAGTGTCAGACTTTATTTTTTTAGCCTCCAAAATCACTGCAGATGGTGACTGCAGCCATGAAATTAAAAGATGCTTACTCCTTGGAAGGAAAGTTATGACCAACCTAGATAGCATATTCAAAAGCAGAGACATTACTTTGCCAACAAAGGTCCATCTAGTCAAGGCTATGGTTTTTCCTGTGGTCATGTATGGATGTGAGGGTTGGACTGTGAAGAAAGCTGAGAGCTGAAGAATTGATGCTTTTGAACTGTGGTGTTGGAGAAGACTCTTGACAGTCCCTTGGACTGCAAGGAGATCCAACCAGTCCATCCTAAAGGAGACCAGTCCTGGAATTTCTTTGGAAGGAATGATGCTAAAGCTGAAACTCCAATACTTTGGCCACCTCATGGGAAGAGTTGACTCATTGGAAAAGACCCTGATGCTGGGAGGGATTGTGGGCAGGAGGAGAAGGGGATGACAGAGGATGAGACGTCTGGATGGTATCACTGACTCAATGCACATGAGTTTGAGTGAACTCCGGGAGTTGGTGATGAACAGAGAGGCCTGGCATGCTTCGATTCATGGGGTCGCAAAGAATCAGACACAACTGAGCAACTGAACTAACTAACTAACTGGTAGCTCAGCTGGTGAAGAATCCACCTGCAATGCAGGAGACCCCGATTTGGTCCCTGGGTCAGAAAGATCTGCTGAGGGGATAGGGTACCCACTCCAGTATTCTTGGGCTTCCCTGGTGGCTCAGCTGGTAAAGAATCTGCCTGCAATGCAGGAGCCCTGTGTTCTATCCCTGTGTTGGGAAGATCCCCTGGAGAAGGGAAAGGCTACCCACTCCAGTATTCTGGCCTGGAGAATTCCATGGACTGTATAGTTCATGGGGTCACAAAGAGTCAGACATGACTGAACGATTTTCGCTCACTTCACTATGGCAATTTTATGTCAATAGGAGTTTTGCAGATGGTTCTATAGAGTCTCTTTGAACTAAAAAGGAAGTTGCTGGTCTTGACCCTGGGTGGCACGTCACGTGGTGAGCAGGAGAACCTCAGATTTTGGCCGCTCCTTGGTTAAAGGAGGGCCTCATGGTATAAATCATACCTGCTATTCTGTGACCTCTTGAGGCACAAGTCTTATAAAGGTGCCATGGAGGAGAAATCATCTGTGAGAACTCAGAAAGACCTGTTGGCTGAGTGACCACTGGTGACAGTAAGAGGAAAGTTGACTTTTATTTTAAGCAAATTCATGGTGTTGTCCGATAAACATAAGACAGGAAAAGAAAGAACATCTATCTGGAAAAGCAGACATTGGCCTTTTGTTTAAACATGTACCTGGATCGGTTTTATTCTGGGAAAGAGTTCAGTCATTTCCAGTCATACTTACCTTGTAATAGTAGACATAAGACATGTTTCAGAATTTACGTGGCTGCTGTTACTTATATATTTTTTTAATTTTATTTTCAGAAACCATGGAAATGGTAAAAAACTTAACTCCAAAAGGCTGATAGTGAAATTTTGAGTCTCTCTCAACTGAAGGTTTTCTCAGTTCCAAGTTTCCATTTTTGAGATTGAATTTCTTGTATATTCTTTAAAAGGTGCATATTCAAGGGTGTATTATTTTTATCTAAATGATGCCATATTATGCATACTGTTCTACAACTTGCCTTTAGTTAAACCTACCAAGTTACCAGGACATGTAAGAACTATCTGATTCTTCTTAATGACTTCACATTTTCCCCTTTGAAGCTTTTAGATTGTTTCCAATTATTTTATCATGAAGGTGATATATTTTTCTGCCCAGTAACCTGAGGCAAACAAATAGGACATTAATAATGAATGTCTTGGGCTGATACAATATTTTTACAAATACTTCTTACATATCCCACATCATGCTGGTATGAGGGCAACAGGTTTTGTACAACCTGATGTACAAAAGAAAATACAAATTAAAAATAAACAACTTAATTCTCTCTGTGGAAATTAAGGGGACATGTCCCCCCTTCTTTTTCTTTCGTAATTTCTTTCTCTGCCCTTTTCACATCTATGTAAATCTTTTTAGTGGCTAAACTTTCTAGTCTCATATCTCAGGAATGTTTCCCCAAGCACCTGGAACTCATCTCTGAAACATAATTGTAGGGAAGGAAAAAACTTTTCCTCTCCCCTCTTAGATTCAGTATCTGAGGCCTGCAAATTAACATGACAAAAGACAGATTAACAGGGGAAAAGGCATTCAAATTGTATTGATGTTAATATTTTTACATGCTTGTGGAGACTTATAGCAAAAAGTGAAAATCCAAGAAATGGTTTGACTCAGAAGCTTATATATCATTTTACCAAAAGGTATTATATTGTGGGAAGATGAGTAACAAATGTATGGCAGGTAAATGTCATTTAATAAGGTTTGTTTGTTACTTATCAGGGTGCTAACTTTCCATCTTCTTCATGCCCATAAAATTCCCTCAGGAAGGGGCTTTCTGGCAGTCCTAATTTCTCAGAAGTGTCTGCTTTTAGTTAGATAAGGGAAGCTCTGAGAAGGTATATTTCTACATCTATTGATTCTCAGTTGGCATCAGCTCAAAATAATCCATATGCCAAAGTGGCATAGTTTGGGGTGGCATATTTGGACCCTCTTAATAATCATCAATGAATATAATGCCCATTTCCCAACTTCCTTGGAGGAAATGAGCCTAACTATCCCTTGCAAAATGTATCTGAAGTATCGAATGGGTTGCATCTACTCAGCTCTGTAAAAGAATGAAATTTCTTACAAGCAACTATAGTTGCCAATAAAATGGACAACCTGTAAGAAATGGACAAATTCTTAGAAAAGTACAACATTCCAAGACCGAACCAGAAAGAAATAGAAATCATGAACAGACCAATCACAAGTAATAAAATTGAAACTGTGATTTAAAAACTTTCAAACAAACAAAAGTCCAGGACCAGATAGCTTCACAGGCGAATTCTATCAAACATTTAGAGAAGAACTAACATCTCTCCTTCTCAAACACTTCCCCAAAAAATGCAGAGGCAGGAACACTCCCAAATTCATTCTGTGAGGTTGCTATCATCCTAATGCCAAAACCAGACAAATATATCAAAAAAGAAAACAAGAAAATTATAGACCAATATCACTGATGAACATAGCCATATGTTGAGGTCCCTTAATGGACCAGAGCCTGATGGTCCGGAGTCGACGGTAAGAAAGTAAAGGAGAGAAAGAGGCTGATATTCCTTGGTTTACACAAAAAGCCAATAAAGTCCCTGGCACGGGGCTTGCTCTGTTCATGGAGGCCTCAGGCGCCCTCTCGATGGGGTGAAGGCGCAGAGCGCCTTCTCAAGAGGGTCTTAGAAGCCTGGGCAGGAAAGTGAACTCAGAGAGCCTCTGCACTCCAAAGAAATAGCCTGAGAGAGAGAGAAAGAAAGAGAAAGACAGACACGGAGACCAGAGCTCTGATGGAGCCAAGGTGTTTTAATGAACATGGTGTGGGCATATATACTGTCTTACAAGGTAGTTATTCTCAGCAAAGATAAAGATTAAAATTCCAGACTTACAAAACATAGGCGATCCATATTAAAGAGAGAGAGAGTTGTAAACAATCACTTTTACCATATGGTTCACAAGGAAGAGGGTGCTTATCACCGTATAGAAACACTAATGAAGGAAATGCCTGGATTCCTCAGTCCCGGGAGAGGCTTGCCTCTCCTCTTATTCCTGAGTATTCAGGAATTAATAAGGAACATAAATTCCTGACAGATCCAAAACAGCACACAGGAAGCCTCCTGTTAAATGCTTCCTGACAGCCATAAAAATTCTCAACAAAATACAAGCAAATAAATCTAACAACGCATTAAAAGGATCATACACCACAATCAAGTGAGATTTTCCCCAGGGATGCAAGAATTGTTCAACATATGCAAATCAATCAACATGATACACCAAATTAACACTGAAGAGTAAAAATATGATCATCTCAATAGATGCAGAAAAAGTTTTTGACAAAATTCTATACCCATTTGTGATGAAAACTCTCTAGAAAATGGGTATAGAGGGAATCTATCTCAACAGAGTAAAAGCCATATTTGATAAACCCACAGCAAACATCATTCTTAATGGTGAAAAACTGAAAGCATTTCCCCCTAGATCAGGAAAAAGACAAGGATGTCCATTTTCACCACTATTATCCAACATATTAACAGTTTTGGAAGTCCTAGCCACAGCAATCAGAGAAGAAAATGAAATAAAAGGAATCTAAAATGGAAAAGGAGTAAAATTGTCACTGTTTGCAGATGACGTGATACTATACACAGAAAATCCTAAAGATGCCACCAGAAAACTGCTGTGCTTAGTCAGTCAGTTGTGTCCAACTCTTTGTGACCCCATGGACTGCAGCCTACAAGGTTCCTCTGTCCATGAGGATTCTCCAGGCAAGAATACTGGAGTGGGTTGCCATGACCTCCTCCAGGGGATCTTCCCAATCCAAGAATCAAACTCAGGTCTCCCTCATTGGAGGTGGATTCTTTACCATCTGAGCCACCATGGAAGCTCTAAGAAAACTACTAGAGCTAATCAATGAATTTGGTAAAATTACAGGATACAGAATTAATGCACATCTGGTCCTGGATTTTTGTTTGTTTGGAATTAATGCACAGATGTCTCTTGTAGTCTTCATGACACTTTGGACTATAGCACACCAAGCTCCTCTGTCTATGGGATTTTAGACTAGAATACTGGAGTGTTTGCTATGACCAGTGCCTTCTCGGCAAAACTCTGTTAGCCTTTGCCCTGCTTCATTTGTACTCCAAGGCCAAACTCGCCTGTTACTCCAGGTATCTCTTCACTTCCTATTTTTGCATTCCTATGCAAAAAAAGGACATCTTTTTAGGTGTTTGTTCTAGAAGGTCTGGTAGGTCTTCATAAAACTGTTCAACTTCAGCATTAGTGGTTGGGGCATAGACTTGGATTACTATGCTACATATTACTACATATGTACATAATACTACATATGACTATGACATTGAATGGTTTCCCTTGGAAATGAATCAAGGTCATTCTGTCGTTTTTGAGATTGCACTGCATTTCAGACTCTCTTGTTGACTATGAGGGCTATTCCATTTCTTCTAAGGGATTCTTGCCCACAGTAGTAGATATAATGGTCATCTGAGTTAAATTTGCCCATTCCGGTCCATTTTAGTTCACTGATTCCTAAAATGTTGATGTTCACTCTTGCCATCTGTTTGACTGCTTCCAATTAACCTTGATTCATGGACCTTAATTCCAGGTTCCTATGTAGTATTGTTCTTTACGGCATCAGACTTAACTTTCACCACAAGACACGTCTACAACTGGGCATCATTTCCACTTTGGCTCAGCCTCTTCATTCCTTCTGGAGCTTTCTCTGCTCTTCTCCAGTAGCATATTGGACACCTACCAACCTAGGGGGTTGGGTTCATCTTTCAGTGTCCTATCTTTTTGCCTCTTCATACTGTTCATGGGGTTCTCAAGGCAAGAATGCTGAAGCGGTTTGCCATTCCCTTCTCCAGTGGACCATGCTTTGTCAGAACTCTCCACCATGATCCATCTGTCTTGGATGGCCCCACATGGCATGGCTTATAGTTTCATTGAGTTACAGAAATCTGTGATCCATGTGATCATTTTGGTTAGTTTTCTGTGATTGTGGTTTTCATTCTGTCTGCTCTCTGATGAAGGGTAAACTTATAAGAGGCTTGTGGAAGCTTCCTGACGGGAGGGACTGGCTGTGAGGAAAACTGGGTCTTGCTCTGGTGGGCAGGGCTGTGCTCATTAAATTTTTAGTCCAATTTTCTACTGATGGGGGGGTGTGGGTGGTGGAGGGGGTGGCCTGAGGCCAAACTGTGGTAGGGGTATGGTGGTAATTTTGACCTTGAACAAAAGGACTTATGCCAGCATGCTGCACCCCCAGGACTGCTGCCATCAGTGCCCTGACCCTGTGGCAGGCCACTTTTGACTCATGCCTCCACCAGACTCCAAAACACTCACAGGCAAGTCTGGCTCCGTCTCTTGCAGGGTCACTGCTCCTTTCTCCTGGGCCCTGATGTGTACAAGGCTTTATTGTGCCCCAGAAGAGTCTCTTTGTCCCCAGTCTTGTGGAAGTTCTGTAATCAAATCCTGCTAACTTTCAAAGTCAGATTCCCTTGGGATTTTTAGTCCCTTCACCAGATTCCCAGGTTAAACCAGAAGTCTGTTGTGGGGCCTAGAAGTTTTGCAACAGTGGGAGAACTTCTTTGGTATAATCGTTCCCCAGTTTGTAGATCACCCACCTGGTAGCTCTAGAGTGGGGCTAATGCAGTCCCCTTTAAGAGGGCTTGCACCACACACCGTGCTCCCAGGCTGCTGCTGCCCCGTCCCCATCGCAGGCCACTGCTGGCGCACGCCTCCCCAGGACATCATCAAACACTCACAGGCGGGTCTGGCTCAGTCTCCTATGGGGTCACTGCTCCTTTCACTGGGTCCTGGTGCCCGCAAGGTTTTACTTGTGCCCTCCAAAAATCTCTGGTAGGTATGAGGTTTGATTTTAAATGTGGTTGTGCCCCTCCTATGGTCTTGTTGCAGCTTCTCCTTTGTTCCTGGACATGGGTTTTTTTTTTTTTTGGAACTTATAACAAAATTCAGACTTAAAAAAGTAGGGAAAAGCCACTAGGCCATTCAGGTATGACCTACATAAAATCCCTTATGATTATACAGTGGAAGTGACAAATAGATTCAAGGAATTAGGCCTGGTAGACAGAGCACTTGAAGAACAATGGCCAGAAGTTCGTAAAATGGTGCAGGAGGTGGTGATCAAAACTATCCCCAAGAAGTAGAAATGCAAAAAGTCAAAATGGTTGTCTGAGAAGGCCTTACAAATAGCTGAGAAAAGAAGTGCAAAGCAAATGAGAAAAGGAAAGATATATTCATCTGAATGCAGAGTTCCAAAGAATAGCAAGGAAAGATAAGAAAGCCTTAAGTAAACAATGCAAATAAACAGAGAAAAACATTAGAATGGGAAAGACTAGAGATCACTTCAAGAAAATTAGAGATACCAAGGGAACATTTAATGCAAAGATGGGCACAACAAAAGAAAGAAATGGTATGGACCTAATAGAAACAGAAGGGATTAAGAAGAGGTGGCAAGACTATACAGAAGAACTATACACAAAAGGTCTTAATGACCAGGACAACCACAATGGTTTAGGCACTCACCTAGAGCCAGACATCCTGAGTGTGAAGTCAGGTGGGCCTTAGGAAGCATTACTACAAACAAAGCTAGTGGAGGTGATGGAATCCCAGCTGAGCTATTTCAAATCCTAAAATTTGATTCTATTAAAGTGCTGCACTCAATATACCAGCAAATATGGAAAACTCAGCAGTAGTCACAGGACTGGAAAAGGTCAGTTTTTATTCCAATCCCAAAGAATGGCAGTGACAAAGAATGTTCAACTTACTGCACAATTGCATTCATTTTACATGCTAACAAGGTAATGTTCAAAATCCTTCAAGTTAGACTTCAACAGTACGTGAGCCGATAAATTCCAGATGTACAAGTTTGATTTAGAAAAGGCAGAGGAGCCAGAGATCAGATTAGCAACATCTGTTGGATCATAGAAAAAGCAAGGGAATTTCAGAAAAACATCTACTTCTGCTTCATTGATGATGCTAAAGCCTTTGACTGTCTGGATGACAACAAACTGTGGAAAATTCTTACAGAGATGGGAATACCAGACCACCTTACCTGCCTCCTGAGAAACCTGTATGCAGGTCAAGAAGCAACAGTTAGAACTGGACATGGAACAACAAACTGGTTTCAAATTGGGAAAGGAGTACATCAAGACTGTATATTGTCACACTGCTTATTTAACTTCTATGCAGAGTACATCATGCAAAATGCCAGGCTGAATGAAGCACAAGCTGGAATCAAAATAGCCAGGAGAAATATCAATAACCTCAAACATACAGATGACACCAACTTAATGGCAGAAAGCAAAGAGGAACTAAAGAGCCTCTTGAAAATGAAAGAGGAGAGTGAAAAAACTAACTTAAAATTCAACATTCAGAAAACTAAGGTCATGGTATCTGGTCCTACCACTTCAGGGCAAATAGGTGGGGAAAAATGGAAATAATGACAGATTTTACTTTCTTGGGCTCCAAAATCACTGTGAATGGTGATTGCAGCCACAAAATTAAAATACACTTACTCTTTGGAAGAAAAGCTATGACTAACCTAGACAGCATACTAAAAAGCAGAATCATCACTTTGCCAATAAAATCTGTCTAGTCCAATCTATGGTTTTTCCAGTAGTCTTGTATGGAGGTAATAGTTGGACCATAAAGAAGGCTGAGCACTTTAGAATTGATGTTTTCTAACTGTTGTGCTAAAGACTCTTGAGAGTCCCTTGGACAGCAAGGAGATCAAACCAGTCAATCGTAAAGGAAATCAACACTGAATATTCATTGGAAAGACTGATGCTGAAGCTGAAGCTTCAATCCTTTGGCCAGCTGATACAAAGAGCTGACTCACTGGAAAAGACCCAGATGCTGGGAAAGATTGAGGGCAGGAGGAGAAGGGGAAGATAGAGGATGAGATGGTCGGATGCATCATCGACTCAATGGACATGAGTTTGAGATAGTGAAAGATAGGGAAGCCTGGCGTGCTGCAGTCCATGGGGTGGCAAAAAAGAGTTGGACATTACTGAACAACAACAACATACGGAAGTGGGTTGCCATTTCCTCTTCCAGAGAATCTTCCTGACCCAGGGTTCAAACCTGCGTCTCCTGCATTGGGAGGCAGATTCTTTATCTACTGAGCCATGGGGGATGCCATTCTTACACTAACAATGAAAGACCAGAAGGAAAAATTAAGGAAAAAAATTCCAATTACCATTGCAACCAAATGAATCAAATGCCTGGGAATAAACCTACCTAAAGAGGCAAAAGGCCTGTACTCAGAAAACTATAAAATACTGATGAAATACATCAGAGATGACACAAACACATGGAGATACGTTCCATGTTCTTGGAATGAAAGAATCAATGTTGTGAAAATGACTATACTGCCCAAGGCAATCTACACATTCAGTGCAATCTCTATCAAACTATCAGTGGCATTTTCCAGATAATTAGAACAACAACAACAACAAATCTGTACAACTTATATGGAAACAGAAAAGACCCTGAATAGGAAAAGCGATTTTGAGAAAGAAAAACTGAGCTAGAGGAAATCAGGCTCCCGGACTTCAGACTATAAAACAAAGCTACAGTAATCAAGACAGTAGGACATGGGCACAAAAATAGAAATATAAATCAATGGAACGGGATAGAAAGCCTGGAGATAAATCCACACACCTGTGTCACCTGGTCTGTGCATCTATGCACTGTTATCACCTAGGCTATGATCATTAGATGAGAATATACAATGGAGAGAAGACAGCCTCTTCAATAAGTGGTGCTGGGAAAACTAGACAGCTACATGTAAATGAAATTAGAACACTTCCTTCTACCATACATGAAAATAAACTCAAAATGGATTAAAGACATAAATATAAGGCCAGACACTCTAAAACTTTTAAAGGAAAACATAGAACATTCTTTGACATAAATTACAGCAATATCTTTTTTGACCCACTTCCTAGAGTAATGAAAATAAGCAATTGTGATATAATTAAACATAAGCTTTTACATAGCAAAGGAAACCATGAAGAAGATGAAAACACAACTCTCAAATGGGAGAAAAAATTGCAGATGAAGCAACTGACAAAGCATTAATCTCCAAAACATACAAGCAGCTCATGCATTTCAGTATCGGGGGGAAAAAAAAAAGAATTTAAAAATGAGGAGGAAGAACTAAACAAACATTTCTCCAAAGAAGGCATAGATGGATAACAGACACATGAAAAGATGTTCAACATCTCTCATTATTAGAGAAATGCAAATTAAAACTCCATGAGGGGCTTCCTTGGTGGCTTTAGTGGCAAAGAATCTGCCTGCCAATGCATGAGGCATGAGTTCAATCCCTGTTCCGGGAGGATCCCACATGCAGCTAAGCCTCTGCACCACACTACTGAGCCTGTGCTCTACATCCTGGGAGCTGCAACAACTGAAGCCCACATGCCCTTAAGCCTGTGCTCTGCCGCAAGAGAAAAGTGAAATGAGAAGCAACTAGAGAGTACCCCCCTCTGGCCACAAATTCGAGAAAAGCCTGTGCAGCCATGAAGAACCAATGCAGCCAAAATAAATAAATTTATTAAAAAATTGCTTGAGGTATCGATACCGAAATCAGGCTGATTATATTCTTTGCAGCCAGTGATGGAGAAGCTCTATGCAGTTAGCAAAAACAAGGCCTGGACATTACTGTGGCTCACACCATGAGCTCCTTATTGCAAAGATGAGGCTTAAATTGAAGAAAGCAGGGGAACTACTAGGCCATTCAGGTATGACCTGAATAAAATCTCTTACAATTATGCAGTGCAAGTGACAAATAGATTCAAAGGATTATGCCTGGTAGACAGAGTGCCTGAAGATATATGGATGGAGGTTCGTAACACTGTGCAGTAGGCATTGACCAAAACCTTCCCAAAGAAAAAGAACTGCAAGAACGCAAAACGCTTGTCTCAGGAGGCTTTACAGATAACTGAGAAAAGAAGTGAAAGGCAAAGGAGAAAGGGAAGGATACACCCCACTGAATACAGAATTCCAGAGAACAGCAAGGAAAGATAAGAAAGCCTTCTTAAGTAAACAATGCAAAGAAATAGAGAAAAACAATAGAATGGGAAGACTAGAAATCTCTTCAAGAAAATTGGAGATATCAAGGGGATATTTCAAGCAAGGATGAACACAATAAAGGACAGAAATTTTAAGTACCTAACAGAAGCAGAAAATATTAAGAGGTGGTGAGAATACACAGAACTATATATAAAAAGTCTTAATAACCATGATGGTGGGGTCACTCACATAGAGCCAGACATTCTGGACTGTGAGGTCAAGTGGGCCTTAGGAAGAATTACTATGAACAAAGCTAGTGAAGGTGATGGAATTCCAGCTCAGCTATTTAAAATCCTAAAAGATAGATGCTTTTAAACTGCTACAAACCATATGTCAGCAAATTTGGAAAACTCAGCAGTTGCCACAGGACTGGAAAAGGTTAGTTTTCATTCCAATCCCAAAGATAGGCAATGCCAAAGAATGTTCAAACTACCATGAAATTGTGCTCATTTCACATGCTAGCAAGGTTATGCTCAAAATCCTTCAAGCTAAGGTTCAGCAGTACTTGAACCAAGAAGTTCCAGATGTACAAGCTGGGTTTTGAAGAGGGAGAGGAATCAGAGATAAAACTGCCAATATTTATTGGATCATACAGAAAGCAATGGAGTTCCAGAAAATCATCTACTTCTCCTTCATTGACTATGCTAAATCCTCTCACTGTGTAGATCACACACACACACACACACACACACACACACACACACAAACTGGAAAATTCTTAATGAGATGGGAATACCAGACCATCTTACTTGTCTCCTGAGAAGCCTGTATGTAGGCAAAGAAGTAACAGTTAGAACTGGACATGGAACAACTAACTGGTTCAAAATTCGGAAAAGAGTATAATAAGGCTGTATATTGTCACCCTGCTTATTTAACTTATATGCAGAGTACATTATGCTGTCCTAGATGAATCACAAGCTGGAATCAGAATTGCTGGGAGAAATATCAACAACCTCAGATATGCAGATGAAACCACTCTGATGGCAGAAAGTGAAGAGGAACTAAAGAGCCTCTTGATGAAAGTGAAAGAAGAGAGTGAAAAGCCAAACCTCAGCATTCAAAAACAAAGATCATAGCATCTTGTCCCATCACTTTGTGGAAAATAGAAGGGGAAAAATTGCAAACAGTGACAGACTTTCCTTTCTTGGGCTCCAAAATCACCACAAATGGTGACTGTAGCCATGAAATTAAAAAAACCCTTGCTCCTTGGAAGGAAAGCCACGACAAACCTAGACAGTGTATCAGAAAGCAGAGACATCACTTTGCCAACAAAGGTCTGTATAGTCAAAGCTATGGTTTTTCTAGTAGTCATGTACAGATTTGAGAGTTGGACCATAAGGCAGGCTAAGGGCTGAAGAATTGATGCTTTCAAATTATGGTCCTGGAGAAGACTCTTGAGAGTCCCTTAGACAGCAAGGAGATGAAACTAGTCAATCCTAAAGGAAATCAATCCTGAATATTCATTGGAAGGCCTGATGCTGAAGCTCCAATACTTTGGCCACCTGACTGAAGAGTTGACTCATTAGAAAAGACCCCGATGCTGTGAAAGATTGAAGGCAAAAGGAGAAGAGGGTGGCAGAGGATGAGATGGTTGGATAGCATCACTGATTCAATTGACATGAATTTAAGTAAACGCCAGGAGATAGTGAAGGACAGGGAAGACTGGCATGCTGCCATCCATACCCTTATAAAGGGACAGATACAACTTAGTGATTGAATAACAACATATGTCAGAATCGCATAATAAAAACAAATCTATAAACAATAAATGCTGGAGAGAGTGTAGAGAGAAGGGAACCCTCTTACACTGTTGGGATACAGCTACTATGGAGAATAATCTGGAGGTTCCTTTAAAAACTAAAATAAAACTACCACATTTATGCAGAGAAAATCAGAATTCAAAAAAATGCATGCAATTCGAATGTTCATTGCAGCACTATTTACAGTAGCCAGCACATGGCAGTAACATAAATATCCATCAAAAAAGGAATGGATAAAGAAGATGTAATACGTACATACAGTGCAATAGTACTCAGCTATACGCCAACAGGTTCAGGTGTGCCTGTAGTCAGAGTGGACTCTTAGCACCATCACTGTCCTCTTTTTTAATGAGGTCCTCTAGGCAATGGCCACCAAGGCTTGCTGTACTAAAGCAAAGATGCAATTACGTCCTTTATTTTCTCTTCAGTTCAGTTCCATCTCTCAGTCATGTCCAACTCTTTGTGACCCCATGGACTGCAGCACGCCAGGCTTTCCTGTTCATCACCAACTCCCGGAGCTTGCTCAAACTCATGTGCATCAAATCGGTGATGCCATACAACTATCTCATCTTCTGTCAACCCTTTCTCCTCTCGCCTTCAATCTTTTCCAGCATCAGGGTCTTCTCTAATGAGTCAGTTCGTTGCATCAGGTAGCCAAAGTATTTGAGTTTCAGCTTCAGCATCAGTCCTTTCAATGAATATTCAGGACTGATTTCCATTAGGATGGACTGGTTGGATCTCCTTGCAGCCCAAGGGACTCAAGAGTCTTCTCCAGCCCCACAGTTCAAAAGCATCAATTCTTCAGTGCTCAGCTTTCTTTATGGTACAACTCTCACATCCATACATGACTACTGGAAAAACCATAGCTTTGACTAGATGGACCTTTGTTGGCAAAATAATGTCTCTGCTTTTTAATATGCTGTTTAGGTTGGTCATAGCTTTCTTTCCAAGAAGGAAGCATCTTAATTTCATGGCTGCAATCACCATCTGCAGCCATGGGAACCCCCCAAAATAAAGTCTCTCACTGTTTCCATTGTTTCCCCATCTTTTGCCATGAAGTGATGGGACTGGATGCCATGATCTTAGTGTTCTGAATACTGAGTTTTAAGCCAAGTTTTTCACTCTTCTCATTCACTTTCATCGAGAGGCTCTTTAGTTCTTTTCTTCTTTCTGCCATAAGGGTGGTGTCATATGTGTATATGAGATTATAATATGCCGGGAGATATTTCTCCTGGCAATCTTGATTCCAGCTTGTGTTTCATCCAGCCCTGCATTTTGCATGATGTACTCTGCATAGAAGTTAAATAAGCAAGTGACAAAATACAGCCTTGATATAATCCTTTCCCTACTTGGAACCAGTCTGTTGTTCCATATCCAGTTGTAACTGTTGCTTCTTGACCTGCATACAGATTTCTCAGGAGGCAGGTAAGGTAGTCTTGTAGTCCCTTCTGTTTAAGAATTTCCCACAGTTTGGGGGTACTCTTTCTACCCCCTTCTGATGCCTATGTCAGAAGCTTTCTCTATCTCCTTTAATCTTTAATAAAACTTTATTACACACACACACACAAAAAAAAAAAGAATTTCCCACAGTTTGTTGTGATCTATACAGTCAAAGACTTTGGCATAGTCAATAAAGCAGAAACAGATGTTTTTCTGTAACTCTCTTGCTTTTTCGATCATCCAGCAGATGTTGGCAATTTAATCTCTGTTTCCTCTGCCTTTTCTAAACCCAGCTTGAACATCCGGAAGTCCATGATTCATGTACTGTTAAAGCCTGGCTTGGAGAATTTTGAGCATTACTTTGCTAGCATTGAGATGAGTGCAATTGTGTGGTAGTTTGAACATTCTTTGGCATTGCCTTTCTTTGGGATTGCAATGAAAATGGACCTTTTCCAGTCCTGTGGCCACTGCTGAGTTTTCCAAATTTGCTGGCATATTGAGTGCAGCACTTGCACAGCATCGTCTTTTAGGATTTGAAATAGCTCATCATCTCCACTAGTTTTGTTTGTAGTGATGTTTCCTAAGGCCCACTTGACTTTGCTTTTCAGGGTGTCTGGGTCTAGGTTAGTGATCACATCATCGTGGTTATCTGGGTCGTGAAGATCTTTTTTGTACAGTTCTTCTGTGTATTCTTGCCACCTCTTCTTAATATCTTCTCCTTCAGTTAGGTTCATACCATTTCTGTCCTTTATTGTGCCCATCTTTGCATGAAATGAAATGTTCCCTTGGTATCTCTAATTTTCTTGAAGCGATCTCTAGTCTTTCCCATTCTGTTGTTTTCCTCTATGTCTTTGCATTGATCACTGAGGAAGATTTTATCTCTCCCTGCTATTCTTTGGAACTCTGCATTCAGATGGAGATAGCTTTCCTTTTCTCCTTTGTCTTTAGCTTCTCTTCTTTTGTCTGCTATTTGTAAGGCCTCCTCAGACAAACATGTTACCTTGTTGCATTTCTTTTTCTTGGGGATGGTCTTGATCACTGCCTTTTGTACAATGTCATGAATCTCCATCCATAGTTCTTCAGGCACACTATCAGATCAAATTCTTGTATCTATTTGTCACTTTCACTGTATAATTGTAAGGGATTTGATTTAGGTTATACCTGAATGGTCTAGTGGTTTCTCCTACTTACTTCAATGTAAGTCTGAATTTTGCAATAAGGAGTTCATGATCTGAGCCACAGTCAGCTCCTGGTCTTGTTTTTGCTGACTGTATAGAGCTTTTCCATCTTTGGCTGCAAAGAATATAATCAATCTGAGTTCAGTATTGACCATCTGGTGATGTCCATGTAGAGTTGTCTCTTGTGTTGTTGGAAGAAGGTGTTTGGTATGACCAGGGCATTCTCTTGGCAAAACTCTGTTAGCCTTTGCCCTGCTTCATTTTGTACTCCAAGGCCAAATTTGCCTGTTACTCCAGGTAACTCTTGACTTCCTACTTTTGCATTCCAGTCCCCTATAATGAAAAGGACATCTTTTTTGGGTGTTAGTTCTAGAAGGTCTTTTAGGTCTTCATAGAACCGTTCAACTTTAGCTTCTTCAGCATTAGTGGTTGGAGCATAGAATTGGATTACTGTGAACTGGTTTGCCTTGGAAGTGAACTGAGATCATTGTCTCATTTTTGAGATTGCACCCAAGAACTGCATTTCGAACTCTTTCGTTGACTATAAGGGCTACTCCATTTCTTCTAAGGAATTCTTGCCCACAGTAGTAGATATAATGGTCATTGGAGTTAAATTCACCCATTCCAGTCCATTTTATTTTTTGGATTCCTAAAATGTTGATATTCACTCTTGCCATCTCTTTTTGACCACTTTCAATTTACCTTGATTTGTGGACCTAATATTCCAGGCTCCTATGAAGTATTGTTCTTCACAGCATTGGACTTTACTTCCATCACCAGTCACATCCACAACTGGGCTCTGTTTTCACTTTGGCTCTGTCTCTTCATTCTTTCTGGAGTTATTTCTCTACTCTTCTCCAGTAGCATATTGGGCACCTACCAACCTGGGGAGTTCATCTTTCAGTGTCCTATCTTTTTGCCTTTTCGTTCTGTTCAAGGGGTTCTCAAGGTAAGAATGCTGAAGTGGTTTGCCATTCCCTTCTCCCATGGACCACATTTTGTTAGAACTCTCCACCATGACCCGTCCATCTTGGGTGGCCCTACATAGCTTGGCTCATAATTTCATTGAGTTAGACAAGGCTGTAGTCCATGTAATCAGTTTGAATAGTTTCCTGTGATTGTGGTTTTCATGCAGTCTGCCCTCTGACAGATAAAGATAAAAAGTTTATGGAAGCTTCCTAATGGCCGAAACGGACTCTGGAGGAAACTGGATCTTATTCTGATGGGCAGGGCCATGTTCAGTAAGTCTAATCCAACTTTGTTGATGGGTGAGGCTGTCTTCCCTCCCTCTTGTTTGACCTGAGACCAAACTTGGTAGGGGTAATGAAGATAACGTTGATCTCCTTCAAATATCTTGGGCACACACTGCTGTCCTCAGTGCCCCTGACCCTGTAGCAGGCCACTGTCGACCCACACCTCCACCAGACTCCTGGACACTGACAGCAAGTCTGGGTCAGTCTCTTGTGGGGTATATTTTCTGCAGTTGTGAATTATTAGAGTAAACCGATTTAGTCATGATATGTCACCCTAAGGGCAGGGTCCCATTTCTTGGAATTCTTGGTTGCAAACCCCAACTTAAACTGGTTTAAAATCATGGCACATTTACATCCTTATCAGGACCCTGATCAGGCAGGTCCTTATGAACAATGACATCATAATATTATAGTATCACCAAATGCGGGGTCTGGCTGCTCTTTACTAAAAAGCCAATAAGCAGGCCTGGCTAGTGGAAAGGAAAATTTGCTTTATTTCAGATGCCAGCAACTAGGGTTGGGGGAGACAGATGTCCTGGAAACTAGTGAGGCAGGAGCTTTTTTTAGACAAAAGTGGGGGACAGCTACATATAGAAATAGCAGTCAGTTTTGACAGTTATCTTTAAATTGGTCACTGGTGACCTACCTAGCATCATCTTAGTAATTTTAGGTACAGTTAATCTTCAGATCCAGGGTCCATTTGTTCCCATTTCTTTGAGGCCAGTTCTTGGAATTGTGGCAGCTTATGTCATGGGTACAGTCTGGTCATGTAATTGATTTTTCACCCTAGTGTTTTAGTCTCTATGACAGCTCACAGGATATGGCTCAGAATATTACCTAAGCTATGCTACGCTAAGTCACTTCAGTCGTGTCCGACTCTGTGTGACCCCATAGACAGCAGCCCACCAGGCTCCCCCGTCCCTGGGATTCTCCAGGCAAGAACACTGGAGTGGGCTGCCATTTCCTTCTCCAAAGCATGAAAGTGAAAATTGAAAATGAAGTCGCTCAGTCGTGTCCGACTCTTAGCAACCCCATGGATTGCAGCCTAACAGGCTCCTCCATCCATGGGATTTTGCTTGGGACCCAAGCAAGATACTGGAATGTAGCTCTTGAGAAAGAACTCAAGTTTCTTGACTATACTCACTATATTGTCATTATTCGGTCTCCTTGGATTGTTTTCCTGTTTCCACATTTCCTACTTCTCAAATTAAACTTATTTGACTACAGTTTTCCACAGACAAAAGGCAAGTAAACGAAATGAGGTTGGGCGGGGGGTGGCAGGCAAGTACCATAGGGTCCTGCTGTTTCAGTAATCCCTAGCACCAGCCTAGAATTATTGGTCACAGCTTTTATTGCCATGGGATAAAAAAAAAAAAATCAGAATAAAACAACAGGCACCAAAGTAAGAGTTGGGAGATGAAAGACAAAGCTGGTGCTCACTTGAAATACTTATCTCCTTTTAAATAACCCTAAGTCTGCAACCTGCCTTTTCTGTGCTTTGTGAAGTATTTATCTTGCAAGGAATAGATTGAATTCATAGAAAGCAGCAAACCCAGACTGGATCTGCATGTCACCTGGTGACCTGAAATTAGAGTTCCTGGAATGAAGCAAACAACATCTGGAATTGAAGCTTTTCCGAGATACACAGACCAGGCCTGTTCGAAGTTTATCACCAAGACTTTGGTGGTGACATACTGCAGATTATGTCCACAAGGAATGACCGTTGTGATTAGAGGTTTGAAACCTTCAAGCCCACCTCCAGGAAGGGGACAGCAGCTGGAGGTTGCGTTCAATCACCGACAACCAATGACTCAAATCAACCGTGCCTGTGTAATGAGGCTTCCATGACAATCCCTGTAGGACTGGAGTTTCCAGGTTGGTTAGCAAGAACTCATACACATGCCTGGAGGGTGGTGCAACCACAACTCCACGGGAGCAGAAGATCCTGAATTTGGGACCCAAGTACATTATCTCGTATTTATTTATAGCCTTTAATTTTGTATAATTAAACCAGAAATCTAGTAAGTAAAAAAATCAACGTTGGTTATTTCTCTCTGCCACCCAAGGGTGGACTTTGACTTTGAGGATCAATTGTTACTCTTGCTCTAGTAGATAGCTACATATACGCTTCATCATTTCAATCATACACATTGTAAAAGTGTAGCCCAAACAAGTATAGTAGGGAATGGATTTTATGCCTTACCCCCTTAATGCAGAGGAGTTTGCACGACCAGCAAATCTAGCAGGCTTTTAATCAACTTCATAAAGCCTCAGTGGAGAAACTTCGAAGCATCACCAATGAAAAATTCTTTTCCCCCTAAAATCCATGCTCCCATCATCTCCACAGAGCTCTACTACTAAAAGTATGGTTAACCACCCTGTGTTTCCTCAGCAAGTTCACTCAGTGGGGATGGAAAACTCATTACCACGTGCTGCCAAGTTACCAGCTGTTCCTCAGTCGTGTCCGACTCTTTGCAACCCCATGGTCTGCAGAACGCTACGCTTCCCTGTCCAACTCCCCAAGCTTGCTCAAACTCATGACTCCGTGACGCCATGCCACCATCTCATTTGCTGTTGTCCCCTTCTCCTGCCCTCGATCTTTCCCTGTTACCAAGGTCTTTGCTAGAGTCAGTTCTCTGCATCAGGTGGTGAAAGTATTGTTAACTTCCATAACAAAGCTCTCTCCTTAAAGGGTAATACTTGGTACTAACCCATGATTTCAGAGGCTTCCCTGATAGCTCAGATGGTCAGGAAGCTGCCTGCACTGCAGGAAACCTGGGTTCAATCCGAGTGTCACTAAAGATCCTCTGGAGAAAAAAATAGCAACCCACTCCAGTACCCTTGCCTGGAGAATTCCATGGACAGAGGAGCCTGGCATCGCAGAGTACGACACGACTGAGCGACGAACACGACTGAGCGACGAACACACACACACACACACACACACACACCGTAAGAAGCCGTATAGATGCTTAATAATCAGGCCTTAAACTCAAAAGGAGCTAACTCGCCTGTGTACAGCACTTCTTTTGAGCAGCTAGTGGCTCTGAAAAGAGCCTTTGGGGTCAAAGATCAGCAGTCACGTACGCAAAAGAATCTAGGCACGTTCTCCACGAATTCGCCGTGCCAGCTGAATATCCTTAGGCATGATGGTGACACGCTTAGCATGGATGGCACACAGATTGGTGTCTTCAAAAAGGCCGACTAGATACGCCTCACATGCCTCCTGGAGTGCCATCACGGCGGAACTCTGAAAGCGCAGATCGGATTTGAAATCCTGCGCAATTTCCCGCACCAGGCGCTGAAACGGCAGCTTCCGAATCAGAAGTTCAGTAGACTTCTGGAAGCGGCGGATCTCGCGCAGTGCTACAGTTCCAGGCCGATAGCGATGTGGCTTCTTCATGCCACCGGTGGCTGGAGCGCTCTTTCGAGCAACTTTGGTAGCTAGCTGCTTACGAGGCGCTTTGCCGCCGGTGGACTTGCGGGCAGTCTGCTTCGTTCGGGCCATGCCGCTGCTGCGTCTGTCGCCTAGATGACAGTTGCTATTATAATCTCCGTCCCTCGCCAACGTGCGTAAGTGCGAAGTCTGCCCTCTTTTATAGAGGGTGTAGCCTTCCCATTGGCCAATTGCTGGGTGGCGTAAGGACAGGCTAAGCTCTGATTGGTCCATGGAGGCATACTGCATGGGCGCCTGCCCCTTATTTTCGCGATGTGAGGACTTGGCCTCACAGGCTGGCGTTTTGGAGCTCGCAGGGTTGCTCGAAAACCAAGTGGGTCTGGGTTGGATGGGGGTGGGCATCATGTCTGGGTTCAGGTGGACGTCATTGTGTGTGTTATATTTCCCTGTACAGCTTTCTTGTTTTTCCTCAGCATTCTCTTCCTCCTCTATGGGCTGAGGGAAGAAAGTTCTAGAAGCTTACACTCTATTTGGCCTGTAGGTGGTGTAGGATTCCCTCAATCGTTGTGCCCTGCAGTGAACCATCTTCGCCAAATGACTCTGATGACACTCAAGATGCGGGTGGGGAGGTGGGGGTGGGGGTGGGGTGCGAAGTGGGAGAAGCAAAAATAAGAAATATGAAGTAGAGGACCGAAGGGAGGACCTCTGGCAGGAAACTGCCCCCCAAGACATACCCTCTTCCCTGATTGGCCTTGGGCACATGCTATTTGCATTCCTTTCCCTGATTGGTGGCAGGTAGAAGCCCTATTTTGCATAAAGCTGAACCAAAGGAGGAGTCAGCACGTATATAAAGGAAAAATCAAGTGCGCTCTAGACTTCTCTAGGGTTGTGGTTCTCTCTCCTGTCATGACAGTTTGTTATGTTACATTTTTAATAGTTGTGCTTGCCTGAGTTCTTACTGGACCATAACTAGTTTGGTGTTTCAAACTCTTGCTATACCAGAGGAAAGCTGAGATAATCCTGCGTGCTTGAGCTGTAGTTAATTTGGTGTTTCAAATCTCTTATGTTGAGAACCTGCTGAGAGAAATAAACCAGCCTGACAGTTCTGAACAAGGTGCTTATCTGCTCAGCTTTGGTTCAGTATCCTATTTCCGGGCCGTAACCTGGGAACTGGCTGGGCTCAGGGTGAAGCTTTCCCTGACCTACTGTCCTATTGACTGCCCTGACATTCCACTTCCCCATTCCCAGTTCTTCCTAGTCTTGCTCACTTCTCATTACAAAAGATCTTTCAGTATCTAAACCTGTGAGAGGCTTATAGACCTTAAGGACATATCTGAAGGGGACCAGAATGTGCCATCCCCAAATACTATGCTACTTGAGCGAAAAGATTGTCTTAAACTAGACACTTGAAAAACAGCTGATGCGAGAGCATTCTGAGGTCTCCTTTTTCTTAATGAAAACGGGAGTTAAAACTCCCTCGTGAAAGATGCCTGCCCTATGCAAGAAGAAACAGTCTTGTCATCAAGGATGAAATATTAAGACCAAAGAGGATTCTGCACAAACTGACCTTATTAAGGTAATTCCTGTCGTCTTGTAGCCTCCCAGGTATATTTTAGTCATTTTTCCATAATTGCCTTTGTTCCATCTAACACAAAAGCATTTAGGTTTTGTCTCTGGGTATTCATTTCCTTATGAGGGCTCCTGAGTCATGCTGGAACTTTCATGCTTTGCTTTTATTAATTCATCTTCTGTTAACAGAGCCCTAGCTAAGAACTAAGATGGGTATAAGAAATAATTTTCCTTTCCTATTGCAATAGCCCTTTCCCCTCCCTTGCAAACATCTTTTCAAATGAAAATCTCTGCTTACTATATCTGGATTTTTCATTTGACAGATTGTTGCACAAAGTCCTGCCACCCTCAAGTCAGGTGTGATTGGCCAGGAGAGAGGCAGAAGGACCAGAGGGACCATCCTAAGCAAGCCCTGTTGTGCATGATGTGGGTCTGACCAGGGACAGACTCTTCATCTGACTGGAACACATTGGTTAATCTCCTCAAAGCCACCACTCATTCAGAATAGGCAGTGTCAGAATCTCTGCATGTTCCCAAGGTTAAAGGGTATGATGATGGATGGATAGATGATGGTAGTTTGGTAAAGCTCAAGACTATTTAAAAATATTTTTAATGCATAAAGTGGAATGCCTCAGAATGTTTTTAAATATGTAAAAAATTTTTAAATACAAAGAATCAATTATGTTGAAGTTACCAAAATATATACAAGCTATCAAAATATAAATTTGTCACATCATTATAAATGTGTATTTTTATCAATGATTAAACAACTTCTAGTTGGAGAAGACTTACAACTACTGTCATTTCAAAGTAGTTATGAACATTAAAGATATTTAGAGATCTCTGTCATGACTGTACTGTGACATGATTCCATACCCTATCCTCTATCTAGCATACCAATTTTAAGGTGATTTTCCTAGAGTTTGAAATATAGGTTCATAGCCAATCTCAGTCCACTTTCAAATGACACTTTCATTTCACGGGTTAGCGCAGGTAACATAAATACGAATAACAGAATATTACCATTTCCACCCTTCCATCCCTAACATTGCTGTCATTATCATCCAATCTATTGTTGCCATTACTATTTGAACAGTTATCAGTTATTAAGAATAGATAAATAATTTTTTTGAGCTGGGTCAAAAAGAATCTTGCTGTGACATATGTCAGAGTATACTGTCAATGTTTTCTCTGAGAGCTTTATAGTTTCTGGCCTTACATTTTAATCTTTAATCCATTTTGAGTTTATTTTTGTGTATGATGTTAGACAGTATTCTATTTTCATTGTTTTACATGTAGCTGTCCAGTTTTCCCAGCACCACTTCTTGAAGAAGCTATCTTTTCTCCATTGTATATTCTTGCCTCCTTTGTCAAAGATAAGATAGGTACTTGGGTTTATCTCTGGTCTATTTTGTTCCATTGCTCTTCATTTTTAGTTTTGCAGCAATACCATACTGTCTTAATGACTGTAGCTTTGTTATAAGCTGAAGTCAGGAAGGTTGATTCCTCCAGCTCCATTCTTTTTTTTCAAGATTGCTTTGTCTATTTGGGGTCTTTTATTTTCTCCTTCACTTTTTTTTAAAAAATTTTATTTTATTTTTAAACTTTACAATATTGTATTAGTTTTGCCAAATATCGAAATGAATCCGCCACAGGTATACCCGCGTTCCCCATCCTGAACCCTCCTCCCTCCTCCCTCCCCTACCCTCCCTCTGGGTCGTCCCAGTGCACCAGCCCCAAGCATCCAGTACCGTGCATCGAACCTGGACTGGCGACTCATTTCATACATGATATTGTACATGTTTCAGTGCTATTCTCCCAAATCTCCCCACCCTCTCCCTCTCCCACAGAGTCCATAAGACTGATCTATACATCGGTGTCTCTTTTGCAGCCTCGTACACAGGGTTATTGTTACCATCTTTCTAAATTCCATATATATGCGTTAGTATACTGTATTGGTGTTTTTCTTTCTGGCTGACTTTACTCTGTATAATAGGTTCCAGTTTCATCCACCTCATTAGAACTGATTCAAGTGTATTCTTTTTAATGGCTGAGTAATACTCCATTGTGTATATGTACCACAGCTTTCTTATCCATTCATCTGTTGATGGGCATCTAGGTTGCTTCCATGTCCTGGCTATTATAAACAGTGCTGCGATGAACATTGGGGTACACGTGTCTCTTTCCCTTCTGGTTTCCTCAGTGTGTATGCCCAGCAGTGGGATTGTTGGATCATAAGGCAGTTCTATTTCCAGTTTTTTAAGGAATCTCCACACTGTTCTCCATAGTGGCTGTACTAGTTTGCATTCCCACCAACAGTGTAAGAGAGTTCCCTTTTCTCCACACCCTCTCCAGCATTTATTGCTTGTAGACTTTTGGATTGCAGCCATTCTGACTGGCGTGAAATGGTACCCCATAGTGGTTTTGATTTGCATTTCTCTGATAACAAGTGATGTTGAGCATCTTTTCATGTGTTTGTTAGCCATCTGTATGTCTTCTTTGGAGAAATGTCTGTTTAGTTCTTTGGCCCATTTTTTGATTGGGTCATTTATTTTTCTGGAGTTGAGTGTAGGAGTTGCTTGTATATTTTTGAGATTAGTTGTTTGTCCATTGCTTCATTTGCTATTATTTTCTCCCATTCTGAAGGCTGCCTTTTCACCTTGCTAATAGTTTCCTTTGTTGTGCAGAAGCTTTTAAGTTTAATTAGGTCCCATTTGTTTATTTTTGCTTTTATTTCCAATATTCTGGGAGGTGGGTCATAGAAGATCCTGCTGTGATGTATGTTGGAGAGTGTTTTGCCTATGTTCTCCTCTAGAAGTTTTATAGTTTCTGGTCTTACGTTTAGATCTTTAATCCATTTTGAGTTTATTTTTGTGTAAGGTGTTAGAAAGTGTTCTAGTTTCATTCTTTTACAAGTGGTTGACCAGTTTTCCCAGCACCACTTGTTAAAGAGATTGTCTTTAATCCATTGTATATTCTTGCCTCCTTTGTCAAATATAAGGTGTCCATAGGTGCGTGGATTTATCTCTGGGCTTTCTATTTTGTTCCATTGATCAATATTTCTGTCTTTGTGCCAGTACCATACTGTCTTGATAACTGTGGCTTTGTAATAGAGCCTGAAGTCAGGTAGGTTGATTCCTCCAGTTCCATTCTTCTTTCTCAAGATAGCTTTGGCTATTCGAGGTTCTTTGTATTTCCATACAAATTGTGAAATTATTTGTTCTCTGTGAAGAATACCGCTGGTAGCTTGATAGGGATTGCATTGAATCTATAAATTGCTTTGGGTAGTATACTCATTTTCACTATATTGATTCTTCTGATCCATGAACATGGTATATTTCTCCATCTATTAGTGTCCTCTTTGATTTCTTTCACCAGTGTTTTATAGTTTTCTATATATAGGTCTTTAGTTTCTTTAGGTAGATATATTCCTAAGTATTTTATTCTTTCCATTGCAATGGTGAATGGAATTGTTTCCTTAATTTCTCTTTCAGTTTTCTCATTATTAGTGTATAGGAATGCAAGGGATTTTTGTGTGTTGATTTTATATCCTGCAACTTTACTATAATCATTGATTAGTTCTAGTAATTTTCTGGTGGAGTCTTTAGGGTTTTCTATGTAAAGGATCATGTCATCTGCAAACAGTGAGAGTTTTACTTCTTCTTTTCCAATTTGGATTCCTTTTATTTATTTTTCTGCTCTGATTGCTGTGGCCAAAACTTCCAAAACTATGTTGAATAGTAATGGTGAAAGTGGGCACCCTTGTCTTGTTCCTGACCTTAGAGGAAATGCTTTCAATTTTTCACCATTGAGGATAATGTTTGCTGTGGGTTTGTCATATATAGCTTTTATTATGTTGAGGTATGTTCCTTCTATTCCTGCTTTCTGGAGAGTTCTTATCATAAATGGGTGTTGAATTTTGTCAAAGGCTTTCTCTGCATCTATTGAGATAATCATATGGTTTTTGTTTTTCAATTTGTTAATGTGGTGTATAACATTGATTGATTTGTGGATATTGAAGAATCCTTGCATCCCTGGGATAAAGCCCACTTGGTCATGGTGTATGATCTTTTTAATGTGTTGTTGGATTCTGATTGCTAGAATTTTGTTAAGGATTTTTGCATCTATGTTCATCAGTGATATTGGCCTGTAGTTTTCTTTTTTTGTGGGATCTTTGTCAGGTTTTGGTATTAGGGTGATGGTGGCCTCATAGAATGAGTTTGGAAGTTTACCTTCCTCTGCAATTTTCTGGAAGAGTTTGAGCAGGATAGGTGTTAGCTCTTCTCTAAAGTTTTGGTAGAATTCAGCTGTGAAGCCGTCTGGACCTGGGCTTTTGTTTGCTGGAAGATTTTTGATTACAGTTTCAATTTCCGTGCTTATGATGGGTCTGTTAAGATTTTCTATTTCTTCCTGGTCCAGTTTTGGAAAGTTGTACTTTTCTAAGAATTTGTCCATTGCTTCCACGTTGTCCATTTTATTGGCATATAATTGTTGATAGTAGTCTCTTAGGGTCCTTTGTATTTCTGTGTTGTCTGTTGTGATCTCTCCATTTTCATTTCTAATTTTATTGATTTGATTTTTCTCCCTTTGTTTCTTGATGAGTCTGGCTAATGGTTTGTCAATTTTATTTATCCTTTCAAAGAACCAGCTTTTGGCTTTGTTGATTTTTGCTATGGTCTCTTTTGTTTCTTTTGCATTTATTTCTGCCCTAATTTTTAAGATTTCCTTCCTTCTACTCACCCTGGGGTTCTTCATTTCTTCCTTTTCTAGTTGCTTTAGGTGTAGAGTTAGGTTATTTATTTGACTTTTTTCTTGTTTCTTTAGGAGTGCCTGTATTGCTATGAACTTTCCCCTTAGGACTGCTTTTAAAGTGTCCCACAGGTTTTGAGTTGTTGTGTTTTCATTTTCATTAGTTTCTATGCAAATTTTGATTTCTTTTTTGATTTCTTCTGTGATTTGTTGGTTATTCAGCAGGGTGTTTTTCAGCCTCCATATGTTGGAATTTTTAATAGTTTTTCTCCTGTAACTGAGATCTAATCTTACTGCATTGTGGTCAGAAAAGATGCTTGTAATGATTTCTATTTTTTTGAATTTACCAAGGCTAGATTTATGGCCCAGGATGTGATCTATCCTGGAGAAGGTTCCATGTGCGCTTGAGAAAAAGGTGAAATTCATTGTTTTGGGATGAAATGTCCTATAGATATCAATTAGGTCTAACTGGTCTATTGTATCGTTTAACGTTTGTGTTTCCTTGTTAATTTTCTGTTTAGTTGATCTATCCATAGGTGTGAGTGGGGTATTAAAGTCTCCCACTATTATTGTGTTATTGTTAATTTCTCCTTTCATACTTGTTAGCATTTGTCTTACATATTGCGGCGCTCCCGTGTTGGGTGCATGTATATTTATAATTGTTATATCTTCTTCTTGGATTGATCCTTTGATCATTAGGTAGTGACCATCTTTGTCTCTTTTCACGGCCTTTGTTTTAAAGTCTATTTTATCTGATATAAGTATTGCTACTCCTGCTTTCTTTTGGTCCCTATTTGCATGGAAAATCTTTTTCCAGCCCTTCACTTTCAGTCTGTATGTGTCCCCTGTTTTGAGGTGGGTCTCTTGTAGACAACATATGTAGGGGTCTTGTTTTTGTATCCATTCAGCCAGTCTTTGTCTTTTGGTTGGGGCATTCAACCCATTTACATTTAAGGTAATTACTGATAAGTATGATCCCGTTGCCATTTACTTTATTGTTTTGGGTTTGAGTTTATACACTGTTTTTGTGTTTCCTGTCTAGAGAATATTCTTTAGTATTTGTTGGAGAGCTGGTTTGGTGGTGCTGAATTCTCTCAACTTTTGCTTGTCTGAGAAGCTTTTGATTTCTCCTTCATATTTGAATGAGATCCTTGCTGGGCACAATAATCTGGGCTGTAGGTTATTTTCTTTCATCACTTTAAGTATGTCTTGCCATTCCCTCCTGGCTTGAAGAGTTTCTATTGAAAGATCAGCTGTTATCCTAATGGGAATTCCCTTGTGTGTTATTTGTTGTTTTTCCCTTGCTGCTTTTAATATTTGTTCGTTGTGTTTGATCTTTGTTAATTTGATTAATGTGTCTTGGGGTGTTTCGCCTTGGGTTTATCCTGTTTGGGACTCTCTGGGTTTCTTGGACTTGGGTGATTATTTCCTTCCCCATTTTAGGGAAGTTTTCAACTATTATCTCCTCAAGTATTTTCTCATGGTCTTTCTTTTTGTCTTCTTCTTCTGGGACCCCTATGATTCGAATGTTGTAGCGTTTAATATTGTCCTGGAGGTCTCTGAGATTGTCCTCATTTCTTTTAATTCGTTTTTCTTTTATCCTCTCTGATTCATTTATTTCTACCATTCTATCTTCTAATTCACTAATCCTATCTTCTGCCTCTGTTATTCTACTATTTGTTGCCTCCAGAGTGTTTTTAATTTCATTTATTGCATCATTCATTTTATATTGACTCTCTTTTATTTCTTCTAGGTCCTTGTTAAACCTTTCTTGCATCTTCTCGATCTTAGTCTCCAGGCTATTTATCTGTGATTCCATTTTGATTTCAAGATTTTGGATCAATTTCACTATCATTATTCGGAATTCTTTATCAGGTAGATTCCCTATCTCTTCCTCTTTAGTTTGGTTTGGTGGGCTTTTATCCTGTTCCTTTATCTGCTGGGTATTCCTCTGTCTCTTCATCTTGTTTAAATTGCTGAGTTTGGGGTGTACTTTCTGTATTCTGGCAGTTTGTGGAGTTCTCTTTATTGTGGTGTTTCCTTGCTCTGTTTGGGTTTGTACAGGTGGCTTGTCAAGGTTTCTTGGTTAGGGAAGCTTGTGTCGGTGTTCTGGTGAGTGGAGCTGTATTTCTTCTCTCTGGAGTGCAATGAAATGTCCAGTAATGAGTTATGGGATGTCTATGGTTTTGGGGTGACTTTGGGCTGCCTGTATCTTGGAGCTCAGGGCTGTGTTCCTTGCTGCTGGAGAATTTGCTTGGTATGTCTTGTCCTGAAACTTGTTTCGCCCAGAGAGGTTTACAGCGTTATATGGAGAAGAGAAGAGTGAGGAGGGAGTTAGAGGTGACCCGAATGAGATGAGGTGGAGTCAACAGAGGAGAGAGTGGGCTATTCAGTAATCTCTTCCTAATGTGCACTCCACAACTGGACCGCTCAGAGTTGTTCACAGAGTTATACAGAGAAGAGAAGGGGGAAGGTGACAGAGGTGGCCAGGAGGATAATAGGGGGGAATGAAAAGGAGGGAGACAGATCCAGCCAGTAATCAGTTCCCTAAGTGTTCTCCACCATCTGGAACACACAGAAATTCACAGAGTTGGGTAGAGTAGAGAGGGGTTAGGGAGGAGACACAGGCGACGTAGTGGAGAAAAAGGAGAGTCCAAAGGGAGAGAGAGCAGTTAAGCCAGTAATCTCGCTCCCTAGTGAAAAATGGGTACTGAAGATTGGGTTCTTAAAGGTACAAAATTGGTAACAAATACATAAAAGCAAAAATTTAAAATCTAGAGTAGAGTTTGGAATTTCAAAAATACAATGTTAAAGAAAAGAAGGAAAAGAAAGAGAGAAAAAACGAACAAACAAAAACAAACAAGGTCGCAAAAATTATAAAGAAAACATAGGTACAAAATTGATAACTAATACCAAAAAGCAAAAGTTAAAAATCTAGAGTAGAGTTTGGAATTTCAAAAATACAATGTTAAAAAAAGAAGAAAAAGAGAGAGAAAAAAAAACAATCAAGAACAAACAAGGTCGCATAAATTATATATATAAAAAAAATACAGGTACAAAATTGATAACAAATACCAAAAAGCATAAATTAAAAATCTAGAATAGAGTTTGGAATTTCAGATATACAATGTTATTTAAAAGAAGAAGAGAAAGAAACAGAGAAAAAGAAAAAATAAAAAAGGGTCACAGAAATTATATAAAAACAAAAACAAAAACTATAGGTACAAAATTGATAACAAATACTAAAAAGCTAAAATTAAAAATCTAGAGTAGAGTTTGGAATTTAAAAAATACAATGTTAAAGAAAAGAAGGAAAAAGAAAAAAAAAGGTCAAAAAATTATTAAAAATATATATGAAGTTTGCTTTAAAAAAAATAGGGTCTTTTTTTTTTTTTTTGCAAAGTAATCGGTTATAAAAGTGGAAATTAAAGGAATAATAGAGGACTTAAATTTTTTTTTTTTTTTATAGGCTCACTTGTTCAGTCGCACTGAGGGGAGGTAGGGAGGGATGCTGCAAACAAATAACACTGGCGTGTGCTCGCAGTGCCTCAGCCACACTGGGTCTGCCCCCTGTTCACGTCGCGTGTAGCCTCTCTGCCCACGCTGCTCAGGCTCTAGGTTGCTCCCCCGTGAACCATCCGCGGCCCGCCCTGGGCTGCCTGTACTTCCCAGGGCCAAGCCGCTCCGGTTCAGGCACTCAGGTAGTCCTCAGAGGCGCAGACTGTCAGTTGGGCCTGCGTTTTGTGCCCTTCCCAGATCCGAGCAGCTCAGGTGATGAGGTGTTTTGCGTGCGCGATTGCTGCGACTTATCGCCTCCCCGCCGCTCGGTTATCTAGTTGTGCACCGGCACACCTTCTCAGGCAGATGTTGACCGTCCAGACCCCCAAGAAGTTTTAGTTAGCAAAGAAGCCTGCTTACAGTTTTATAGATAATGTCTCTCTGGGGCTGCGATTGTCCCCTTCCGGCTCTGGCTGCCTATCACTGGAGGGGGATGGTCTGCCGCCGGCTATCTCCGTTCAGTCCTTTATTCCGTGCGCAGGCCTGGCGGTGTCATAGGTTAGGGCTGGCTTTTTGCGTGGTAGATATCCCACAGTCTGGTTTGCTAGCCCAAATTATTTCGCTTAGATAGTGCTCGGGGTATTCAGGCCAGATTCTTGCGATGCAGCCCGCGCCGCGCCTCCCTGCCCAGCCCCCGCTTGCTAATGGTGTGTGCAGGCGTCTGCGCTGCTTCTCCGCTGGGGGAGTTACCGTAGGGCTCGCAATGTGCGGGTTTTAATTATTGATTTTTCCTCTGTTATGTTGCCCTCTGTGCTTCCAAGGCTCGGTGCAGATTCGGCAGTGAGAAGGTTTCCTGGTGTTTGGAAACTTCTCTCTTTTTAAGACTCCCTTCCCGAGACGGAACTCCGTCCCTCCCTCTTTTGTCCCTTTTTTTGTCTTTTATATTTTTCCCTACCTCCTTTCTAAGACTTGGGTTGCTTTTCTGGGTGCCTGATGTCCTCTGCCGGCTTTCAGAAGTTGTTTTGTGGAATTTACTCGGCATTTAAATGTTCTTTTGATGAATTTGTGGGGGAGAAAGTGTTCTCCCTGTCCTACTCCTCCGCCATCTTAGCTCCTCCTCCTCTCCTTCACTTTTGATGAATAATTTTGTTGGATACAAATTTCTAGATTAGTGATTTTTTTTTGATTTTTTAAAATACAATAATTGGTATATATGTCATGCCACACTTTGTTTCATGATTTCTGATGAAAAGTCTTAACTTTGTCTGTAGTTAGTGTTGCCCCACCCCCCACCCTGGTTCTTTCAAGGTGATTTTCATCTTTGATTTTCTGTAACAGAATGTGCCTCAGTGTAGATTTCTTTTTTTAATTTTATTTTATTTTATTTTTAATCTTTACATAATTGTATTAGTTTTGCCAAATATCAAAATGAATCCGCCACAGGTATACATGTGTTCCCCATCCTGAACCCTCCTCCCTCCTCCCTCCCCATACCATCCCTCTGGGTCATCCCAGTGCACTAGCCCCAAGCATCCAGTATCGTGCATCGAACCTGGACTGGCAACTCGTTTCTTACATGATATTTTACATGTTTCAATGTCATTCTCCCAAATCTTCCCACCCTCTCCCTCTCCCACAGAGTCCATAAGACTGTTCTATACATCAGTGTCTCTTTTGCTGTCTCGTACACAGGGTTATTGTTACCATCTTTCTAAATTCCATATATATGCGTTAGTATACTGTATTTATGTTTTTCCTTCTGGCTTACTTCACTCTGTATAATAGGCTCCAGTTTCATCCACCTCATTAGAACTGATTCAAATGTATTCTTTTTAATGGCTGAGTAATACTCCATTGTGTATATGTACCATTTCTTTTTTTACTGGTGGTCTCTGAACCTCCTGGATCTGTGGTTTAGTCTCCATCATTTTGGAAAATTCTCAACCATTATTCAAATATTTCTTCTACTCTCTCCTCTCCTCTTTCTGCTATTCTAATTACACATATGCTACAGCTTTTGTAATTATCCCAGTCCTAGGATATTCTATTTTCTATTTATTGTTATTATTCCTTTTCCACTTTGGATTTCAGTTTGGGAGATTTCTATTAACATTTCTTCAAGCTCATGGATTCTTTTCTAGACTGTAGAAAGTTGGCTAATGAGCCCATCAAAGGCAGTCTTCATTTGTTAGTGTTTTCAATTTCTCACATACCCTTTTGATACTTTCTTGGCATTTGCCCTCTATCCATTAGAACCCTTAACATCTTAGTTTTAAAATTCTGGTCTGAAAGATAATTCAACATTTGTGTCATATCTGAGTCTGGTTCTATGCTTATTTAAATCAATTTAGCCTGTTTTTTTTTTTTTTCCTTCTAATGGGAAAGACTAGCAAGTCTCTTCAAGAAAATGAGAAATACCAAGGGAACATTTCATGCAAAGATGGGTACAATAAAGGAGAGAAATGGTATGAACCTAACAGAAGCATAAGATACTAAGAGGTGGCAAGAATACACAAAAAGTGAAGTCATTCAGTTGTGTCCGACTCTGCAACCCCATGGACTGTAGCCTATCAGGCTCCTCCATCCATGGAATTTTCCAGGCAAGAGTACTTGAGTGGGTTGCCATTTCCTTCTCCAGGGGATCTTCCCGACCCAGGGATCGAACCTGGGTCTCCCACATTGCAGGCAGACACTTTGTCATCTGAGCCACCAGGGAAGCCCAGAATACAAAGAACTATACAAAAAAGATCTTCATGACCCAGATAACCACGATGATGTGATCCCTCACCTTTACTCAGACATAGTGGAGTGCAAAGTCAAGTGGGCCTTAGGAAGCATCACTGACAAAGCTAGTAGAGGTGATGCAATTCAGTTCAAACTGCTGACCCACATGCTCTCTAGGACATTTGGGGGCAGATCTGATATCCTGCAGGAGTGACCTGGAAGGACATGACCCAGAGGGCTGCATGTGCCTGGGAGTGAGCTGAGGACACGGCAGCAGGAGGCAGAGGGGTTCTGGAGGCCCATGGGCAGCACTGACAGGAGGAGCTGTTGGGTCCAAAGTTGAGAGAGGCGAGAAGCACCAAGACCGGGTGTCCCTGGAGACCTCTGCAGGAGGCAGTAGAACTCAGCTGACCAGGAACTGGGAGGGAGGGAAGCAGGCAGAGAAAGGGATGCTTTTTAAGCTTTTGCTGGGCATACACTGGAGAAAATCAAAGCTTCATGAGGCTTTGTGAGCAATGCATAGAAATGACCCTGGCTGGAGGTAGGGAAGTTGTGGAGGGGGAGGCATTAGGCAGATTCTGATGACCAGGGCTGGGGCAGCCATGTAACAGGATGATGTAGGAGAACAGCTCAGCTCAGCCCAGATCTGATGGCACTAGGAACTGGGTGACCAGTACACTTCAAGTGCTAACCCCAAATTCCTCTGCTCTCCCTGGTCTAGGGGAGCACAGAAACTTTGTGGGGAGGAGTCCATTTGCTTTTTCACTTGGAAGATTCTTAAATTTGTTGGTGCGTATATGGAAACTGATACTGCAGGGAGGAAAAGTCTAGATGTGCAGCAGAGGCTGGGTACAGGCCACACCTAGAGAGAGGTGAGATCGCCTATTAGACTTGGGCCAGGCTAAACTGAGAATTCCAAAAATTAGGAACACTTTATCTGCAGTGAGCATGGATGCTTCTGAGGCTGCCCAGACTGCATTCTTCTTCTGGGAACTCCCTCCCACTTCATCTTTCTTAATAGTGCCCACACATAGGAATATGGGGAGAATGACCAAAATAATTCCGTTGAAGGGAATGTATGATATGTGTCGGCTGAGAAGAGGGCTTGAAGCTCCACCAAGGCAGGGAGAAGGAAAGGCTGTGGCTACCCAAAAGACTCCATGCCCCTCTCCCCACGTGGTGTCTGAGGGATGCTACTGTGCAGGCAGGCCAGCCCACACTCCACCTACTGGATAAAAGTGATGGAGACACAAACTCCTCTCCTTTTTAGTGCATATCCTTGAATTAGGTTCACCGTATCTCTTTAAATCAAGGTGAAATTCACATAAACCATTCTAAAGTGAGCAATTCAGTGACATATAGGCATTCACAATCACCTCTTTCCATCTCTGAAATATTTTCATTACCCCAAAAGTGAACAATACTCCATATTCCTCTAATACCCAACAACTAACTCGCATCAACTAATCTACTGTCCTTATGAATTTGTTGTGTATGCAATCATATAAATGGGATCATACAATATGTGACTTTTAGTGTCCAGCTTCTTTAACTTACCACAACATTTTTGAAGTTCATCCATGAACATGTCATTCCTTTTTATGACTGAATAGTATTCCACTATATGGATAAACCACATTTTGTTTATCCATTCATCTGTTACAGACATTTGGGCTGTTTCTATCTTTGGGATGCTGCCGTGAATGTGAGATGGGTGTCTGGGTAGCAGAGTCCTTGTATGTATCTGGGGGATGGAATGGCTGGGCCATATGCTGTTTTCTTCTTTAAGCATGAGTCTGATGAGCTTTCTCTATGCAAGGGAGGCAGCTCTGCATATTGCATCACGTTTCTAAACCTGATAATCCTTATAGATCAGACCAGAGCTGCCCAAAAGAACTTTCTGTAATGATGGAGACCTTCTGTATCTGTTCTGTCCAGTGTGGTAGCCATTAGCCATGTGTGGCTAGGACGACTGAAAAACTACACCTTTGTATTTAATTTTAATTAATTGAAAATTAATCAGGGCTTGTGGCTATATAAACTCAGCCTTAGAAGTGACAAAAGAAGGGCTTCCTCTTGGAGCACCTCCCATCTCAGGTTTCCCAGTGAACACTCCACTTGAGGAACTGAAAATCTGGAGCTCAGTGATGACACTTGGAAGACCCAAGCTCTCCGTTCCTGAGAAACCTTTCTTTCTTAAATAACACTGAAGGGGGTGAAAACATACAACGACCTACATGATCATCAATACAAAAATAAAAGTTGAAAGTAGAATTCAAGGCTGTCACGGGAAACACAATGTACAGATCTCCAGAAGACTATAATCTCTTGCATAATCCTTGCAGTTTGTTTCATTGAAATGGGTCCCAATTGGCAATGTGAATGCTACTATCTACCTACACTGCAGAGGAGTTGGGTGTTGTTTTCACCCACACTGATGGTTCTTATCAATTTTGGGGGCAAACAGTTTTATATTGCTAGGATATTTTCTAAAGACTAGCAAATATGTGGTTAGCTCTAGATAGTGTCTAGGGAGCCCTGGTTTGAGTACATCTAATTAAAAGTGAAATCACTCAGTCATGTCTGACTCTTTGCGACCCCATAGACTGTACCCTACCAGGCTCCTCTGTCCATGGGATTTTCCAGGCAATACTACTGGAGTGGATTGCCATTTCCTTCTCCAGGGAATCTTCCCAACCCAGGGCTCGAACCCGGGTCTCCCGCATTGTAGACAGATGCTTTACCGCCTGAGCCACCAGGGAACCCCAATTTTGTAAGATAAATACTTACTATATAACGTTCCTAAATTGTTTTAGACTTCCCTGGTGGCTCAGACGGTAAAGCGTCTGTCCACAATGCAGGAGACCTGGGTTCGATCCCTGGGTGGGGAAGTTCCCTGGAGAAGGAAAAGGCAACCCACTCCAGTACTCTTGCCTAGAAAATCCCATGGACAGAGGAGCCTGGTGTCCATGGGTCGCAAAGAGTCGGACACGACTGAGCGACTTCACATTCACATTCAAATTGTTTTAGTGGCCTGTATTTATTATAATAAAAAAATTAATGGAATCAGTAAGGATGACAGCAGGAATAACATTTATTAAACTCATAGTGTGCTGGAGATTTTTAAACATGGAGATTACTATGGATTTACTCATTTAATCCCTTAACCCCATGAAGTAAGTGCTATTAACATTTTCACTTCTCAGTAGACTTTGCAGAAGTGTATCTGGGACACTCCACCCCTTATTTGTAACAGCATGTGGAATTCATGAACAATCATCTTTCGAAATATCCACTTGTATATTACTTAATCTGGTCTTAACACTGTTCATTTTAAATTTACTGAATTCACAAAAGTAATTTTATCAGATTTTATACTATTTTTACTTTAGCTATCAGTTTAAGGGGATCTCTTATTAACGTTTAGCCAACCCAAATATAGTAATTTAAACTCCTTTAAATATTCTATATACAATAAAATTTCCTTTAAAAATGTGCACCTATTTTCAAAATGTAAACTGATACATTTCAAATGCTGGAAATGCACCTAGCAAGACATACCCTTCCCAAGACCTTAGAATTCACAATACAATAGACAATTCTGATCTCATGTTCTCTAAAAATCTAACTCATGCATTCATACCTTTTAAAATGGAAATCACGTTTATCTATCAGAACCTCAAATGGCAGATTTCCTTCTAATATTAAATACTTTCAATACCGGTTCAATGTATGGATTTCTCCTGGGATAAGAAAACAGTCCGTACTTGGCGTCTGAATGTCACACTAATGACTTCCCGGAGTCAAAAGTAGCTTGTCACCGGTAATAACAAATTCTTAAAAGATGAGTGGGATTAAAACTCCATGACCTTGGGGGCGAGATTCAAGAGAAAATGTCAGACATTCCCTGCTGCAAACCAACACACAGCCTACTGAGCCCCTATACGCACCCAAATCATGTCTCTGGTATTCGATTTCCCACAAGCCCAGCCTTGCTCAGATTCGCACAGAAACGCGCTGCGAAAGACAGCCCTTGGCCAGTACGGCTCTTTTCTAGACACTGTGGGTGGCTCTGAAAAGAGCCTTTGGTGTCAGGGGACCCCCGGGGAGCACGACCGTTTCCGGCCCGCCTCCGCCGCCTCACTTGCCCTTGGCCTTGTGGTGACTCTCCGTTTTCTTGGGCAGCAGCACGGCCTGGATATTAGGCAGGACACCGCCCTGCGCGATGGTCACGCGACCCAGCAGCTTGTTGAGCTCTTCGTCGTTACGGATGGCTAACTGCAGATGGCGTGGGATAATACGCGTCTTCTTGTTGTCGCGCGCCGCGTTGCCCGCCAGCTCCAGGATCTCAGCCGTCAGGTACTCCAACACGGCTGCCAGATAGACAGGCGCGCCAGCACCCACACGCTCAGAATAGTTACCTTTACGGAGCAGCCGATGCACTCGGCCCACAGGAAACTGCAAACCCGCGCGCGAAGAGCGCGACTTCGCTTTCGCGCGCGCCTTACCGCCCTGTTTGCCTCGGCCTGACATCTCCCAGTCACGCACAACGACAAAACACAGCCAAAAAGCAGACCACCAACAAACCCGCTGTACTCAGAGAGTCCTTATATATGGTCTTGAGGTAGTACAGCCGGCGCCGCCCGATTGGGTAGTGATGGTGACCAACCAGAAAAGAAAGTCACCATTTCCCCCTAATTTGCATCTGCCTTTTCCAATGATGACGTTGCACGTTGCTTGATCCTATCATAAATTAGAAACTCTGGATCCCTCATTTGAATACAGGACGTATAAGTTGAGTTGCTCTGCAACTAGGCTTTTTTTCTACCCGAAGGATCCGTCGTCATGCCTGATCCGTCCAAATCAGCTCCCGCACCCAAGAAGGGCTCCAAAAAAGCTGTTACTAAAGCGCAGAAGAAGGATGGCAAAAAGCGTAAGCGCAGCCGCAAAGAGAGTTATTCCATCTACGTGTATAAGGTGTTGAAGCAAGTGCACCCGGACACCGGTATCTCTTCCAAGGCTATGGGCATCATGAACTCGTTCGTGAACGACATCTTCGAACGTATCGCTAGCGAGGCCTCGCGTTTGGCGCACTACAACAAGCGTTCTACCATCACGTCCCGGGAGGTGCAGACGGCTGTGCGCCTGCTATTGCCCGGCGAGTTGGCCAAACACGCTGTCTCGGAAGGTACCAAAGCCGTCACCAAATATACCAGCTCTAAATGAGGTGCACCTCGGTGCCCGGAAACCCAAAGGCTCTTTTCAGAGCCACTCACAAGATCAAGAAAGGGTGTCGAACACGTGAAGGGTTTGTTATGTAAAAGCATCCCTTGTCTACTTCGTAGCGGCTCCTAGGTTACTAGGAGGGCGCCGGGATTCTTCCCCCTACCCCCACCCCACCCCCTGCCCCATAGACGTGTGCGCGTGTGTGTATGTGAGCAGAATGCGAAAGCGTACCTATATTTTATCAGTGGTCGGGGATGGGCTGCCGAGGAAAAATAACAGTGCGGGAAACAACGAAAAGGCTGCGTGTCCACACCTGTTTCCGCTCAAAGCTATCGACGCTTCTCTGAGCAAAATAGGAACCTTGAATTCAAGTATCTTTAGGGTCTGGAGAGTGCCATTTCCGAGGCTTGCGGGCATGGCACAATTTTGTGTGCGCATGATGTTTGCCTGTGGGTGGGTGGCGCGGGTCATCACCACCCCCACCCCCTAGTCCCCCGCTTCCCCAGAGGGACCGTATGCCATTCGAATACCTCCGTGTTCATTAATGAGTGAGCCCGAAGCTGCACTGAAAGACGCGCTGGGTGAGGCCCCCGGGGGTGTTGTACAGCTTTGGCGCTGGCGCCTGGCGATGCATCTCCGCCCAGACCAGATATCTTTATCATGAGGCAATGAACATTTACGGGAGGATATTTGCTTGTCTGGATTTTTCAAAGGCGGGATGTTTGAAACCGAAAGGAAAATGGAAGCGTGGTGGAACACGGCGCTCTGTGCTCTAGAACTGGATATAATAAGCCCACCCCGGCTGCAGGTAGTTGGGGGCGAGGGTGGGGAGAGGAGAGCAATTTACGAGAAAAATAACCTTTTTCTCAGCAAATGTAAACTTCCACTTCAGCCCCATTATTCTCAGTGACGCACTAGTGACGCAGAATTTTCCCTTTGAGTTTATGGCATTCATTTTAAAAGTGTCATCTTAGTTCAAAGAAAGTGCTTTAGCGTGAAGAGTTCACTCTGAGGAAGACATCGCCTACCTTTTTTTGCCTGTTTTTTCTTATTTGTAAGAAGGGGATTTCAAATAATCACTTTCTTGAGCTGTTTTGAGAATTAGATTTGTTGAAAGGTCGTGTCATCATCTCGGGCGAGGAGCTGACGTTCAGTTAAAGGCTAACAACCGGGCTTTTGCAAATCATCTCCAAAGGAAGAAGGTTGCATGCTTGATTCGGTTCGTAGGACTTGGGAGAAAACGTGCCCACCGCCACGGTGCCCTCAACCACAGCGGCTGGAAAACGCCCACCTCATTCCTTTTTCTACACGGGTCCACTGTAAAAGAATTTCTAAAACCCCACACATTTTAAAGTTGGCATCCAAAACACTTTATGGTTAGTTAATAGTTGCCAGAATGCAAATCCCAAGATAGGATGTATTACAAAACAAAATGGTCTCACATCAGTTTTTTATTTTTTAAAACACGAATTTATTTATTTTAATTGGAGGCTAATTACTTTACAATATTGTATTGGTTTTGCCATACATCAACATGAATCCGCCACGGGTGTACACGTGTTCCCCATCCTGAAACCCCCTCCCACCTCCCTCCCCATCCCATCCCTCTGGGTCATCCCAGTGCACCAGCCCTGAGCACCCTGTCTCATGCATGGAACCTGGACTGGTGATTCGTTTCACATATGATATTATACATGTTTCAATGCCATTCTCCCAAATCATCCCACCCTCGCCCTCTCCCACAGAGTCCAAAAGACTGTTCTATACATCTGTGTCTCTTTTGCTGTCTTGCATACAGGGTTATCATTACCATCTTTCTAAATTCCATATGTATGCGTTAGTATACTATATTGGTGTTTTTCTTTTTGGCTTACTTCACTCTGTATAATAGGCTCCAGTTTCATTCACCTCATTAGAACTGATTCAAATGTATGCTTTTTCATGGCTGAGTAACCAGTCCATTCTAAAGGAGATCAGTCCTCCGTGTTCTTTGGAAGGACTGATGCTAAAGCTTAAACTCCAATACTTTGGCCACCTCATGTGAAGAGTTGACTCACTGGAAAAGACTCTGATGCTGGGAGGGATTGGGGGCAGAAGGAGAAGGGGATGACAGAGGATGAGATGGCTGGATGGCATCACTGATTCGATGGACATGAGTTTGGGTAAACTCCAGGAGCTGGTGATGGACAGGGAGGCCTGGCGTTCTGCAGTTCATGGGGTCTCAAAGAGTCGGATACGACTGAGTGACTGAACTGACTGAATACTCCACTGTGTATATGTACCACAGCTTTCTTATCCATTCATCTGCTGATGGACATCTCGGTTGCTTCCATGTCCTGGCTATTATAAACAGTGCTGCGATGAACATTGGGGTTCACGTGTCTCTTTCAATTCTGGTTTCCTCAGTGTGTATGCCCAGCAGTGGGATTACTGGGTCATAAGGCAGTTCTGTTTCCAGTTTTTTAAGGAATCTCCACACTGTTCTCCATAGTGGCTGTACTAGTTTGCATTCCCACCAACAGTGTAAGAGGGCTCCCTTTACTCCACACCCTCTCCAGCATTTATTGCTTGCAGACTTTTGGATAGCAGCCATTCTGACTGGCGTGAAATAGTACCTCATTGTGGTTTTGATTTGCATTTCTCTGATAATGAGTGATGTTGAGCATCTTTACATGTGTTTGTTAGCCGTCTATATGTCTGCTTTGGAGAAATGTCTGTTTAGTTCTTTGGCCCATTTTTTGATTGTGTCATTTATTTTTCTGGATCACATCAGTTTTTTAAAGGTTTCTATTGAAATAGCTATTCAATACCACAGTCAGTTTATAGAATACACTATTAAATTATTCATTAACACTGAGCTAGTTTATGTAATTCTTTTTTCACCTTGAATTCATATTTTCATTCAACTTCAGATTCAGCATTTCATCCTAATGTAAAATATGTATATTTAGCATTGTTTTATCTACCTCCTTTATACACAAAAGTGGAAATTGAAATTTAAAAATTTGTTGGTGAGCAGAAATAAGTTTAAAAATCATCTGGACAACACACTATTGTTTAAATATAACTAAGTTTTGATAGGTATATATAAAACTGATAATAAAACTTTAGTGAAAACTGCATTTAAAGATATGGATAGTGGTCTCTGCTCCCACACCCTCCTTTCCTTTCTGCCTGAGTTAGTTTGTGCACTCATGGGCATATATAGTATTGTTAGTGATAGCAGCGTGCAGGCATTATTTCTTTCCCCTTGTTCTCTTTTATAGATATGAATGTTTGAACGTATCTGTATGTTCTATCTGTATATGTTTGAACATGTCTATATGTTTGAAGATACCTATACGAACATATCTAGTGTTCTAACGTATTTTTTATAGTCTGAAACAATGTTTACAAAAATAAATACTTCGAAATGGAAATTTTTTCCTAGTAGTTTTACTTACTTCTTTGCCTTCCTAGCTGTAATACAAAATGTAAACAGTGATCTGTCATCAAAAGACAACACCTTTCATTTTCTCAGTAGATACTGATTCGTATTAAAAACTACTGGCTTCTGGTAGAGCTCCTGCACCCCAGGTGGCCAAGCCATGGACCGCAACCTGTCGACAGGGCTGCCAAGTTGGGACGGCAGAGGAGGCGGCGGTGGCCAGGGGACTGCATCGCCAGCACTGTCTCCAGCAAGCACTGGCTCTTCAGCATCCTCAGCGGGCTCATCAGATGGTTAGCCCTGAAAATGCCAAATTCAGCTCTGATAATGATGAGCAGCAGATGGAGCTTGATGAAGAAATGGAGAGTGAGATTTGCAGAGTATGGGATATGTCAGTGGATGAGGATGTGGCTTTGCTTCTCCAAGAATTTAATGCTTCTGACATATTTGTGGGAGTATTGGCCTAATCAAAATGTCCTCGATTAAGAGAAATATGTGTGGGAATTTTAGGTAATATGGCCTGTTTCCAGTAGATATGTGTGTCCATCAGCAGTGATAAAAATCTTGGCCAGGTATTCAGACACGCCTACTCTGCTGGAAACAAGCAGATTGTTACTTGCCTTTCCCAGACAGGAGTGGCCAGTGTCTGGGTTGAAAGAATCCGAGAAAATCCAGCTATTTATGATAGCATTTGCTTCATCATGTCAAGTTCAACAAATGTTGACTTGCTGGTAAAGGTTGGGGAGGTTGTGGACAAGCTGTTTGATTTGGTTGAGAAGCTAATGTGGGAATAGATTAGAAGTGGGGCTGTTCAGGCTCTGGACCAACCCCAGGAAGATTCTGAACAGCAGCCAGTGTTTCGAATTGTGCCCTGTGTACTTGAAGCTGCCAAACAAGTGTACTCTGAAAATCCAGAAGGGCTCGATGTTTACATGCATGTCTTACAGCTGCTCACCACAGTAGATGATGGAATTTAAGCAATTGTACAGTGTCCTGACACTGGGAAAGACACTTGGAATATAGTTTTTGATCTGGTGTGCCATGAATTCTGCCAGTCTGATGATCCGCCCATCATACTGCAAGAAGAGAAAACAGTGCTGGCCTCTGATTTTTCAGTGTTGTCCGCCATCTATGCTTCACAGACTGAACAGGAGTATCTAAAGATAGGAAAAGTGGATCTTCCTCTAGTTGACAGCCTGATTTGTGTCTTACAAAATATGGAACATTGTCAGAAGAACCCAGAGAACTCAACGGAGTCTAACACAGAAGAAACTAAAAGTCTGATTTAACCCAAGATGGTTTCCACTTGAAAATCTTGAACAATATTTCATGTGAATTTCTTTCTAATATTTTCCAAGTATTAACAAAGGAGAAAGGTAACTCAGAGATTAGGGACAGCAAGTTAAGCAAACAGAAGTGTTCCTGTGCATTTGAGACTCTTCTCCCTTTCTGTAGCCCTGTGGTGGAAGACTTTCTTAAAATCCTCCGTGAAGTTGATAAGACCCTTGCTGGTAATCTGGAGGAAAAGTTCCCAAGTTTGAAGTTTCAGACTTAAAAAATATTAGAATCCCTCTGCCCAAGAAATGGACTCGCTGACTATTGAAATTGACAAATAGGAAATACTAGACCATAATTGTTTGGTATTACAGTCAAGCTCTTCTCCAGCCTTATCTCATTTTTGTTTGGCATTGGAATAGTCTCACTACCATCAAACATCATCTCCCTCCCCTCCTCTTTTTTTTTTGTATTGGTTGTGCAGTATTTGTCTTCTTCAGGTAAAGAAAACAAAATTATCATTAAGGTCCTTTTAAGAATATTTGAGGGGTTGCTGAGGATTTTTTCATAACTCTTAACTGGATTTTTACTCAGAATTTTATATTCATATCTACTACAAGTGCATTCAGCTGCACTAGTAGAAAACCCTACTATAGTAGCTTAATCTGTTAGCTTGTATGTATTTAATGCAATAAGAAGTCCAGAGGCGGGCAGTCCAACCCTGAGAAGGTTGGCTCAGGGACACTTACTCCTTTCACCTCTGTGTGGTCTGCCGGGTAGACCTTTGTGTTCATTTTTATTGTCTTTTGGTTAAAGGGACTATAATATCTCTGGTCCTTCCACATTCAGGGAAGAAAAAAGAGAAAGAGGCCAAGGGGCTTTCTCTTAGCAAATCTTTCCTTTTTATTTGGAAAGGACAGCCCTCCCTGGCCAGAACCATGTTAATGTCCGTCCCTAACTGCAGGTATTTGACATCAAGTACTTTTTTTCTTTCTGGCCTCTACAGGAGAGAAAGGCAAGAGAGAAAGGAGATACGAGTGGCTTTTGAGTATACCCAGTTCATGGTGTTTGCCACAATATGCAAACCTTTCTATCCATTTAAATTGTATTGATGCCATGCTAGGTTGTTAGTAGCAATCAAAAGTAATTACCAGTTTAGTTTTGTTACAGTTCACATTTTTTCCAATGTTTTGTGTATGAAAATGGAAATGCTAACATTCTGATGAAAGAACATTAGCAAAATTCTCTGGTTTAATTTCAGAAAATGATTTGCTTGAGTGAATTCAGATTTTTAAAATTAACATTGAGGAAGCTTCATAACATCTGGTTGTTCACAAACTGCTATACGTGACTTTCCTCTCACCCTCTATCATTTATTATACTGCTTCCTAATGAAATGTATTCGAGGATCAACCAGGTACACTTATAGGAAGTGCCCAGTTTGTATTATTTCAGTTGCTGAAAGTGGACTTTTAGTAGATTTTCAGAAAACATCAGTTATGAATGAAATAGCCAGCTTTTTAAGCCTCTCTTCTGATATAGCCTCTTCTCAGTATATTGCAGAATCTTTTATGCTTTAAAGCATTGGTCTTGCCTCACACTTTGTATTCTTTCCTTGAGTGACTTTTGCCGATAAAATCCAGGGCTACCCTGTGCTGTTCGTAAGAAATATATAATTTCCAGTTTGGGGTAGTCTTAGTGTGGAAAGTACCCTGCCAAAAAGAATTGAACTATAAAATTACAATCTTATCAGTTAAACTCTTAAAAAAAAAAAAAAAAACTACAAAATTCAGTTCTTCAAATACATTTGAATCAGTTCTAATTAGGTGGATGAAACTGGAGCCTATTATACAGAGTTAAGTAAGCCAGAAAGAAAAACACCAATATAGTATACTAACACATATATATGGGATTTAGAAAGATGGTAATGATAACCCTGTATGTGAGACAGCAAAAGAGACACAGATGTATAGAACAGTCTTTTGGACTCTGTGGGAGAGGGCGAGGGTGGGATGATTTGAGAGAATAGCATTGAAACATGTATATTATCATATGTGAAACAGATCGCCAGTCCAGGTTCAATGCATGAGACAGGGTGCTCGGGGCTGGTGCACTGGGATGACCCAGAGGGATGGGATGGGGAGGGAGGTGGGAGGGGGGTTCAGGATGGGGAACACATGTACATCCATGGCTGATTGATGTCAATGTATGGCAAAACCAATACAATATTGTAAAGTAATTAGCCTCCAATTAAAATAAATTAATTTTTAAAAATTCAGTTCTTCACTTTGAAATAGGGGCCTGTTGACTGGGTCCAAGCCCTCAGCCTCCTACCAAATTAGATTGGGAGTCAGTCTCTTAATGAAAACTTACAGTCATATGAAACTAGTTTCACAGATCCACATGATTCTTTAATAAGCTTAAACCCTAGGTAGGTCTAACAAATGAAAATTGTCTAAAGCAGAAACTGTGATAGAAAGTGCTAGCAGTGGCAACAGCACTGTTTAGGATCAAAAGTAAAAATAAGAAGTAAAATGAACATTTTACAATAATTTGCATATATAGTTCTAGAAAATACAGCTTTCTGTGAATAATGCAAAACACCAATTAATTTCTTAGTACTTTTTATACTAGCACAGAGAATTAGCTCGAAGTTAAAAGACTGCCCCTATTTGCTGAATCGGAGAAGGCAATGGCACCCCACTCCAGTACTCTTGCCTGGAGAATCCCAGGGATGGGGGAGCCTGGTGGGCTGCCGTCTATGGGGTCACACAGAGTCGGACACAACTGAAGTGACTTAGCATAGCATAGCATTTGCTGAATAGTCCAGTGGAGGCGGCACACACAGCCCCAGGTGCAGAATGGACCTGATTTGGCCCTCTCCTAGGAGGAGAATCTGTTAAGGAAGAGGCAAGGCATATGGAATCTCTGCTACAGAGATTCTATGATTAAGAAAATTGACAAAAAATGTATATAGAAACTATGTTTATCATATTGTTACAACAGAGAAATACATGGTCTCTTACACTGAGTGGAAAGTTAAACTAGAGCAGTTAACCAAATCCTTGAGAATACACAGAGGTGAGGAAACGTGGGACTCAGCACAATGGAGTCATTCTCCAGAGAATAATGACAATTTCAAATTCTCTGAAATAACAAAGGTAAATGCTTAAAATTAAGGATCTGAAAGGAACTGGAGGATTCTGCATGTACACAATCTATGCATCTAGGTGCCTCCCTTTTTCATGTCAGAAATTTGAAGTCAAATTTGTTAATTATTATGAAGTAAATATTTTGGAGGAGGAAAAACTCTCTTTAATAAGAAATTACAAATGCAAAATAGAATTTACTGTGCAAGAGGTTAAATATTGATTAAAGGGCAGCAGTCACTGGAAATGATGTGTGTGAAGTTTCTGAGGGAGGGGAGGGATCAGATGGCCATTGTCTACCTGAGGGAACACAGCTGTGAATCCAAATCTCACATAGCATTTTGGCTCTTGGAGATTGGGCTGTTTTGTGAAGGTGTTTTTCATGGTTTGGGAATCACCAGCACTATGAGATATTTTTTAGATTGAGAACAGCATGGGCCCGTAAGGCTTTGCATGCCTTAATTGCTATTAAATGTGTCATACAGGCAACATTTATTTTGCATACACTTTACTGAAGTTTTTAAAAAGGCACTACATTTGTTTTATTGAAAAGCCTCTTCAAAGGAGCATAAAGAAGTTACAATAGACATCACAGAATTATAAACGGTCATGAGATTACTATGAGTAATTATACACCAATAAATTTAAAAACCTAGAAGAAATGGACAAATTTCTAGAAATGTACAATCTTCCAAGACTGAGCCAGGTAGAAATAGAAAATATAAACTGACACCAGGATTGAAACTGGGTAATAATAATAATCCTCGACTGAACAGGTTCACAGGTGAATTCCACCAAACATTTAAAGAAGAGTTAACACCTATCCATCTCAAATGATTTCAAATATTTGCAGAGCAAGAAATGCTTCTGAACTCATTCTGAGACCAGCATCACCCTGACACTAAAACTAGACAAAGATATCACAACAACAGAAAATTACAGGCCAATATCACTGATGGCTTGGAATAAAAACTAGTTAACATTGTCAAAATAACAGGGAATGAGGCTGTAACTAGGGGGCCATGTGAATCGGTGGTGGTGGTGGGGGGGTGGCTTGAAAGCACATCACAGTTGTCCCTAATCTTATTAGCTATGAAAAGAATATGGTGGCTCAGTGGTGAAGAACAGCCTGCCAATGCGGGGTTCTTCTCCCAAAGGATATGTCTCCTCAGGCAAGGATGACAAAAGAAAAAATAAATGAGACTATCTGAAACTAAAAAACTTTTGAATAGTGAAGGAAACTATCAACAACCAAATGTAAAGACTGTTTACTGAATGGGAGAAGATGTTTGTAAATGAGATGTCTGCAAGGAATTAATATCTAAAGTATACAAAACTCATATGACTCAACATAAAACCCCCAAACAATATAGAACAACCCAATTGTTGTAAAAAATGGGCAGAGGATCTGAATAGATATTTTCCAAAGAAGACATACAGATGGCCAATAGGCACCTGAAAGGATGAGTCATAGATAAATGAGTCACAGATATGAAAGGTACAGTGTGGGAAATATAGTCAGTCAACAATTATATGGGCTTCCCTATATAATGGCTCAAACAGTAAAGAATCTGCCTGCAATGTGGGAGACCTGGGTTCAGTCCCTGGTTTGAGAAGATCCCTTGGAGGAAGGCATGGGGCCCACTCCAGGGTACTTGCCTGGAGAATCCTCATGGACAAAGGAACCCGGCGGGTTACAGTCCATGGGGTTGCAAAGAATCGAACTCAGTTGAGCCACTAAGCACACACAATAATTATATAATATTTTTGCATGCTGACAAATGACAACTAGATTATCATGGTGATAATTTTCAAATCTTTAGAAATATGGAATCACTATGTTGTGTATCAGGAATTAACGTAGTGTTGTAGGTATTTTACACTTCAAAAACAAGCAGACTCATAGAAAAAGAGATCAGATTTGTGGTTACCAGAGGCAGGGGTGGGGAGGGAATGGGGGGAATTGGATGAAGGCAGTCAAAAGGTACAACTTCCAGCTCCTTTTAACTTATACAATGCTATATGTTAATTATACCTCAATAACACCGGGGAGGGGGAAAAAAAAAAACAACACCCCAACTCAAACCGTTTATGAAGCGTATGTCAAAAAGGTATACATGTTTTTCAGATAAAAAACCGACCTAGTTCGAGGGATTTTAGCTGAGTCTTGAGGGTCTAGACCAGTACCTGTGCTCCTGCACTTTTGATATTTTAAACAGGAACAGCCTTAGTACTTACAAGAAGCTGCTCAAACTCAGTGCTGATTAAATGCTTGAGGAAAGAAACTGATGCGCTTTGCCGTGGCAAAGGCCGGAAGGACGCCCCAAAAGTCACAGCCTGGTCTGTGCTTCAACACTCAGAGCCTCACCAAGTGTCATGTCCAGCACACCCCGGAGTGACCCACGAGGGAGTGTGGTTAGAGAGGGAGGTTGGCACTAAGCCTTGTCGGAGGTGACCCCCTCACCTGCAAGGCACTTGCCACTTGCAGACAGAAGGACCTGGACCGGGTTCAAGAACTCAAGCGTCAAGGCTGCGCCCTCTCAGGCTTCTGACTGGGGCTGAGGCTAACATAGCAGGTCTTTTTGGTGAATATGCCATTTTAAAACTTAGCTTTATTTCAGGAGCGCACTCCCATCTCCCCCATGATCCTGACTCAACAGCATTTCACAACCACACCAGGAGGCAGGCTCTTTTTTGGGGGCACTGAGGTGGCTGTGAAAGGAGCCTTTGAATTTCAGAACACTGCGGCCCACCTATTTGGAGCTCGCGTCCTTGACAGTCTCGGTATTTTCGGGCGTGGCACACTGCGCATGGGGTAGCCGTGCAGATGTGCACTTTCTGTGCCTCACCTTACATGTTCGTAAGAACAACTGTAGTGCACCGAAGCCTCGCTGAAGCGTGAGCTCAAAGGTGCCCTTGACCAACGAGTTCAAAGTTATCCATGGCCATGGGAGAGATACCTGTGCTGGAGAGCACCTCCTTTCAGCACCTTATACACGTAGATATATTAGCTCTGCTTGTGGCTGCGCTTATTCTTTCGCTTATCCTAAGCCTACCCGACAACGGTCTCGTAGCGGTTCTTGGGCGGCGCCTCCGGAATGGAAGGCAGGCGGAGCCAGCCCTGAACGGGCGGCGGGAATGACTATTTATTATCTCCATATTCAAATGAGGCCTCCAACTTCCTAGAATCGGATTGGACGGTCCGGTCCCGCTCTGCCTGGTTATGTAAATAGTAGATGCCAGTTCTTCTTTCCTATTGGACAATAGGTCAACCAATCCGAAGGCTATGAGTGGAGTCAGGTTCGGTTTAGTTCAGTTCAGTTCAGTCGCTCAGTTGTGTCCGACTGTTTGCGACCCAATGTGCTGGAGCTAGCCAGGCCTCCCGAGTCAGGTTGCGGGTTTCTGTTCAAACCCTTTTTTCTAACTGGAGCTGGGTCTTTGTTTAGTTACCGTGTCTGTACCAGACAAGAAAATGAAGAAGGTAATAAAAACCCGCTTTAATCCCGCGTCTCCGATTTTCCTGTATAGGAGACAAACACAAGGGGAGATATCTTGAGACCGTGAATGAATGAATGAATGTGAAGTCGCCCAGTCGTGTCCGACTCTTAGTGACCCCATGGACACCAGGCTTCTCCGTCCATCGGATTTTCTAGGCAAGAGTACTGGAATGGGTTCCCTTTTCCTTCTCCAGGGAACTTCCCCACCCAGGGATCGAACCCAGGTCTCCCGCATTGCAGACAGACAGTAAACCTTCTGTAAGGTTTACCAGTAAACCGGTAAGCCACCAGGGAAGTCTGAGATGGCGAGTTTGTGCTTATTTAGTAGAGGGAAATAGCAGCTTCCAACCACCATTCCAATCATTTGTTTCCTATCATTTTTTTTTACCCCCGAGGGCCGAAGAGATAATTCCTTTCAGAATTCAAGAGTAAATGCGAACGGTTCTTTCAGAAGTACAGAAAATAGTACTGAAAACAAACTAAGGTACTTACATAGGATGCAACAAGGCAGATTTTTAACTGGAGGGAGGAAATGAATGGGTTCCAAAGGAAACATTAGTCCTTTATATTGTTATTAATACTGACTAAACAACCCCATTTGAAGTGACAGCTATATGATAAGTGTATATGTATCAGCTCGTGTAGCCTCCTAATAACCCCCAGGGTTAGATACTTTTATTGTCCTGTAATTACCCATCAGAATGGAGGTTTTGGAACCATTAAAGGGTAAATTTTAAAGAGTTTATATGAGCAGAAATGGTTCAAATTGGGTAGCATCCAATCTAGCTGTTAGAAAGGGGCTGTACAAAATGAAAGACTTCTACGGCCAGAAGGAAGCAGAACAAGGAAGATATACTAGGCAAAAAAGCAGCTTGCTTACTCTAAAGTTACTTCTTTTCAGGAGATGGCAGGGCTCTAATTAGGCAGATGACCTAACTGGTGTTGATCAGGCAATTTCTGATCGGCTGGTTTAAGATTCTATTTTTAGGAAAGCCGAAACTGTAATTAAGTCAAGTCTTGGTTTGGTGATATGGGGCTTAGCATAAGAGACTCCATTTGGGGCCTGTCTTATTTTTAACTGAGTTTCCTCGTCTGTTTGGATAATGCACTGGATGGCTAAAGTTGCCAGGTAAATGACCTCCACACCAGCGCTGGAAAACTGTGATGTGTGTAGGAATCTGCTTAAAATGCAGATTCAGACTCAATACATTTCAGGTGGGGCCTAAGCATATGCGTTTCTAACGGGGTTCCCCAGGCATTATGTAACACAACTGAGAAATGTGAATTCATAGGCCCTTCTGTTTCTATCTTGGGAGTCAATATAATAGGGGAGTTTAATCTTCTGTATATAGGAATTAATTTAATAGAGAGTCAACTTAGAGTTACAGTTATATACAGAAGATTAAACTCCATTATATTTACCTGGCAACTTCAGCCATCCAGTGCATTATCCAAACAGACGAGGAAACTTAACAGCACCCACAAAAGACAGAGTGGCTCACTGAGTTCAGGGCAGTTAGCAAGGTGCTTTCAAGATATAAGTTTGAAGAAACCCAAATGGGATATTATTTGTCTTAGAAAGTTTGGGTATGAAGAAAGTGGAGGAGAGATGCCAGGGGGCCACTCTTCAGATAGCCTGTGCTTAGCTCCCTATCTGGGGCTAATAATTTACCATCTCTGCCCCTCTACTTCCTCATCTGTGAAGTGAGGCTATGGATGCCTACTTAATGGGATTGCTATGAGTGAATGTGTCAGGCAGATGGCGGATGTGGTCATATATTTAGTGCTCAAGTCCTGTTGGTTCCATTTCATCCAGCCACAGCCAGGGATGCATGCCTCAGCTGAGCTCCCTCTGTGCCAGGGGAAATACATCACATAAATACGGAGCATAAGCCTTTCTCTTGTCTGCTAGAACATGGACTAAGCTGTAAACTCCAGGGCAAGAGATGTGTCCTTAACTTCTGAATCTCTAAGGTGGAACATAGAGCTTGGCACATAGTGGAGATGCAACAAATGTTTGTTGAATGAATAAGTCTGTGAGCTGAGGCAGTGTCCCCTACCTGCAAGTCTGTGAGCTGAGCTGCTTTGAATGTGCTGAGTATTAACTATTTTATCTGTTTATTTTAAAAATCTGTAGTTTACTTAAACATTTCTAGAGAGCTCATTGTTATCAAGTGGTAGTGAAATGAAAGTGTTGCTCAGTCCTGTCTGACTCTTTGCAACCCCATGGACTATAGCCCACCAGGCTCCTTGGTCCATGGATTTCTCAGGCAAGAGTACTGGAGTGGGTAGCCAGTCCCTTCTCCGGGGGGTCTTCCAACCCAGGGATGGAACCTGCATCTCCTGTGTCTCCCACATTGCAGGCAGATTCTTTACTGTCTGAGCCACCAGGGAATCCACTTAATGAATACTTAATTCAATTTAGTGCTCATAACATCCTTTCCACATATGCACTATTATGAACTCCATTTTGCAGATGAGACAGCAAAAGGCAGTCCTTTCACTTCTCCAGTGAAACAGCTGATGAGATAACTAGCCCTGGAAATTAGGTCAGCGGTACCAAGCTTTGTGCTAACCACACCTAGGTTGTTTGGCTTTGGATGTGGAATTTCATTTTGAAGAGGAAATAATACACAAGATATATATATATATATATATATAATATATACATATGTATCATATTGAAGAGGAAATAATATATGTAGGAAAAAATGCATTGCCCTGTGTTTAAATTTCCAGGGAAAAACATCAGTCAGATATCTTAAAATTTCTACTGCAGTAGAAAGCTAAAAGAACTGCAGATGAAATTTCACTCAATTCCACATTCCCAATCCAATTCAAATTTTTAAAAATAGTTTTTGAATACAAGACACATTTATAAAATAGACAAATGCTTGCTTCTGGATCACTTGTTCAAACTGTTTTTGTAATCATTATTTTTTTTATACCAGAGACTTAATGACCAATGTATACAAATGATTGGTCTCACCCTTGGAAAAGGTCTGAAGCTTGATCTTGCACCGGCGGTACACTCAAACAAAAATCTTTTTTGTTTCGCCTGTAGATCTAGTTGGTATAGTTTTCTCAGAATGAAAGCTATCTTTTATTCTTAAAACTCACTGTTCTGAGCAGGTCTTTCTGTCTCAGTTAAGACTCATTGGTGGTAGTTGTTGAAGCTGTTAATAACGTTTGTAATGTTACAGAGAAAAAACTTTCCTTCCACCCTCTTGGGTTCGGTAGGTAGGTTTATGAATACACTGACAACAGGCAGAATAACAGGAGAAAAGTTATGCAAATTTATTCATTTTAAAATACTATGTGCATGGAAAAAGTGAATTATTATTGCAGGGGAAAAAATGAATAACCCCAAAAGCAATGAGATTTGAGAGCTTAGATACCATCTTAGTAGGAGAAGGGGAGAAGTAGTCCTCATAGAGGAGAGTAAATGATATTAGGAAAGATGACAGGCCCTTAGGAGACTACACAGGAGGTATGATAGTTTGTGACAGTCTGGGTGTGGCATTGACATCTAGTCTCCTTTCTTGTGACGAATCAGTCTTCCTTTGCTGATGAAACTCTCAGGAGGGAACAGATGACAGTTAAATTCATTTTGAAGGAACTGTTTTTAGGCAGTTAGGGGGAGTTCAGAGAAAGCTTCTCACAGTGTTTGCTGTTTCTCAAGTGATTTCAGTCCCAAATAATCAATATGACAAGTGTGGCATATTCGGGGATGATATGTCCGGAACACTTTCAGTAGCAAAATTTATCCCAGGCACCTGGCATAGAAAATCAGCTCTTCTTCTTTCTCTGTTCTAGGTTAGTACACAGAAAGAGGGCAGCCATCTGCAATCTAGAAGAGGTCCTCACCAGAACCCACCCACACTGGCACCCTGATCTCTCTCTTCCCAGCTTCCAGAATTATAAGTGCTATACTCCATTGTTTAAGCTCCCCAGTTCGTGGTATTCTGTCATAGCAGCCCAAATGGACAAGGGACAGGCCTCAGGATCAAGAGCAATATTTTGTATTGACCGATGGAACCCTATAGTGCAGGCGTGAGGTTTTCCAGAAATAAGGAAGGAAGGAAAGAAAGAAAGAGGGTTTCCCTACTGACTCAGTGGTCAAGAGCCTGCTTGCCAATGCAGGAGACATGGTTTGACCCCTGATCTGGAAGGATCCCACATGCCAGGAGTAACAAAGCCCATGTCCCACAACTGTTGAGCCTGTGCTCTAGAGCCAGGGAACCACAACTATTGAACTCACAAGCCTCAACTGTTAAGCCCACGCACCATACTACTGAAGTCCCTGTGCCTTAGAGCCTGTGCTCTGCAACAAAGGAAGCCGGCTGCAGTGGGAAGCCCACCCATTGCAACTGAAGGGTGGCTCCCCCGACCGTGGCAACCCGTGCGAAGCCGTGGTACAAGGACGTTCTTCTGATTGTTCTTCCAGGGAAACGCCACCCCCTCCTGCATGTATACACCGTGTTTTTCTCCTATCTCCTAACTACATTAATTTCAAGATCGTAAGGTGTGTTGAAACTGAATCCAGCAGCTCCCAGCAGTAATGAGGCAATACAGAAAACACAAGACTTGAGATTTTATGGCAATCATTTTCTATATGTTATTGATATATTTTATATTTTTGGTATTTTCAGGAGACGTAGTCTGGACCTGGGAAGGGAGAGCTGGGGGTGGGCGAGGAAGGCTGTAGAGCAGGGTGTTGGGGGCTGCGAAGGGAGAGGTGTTGGGAGGAGGTCAGGAGCCTGGTGGGAGAAGGGATGGGAGTGATGGGTTTTTCACGAAGGAAGTTGGGGACTGAAGGGTTTAGGAAGGGTTCTGGGAGATGGGCGGAGTGGAGGTTAACGAAAGGTGACTGGGGGATGGGTGGGCAGACGGCCTCACCCTTGGCATACCCCAGTGGACACCCAGCCTCACCTTGGTGGTTTTGTCCAAAGCCCTCCTCACCCAACCCCCTCCCTCCCCAAAGCAGCAGCATTCCTGTGTTACCAGCGCGTCAGGAAATCGGGATAATATCCAAAGATACTGGTGAAAACATTAAGACACAAATGTGCGTAAAATACAAGAAATTCCAAACTCAGACACTAAATTGAAGGACGCGGCAAAGTGGTGGAATAAGGGAAAGCATTGGAAAGCTCAGAGAGGCGCTTTAGCCAATAGGTTTGTGGTGAGTGAAAGTCGCTCAGTCCAGTCTCTTTGTAACCCCGTGGATTATACAGTCCATGGAATTCTCTAGGCCAGAATACTGCAGTGAGTAGCCTTTCCCTTCTCCAGGGGATCTTCCCAACCGAGGGATCGAACCCAGGTCTCCTGCATTGCGGGCGGATTCTTCACCAGCTGAGCCACCAGGGAAGCCTTTGTCGTGAGGGGAGAACAAGATTGAGTTTGAACCAAACCACATGGGCCCTTTTAGGGGAAATACCGGAGGCGGCTGCTCACTTGGTTCCTGCCCTGGCAGTCGCCCGACTGTAGTGTGGAGCAGACACTGCAGGGAAAGTCCACCGACCCGGCCCCAACCCTCCACCCCACCTGCGCCTTTACGCAACCTGTGCCGCTTGCCATCCGCTTGCGTCCTGGCACTGCGGCACTCCTGCGCCATTGAGCTCCACTCTGCAGCTCGCTTGCAATCCTTTGTCCACGGGCCCCTCTGTCCCGCCTCGTTGCCCTGCTGCAGAGTCTGAGCACGGCCGCCCTTCTGCGCGCTACTCTGTGTGTCCAGAAAGCCCCTTCGCGCTGGATCCCAGCGCCAGGCCAGCCTGGAGCGGGTCACCCACCCTCACCGCTCGAGGCGCCTCCGCGGGGAGCCGTCCTGAGAGGCTGGCAACGCCACAGCTGTTCTCAGGCCACCCGCGTTGTCAAGTGACTTGGGCTTTTCTGCGTGCCCTTGGTTTTTCTTCCGTTGTCTTGGCAAGGGGGTGGGGTCCAGAATTTTGGGAGCGAATGAGTTCCCCCCACACCTTTAGGAAGAGAAGAGTTGGCGGGGCCGGGGCGGGGGTGGGGGGGACGGGGGGAGGCAGGCGGGGGGGGGCGGGGGGTAGGCAGGCGGGGGGCGAGGGCGGAGGGAGCGGGGAGCGGAGTGCGATGATGGGTTAGGTTTGGAAATCGTCACTCATGGGTCTGGACGGGGCAAAGAGCTCACCACCTGGTCTCCCCCGGAGACTCCTCCGAAGTGAGCCAAGACCCCAGGCTCGCCTTCCTTTGGTACTAACAGCCTTAGGCTCTGGTCCAGCGTTCTTCCCAGAGTCCTATGCTGGAACACCAAGTAAGTCCTACCAGCCTCCAGAATTATGAAAAATAAATATCTGCTGCTTTTAACCTACCCAGTCTATGGTGGTATAACAATCCAAGTGGGCTGAGATGGGGAGCCAAGGAATGTGCCGCCTCCATTTTCAGTCCTATGGTTCAAATCACTTTGTCACTTTTGGTACTGACAAATAAAGATGAAATGGATTTCATTTCCTAGAAGATGTACTGTGCCGCTTTATTAAAGTATTATACTAGTATTTACTTGAGCTGATGCAGACTGGCCCATTTATTTTTTATTCTAGATTTAAGAGCTCTGTGGGATAAGACAGTAGTCATTCATTTGACTTATTTTAGTTAAGGAAGAACAGGTTTGGGTAATTTTAAAAATCCAGCAAGAAATTTGAAATTTTATTTATTTTGGTAAAAAACACATGAAAAAATCTCTTAATAGAGTTTAAGTGTATAGTACAATATTCAGTTGTTATTTATATTCGGCTGTTCATACAATGACTGACTTGCTAATGACACTTCACAGCTCAGGGCTCATTACTATCGATTTGAATGAGCACCACCTCTTGTTTATTTACACATATATATATGTGTGTGTAAATATGTATATTCCCAAATATCTTCCCTCTGCCCATTTTTCTTGCTTGCCTGCTTTCCAGTGCACTTTTAAAGAAAGTCTAATGAAGTACTGGAAATATTTTGAAGATGTGATATTGTGATATATAATAAATATATATTTAGTCTTCCTCCCTATTCCTGGCACAGAGCTCAAAAAACCCTTGGAATTTCCTAAGTGATGAGAATCATAAAAGAGTTTTGATATTCAAAACAAACCTCTGTTGATGACACCAGACTGTGTTAGTAAGGTGACTTTTGGAAAGTCTTTGAGGATGGGAGCAGTTCCCAGGGGAACCAACTTAGAGAGACAGGGTTAGAAATTTTAATGCCACCCTGACCTCCTGGGAGGGGAGAGGGGCTAGAGGTTGAATCCATTATCAGTGGCCAATGATTTAATCAATCATGGATATGTAATGAAGCTTCCATAAAAGCTCAAAAGGATAGGGTTTGGAGAGATTTCAGGTCAGTGAACATCTAGAGATTTGAAGAGTGTTATGCCCAGAGAGCGGAGAAGGCAATGGCACCGCACTCCAGTACTCTTGCTTGGAAAATCCCATGGACTGAGGAGCCTGTTAGGCTGCAGTCCATGGGGTTGATAAGAGTCGGACATGACTGAGCGACTTCACTTTCACTTTTCACTTTCATGCTTTGGAGCAGGAAATGGCAGCCCACTCCAGTGTTCTTGCCTGGAGAATCCCAGGGAAGGGGGAGCCTGGTGGGCTGCCGTCTATGGGGTTGCACAGAGTCGGACACGACTGAAGTGACTTAGCATAGCATAGCATAGCATGCCCAGAGAGAGCATGAAAGCTCTGCACCTTTCCCCATATCTTGCCCTATGCAACTCTTTCACTTGGTTGTTTCCAGGTTACATGCTTTTATAATAAACTGGTGATGTGTTCTGTGAGCCACTCTGGCAAATTGATGGAACTGAGGATGGGGGTATGGAAACCTCTGATCTGTAGTCAGTGGCTCAGAAGCATAGACAACCTGGTCTTGGGAAGGAACTAAAGGTTCTTGACTTTGTTTTATGGCTATTTTGTCTTGTTTGACTGTTTTCCTTTGTTTCTGCATTTTCTCATTTCTCTGATTAAGTTTGTTATTTGGAACTAGCTGGAAGCGAGTCTCTCTGCAGGGAAGGCCTTGCGGAGTCCTGGGGGGTTTCCTAAGTAGAGTTTGGAGACCACAAGGGGGAGCTATCCTGTGCTGCAATGATAACAGAGCCCAACAGGAAGAAGAATGCTCCTCTTTTTTGGCAAGGACTCAGAGCGACTTCACTTTCACTTTTCACTTCCATGCATTGGAGAAGGAAATGGCAACCCACTCCAGTATTCTAGCCTGGAGAACCCCAGGGACGGAGGAGCCTAGTGGGCTGCTGTCTATGGGGTTGCACAGAGTCGGACACGACTGAAGTGACTTAGCAGCAGCAGCCAATGAAGATATGGACTCTTTGTTTACTGAAGCCTCCCAGTTTTCTTTTCCTATTCATAAAAGTGTTCTTCCTTTGCCGTGTGGAAATATGAATGTGGCTCGCCATGGTTGCAGACCCCAAGTTGCAGTTCTCTACTAATCCCAAATAAATTCACGCTTGTTTCAGGTTAGCAAACTTCAACACTTCTTTTATCTTTTTTACTGGACTCAATTCAACTCATAACAAATGGTTAGTTCCTCTCTGGTTAGTTCTTCCCCCCCATCCCCACACCCATAAATAAGTTTAAAGAAACATTTCCTTTAAGTATGGCTTATTGGGTCCCACACATTTTGACATGTAGTTATTTCTGTGTGGATCACAACAAACTGTGGAAAATTCTTAAAGAGATGGGAATACCAGATCTCCTGAGAAATCTGTATGCAGGTCAAGAAGCAACAGCTAGACTAGAACATGAAACGATGGACTGGTTCCAAATTGGGAAAGGAGTACGTCAAGGATGTATATTCTCACCCTGCTTATTTAACTTATATGCAGAGTACATCATGCGAAGTGCCGGGCTAGATGAAGCACAACCTGGAATCAAGATTGCCAGGAGAAATATCCATAACCTCAGATATGCAGATGACACCGCCCTCATGGCAGAAAGGGAAGAGGAACTAAAGAGCCTCTTGATGAAAGTGAAAGAGGAGAGTGAAAAAGCTGGCTTAAAACTCAACATTCAAAAAACTAAGATTCATGGCAATTAGATGGGGAAACAATGGAAACAATGACAGACTTTATTTTCTTGTGCTCCAAAATCACTGCAGATGGTGACTGCAGCCATGAAATCAAAAGACGCTTGCTCCTTGGAAGAAAAGCTATGACAAACCTGCTGCTAAGTCGCTTCAGTCGTGTCCGACTCTGTGCGACCCCACGGACGGCAGCCCACCAGGCTCCCCGGTCCCTGGGATTCTCCAGGCAAGAACACTGGAGTGGGTTGCCATCTCCTCCTCCAATGCATGAAAGTGACAAACCTAGACAGCCTATTTAAAAAGCAGACATCACTTTGCTGACAAAGGTCCATATAGTCAAAAGATTCGAGAGATGGACCAATAAACAAGGCTGAGGACCAAAGAATTGATGCTTTTGAACTGTGGTGCTGCAGAAGACTCTTGACAGTCCCTTGGATGGCAAGGAGATCAAACCAGTCAATCCTAAAGGAAATCAACCCTGAATTGGAAGGACTGATGCTGAAGCTGAAACTCCAGTACTTTGGACCCTGATGTGAAGAGCCGACTCCTTGGAAAAGACCTTGATGGTGGGAAAGATTGAGGGCAGGAGGAGAAAGTGGTAGCAGAGGATGAGATGGTTGGACGGCATCATCGACTCAGCGGACGTGAGTCTGAGCAAACTCTGGGGGATAGTGAAGGACAGGGAGGCCTGGTATGCTGCAGCCCATGGGGTCTCAAAGAGTTGGACACGACTGAATGACTGAATTGAACTGATCTGGTGACGCTATCTCCAGATACTGTCAAAATTATGTTAAATTGTAAACACAGAGAATTGCCTGCTGTGGGAAAAAATCCACACATTGGAACTGGGAGCAGATCATCGATGGATTATAATATTGTTTGCCATTCCTCATTCCCAAAACTCTTTCATACACACCTTTTCAAATTGATGGCTAGTACAATTTGCTGAGTCATTCCCCATTATTCCACTTCAAGATTCCACCCCTCCCAAATATTGATATGACAATCATTTCTCCAAATCAAGCCAAATGATAAGAGGATTTATTTCCATTTGAGGTTATTTTATAGAATATATTTTGAGAAAAGGTATTCCAAAGGTTATAAAAAAAATTGAAGATTTTTAAAACATATTGCTACATTGTCTCCCAGAAGCAGTATCTGCAAAATCAGAGTTTTCTTTTGATTGAAACCCAGTGGGAGGGCCCTCCTAGGTACAAAAGCCCCTCCATGTTCCCCGTTTCTTGTTTGTAGAAAAAGGCTTCAGTATCCTAGGTCTTCTCTGAGTTCTGAAGAGCAGACTCAGGCTCTCATTAGGGAAGTGATATGTTGAGAAAGTCCAAGCTCAGGTTGGAAAAGAATTCCCAAACAGAGTATTTCAGAAGGGATTTCATTTATTTTATTAAGTTTATTTCATTTAGTTTATTAAGAACAAAGAGCAGAGATAATGTGGGTACTGCAAGCAGAGTGGGCCGACCTTGACAGACCAGGGAGAGCTCACAGTTTTCCTGTGTGAGTAGCCAATTTTTATAGCCTCAAAACAAAGAAAATTCCTGCTGGAAGGCTGGCATTAAGTGATTGGTTAGGGTGCTATACGATGACTACCAGGCTGGGCATTTTTGCCTAATTTGGGGTCAGAAAGCCTGATAGTGATGATCAGGGAGGCTTTTGACAATGGTTGCAAAGGGGCTCAGTCAGCTTCTGAGGTGAACTTGGTTCTGGGCTCCACTTCTGTGGCCTTGGGGCAGGATTTAACATGATGGAATGCAGACATGAAGAAAAAGCATGGACTTCCCTGGTGGTCCAGAGGTTATGAATCCACCTGCCAACGCAGGGATCATGGATTTGATCCCTGGTCCTAGAAGATTCCTCATGCCTTGGGGCAACTAAGCCCATGTGCCACAGCTACTGAAGCCCTCATGCCCTAAAGCCTCTGCTCTGCCACAAGAGAAGCCAACTCGCCACAACTAGAGAAAGCCCATGCATAACAATAAAGACTCAGCACAGCCAATAAATATTTTTAAAAAGGAAAAGCAAGATAGCTTGAAAAATAGTTCAGCAATAGAACAGTCTTAGTTCCTTCTCAAGGGATATAATAATCTGATGTGTATCTTTGAGTTGTCCTGCAGAAATTACTCCCAGGTGGAGGGTGGTGACTATATGATGACCACAGGTAGGTAGACCCAAGACCGGTTGGAACCAGGTTGATGGTAAGGATTCTTGAAACATAACCTTGATGTTATCTCACCACCAGCCAATCAGAAGAAAGTTCACCAGAATTTACTGCTTACTTATTACCCCAAATGCTATCTTTAAAAATCTTTCCCTAGGGGAGTGGGAGGGAGGCTAACAAGGCAGGGGATATATGTACACTTAGAGTTGATTCACGTTGTTGTATAGCAGAAAGCAACACAACATTGTAAAGTAATTATCCTCCAATTAAAAATAAAAATTAAATCAACAACAAACAAAACCCCCAAAAAAACCTTTCCCTAAAACCACTGGGGAGTTTGGATTTTTTGAACATGTGCTGCCCATTCTCCTTGCTTGTGAAGTGAAAGTTGCTCAGTCGTGTCTGACTCTTTGCAATGCCATGGACTACACAGTCCAGGCCAGAATACTGGAGTGGGTAGCCTTTCCCTTCTCCAGGGGACCTTCCCAACCCACGGATTCAACCCAGATCTTCCTCATTGCAGGCGGATTCTTTACCAGCTGAGCCACCAGGGAAGCCTAAGAATCCTGGAGTGAGTAGCCTATCCCTTCTCCATCAGATCTTCTTGGCCCAAGAACTGAACCGGGGTCTCCTGCATCACAGGTGGATTCTTTACCAGTTGAGCTACTAGCAGGGCTCCCCCCTTGCTTGGAGCCCTGCTAATAAACAATGTACTTTCTTTCACTACACAAAAGCTTGGCTTTGTTTTGAGACAGATGAGTGGAGCCAAGTTTGGTTCACTAACAAGGTCTCCCAACTTAATAGTGAAAAAAAAAAATCTCAATTTATAGTTTTATTTCTTAGTAACTGGGTAGAGTGTACAATTTTTCTATTCAGCATTTGCTTTTATTTGTATTTTTGTGAACTAACTGACAAATTCTAGTGGTATTTTTCCACTGAAATTTTCTGTTCGAATTTTATGAACTCTGTATATTTTGGCTGGTAGTTTCCTAGTTTGGCTGTTTGCCTGATTATTTTTCACACTCACAGGATTATTATGGACTTTGCTCATTGATTTCTTTTCTTTCCACTTTTCTCTCCATTATGTTCCTAGTTTACCCAACAAATCAGCTAGGCTCTTCTTCAAGTGCTTTTCTCCTTCTGCCCATCACTCGACAGAACCAACCTCAGTTTACTAGCCACACCTCTGACTGCCCATTTAGTGCATTTTCAAGTCTATGCCAATGCACACAAAGAGAATAAAGAGGGTCACTCACTATCCTGATATGGGAAGGGGTAAGTTGCAACCCACCGCAGTTGCCCATTGACAGTGTGTCCTGAGGGGAATTCAAGACAGGAAAACTGATGAAACATTCTGCACTTTGGATTTACCAAGCCCCTAGATAGTTAAAATGTGTAACTAAGGAATAGTTTCAGTGACTCCATATTCTTGCATCTTCCCATAGACAGAAGAGCACTAAAGTCAGCAACTTGAGATATCTGTTGTAATTAGCAGTACTCTTTTATCAAGATGTATGTCTGACTACAAGTATTTACTGATCAAAACAATTCTTCTATATACTGGCTCATTCCCTATCTCTTTGGAGCAGCCCCTCAGGCTTTCCTGGTGGCTCAGATGGTAAAGAATCTGCCTGCAATGCAGGCAACCCAGGTTTGATCTCTGGGTTGGGAAGATCCCCTGGAGAAGGAAATGGCAACCGACTCCAGTATTCTTCCTTGGAAAATCCCATGGACAGAGGAGCCTGGCAGGCTATAGTCCATTGGGTCACAAAGAGTCTGACACAACTGAGCGACTAACACACACACACACACATTCCTCCTTTCCTCCTCCTTCGGAGGTAAGGAGAGGCTGTGTGGATGAAGACATGCTTGCCTTATCAGTAAACAAAGGGTGTTGTGGCACAGCAACTGGGCAATGGTACATCCTGAGGCGATTTAGGAAGGAGAACAGGATACTAGCCCTTTAGATAGCGAAAGTGAAAGTGAAGTCGCTCAGTCGTGTAGCCTACCAGGCTTCTCTGTCCATGGGATTCTCCAGGCAAGAATACTGGAGTGGGTTACCATTTCCTTCTCCAGGGGATCTTCCTGACCCAGGGATCAAACCCAGGTCTCCTGCATTGGAGGCAGATGCTTTAACCTCTGAGCCACCTCTATCAAAGGAATGATTCCAATAACCCCAGATGATTACATCTTCCCATATATTAAAAAAAAAAGCACTAAATTCATTAATGTAAGATGCCTGGTTTTCTTTAATCAACAGCAAATTTTGATAGTCCAACTATTTGGTTTTTGTTGCAAAAACTCCTATATACCTGGGTTTTGAGAGGCTCTCTTCCCGGAGCAAGTCTGCCGAATAGAACATCAACTCTCAACTTTTAGGTTGAGCATTTTCTTCGGTAAACAGCTATTTCCTGGCTACGTATGTGTGCGTGCTTGCATGCTTAGTTGCTTCAGTCATGTCCAACTCTGCGACCCTATGGGCCTTAGCCCCCCCAGGCTTCTCCTTCCATGGGAGTCTTCAGGAAAGAAAACTGGAGTGGGTTGCTGTGTCCTCCTCCAGGAGATCTCTCCCGCCCAGGGATCAAAGCAGCATCTCTTAAGTCTCCTGCATTGGCAGGCGGGTTCTTTACCACTAGAGCCACATGGGAAGCCCCATTTCCTGGCTATAGGCATAAAAACTTAACTTTTACATTATGCGTTTTTCATTAAGTGAACATCAGGTTAAAAACACGCACACAAAACCAAAATGCAATACCTAGGAAGACTGCACGTATATGGACTGAAAGACTCACTTTTTAAAAATTGAAGATTATGTTTTTTACACCACGTGCTTGCTTAAAAACCAAAAACCAAAAATCCAAAAAAACCTCGCCCTAGTAGACTGCTCCTCCCCAAACCATTTTTTGTCTTTTCTAAAGAAATGCTAACAAACTTCCTGGTATGGACCGGGATACTGGTAGCTTTGGGTTTTATCAGATGTCTTCAGTCTGCATTAATGAGTTTTCTCAACGCTGAATTCTCCGTTCCTGTGGCTCAGGGACAATGAGTGGACCGAAGGCCTGGGTTTCAAGCTGCTAAGGTGGGGCTGAGGTAGAAAAATATGAGGCAGTCAGTGTAGCCTAGGGTCAAAAGAAAAAAAAAAGGACTCGATTTCTTCTTTTAAAATCGAATTCCAACCTCCTCTTATTTTTCACCTAAGTGTTTGCTGTTCCAGTTTGTTGATATTTAAAGGGAGTGCCTCTAAGTTCCCTTGACCTGAAGGCCATAAAACACCAGAACCTGTGACAAAACAATCAGCAACTGATCAAGGAGAAAAACACCAGGTGGCCCATTAACTTTAGAACACGGTCCTTAGACAATGGCCTGAGGTCACCAGAAAAGGGGAGGGGAGAGGGCACGAGAAAAGATGAGAGGATGGAGACTCAATACCATAAGAAAATTCAAGAACTGGGAGATCAGGAAAAAAGGGTCATAAAAATTGACAAACTGACATGATGATTTTTAGACCAGGGATTATGTACACTGGGATCCTAAACCAACCAAAAACAAATAGGTGGGTCAACATTAGTAAAGATATAAACTGTTGCGATTCCCGCGATTTGGGGGAACCCAAACCCTCTCAGTGACTATGCTGGGAGCTCTGTACTTCTACTCTTTGAAACAAACTTGGCCTTTGTGAGTATCTTGCGTGTCCCTGGAAGATCATTCCTTCGCGGGCTGTTCCTGGATTCTCCTTTCAGGATGGCCCTCACAGGACGTGTTCCTCTGAGAGTCCACGTCTAACCTGCGCACACGGGAAAAGCCCACGCAGCTCGGTGCGTACAGAACGATTTGACGCGAGGGGTTGCACGCAAGAGGTCCCACGCTGCGGTTTTCCAGCCCAGTCCCCACCCCGCGTTAGCACAGCGCTGCAAGGAGGCGCTTGCAGATTAGGTCCTAGCAGCTTACAAAAAACGTTTTATAACGGAGTTTTCAAATGAAACTGCTTCCTTTTCGCACACGAGTCATTCACGGGAGAAGTGACAATCCCTGTAAGATTTCAGCGTGCGAGGACGTGGGTCGGAGCGAAGCGCATCTCTGCTAGCTGAGGCGGAGTGAGTGTACACCGCTGCCAGGACCTAGGCAGAGTGGCGCGGCCTCTGCCAGGACCCGGGAGGGTGGAGTACACCGCTGCCGGGACCTTGCGTGGAGAACACCCCTGCCAGGACCCTGCGCCGGGCGCCCAGCCATTCCAGTCGCCATTTCTTGTCTTGTGTCCCTGCGCTCCATCTCTATCAACGCATTCCTGTTCCTGGCTCTCCAGTAGCGCTTTTAGTGCGTCCGGGTCCCCGGTTCTCCCAGCCACCAGTGCGCCCCTGTTCGCATCCCTGTCTGCGCCCTCTGGGGCCCCGCCGCTGCCGCCCTGGCGCTTCCCGCGGGCCCCGGCGAGGCCGCCTGCGCCCTGTGCCAGAGCGCGCCCCGCGACCCGGTGCGCGCCGACTGCGGCCATCGCTTTTGCCGGGCGTGCGTGGTGCGATTCTGGGCGGAGGAAGACGGGCCCTTCCCGTGTCCCGAGTGCGCCGACGACTGCTGGCAGCGCGCCGTGGAGCCCAGCCGCCCGCCGCTCAGCCGCCGCCTGCTGGCGCTCGAGGAAGCAGCTGCGGCGCCCACGCGCGACGGCCCGGCCTCTGAAGCGGCGCTGCAGCTGCTGTGCCGCGCCGACGGGGGCCCGCTGTGCGCAGCTTGCCGCATGGCCGCGGGGCCCGAGCCACCCGAGTGGGAGCCCCGCTGGAGGAAGGCGCTGCGCGGCAAGGTGCCGTTTCCCGGAGGGTGCCCTGTCCCTTTTCTCATCACCAGACTGCGCCCTGTTCCCCCTCCGTATTCTCTGGATGGCGCTCTGGCCCCCAATCTCCATCTTCCAGACGGTGTCCTAGCTGCCCTCCCCATACCCCAGTTAGTGCCCTGTCCCCTTTCCTTCCTCTGGGGCCTAGTACCCGTTCTCCCATCCCAGGACGGGACCTTGTTTCCCCCGTTCCCTAACCCCAGAGGTTGCGCTCTCCGCACTCCCCTGTCTGGAAGGTATCCTGTCCCCCTTTCCCACGCCTGGACGGGGCACTTTCTCCTCTTCTCCCTCCACCTCCCTGCCCCGCCATACCCGCGAGACTTTCCCAGGGTTGAATTGTCCTGCCCCGCCCCCCTTGGCAAAGAGTCCTGCCGAAGCCCGCCCCCCCCACGCCCAGCCCCCTTTGTGTCACTGCCCTGCCCCCTGGAATGACGTCATACTATGGTAGCCCCACCCCCACGGGCATCCCTCAGTGGGTGTGGTAGTCGCTCAGTCGTGTCCACTCTTTGCGACCCCAGGAACTGTTGCCTGCCAGGCTCCTTTGTCCATGGGATTTCCCAGGCAAGAGTACTGGAGTCGGGGTGTGGCCTGAGGGTATTGGCCCCTCTCTGGTCCTGTGCACCCCTCCCATTCGGTCTTCTCACCTGCTCTGAGCCCTCTTGAGTCCCTTCATCCACTCTGTTCTGGAACCTTCTCCACTGTGCTCTCAACTGTTTACATGTGGCACTTGGCTCTGGGTCAGAACCTGCCATTGGAATCTGGTCACAGCTGAGGTCTGGTAATCCCAGGGACCCGCTGGTGTGTATGTTTGTGGGGGGGGGGGGCGGGGGAGCGCAACGTTATTTCTGAGAGAATAAAGACAGCCAGGCCCCTGGAGTGGAAAGAGTCAGTGTGATCCCTGCCCACCTGAGGGGAGAGAGTAGCCTGTTTGAGGGTTCGTGCGCCAGGGACTGGGTCCTGCAGTCTTCTTAAGCAGTAGGATGTTGCATCCAGGAGCTTCCTTGGAGTTACAGCTTGTGGCCAGGGGACTGGAGTTGGACTTCCTGGTGAAGGACCCCCACCCACCCAGTCAGTGCACGGAAATGGGCAGGCCCTGTGTGTGCCCATGGTCACCCTAAAGGGGCCACCCTCCGTCCCTCTGCTGGAGACAGTAACACTAGAGTCCTCAGTGAATAGTCTTGTGTAGTTACCCTGTTGGATTCTTAGCACAAATGTTTCTCTCAGACAATAGCATAGTGGGTCACTAAGACCCCCTCTGCAGCCTGCAGAGTTTTGAGGTGTCTGATGGGCTAAGATCATGAACTGGGGCTTCGGGACTGCCTGATGGGATTCTAGTGGTGTGATGTCCCTCTGGACGGGTTAGGTGGGCCCCAGACTTTCAGAAGTGGCCACACACCCCTTAACCAGCGTTTTTCTCCAGGAGAACAAGGGGTCTGTGGAGATCATGAAGAAAGATCTGAATGATGCTCGGGATCTGCATGGCCAGGCTGAGTCTGCTGCTGCTGTGTGGAAGGCAAGTGGGGTGGGGTTTGAGTCCACATGAGCAAGGAAACATGGATGTGTATCCTGACCCTGTCTGGCAGGGCCTTGGACCACAGCTGAGCGCTGTACAGTCTGACGGTCAGGGAACTCTCCTCCCTTGAGGCGGTCAGTGGTGGATGGGTGGGGTCTCAGGGTAGCCTGAGGACACAGGTATTCCTGCTGCCCACCCATCCTGTAGGGACATGTAATGGACCGGAGGAAGAAGGCTCTGACTGACTACAAGAAGCTTCGGGCCTTCTTTGCCGAGGAGGAGGGGCGATTTCTACAGGAAGCGGAGAAAGAAGAAGGGTCCCTGGAGGACGAGGACGAGGACCCAGCAGAGAGGTTCAGGTCTCTGCTGCAGGCTGTGTCGGAGCTGGAGAGGAGGCACCGCAACCTGGGTCTCAGTATGCTGCTCCAGGTAGGCACTCAGCCCTGCTGGTCAAGGGAGGGCAGCAGGATGCAGAGTCAAGAATTAGTAAGAGGGTAGCTTATCCAGAGAGAACCCTTCAGACCAGCACTGCCTGGCTTCCATTTGGGGCTGAATTTCAGGAATGAGTAATCCAGGAGACTGGCTTCCCCTCACATTTGCAGAGAGGGGGTGCTTGCATTGCAGTATTGAAATACTGGGCCCCTACCCTGTCCTTGGGCTCGACAGGTAGGAGCTGGCCACGAGGTCAGAAGAGGCAGGGATCTTGGGGACGGTGATGGTTGCCATGCCCTCATCCTGAATGTCCTCCTTACTCTCTGCCCTGAAGCCTTGCCTAAACCTGGGGATTCTGGGCTCTTTGCAACCCTTGAGTCTGATCCTGGAACTGGCAACGTCTGCCCTTCCCTCCTGTGAGCTGAGAGGTGCCGTTTTACCTCTGGCAGTAGTGGTTACTCAGCTCCAAGTGGGTGCTGATTGTGGGTGAAGAGACACGAGGGTCTGGTGGGGCCGGATTCTGCAGTCATCTGGCTTGCAGGATAGAAATTCGCTCACTCATTCCCTCTCTCCCTGTGCAGTGAAGTGCTGCCTGCCCAGGCAGCGGGCAGAGGAAGCTGTTAACCATCCCAGGCCTGAAACAGCTCCTCCATCTGCCTCCTTCTGGACCCCTTGTCGTCCTTCAAGACACCCCCAGCCCTGTGTGTCTTCTCCTAGGTGAATATGTGGACTGCGAACTCTAGGTGCCCACCTGGGCTTGCTGACGACAGTACTCTGCAGAAGAGTGTTTGTGTTCCCTTTTCCTCTGGGTGTTCATGTTTTCAGGCTGTAAACCTTTCACTGTAGAGATCTGTATTGGGGGTAAGTTAACCCAAGTGTATCCTGACTCCATAAAGTTCTTTTTGTTGCCCCAAGTTTCATCAGATTTTCTGAGGTCTCCGTGAGCCGTGGTTGTCATCTTCAGGAGGCTTGGGCTGTGCAGACCTGCTCCATGATGGGGCTGCTCCACCAGTCATGCACGCGCAGGCCCACACCCAGCAGTTAAGGTGAAATTTGAGGCGACTGTCAAGGGAAAGGAATGCTCAGTGTGCCTGGGTGGGGATGGTGGGCCGGTCAGACTTGGCACCTCTGCTTGAGGTCCTTGAACATCGTATGTTGCACAGACCTACACCTACTATGGCTCCGGGTCTGTGCACAGAAACACGAGAGCCTTGGGGTGTTCAGGGACAGTGCAGCCCCTTGCTGGCACGTCTTTCAGGCTATATCTTTTCTCTGCCTCTTAGTATATCTCCTCAACCTGTTCTCATTTCTCTTCTCCATCTTCCATCCCTTGGATGCCAGTGGTTTCCCAGGAGACTGTCTTAGCATCACCCTCTATCTGCCCTGTCTGCCCCTCACTGACCCAGGAATTTTTCCTGGGGCAGCAGGAGCAACGTCAGGGACAGGCCACCCCCAGACCTCACCTTGGTGTGTCATTTTCCCTGTACCTCTGACTTCCCTTCATATTTCCTCTGCTGGATGAATTTAGCAAAACTCCTTATTCAGTGTCATTGTGTAGATTCCTCCAAGTGACAGAGCATGAAGTGCTTGTAGCATGAAGTGACAAGATCAAGGGGTGTGAGAATTGACACAGACAGGCATTTAGGGTGGTGGTTGAGGCTATGAGTTGTTCACGCAAGTGCAGGTTTGTGATGAGTAGCCCATTTCTGGATGAACCTCTCAGATCTGGGAGTCACTCCAGCTCCTGGTTCTGCTGAGTGAAATTGGGGTGCTGCCCCAGTTTCCCATGACTGGAGATCCAGTTGCCCGTTTTTCTCCTCTGCAGGGATCTGCTGGAAGGCCTGCCTGTTTTTCTTGAAGTTGACTACTTCAAGACTGATGTGCTATACATGGCTGGTGTGCAGTCCAGAAAAGTGGTAGCCCCTGGGTTCCCAGTGCTGGGGAGAGATAGGAGGTCCCGATACCAGCATGGATCCAGTTTCTTTGTAACCGTGTGTAGATAAAATTCTCAGCCTGTTGGCCACCTCTCCTTTTCTCTCACATAATGTCTACATAAGAATGACAAACAGAGGGTGGGAAAAGCTGCCTGGTTTTGAATAGGAAACACGTTCATCTTCTTGGCAAGCTATAGGACCTTGGCCAAATAACCCTGCAGCATAGATGGCCGTTGATTCTGGTGAGATTTGACTCCTTTCTTAGCAGTTCCTCTGAATGTCTAAAGCTCTGCGTTGGTTGCTGGACTATACAGCCAACCCCTGCCATTTCCTCACTGAAGTCAGCCCTCACCCTCTGCTCCGTGCTCACTGGTCACAGTGGCCTCTGCTGTGGGTCCTGTGTTCTCTGTGGAATAATGTTCCTTTTCCAGACATCTCCATGGCTGGTCCCCTCATCTTCAAGTCCTTGCTGAAATGGTGTTTCTAGAAACCTCTGGCAGTGGAGGATCTTTGCATGCTCCTTCTCTTGAGGACATAGTTGAGTAGGGTCCCAGTGAATGTATGGCTTTTCCTCAACCCAGGTTCATTTGACTGGTTCAGGACCATGTCAGGCTCTGCATGTCTGAGGTCAGTGCAGAGGCATGAGTGAAGGGAAACCCAGGCTAGATGGACAAGAAGAGTTGTGTCTGCCAAATGGTAGGGAGCACATTTCAGAGAAATTCGTTTATTCATTCAATACCTAGATCCCTTTCCTTTTAATTCTTAAAGCTTAATAGGAAAGTCTTGGATAGTTAGGACCTGTGGCCTGTTTTTAGTGTCAGGATCCTTTGTCCAGGGGGAGCAGAGGGAAGTGCTGAGGGTAGTTATTTCACACTCCTAGTTGAATTATTTCATCAGATTGATGACGACAAAATAGGAGAGGATACTTGTACTCTGATACAGAGAGACTTGCATGTGGAAAGGCCAGTGGGGTACTGCCCCAGCTGTTAGGATGACCTCAAGCTTGAGTCGGGAATTCCCCAAGAGGTGCTGCTGCTCTTTGGGAGGGCAGCCTGAGAGGGTTAAACTGAATGACTAAACCAAAGAGAATCAGGCCAGCCAAGAACTTGGAACTAGTGCCTCTTCAGGCTGGGTAATTTGCTAGAAAAGCTCCTAGAGCTCACTGAAGGCCCTCATGCTCATGGTGAAGGTTTATACTGGAAGAGGAGACAGGTTAACATCAAGCCAAGGGGAAAGACACATCAGGGAAAGTGCCAGTTGCATTGTCTTGTGGAGTCAGGACAGTGTCACTTCCAGCATCTGTGTGTGACTAGCCGGATGAAGCATGGCTTGTGGGAGGTGGGTAGGCTACCTGACTCGGTGTCCGTAGCCTTCATCGGGTCCATTGCACCTGCATGCTGACACTCAGCCTGGCTGGTGTATCCACAGGACCTAAAACTCCTGCTATACATCAAAAGGTCAGACCACCAATGTGGCCCAGACCCACAGGTATATCTGTCAGGGCTCAGAAGTAACTTCCAGGTTGACTACACTGCTTCCATGTGACTTGGCAATTCTAGCCTTGGGTTGGCGTGCCAAAGAGATGCCAGCATGGTTCTATGAGGGAACATGCACAGGATGGATACTGAATCATTTGCAGCATCAGGAGGTTGGAGGTGACCCAGGTCTGTGTTACTGAGGTACCAGAAAGGTGGACGTGGGGGTGCCAGCATGCGGGGCAGCGCAGAACGGGTTCTGCCACGTGGCACAGGGGTGTCCCAGCCTGATTTCCATGTCCAAGAGAACTCAAGGGAAGCTAGGCTGCTGACAGTCTTTTGATGCAGATGCAGCTTTTTTCCAGGGTATGACCTGTTAGAGAGGGTGGGGCAGGCGTCATGGCTACTTCAGTCCTGCACAGGGGCAGAGCTCTGTGCAGAACTATGGACTGATGCCCATTCTTGCCATTGTTGGTAGGATGTCCCGCTCACTCTGTCCCTACCAGGCGGGGAGTGGGTCAAGGAACACAGGAACTGCCCACAGTGGTTTGATGAGAATGCTGCCATTGCTTTTCTGCCACCTGGGGACCATCTGGTGCCGGAAATGGTTTTCTCAGGTGAGCTGGCTGGTCTTATCAATATGCCTCCTCCATTCAACCAAGTGTCCCATGGCCAGAGTCAATACGGACAGGAGGAGTAGATGTTTGCAGCGTCCAGACCAACATGGTTTTTACCAAAAATGCAAGGAGCTCCTGCAAGTTCCTGAAGAGCCAAAAGTGCCTGGAGATAAAACAGCAGAGATGTGGACAAGCAAGTGCGTAAGAGGAGCCAGAGAGCTCAGCAACCCAGGAGGAGATGCTCAAACTCCTTAGTTTTTGTAGCAGAGAAATCACATGCCCACAAGCGTAATGACACGCTATTGGGTTGATGGAGATGGGAAAGCTCCCATGTTTTGTTACCTGTACTGCTGCTGAGTTCTTCAGCACTGCTGCCAGCTGTCGTCAGGTTTGGGGCATAGTGACCCTGGACCCAGCGACCCACTCCCAGGTATTCTTTAGTCTTCTCCAGGCCCACAGCGGGATGCACACTTAGGTATCCTCTGCATCATTGTCTTGGGGTAGGCAGGACGAGCGCCAGTGCCCCTCAGTGGGGGAGGTGGAAAATCAAATGGGGTTTGGAGGCTATAAAGTATGCTGAAGCCCTTGAGATAGAGAAATACAGAGCTGCTGGACACACATAGTGGAGCTTATGGCATGTGGCTGTGGCATCATGCTGCAAACAAAGTGAAGAAGAAAACAGCATTTAACGTGTGCACAGAGAACACTTGCAAGAATACTTCAAGCTGGTAAATGGAATCCGTTAGGGTAGTTTCCTATGGAATGGGGAATAGCAACGAACAAAAGGTAAAGAACCAAGGTGACACACAGGAATGGGATGGAAAATGAGAAGGGAAGAGTCTTTGGTCATCCTGAGGCCACTCAACTCCGGACTTCATGTTAGGAAAGGAAGTCGGGTTCCAGAGTATTTCAAGTCATTTTTGGGTTTCTTTGGTGGCAAGCTAGTTCTTTAACTAGCTTCCTATCAAATCTGGGTGTCTAGGTGTGTGAAAGGAGCCTTAGACGTTTTGGAGCATAAAGGTGGTATGCATGCTAGAAAAAGTTGGGGGCCCTTGCAATAAGTGAACAAAGAATACTTTCAGGTGCAAGCACTCCGGTTTGATCTTACAGACTCAGTGGGTGTGTCTGGCCGTCTGCCTCACTCAGATTGCAGGCGACCTTCCCCCATATTCTCATTTTGACTCTTTGGGGAGGCTGTGCCCTCTCACCTTGGAGTGTCTTCATTTCTTTTTACCTGTTTCTCTGTTGAGCCCCAGCGATGGCAGCTTCAAAGCCCTGTGCCCTGGGTGTCTGTGCTTCATTCACCCTCAGGGGTGGGAGGAGTGGAGTTAACTGTTCTTACCTGGGGTTCAAAGATGGCCTTAGCCCTGTGCTGTGGATGTCTGAGCTTCATTCACCCTCAGGGGTGGGAGGAGTGGCGTCAACAGTTCTCACCTGGGGTTCAAAGATGGCCTCAGGGCACACCTAATGTTTTCTCTGGGAAGGCTGGTGCCTGGGAGGAGATGAAGGGCACAAGGTGGCTGACAGTTGAGGCACCCCTACTTTTTGCCAAGTCAGGTGGTACAAACTTGAGGTGTTGGATTTCCTAACAGAATCTTGACCAATTTGAAGATAAAGAGCCTTAAGTCTTTTTTTTTATAGATTTTGACATTTTAATTTCTTTTGAATACAAGTCACTTTTTGCAAGCTAAGAGGCAGATCAAGCTAAGGCAGTCCAGTCCTCAAGAGATCCAGGCCAATTCTTAAAACCTTCATCAGAACGACATTGTTGTAGGAAGGGGTGGGGGGGGTGGGGAGGGGGAGTGGCCTTCCAGGGCCCCAAGAGCTGGCTCTTGTTTAACACTTGGAAAAGAATTGCCTGAGGAGACATGTGCTGACAAAGCAGAAGACTTAACTGGAAGAAGGCACCCTGGCAGAGGGCAGCAGGGTAAGGGAACCCGGGAGATCTGCTCTGCCACATGGCTTGCAGTCTCGGGTTTTATGGTGATGGGGGTAGTTTCCGGGTTGTCTTTGGCCAATCATTCTGACTCGGAGTCCTTCCTGGTGGTGCACGCATCGCTCAGCCAAGATGGATGCTGGTGAGAGGGATTCTGGGAAGTGGATGGACACGCGGTGTCTCCTTTTGACCTTTCCCAAACTCTCCGGTCAATGGTGGCTTATTAGTTCCCTATTCCTTACCAACACCTCCTGTGGTAAAACAATTTGTGAATGGTTACTAGAAAGCCTGGCCAGGGTGGGTGGTTTCAGTCAGTGTGCTTCCCCTAAAAACATAATACAAGGTGTTAACAACAGGATTATAAACTCTAAATAATAACCATTCGCCTATATTTTTTCCTTCGGAAACAGCCAAAAGTCTAGTCGGTAAGGGCATGATATACAGAACATCTTGATCCACACAGGACAGAATGATCCAAATTATATGCTGGCCAACCTGTCAGTGAGCCAGGTCAGAGCTGGCCAAGGACTGGTGAACAGTATTTTGAAAATTTGCTCTGAGATTTAAAAAATTCCTAGTTGTTGTTAAAAAGAAAGCAAGTAGGAAATATTATAGGTGCACCACACTGATATTTGATTTTGCCAACGTCTTCCACTAGAACACAAAGTATGGGGATAAGACACTTCAAAATAAATTAGTAATAAGAAATCTGCCATAGTGTATTCTTCCCTTTGCCACAAGAACATATTGACCACGAGGACCATTTAAAAGAATGCTCAACTCTAAAAAGGGTGGTGGCAGAACACTTTCCACTACAGAATAACCTCCCACTTTCCCATACAATTAATACTGCTATGATGTACATTCATGTGGAAAAACTTGTCAGGAGCTTTTGCCAGGGCCAGGAAATGAAAAATAGATAATGCACTGATGACAGTTACTTGGGAGCTTAGTTAACATCTTTAGGATAGACCCGTAAAATCTGACCACTGTTTTGTTAAACATCTGCAAATTGCAGAACGCCTTAGCCCTTAGTCATAGTTTCTGCTCAATGTCTTAAAGCTGGGCTTAGTTCCATCTGTGACTCTTTTCTTCAGGGCTGGGGTGGGTGCTAGTCATCAAAGTCTGGAATGTCATTGTAGGAGTATCCCCAGTAGCCTTTGGATGCATAGTAAGCGATGCACAGGTGGTAAAATCTTGGCAAGAACACCAGGATGCCAAAGATCAGAACAGAAACGGCTGGTCTGCGCCGCTGCCACCTCCCCCCCGCCCTTTGTGATATGGCCTGCCAGCATGAGGGAGCCTATGATAAGGAGAAAGGCTCCAATCAAAAACAGCACTGTAGCAAGCACAATGGGCTTATATGGGATCTTGGGAGGGCTTTTCTTTAAATGTTTGCCACAAAGGATACCTTTAATAAATTGGATCTCGTTACATCAGGAAAGAAGGAAGATTCCCGCAATCTGCTGACTTTAGTAGTTAAGTTTCTCCCTGAAGGTCAGCGTAGCCATCAACTATATTAGAGAGTCTTGAGTATTTCACTCTGCTACTGGGAATTCCAGTACCCAGGTTGGTAGGAGACGGCATCGTAACAGGCTGACACAGCGGTGACCCGGCCTGCCGCGGGCCGACGGCTAGCTCACGGTTGGCAGCTGGAGCGCCCCAGGCCTCCAAGCCTTTTTGTTTTTAAAAATAACCTTTTGGACTCTTGAGGTTATTAAACCTTCATTCCTGAAGAAGTATGTGCTAGTGAGTCACTTCCACTTGATAAGTCTTTCAAATATTTATAAAACTATTTATTTTAGAAATGAAATGTGCGTTAAACATTGTCATCAATACAACGAATGATCGAGTAATCAATCAGTCAGAATTAAATTGTGGCAGGCGATGGTATCAAGTAAGGAAGAAAGGAGTCTACGGAAAAGGCAGCCAAGAGAAGTTGTTCAAGTTTTGTGAAAAAGAATAGGCAGGTCTGAGAAGTCAAAAGAACACCTAACAAATTGGTTATATACACAAAGCAGTGCGGAGAAGTCTCTTCCTCCGCACAAGGACTCTCTCCTGGTTGGTTTTGCCTCAGACTCCTTGTTAATTTTAAAGATTTTATCCTCACGGTTAGGTTGCTGAACACCAATCCTCTGTCTCCAGAAACCGAACAGGTCTGCAAGGGCTTCTTCCCCCGCACCTCCACCCAGGGCTACGCTGAGCTCGTGGCTGCCGGCGTTTCTGCGGAGTCCCGCCCCCTTCCTGGGGTCTGGCGCGACATTCTATGGCAAGACTAGTCGGTCTTGGGCTCGGAGTTTCTGAGGCTCCTGGAAGGCCCCTCTTAGGCCGCTCGGGCACGGTCATCTGTCCCCTTGGGGCCAACAGCATCGGAAGAAACCGGAGACCGAATAGGGATCTAAGGAGTGCAGCCGAGCAAAACGCCCACCCCACCTTCCAGCCCGCAGAAACAACTGGGTTGCCCTTTGGGCCCTGAGGAGGCAGATAGGTAAGGAAGGGAGTACACAAACTGACTCTCCGCGACTTATCCCCTAGGCCGTATGCAAATGAGGTGACTTTTAGGGCTCGTCTGATTGGCCAAGCCATAGAGCTTGTAGTGGAGGAGCCAGTGGGGTACGAGGTTGCAGAGCGCTTTTATCCTATTGGCGGTTGCAGCATGCAAGGGCATAGTCTCAGAGTGTGAAACCTATTGGCCACCGGCACTCCTAGAGAAGTCTGGTTGTCAAAGTAAGGAGGGGCGGCGCACGCCACCTGCTGTTGGCCTTCCGCAGAGGCGAGGAGCTCAACAAGCTGCTAAAGACACATGGTCATCGGGCAGCACAGTATCCCTTCCAGTATCCAGGCCGTGCTGCTGCAACGCCAACGGGCCCTCTGACACCAAAGGCTCTTCTCAAAGCCACTCACATGGCCAGGAGAGCTGTGAAATATCACTTCCTTTTTCCTCTGTCCTTAGGTTTCCTAGCCTCTCTGCAGCTGAAAGATTGGTGCACCAGCTGGCAATGCCCCTGGCCCTTAAGTAGGAAAATTGTGTATCATCATCGGCCTTAGCAAGCACTTTGGGCCTTGGCCATTGGAGCTCATTTTGTGCCTTCAGTTCAGTTCAGTTCAGTTCAGTCGCTCAGTCGTGTTCGACTCTTTGCGACCCCATGAATCGCAGCACACCAGGCCTCCCTGTCCATCACCAACTCCCGGAGTTCATTCAGACTCGACAAGAATGCTGCATGGGATTGGAGGCACGTATAGTTGGGACTCGGGATAAAGAACAGGTTTCCCTGGGGATGCAGCCCAAGATGGCTTAGGGCCCTCTGGTTTGCAGCAGGCCTGGTACCCCTGGGCTGAAGTCATCCCCAGGAAAGAAATTGGCTTAGTACCAGACTCAGTCTGTGCTCTACTCGCCTACTGCTTCACACAGATCTTTACTGCAGAAGTTTTTTTTTTTTTAATGATTCCATCTAGAACATAGAACTTTTCTGTTAGCTTGTGATGGGGTTCAGGATATGCTACAGCTGATCATAGCAGCTTGACATATTGAATATTTTAAGCTGAAGGGGTTTGAGAAAATGGCAGAAACAGGAAGGTTACTCTGATCTCCCCCTACTTCCCCCTTCTCCCATAGGCCCTACTTGAAACGTATCCTCCAAATACCCAGAAGAAAGGAAACTCCTTATGAAAGGTTGTTGTTGACACATGAAAAGACGCTGGGATTCTTGGCCTCCGGAGGAGAAGAATTCAATCAGGGGCCAGAGACGAGGCTTGATCGCTCCGAGCTTTGTGTAATAAAGTTTTATTAAAGTATAAAGGAGATAGAGAAAGCGTCTGACATAGGCAGAAAGAGTACCCTCTTGCTAGTGTTAGCCATGGAATTACATACTGTCTAATTAGTTATTACAGTGAATCAAAAGAATATCTGAAGGTTGTAAAGACCTCACTAGACCTACTCCCATAATTTACACCTTAAAATAACAGGATTAGCCAGGTTTTTTCCAGAGACTGTCCTCAAGCAGGATACATTATTGTTATATAAACCTAAGGAATGTAGAGGGACAAAAAAGTTTGTCCTTTTTTCCTCCTTAAGAATTCCAGACCCCGCTCTCCTTGGGGACCCCTGGACTTCTTATCAATCTGCCTAGGAATTGACTCTCTCACTTATCTCTGAGAACAAGGGGACTCTGACAAGAACCTGAACACACAGGCTTTGCTAAGTTTCCTGCTGTTGACTATACTTACCTCACCCTCCCTACCTGTCATATTTATTCACAACTCATGATCAAACAGCATAAAATATTCAAATCTAAGGAAAACCTTTCCATCCCCTTTCACTCACTTGCCTTCTTTCCTCCATTGCCATCTAAATTATACAACTAAAAACCCTAAGTAGGCAAAGCTACTGGTCCTTCAAAGTGGCTGTGGCCTGAAGAAAGTCTAAGACAAATGACTTAAGAGGTGAGACCAATCCAGTCTCCTGGAGTTCTGGCCTAGTACTGCCTGTGGAGTCTGTGTGCCCTGTATGGGAGGCAAAGCAAGGGGAGAGAAAAGTAAAGACAGAAAATGCGTGAACTAACAGGATGATCTTTTGTGCAGAAGGACCACAACTGTTTCTACTAGGATGCAGACACTACCGTCCAGGCAACCTTCCTCTGTACTGCTGACTTCCAGCCCCTGCTTACACAAGTGTCTGAGCTCTTCCCAAATCTTCTCCTCACTTGGGATAAGTGTTGGCTGATTCTGACAGAGCCTGAGAAGTTTGTACGTGCTTGTTTGCCAGTGCTGGGAATTAGCTAAGACATCTTGGAACACAGGGGAATTCACCAGCCCATGGAAAAGGGGGCTTTAAAAAAAACCAAAGAGTTCCTGGACATGAAGTTTCATGATCAGTTGGCTATCCCGTATTGTCTGCAAGCTGAGCTCTGGAGCACGGGATTGCTATACCATTTGTGTGTATATATTAGGTCTAATTCACATAACATAAAGTTAGCCATTTAAAAGGGAACAATTCAGTGGCATTTAGCACATTCACAATGTTATGCAACCACCACCTCTAATTCCAAAACATTTTCATCACCCCAGAAGGAGCAGTCACACTCCACTCCCCTCTCAAGACCAAGATACATGGGAAGGTTAGAACTCGATAACCCTTTATTTCCTGGAGATGTTCCGAGAAGCTCAAATCGCTCAAAAGGGAGAGCACTGGACAGAAAACCCAGAGCTTCACAGCATGACCCTGAGGGTCTCAGAAAACGATTACTGTTCTGTTCAGTTGTGTTCTCATTAACAGGGAGGGTAGCTTTCAGGCCTCAGCTTTCTGCCTTCTTCAACCTGAGCTGTCTGCACTATGTCAACTTTGCATGCCTGTCCAAACACCAGTCATTTCCCAGGGAATCCCTTAGGTCTGCGAATAAGCCTGGCTCTAGGAAACACTCGGCTGTTCTGAACTTTGGAAGTGTCCTGAGTGCAGGAACTTCTGTCCCTGTAGAATTTGCAGTGTACCCTCCTCTGGCATGGCATGTGGATGTGTGTTCACTGATGAAATAAAATGCCTATTTTATGAAAGACAAGAAAAATTTGGACGTAAAATTTGTTTTCTGCCCCTTTGGGCCTCCTCCATCTCACTCAGTGTGTATGATGCACCTGCATTAACTCTACCTCTCTAGGAGATAGCATTCCTTCTTAAGGGATCACAACAACCCACTTCTTGCTTTGTATCTGCAGATCTGGATTGTGTAAACTGTCTTTATATCATTTAACATATAAACTTTTATCTCAAAAACTGTGCTTTGACGGACTTTCTGAGAGACTGGCTCCCAGGTTATAATCCTTAGATTGGCTTGAATAAGGTTGATTATTTTTTCATTGACATCACCATCCTAGAAACTCTCTGAAGCCTGTCTTTTGGGCTTTTATGAAGGCTTCATTACATAGGCAGGATTGATTAAATCACTGACCATTGGTGATTGATTCTATCTTTAGCCCCTCTCCCCTGACTGAAAGTCAAGTGAAGTGAAAGTCCTTCAGTGTGTCCAGCACTTTGTGACCCCATGGACTATACAGTCCATGGAAATCTCCAGGCCAGAATACTGGAGTGGGTAGCCTTTCCCTTCTCCAGGGGATCTTTCCAACCCAGGGATTGATCCCAGGTCTCCCGCATTGCAGGCAGATTCTTTACCTGGTGAGCCACCAGGGAAGCCCCTAAAGTCAAGGGATGCAGCTTAAAGTTCCAACCCTCTAATAAGCATGGTTGCCATTGAGTCTGACAACCAGACTCAATCCTTTGGTGCTTTCCAAAAGTCACCTCATTAATACCTTTACCCTTTTCATCACAGGAAAGTCTCAGGGTTTTAGGAGCTCTATGTTACAAACTGAGGGTCAGAGACCAATATATAGTTCTTATAATGTTATACTCCTCTTTGCAAATTTTCTGTGCTCTTTTAGGAAAAAAAATTAAAACTAACATAAAAGTTTTACTGCATGAATTATATCATGATTCTGCCCTCCTATAGACACAGTTGGGACCTGCATCCCTTCTCCCTGGACCCCTAGAATAGTCACTTGCCCCTCTCTCCTGTTCCTTTCTCCATAAGGCTGATCCCCACTAGCCCTTCCACAGTGTCTTGTTGCTTCGAGAGAACCTTCAAAGGCCTTTCTGGGCCCCCCTCCCAGCACTTTCTCCACCACACCACACCACAAACTCCTCCTCACAGTTGCCCAGGGATCCCCGGCTCCAGGTTCTTGTTGTCCTCTCTGCTGTGGGAGCGTCCACTACACATATACTTCGTCTGTCGGTCTCCCCTCCCTAATAGCCTATAGGCTGATAGGCATTGAGAGTCCCCAAGTCATTCCCTGCTTGGCACTTGGTTTGTCCTTCACATATGCTGGGGCCTTGAGGCACCTGAACCTTGCATCCATTGAAGTTCATTCAATGGATGCGCCTGTTCCCTTGCTGACCTGAGCAGTGGTCTCCCACAGCACCCGGCCATTACTTAGTAGACTTGATTTGGATAAGGAGGGGGCCCAGGGTTTCTCACACAGTGGAATGTTATTCATTCTTGAAAAGGGAGGAAATTTTGGTACATTCTACAAACTAGGTGAACCTTGAGAATAATGTATTGAGTCAAATAAGCCAGTCACAAAAGGACAAATACTGTATGATTCCACATGTATGAATAAGGCCCCTAGAGTAGTCAAAGCCGTAAACACAGAAAGATCCCAGGGGCTCAGGGAAGGAGGAGTCATTTTTTAAAGGGTGTAGAGTTTCAGTTTGGGAAGATAAAAACATTCTGGGGATAGATGGAGTGATCGTTGTACAACTGTGTGAATGTACTTAATGCTGTAGAATTGTATACTTAAAAATGGTTAAAATAGAAAAAATGTTATGTATATTTTACTTCAATAAAATAAAGGTGGCACAATGAAATGTGAAATGGCAAAATGCGTCTTTTGCCACAAGATGCATTTCAAGGTTCTTCTCCATGACCCACGTTTTGGGTTGGGCTTGATGGGCTTGATTCTGAAGTGTATGCAGGTGGTTCCCAGGGGCACTGCGGACACAGTGTGGTGGGGATGGGGATCTTCTCTGAGCCCAGGACTAGGCAGGCCTGCAGAGCTGGCCCAAATGGAGAAAGCTACTATGGTCCAGTCCATGCATGAAAAGTTCATCTCGTTCTGTGTTTGAAACATCTTGTTTTCTATTCCATTTAGAAAAATGTTGATCATGATCCACTATATGGATTTGAGAAGCCACTAATGAGCTGCCATCTGTGTCTGGGAAATTCTGCTTAAGGGAAGTGGGCAAGGAGAGATCCTTTGGGAGGTCCAGAGCACTCAGTCTCAACTCATTCTGCAGTTGGTTTTACTGGCTTATGTTCCGGAAGCAACATGTGGTTCAACAGGACAGAAAGGAGATTGGGACAGAGCATGTCAGGGAGAGAGATCATGCTCCCTCAAAGTTGCAGGGGAGGATTCTTCCTGGCTCTTGATCCTTCCTGACTCTGATAGCCCTGGTATTCTCAGGCTTGTGGCTGAGTCACCTGTAACTCTGCTTCTGTCATCACATGGCTGTCTCCATGTGTCTTCTCTTTTTTCTTATAAGGACATTTGTCATTGGATCCAGGGTCCACCCTAATCCAAGGCTATCTCGTTTCAAGATCCTCATCTAATCATATCTGCAAAGATTCTTCTTCCAAATAAAGTCATCTTCCCAGACTCATGGATGTCATTTTGGGGAGTCACCATTCAACCCACAAAATGGGGGTGTTGATACCAATCCTCTTGGTTATCTTTTGAGGAGGGTATATGTACCTAACACCCCCATTTTACAGATTAGGAGACCAAGGCAATGCTGACACATATAGCTACTATGGTCCTGCATATCTGTTTCTTCTATTCCTTCCATCTGAAATGCTTTTCCCTGGCTTTGACTTTGTATACACAGTGCCCCCAAATCAAACCTTAGGAACCCTATGTGCTGTGCTGTGCTTAGTCACTCAGTCATGTCTGATTCTTTGTGACCCCATGGACTGTAGCCTGCCCTGCTCTTCTGTCCATGGGGATTCTCCAGGAAAGAATAGTGGAGTGGGTTGCCATGCCCTGCTCCAGGGGATCTTCCCAACCCAGGGATCAAACCCAGGTTTCCCACATTTCAGGTGGATTCTTTACCATCTGAACCACCAGGGAAGCCCAAGATACTGGAGTGGCCTATCCCTTCTCCAAGGGATCTTTCAGACCCAGGAATTGAACTGGATTCTCCTGCATTGAAGGTGGATTCTTTACCAGCTGAGCTACCAGGGAAACCCTAGGAACACTATACCCTTAGTAAATACCACAGGGGCCATTCTTGGATAGATAAAACTGATTAACAATTAGTAGCAGTCCCCACCACAAATATGGCAGCCATCAGGTCTACCAGGATGTGCCCTCCCTGATGGAGCATTCTGGACAAAGGGACCTCCAGCCCTGGCTCTGAGACACACCTTATTTTACTGGGATTGCCCTCATTCTCTGATATCATAAGCTCATTGAGGGTGTTCCAAGTCCAGGTTTCATTTTTATAATTCATTCATTCCTCTGTATTCCACATTTGGGAGGGGGTGTCAATAATCACTGGTGAGTGACCAAGGGACCCCATATGCTCACCCTGGTGGGTGATGGCAGTATCTTTCTCCTTACCCATCAGAGCAGGTCTTAAAGTTTCAGTGCGTGAGAAACATCCTGAGAATTGTTACTGGTTGACTGTGTTCCCCCAATCCATATGTTGAAGCCCCAATCCCTAGGAGCTCAGAATATGACTGTGTTTCGATATGGAGACTTGAAGAGGTGATGAAGATGAAATGAGCCCTAATCCAATGTGACTCCCATTCTGATAGTCAGAGGAGATTAGGACACAGATACTGGCAGAGGGCCAACTGTCTGAGGTGTGGAGAAGATGGCCAGCTATAAGCAAGGAAAGAGGCCTTAGGAGAAACCTGCCTTCCCACACCTTGATCTCGACTTCTAGCCTCCAGGACTGTGAGAGAATAAATGCACTGTTTAAACCACTCCATCTTTGATCTTGCTTTGCAGCCCAAGCTGACTGATACAAGAACTTATTAAAAATGAAAATTCCTGCTCCTTCCCATGGAGCTGATCTTGTAGGTCTGTGGTGGGACCCAGGTTCTAAATTGCCTTACACATGCTCCTTGGTCCCTGGAATCCATTGAGAAACACTGCATTCCAGCTGAGATTCACAGAGGAAAAGAAGTAATAGTATAAGGCGGTGCTTCTCAGCCTTTAGGCTTCCCTTGTGGCTCAGTTGGTAAAGAATCCACCCCAATGTGTGAGACCTGGGTTCGATCCCTGGGTTGGGAAGATCCCCTGGAGAAGGGAAAGGCCAACCCACTCCAGTATTCTGGCCTGGAGAATTTCATGAACTGTTTAGTCCATGGGCTTGCAAAGAGTCAGACACGACTGAGCAACTTTCACTTCACTTCTTCTCAGCCTTTATATCATTTTGTCCTTCTAAGACTTTTTAGGCATTATGTTTTCTAACTGCTCCCATCGCTGTGAAATATGCCATATCACAGCACAGATACACTGTGTATCTGTTTATGTGCTGGGCCTTTGGAGGGCCACAAACCACTGTGGATCTGATTTTTGCCCCCATGAGAGGGATATATTGTTCTCACTCAATGCATGGGACAGAAAAAGAATTTATATATATATATATATATATATATATATATATATATATATATGTGTGTATGAGGAAAGTGCTGCCTGAAAAGATCTCACTTATGGGATTGGGAGCTTCATCTCATACCACTTACGTATTTGCATAAGTCCCAGGACCCATTTTGAGATTACGTGGAGCAGCATGACCAGTGGTGGGTGGATGCTCAGAGTCAAAGTAGGTAAACTTGAGGTCAATTGTTTTGTCTCTGAGCTGGACTGTCATGAAGCCTGGCTTTCTTGGGCTCTTTATCTGTACAGGTGTGACCCTGACGGTCACATGCAAGGCTGTTACGCAGTTAGAATGAGTGCTGCAAATGGCCCAGTGTCCCATATGCATTCTCCAGGTGGTGGTATTTTCCCCCATTCTGGTTTCATCCTAATCAGGAGAGATTCAGGTTTGATTTGGTCTCAGACACTGAGTGTCCTCAGGTGGTGTTTTCACTAAATCTGAGATAAAACAATTAAACCTACTTACTAGGTCATTTGAGGAGCCTTAGATTCCTTCTGCCCATACAGTAATGGAAATGTACTGTGAATTTGTATGAAGAGAAATTTGCTTCCTTCTGGGTCATGAAGAAGCCAGTGTCTGCTTGGGAAAGAGATCCCTGTGTCTGCTTGGGAAACAGTTCCTCCCATCTGATACCCACGGAGACAGGAATCCCTTAGGCTGCTGCTCTCTCAAGGCCCTCACCATCTTCAAGGACTTGTAGGCAACTGGCCTTAAGTGTCCTGCCTTCTAGGGAGTAAGCTACTCTGATCTGCCTGCAAAAGAGAGGGCAGATGCAGCTCAGGACATCAGCAGAAAGCCCCTTGTGTGTTTGGATACTCGAGCATCAGCCTGTTCAGCTTAATCATGAACAAGGCAGATTTCTCTTGAAATTCCCACTAGATATATATATAATACATACAAACACATGTATAGGTACATGGACAGAATTTATACATACATAATTTATATATGTATATATAGAGATAATTTATATATAGAATATATAGAGAATTTGTATATATAGATAGAATTTTTATATTCTATTTTATATATTATATATAGAGAAATTATATATATATATAATTTATATAGTGAGGGAGTTTTTAAATATATATACAGGGAATTTATATTTAGACATATGCATAGAGAGAATAAAGAAAGCTGAGTGCCAAAGAATTGATGCTTTTGAACTGTGGTGTTGGAGAAGACTCTTGAGAGTCCCTTGGACTCCAAGGAGATCAAACCAGTCCATCCTAAAGGAAATCAGTTTTGAATATTCATTGGAAGGACTGATGCTGAAGCTGAAGCTCTAATATTATGGCCACCTGATGTGAAGAACTGACTCACTGGAAAAGACCCTGATGCTGGGAAAGATTGGAGGCTGGAGGAGAAGGGGACGACAGTTGGATGGCATCACTGACTGGATGGACATGAGTTTGAGCAAGCTCTGGGAGTTGGTGATGGACAGGGAAGCCTAGGGTGCTGCAGTCCATGGGGTCACAAAAAGACATGACTGAGAGACTGAACTGAACTGATAGAAAGAATTTATGCATATATATGTATATATATCTATATATATATATAGAGAGAGAGAGAGGGAAAATCTATATATAGAGGTTATATATGTATATATACATAGAATTTATATATCTGTATGTAGAGAGATTATATATATGTATATAATTTGTAGAGATAACTTACATATTATATATATGTATAATTTATACATAGATAAGTTACATATGAAATACATATTGAAAATACTATAAAATATTTATATATGTAAATAGAGATACAATCTTCATATATAGAAAATGAGAAATACATATATTTTTGTATTGTCATAGTCCACCTGGGCTGCTATAACAAAAATGCCACAAACTGCAGTTTATAAATAATAGATACTTACTTCTCACACTTATGGAGTCCAGTGTCAACATGCTGGCAGATTAGGTTCTAGAGACAGGCCAGTTCCCTTCATGGCCATCTATTGGCTGTGTTCTCCTGGAAAGGGTTAGAAAGCTTGGTGATGTGCTCTTTAATAAGGATACTAATCCCATTCATGAGGGTTCCACCCCATGATGTAATCACTTCTCAAAAAACACCGTCACACTGAGGATTAGGATTTCAACATAAGATTTTTGGGGACATACATTTAGTCTACAATATTGCAGACAATGTTTGTATGTCCCCAGTCAGAGCGGGTTTCACTAGCTTCTGCTCATCAAGCCTACCACGTAGCCATGAGGATGAAGTGAGAGGAAAAGTGCACAGTGACCCAGCAAACCATCCAAACACAGCGCTCACGAAATGCTGAGCCATTCCCTAGGCACCGTGATGCACAGGACTGATTCAGAGCTCCAGAAAATGAACATAAGAATGGCTGGTGAGTGGGGCAAAGCACTCCCTGTGTGTTTCTCTTTATTCTCCATGAATACCACACTCAACATTTCAGACACCAGATATGTGAGGGTTTTCCCCACACCAGGTGACTGTCTGTGACACCAGAGGGGTGTCCTAAAATTCAGTTCTGACACTAACTGGAGTTGGTGCAGACCACACGAGCGAGGGGCACAGTCTCACAAGACTGCTCCTACTCTAGATGCCATCACAAATAGCAAGGCCCCATGTGACCCACAATTTCCGTCTGAGTTACCTGCTAATCAGAGGGTCCCATTCAAACATTTGCTAGAACAGCTTACAGGACTTAGGAAACACTTATATTTACCTTTTTATTGTATAATAAAGGATGTGATAGAGGATACTGATGAAGAGGTACATGGAGCAATGTCTGAAGGATCCTAAGCCCAGGAGCTTCTGTCCCCACAGAGTTGAGGTGCACCACCCTCCGGGCAAGTGGATGTGTTCCTCAATCCAGAAGCTCCCCAACCCCCTACTATTGAGACTTTAATGGACGCTTTGTCATGTAAGCATGATAGATCATTAACTCCATTTTCAACCCCTCTCCCCTCTCTGGAGAAGGAGGGTGGGACTGAAAATTCCAAGCTTCTAATGATTTTGTCTTTCTGGTAACCAGCCCTAATCCAGGAGTCCACCCAGAGTCACCTCATTAGAACAAAAGATACTCCTATCACCCAGGAAATGCCAAGGGATTTAGGAGTGCTGGGTCAGGAACTGAGGTCAAAGACTAAATGTTGGAGCAAAAAATTCTCCTAGCACCTCTATTTACAGGGGTCAGGAATGTGGAGCAAAAACCAATATGCGTATTTTCTCATTATTTCACAGTTAGGAAGAAAGGAAGAAGGTCTGAAAGAATGCCATTGAAGGAAAGTCTAGTCTGCTTGTGGATCTTTGGGACAAGCCCCTGAACTTGGCATAAAAATCTTGGAGCTTTGTACCAGGCTGAAAGTTAGTGGCTGTAGGGAAAGATGCACAGGGTGTCAGTACAAGTCAGGGATGGAGAGACATTTTAATTTTATTTGTGTGACTATTGCATGCCACTGTGCCAAGGGTTCTCCAGGTTCCATGGAGCTTAGAATCAGATCAATGGGCACACTCAGAAGTGCGTGCCCCAGGGATGAATCTTAACCAGGCTATCACAGGTCATATGAGACCAATGGAGTGGAAGGGGAATGTTGCCTAGGGATCACAGAGAAAGCAGCAGTAACACTGAGATGCAAACCCTACCTAATCTTCATGACAGTCCAGCCCCCTTCCATCCCAGCCTCTGACCCCTATCTCTTCATCTCAAGTCTCCACCTCACCCTGATGATCTCAACAGAAACCCAGCTGCACCCAGACCCTGCCATGCAGGACACCCTTGGACCCTCTACCCACTGACCATTGTGGGCATGATCCCCAGAGAGAGATCAGCCCCCTCCCATGTTCTGACCTCTGAGACCCAGAGCCCACCACCCACTGTGCTCACCTTGCCATCATCCTGGACATGGGCTTCCAAGCAGAGATTAGGACTACTAGTGTCCTGCGTGTGTACAATCTGCATTATGATTATGCCAATAACAATAATAGAAAAAAACGTGCATATTTTACTATGTGTTTGAGAGATTGAGAAATGGTATGAAGCTAGAAACATTATCAATGAAGATATTTGTTCCAGAGCTCTGCCCTATTTTACTGGAAACGTTTTTTATTTCCTTCCTAGAGAAACAAATAACCATGCAAACTAGGACTCCAACTAACTACAGGGCCAGGAGTATCCTGTATTGCTCAAAGAATTGACTTGTTAGTCTTTAAAAGCAGAGAAGTGCTGATGTGACCCTTGGGTGCTTATTGGATTCCTATAAGGGCATCAAGTGAGACAGACCAGGAAAGGTCCAAGTGCCCAGCTTCCCTCCAAACAGCTGCAGGGGGTCCCTGTTCTGTGCCTATCAGAGTGCTCAGCATAGTGAGTGAGAAACACAGATGCAAAAATGATCATCTGTGTTGTGCCAATCTCACAGTCAAATGAGAGGGTGGGGTGTGAATGGTCACTCAGCAGAAGGAAGAGCAATTACCCCTCTACTACATGATCCCCAGTGGAGCATGGAACTTCCAGTGTTCAGAAGAGGCTACTGCCTCATGTCTAGAAAAGTCAGGAAATTTTTCATTGAGGAATAAAAAGAGCTGTGTGTTGATAAAAGGGAAAGGAAAAGGAAGGATGTCCTAGGAGTAATGAACAGTATGGGCACACTTCCTAGTATTTGCTTCATAAAAAATGTTCACTCACTTGAATCCACCCTCCAGGCTCCAGGGGAATCCTGCTTCAGCTGTCAATCTTTTGCTAGTAACACAAGCCCTCTGATCACCCTCATTCCTGGTGGCCAAGATAGGTCTGCACAACTGACTTGCAAAGTGTCATCAAGATTATGCATTACTGTTTTCCCTATGATTTCTTCCTGGTTTTTAATTGGAGCATGGTGGTATGCTCAAGTATGTTAGAACTATCACAGTCTCCCAGACTATCTAGGAAGGAGTCTTTGTAACCAGGGAAATGACCACATTCTCAGGCCAAAGAGATGGTAAAGATGTACCAGCAGAGGGAAATGTCATAGTAACTCCCTCTTCTTTCCCATGTCTGGTTAAGGTTGGATACAGCTGGATCTGGGCTTCCCTGGTGGCTCAGCAGTAAAGAATCCGCCTGCAATGCCAGAGATGTGAGTTCGATCCCTGAGTCAGGAATATCCCCTGGAGGAGGGTGTGGCAACCCACTCCAGTAATCTTGCCTGGAGAATCCCATGGACAGAGGAGCCTGGCAGGCTACAGTCCATGAGGTGGCAAACAGTCAGACATGACTGTAGCGACTGAGCACGCATGCACAGCCAGATCCATCCATCCTCCAGCTCACAGGTTGGTCTGCAGGTGTCTTCTCCGCTTCTGCTTGCTGACGGCTGAAGGAGATAGGCCAATAAACTTTATTTTGATGGACCAATAAATTCCATGCCTTGGGTCTCATATCTTCCTCTCTGCAGAACCTATGCATCTGACCTAGACAAAGACATTTGTTTTGAATGGAGTCCGGGTTAGCCCACATCTGAAGTTCTTTTAGGTCTATATTTGGGGGACAAGTTTCCCAAAGTCTGCAATAATTTCCGATTATTTGTGACTTTTCTTCACTAAAACATCGATTTGTCAGCTCCAGTGATTTGGTTTTCCAGATGCAAAGCAAAACATCTAGTTATTGGAATGCAAAATGTGTCACAGTGTTGATCTGGAAGAAATTATTAATTGATTCTTTTACTATTTTCTTCCTCATAGAACATAGTTGCTGCGTGCTTGCCCAAGCATATGCAGACTCTTAGTGTTGCACTCTCAGATCCCCTATCTCACGTATACACTCCATATCACTGACATCGTGACAAATTCCTCACTAGCACCTTTCAGGAGGCTGGATTTCAACACGACCTTTAAACAGCCAAATTCCCCTGCTTATATATAAAACCTATTCCTGGCGACTTTTTGTGTGTAAAATTCCTAATGTAACATGTAAAGCAGCTCTAAACAGAGTCCTTGGGTGTGACTTCTGCTTCTGACTGTTTTGTTTTTCACTGGCTTCACCCACCCTGAACTGTAGCTGTTCATTGGTAACTCCGTTTCCGGGGAAGTTCAGTCAGCCCGACTCCAATCTAGATTTCCCCGCTTCCGGGTAGAAAGATTGAATAGGTTGCTTTTGCCTTTGGTGGGTAAACATCATTTTCAAACCCTATTTCCATTTTCACCGATTTCATTAAGATTGTAAGAATCCTAGGATTGATCTATCCTACCACAGCGACTTGCTCCCGGCCTGTGCATTCCCACTGGCAACCCAATGTCTGGTCAGTAGCCCCTTTGAGGACGGGCACAGGTCGCAGCGGGGAGTAATCCCTATAAGATAAACACTGGATATAGAAGTGTTCATGACTAGTCAAAAATACAAATTAAACAGCACAAACCACGGCCTAGGTTCTGTTATTTTGTGTTGTGAACTGAAGGCGACTTATCCAACTGAGAATGAATTAACTCCCAGAACATAACCCGCTAAACACGCATAAACTCCCAAAGCTTAAGTGCTGTCTTCAACAAAAAAAATGTCTTGTAGCAACTCTTCTCATGTAAAGCACATCCATGGTGCTTCAACCCATGGGGTTCCCCCTTTCTCCTCGCAGTCTGCCCGCTAGCCTCCCTTATATGAATAGGCCCTGAAGAGGATGTTGCAGCCTGTGCAGCCCACCGGGCGGCCAGAAAAACGTGTGCCCATTGACCAAGCACGGCCACACGGCCGTCACAATTCTCCCTCAAGCGATGACATTCCACCAAGTTAACTGGAGAGCAGCGCACTGGACGACCACTTTGGAACACCCAGATTTCCTCTGAAATATCACCCCCACCCCCCCGCCGCCAACAGAAGATCTATGCTTAGAGACCACAGTGGTCGAAACACGGAAATACTAAAAGCCAGCCGCTTATGCCTAATACTGTATAAGCAGACATCGGACTGGATTGAAGACCACAAACTCAAGGTCCGATTTCCTTGACAAATGCCATCCTTCAGATTTGGCTCAATCTCTGGAACAAAAAGATGTTTTTTGCTCTCAGATTCACAATTTATATCTGGCTTTAGAAAACCAAAAATGTGGCCCGAGTAACATTAGACAGAAATGAAAATGATGTAACTCAGCTTGTTTCATATTTTAATTTATTTCAGTTTAAAAAAAATATTCTTTGAATCAGTTGGAAATCTTTTATTAACTAATAAGGGGACGACAGAGGATGAAATGGCTGGATGGCATCACCGACTCCATGGGCGTGAGTTTGGGTGAACTCCGGGAGTTGCTGGTGGACAGGGAGGCCTGGCATGCTGCCATTCATGGGGTCGCAAAGAGTCGGACATGACTGAGCGACTTAACTGAACTGAAAGCTCAGCCAGAAGACGAATTTTATGGATGAGGTCAGCAAGTGACACATTCTGCCTTTATAGGTGCACCTGGCCTGATTAGGAACAATTTTTTTCCCCAGCTGTGTTCCGCTCTTCACTTCCAAGAAAGGGAGAGCGAAATGCCATTACTTAGTTTAAATATTGCCTGCAACAACTGACTCCCACAAAAGTAACTAAAACATGGAAAGACACCATTAGGTAAGAGTAGAAAAAGGGGTCCCAAGAAGGCAGAAATATGTGAACAGCAAAAGCCTCAGAAAGACGCTGTGGAGGACCAGAGTGAGAACCTCTGGCAGGAAAACACGCCCCAAACATCCCCCTTCCCTGATTGGCCTTGAGTGTAGGTCTGGTACAAGCCCTATTTTGCATAGGACTGAACCAATCAGGTTCCAGGGGGAGGAGACAAAAAGTATAAAAAGGGAAGCCAAGCGTACTGTGATATGTTCAAATTACAACGTTCTGGAGTTGTGTTTAGTGTGAGCTGTAACTAAAAATCAACTGTCAAGAGTCTTCGGAAAGACCGTGGGTGAGGGTTCCATGTTTTGGCCATCTGAGACGGAAAGTTGATGCTGGGCGTTATGGGCGTTATTCGCAAGGAGAGGAGGCGGCGAATTGAAGAAAAGCGAGGATGGCACCACCAGCTCAACGGATAAGAGTTTGAGTGTGGTTTGAGAGCTAATAAAGAACAGTACTTAAGTCACTGACCAGTTGAGTTGGGGTTACTACTTCGTGAATATTGGAGCTGTAGTTAGGAATACGGCCTGGTGTCTGCTTACTAGAATTTTGTGTTGGCGCTATAGGTGGTACATCTTTCCAGGTCTTTGGTATGAGGTGTCAAGCACCAAAGAAAATAAACCAACCTTCTACCACCATAAACTATTTGTATCCCATGTTTTGGCAGCATGGCAGGGTTCCCTGTTCCTGTCCATCTCCCAGAGTTTGCCCAAGTTCATGTCCGTTAAATCATAAGGCCTTCCAACCATCTCTTCTGTCTTCATTTTTCCTCAGCATCAGGGTGTTTTCCTATCAGGTGGCCGAAGTATTGGCGCTTCGGTGTCAGTCCTTCCAATGAGTATTTAGAGTTTATTTCCTTTAGATGTGATCTTGCTGTTCAAGGAAGTTTCAGGGCTCAGTTCAAAAGCATTCTTCAGAGCTCTGCTGCTGGGGTCCAGCCCCGGCTGATCCAGGGTATTTTAAGGGGAGATGGCGTCGGTGACTATTTACATATTCATCAAAGATATAAAGAGTAATAGAATGAGGATAGCTCAGTAGGAAAAGTCAGTGGAGAAAAGAGGCTGAGTAGCTTGGTTTACGTGGGAGAGTTTTGAGAGAGAGAGAGAGACATGGGGAGACCAGTATTTCGAGGAACTGATCCCAATTCTTTATTTTCCAGTCTGTTTTTATACACTGAGATGTTATACAAAAGTCACGTGGGGACAGCAGTCCTGACTTTTATTAAAGTCAGGTGCTTCACACAAATGTATGCAGAGGTCTTAGGGGTGTTATATCATCTTCTGGCCAGGGGGGCCTGCTGACAGTTTACGACCCTCTCCTTGTGACAGAGGTCAGTCAACCAGAACACTTTTTTCTCCAAGGGTGATTATTCTTAAAACAGACATCACTCAAATAAAGTTACATTCCTATAGGGTGAGGGTGTAGTGGGTTTTAGTTAAGGAAAGAATTTACTTGGCCTAAGGTCTAACGTGATTTATATCAAAGGTTAATACTTATTTCTTCTATATACTCATAAATCAAAGGTTAATACTTATTTCTTCTATATATTCATAAATGTGTATAAGGGCAGGGGATGTGGAGTCTTAGCAACAAACATTGGCTCAACAAATGAAAAACCCTTCACCAATACAATTTCTAATCAACCCACTATACTTATACTAATAATTTTCTAACTTCTCTAAAGAACCTGTTTTTAGAAGGTTTAAAGCATCTTGTGCCTCTCACGGTTGGGAGGCTGTGAGCAATCACATGTGGCCAGACAAGCCTGTCAGGCAGGCTAGAGAACCTTCAGAGGAGTTTGTAGGTTGAAACACTCCTATCACGCCCAGGAATTATTATTAACCGGAGCTCTAAGTTAACTTCTTCTCCAAAAGAGGTGGTGGGGGACAGCCCCCCGTGGGGCACAGCCCCCCATAAAGTCAGAGATGTAGGTGAAAGCACAAAGTAGTAAAGTAGGCAGGCTCTGGTTATGGGGGTAGATGCTCAAGGATTTCCAGGGGGACTCCTGAGGCTCGATCCCGCCTTTGCATATGTCGAGCCTCCTTCCTCGTGACCTTTGCCATGGGCGGAGTGCCTCAGGCTGGCCTCCAACACTCTGCCTTCTTTATGGTCCAGATATCACATCCGTATGTGACTACTGTTAAGACCATAACATTGACTATACATAATGTTAGGGTATACAATATATACATAAGTTTATGTATATACTACATACCTTTGTTGGCAAAGTGATGTCTCTGTTTTTAACACAGTGTCTAGGTTTGTCATAACTTTGATGCCAAGAAGCAATCGTCTTCTAATTTCAGGACTACAGTCAACATTGGCAGTGATTTTAGAACCGAAAAAGAGAAAAATCTGTCACTGCTTCCACCTTTTCCCCTTCTATTTGCCATGAAGTGGTAGGACCAGATGCCATGATCTTAGGTTTTTGGATTTTTTTTTTTTAAATTTTGTGTTTTAAGCTGGCTTTTCCACTTTCCTCCACCCTCAAGAGGTTCTTTAGTACCTCTTCGTTTTTTGCCATTAAATGGGAGGTTGTTGATATTTTTCCTGGCAATCTTGATTTCAGCATATAACTCAGCCAGTCTGGCATTTCGCATGATGTGCTTTGCATATAAGTTAGATAAACAAGGTGACCATAAACAGCCTTGTACTCCTTTCTCTATCGTGAAACAGCTGTTCTATACAAGGTTCTAACTGTTGCTTCTTGACCCGCATACAGGTTTCTCAGGAGACAGGTTAGATGGTCTGGTATTCCCATCTTTTTAAGGGTTTTCCACAGTTTGTCATGATCCACACAAAGGCTTTAATGTAGTCAATGAAACAGGTATGTGTTTTTCTGGAATTCCCTTGCTTTCTCCATAATCCAGCGAATGTTGTCGATTTGATCTCTGGTTCCTCTGACTTCTAAACCCAGCTTGAACATCTGGAGGTTCTCGATTCAAGTACTGGTAAAGCCTAGCTTGAGGATTTTGAGCATGACCTTATGAGCATGGGAGATGAGTGCGACTGTCCAGTGGTTTGAACATTCTTTAGTACTGCCCTTCTTGGGAATTGGGATGGGGATTGACCTTTTCCAGACCTGTGACCACTGCTGGTTTTCCAAATTTGCTGACATAGTGCAACATTTTAATAGAAGACTCAATAAAATCTTTTAGGATTTTAAATGGCTCTGCTGGAATTCCATCACCTCTGTTACCTTTATTGGCAGCAGTGCTTCCTAAAGCCCACTTGACTTCACACTCCAGAATGTCTGGCTTTGGATGAGTGACCACACCATCATGGTTATCCAGGCCTTTAAGGTGTTTTGGTTTTGTTTTTTGTATAGTTCTGCATATTTCTTCCACCTCCTCTTGATCTCTTCTGCTTCTTTTAGGTCTTTACCATTTCTGTCTTTTATTTTGCCAATGTTTGGATGAAATGTTCCTTGATAGTTCATATTTTCTTGGAAGAGATCTCTAGTCTTTCCCCTTCTGTTGTTTTCCTCTATTTTTTGCATGGTTCATTGAAGAGGGCCTTCTTGTGTCTCTTTGCTATTCTTTGGAACTCTGCATCTAGTTTGGTGTACTTTCCCTTTCTCTGTTGCTTTTCACTTCTCTTCTCTCCTCAGCTGTTTGTAAAGCCTCCTCAACCACTGTGCCTTCTCGCATTTCTTTTCCTTTGGGATGGTTTTGTATGCTGCCTTCTGTACAATACTACGAGCTTCTGTCCATAGTTCTTCAGGCACTCGGTTTACGAGATCTAGCCCTTTGAATCTATTCTTCACCTCCACTGTGTTTTTATAGGGGATTTGATTTAAGTTGCACTTGACTGGCCTACGGGTTTTCCTCATTTTTTTTTAAAAGAAATATATATACACACCTATACTTTAATCTGTATCTACACTATATCTATATGAGATTTATTGTAAGGAAATGGTTCATGAGATTGTGGAAGCTTAGTGAGTCCAAAGTCTGAAGAAGGCTTGCTGGTTGAAGATTCAGGAAAGAGTTGGAAGTTTGAGTCCAAAAGCCATCTGTCATAGAACGAGGAATAGCTGATGTCATGCATGGATCCTGAAGACAGTCCGTTGGAGAATTCTCCTTTGCTTGGAGGAAGTCAGCCTTTTTAGTCTATTTAGAACCTGTGCTGATTGGATAAGTTCCACTTGCACTGGGAAGAGTAGTCTGCTTTACTCAAAATCTATGTATTTGATTGTTAATCTTATCTAAAAACACCCTCACAGAAACATCCACAATGATATTTGACCAAATATCTGAGCACCATGGCCCAGATAAGTTAACAACTAAAGATTAACCATCACACATGCTGTAGTGTCCTAAAGCACAGTTGTTCAGTGTGTAGCAACTGCCCTGTCTTTCCATCCTGGCTTAGCACCCTCTGACAACATCTCATTTGGGGCACTTTTGAGTTCACTGCATTGTTTTAATATCCTAACCTTTCTGTCTTTGTTTTAGCCCCCATCCAATTAATCCACACAGCAGAGAAGAGATTTTCAAAAATTCTTGTGGAATGAAGTTTGTTTCTTTGGCATACAGTGCCCTCTGCCCTTTCTTTACAGCCTATCTCTGAAGCTGTTCAGCTAGTTTGATCTCTGACCACATTTAGGA